>NC_059339.1:66991886-67614386 GCF_018350155.1 Leopardus geoffroyi | reverse complement strand
GCTGTACGTACTGCACGGTGGCCGTTTTGGAAGCATGGAGTGCTTCCGGGGAGCTTCACCAAGACTAATGCTTTAGCAAAGATCTGCTTGACTGATTGCGGTATGTTGTAACCGACACAAATCTTTAAAAAGGAAACACTGCAATCATCTGTGGCCTGTTTCTATATTGCAAGTATCAAACGTTGTCTGGGGAGGCTGAGTCCCTGCGATGCAGGAAGTTAGGAAGTGAGCTTCTCTTTGGTGGGACAGCTGTGCTGGGTAGCCCTCGAAAGTAAAGTTGACCTCAGCCTTCAGCTTTTGTGTGTCCAGCATTTATTTACCACGGTTTCTCAGAGCACTGAGTACATTTCTCCTTGAGTATATATTTAAATGGGCGCCCCTTCCCCACACTCATTTAATGGTCACACAACTCCCTTTGATTACCACGTTCATGTAAATACACCAAAGTTTTTTGTAGTCTTACTGGCAACCCGGTGAATGGGACTTTTTAACATCTTTGTTGTCTCTAATATACCCATTTTTATGAAATACAGAACTGCCTAACAAAAACCTCACTCAGGTCATAACAATCCGAGAAAAACACTGGTGTATATTTTTTCCATTCTTTACTTTGGATGTGTATATATATTTAACAGGAAATGTTTGGAGCTTCTCTAACAGCATAGTTAGAGCTATTGAAAGTCGTTGAGAAAAATCTTAAAATACATCAACCCATTCAGCAAGCCATAGTGGACGTTTAATATAATTTCATTTTACTTGCTTTGAGGAACACAAAAGATCTGTGTTGGTTTACTTAAAACTTGGGCTTTGAAATTAAATACAAACATTTTGGACATCCTTTTCATGCATGATTTTTTTTTTTTTTATGTATCTAAATTGAGCTTCTACTTTGATTAGTGGATTTTTGGCAGCAAATATCCCTTTATCTTAAATATCCTAAAATTGCGTAGTGGAACCAAAGAATTTTAGTGATCAGCTATCATTAAGCGTTCAATTATAATGAGTATAGAAAGTGTATTGGACATACAGATTATTCAAGATGTCAAGTGAATCAGTAACGTTACATGAAAACATTTGCGATTACTTGTTAATGTTTTGATAAATTGCTTAGGCAATTATTAAGTCAAGATCTGTCTTTTTTCCAACTTATAAGTGTGTTCAGAAATACTATAATTTCACATATAATCTGAAAAGATGGTGAGATGCTTTGGGTATTTTTTTTTAAGCTACATGGTTATATAAGAACATTTTTTTTCATAAAAAAAAAAAAAAACCACAACTGCTGAACAATACATAGGTACAGTTGAAAAAAATTAGATTTCCTTCCATTCCAGCCCATCTCTACTGCCTTCCCTGAAGAATTTTTGGTATTTTGGTATTTTGGGTCTTTACTAAATGTGGAATGGAAGCTAAAATTTTCAAAGGAAGCTGAACTTGTCTCCAGGTTCTGAGAAGCCCCACCGTGTCTTTACCATCTCTTAGGTGACCCCCTGTGATTCCCACCATGACTCTCCAAAGCCTTTCTCCTCACCACCGCGTCCTGCTCAGAGGAAAAGGTGTCTTATGGCAGGGCTCAGCCCTGTGCTCTGAGACCTAGTTAGTTCTGCACAGCTTGTCTAGAGTGCTCCCAATCAGACATTCCTTCTCAGATTTTCATTCCAGGTGCCCCTTTGCCCACAGCCTCCGCTTTAAAAGACAACAGGAAAATGAAGACAAGGTTCCCTTGCAACCTGCAGGACTACTTCCTGTCTCATCTGTGTGTAGTCAAGTGGATTGAGACTAGCGGATCCCAGCCAGCTCCGGTTCCTGTCCCAGCTCCCCACTGCACTCACCTGCACTTGCCGTGGTTGCCCTCGGGCACTGCCCTGGTCTTTTCCCTCAGACCCAGAGGAAGGGATATCTTGTCCCGGGCTGATGCTCGCATCAGTGCTTGTGCTTCCCATATTGGAGTCACAAGGAAAGCTGTTAAAATGCAGCTTCCTTGCCCCGCACCCCTCCCCTCTCCCCAAGGATTCTGACTGTGTAGGCCTGGAATTGAAACACTGGGATCTGCATTTTTAGAAAGCCCGAAGCGATTGTCAGCCGGCAAACCACTGCGTTAGACCACGTTCCCTGTGGGCTTTCAGACCTTGCTCCTTTCCCACCTCCCACACGTTCAGACTCAGACTGTGCAAACAAAGCTGTAGTTTCTTCATTGCATACCACTAATTTAAAATCTCTCAGGAGCCCCATCAAGCCTTGGGAGGGGGTGGGAAGAGGTGGATGGCCTTAAACTTGCAAATCAGAGATAACTCCTTCTCTGAGTCTGTCTCCGGCTTCAGACTGCCTCCTTAGAATAAACGCTCAGCTTCGCCGAGCCTCCCTTCTCTTTTCCTCCCCGAGACGGCATCTAACAGACGGGAGAGGAGAGGTTATGAAAGTGGGTCCTCCAAGGCTTGCGCGCAGGTCCTTGGACAGTCTTGCTGCGGTCTCTGTCATTGGCCTCTGTCAGTGCTGAATCTGCTGGGTGATGGAAGTGACTCCCTGGCGTTTGCTCACATACGTGTTGGCGTTGTCCTGCTGTTGACCACAGCTCTGCCATCACCTCTGGTCTCACGGTCTTCACCTTCAACGGCCTCCATTTTCCAACACTAAGACTGTTTATCGGCGTGACCTTTGGGGGTGGGGGATGGGGGAGGAGGTGGGAACTTGGGGATATCCTGAACATCCTGCTTAAGCTTTGGGAAGCCGGCAGCATTTTCTCCGACTAGCTAGACAGCTTCCTCTACCATTGGTGAGCCAGTGCCTCTGTGCTGCTTGGATGTGTCTCAGGCACAAGGAGCGCTTCTCTTGAGTGCTGGCCGCCTTGCCCAGGCTGTGCCTGGAAGAGCAGCCCATGAGCCCACCATGTAGCTTCCGTCTCCCCTCCATCCCTACCGCTCTGCCCCCCACGCACATGGGGTTTGACCCCAGGAATGAAGACACAGTCACACGTGTTCTTAACTTCCTTGCAACCTACCCTTCCTTTCTGAATCTCTCTCCCTGCCTTAGGAGTTATTCTACTTTCTCCCTAACAAAGGGGCTCTCCTTAGATCTCATAGGGGCTAAGTTCCTCCTGTCTGTGGCTTAGAGTAAAATTGCCCGTAGAGTCGTCCAAACTTTACCTTTAGTATGGGAATGGGGCCCTTAGAATTTGACACTCCCCTTTCATCCTCCATAAACCCTGACTTTCAAGACTCCTTATCATCTTTCTAGAGATGCCAGAGAAGAACAAAACCATCCAAGACCCTAAGGGTCACAGCTAAATAGTAACTGTTAACTGCCCGAGTACACATCCTTTCCTTTCCTGCCATTGTTAACCTTCATGGCCTAGCTTTAGTGGAAAGACTACAGATGGGGGAGACATCCACAAGGAAAACGGGGTCTGTAAGGTTCTCAAAGTATTGGCCCCACAGAGACATGCTCGCCCTGGACCTGCTCTTTCGAACGTCAGTGCTTGCCTGTTCTGTTCTTCCTTAGAGCCTTGAACATCCTTCTGTTGACGGCTGGCTGTAACCCTAGTCGTCGTGCAAAGCCTGCTTCAGATACCACCCCCACCACAGACCTTTCCCCTTTCTTCCCTCACTCTGTTGCCCCTTGTGAGCACTCTCTTCAGAATTTGTTTATACCAGTGAGAGAGCCTTCATCATATTCTAAGTAGGCCTGTACGTGCCTGACATTTAACTAAATCGTGAGCTCCTTTCTGCCTTGGAAAGCTCTCTGGCCTTCCAAATTTATCCGTTCTTCAAGACCCAGCTGGGGGTCCTGGGGGACACGGTCAGGGGCACCTAAGAAAGGAAACTTGGCGGTGAGTATGCATGTACAGGGGGCCTTTAGGAAGAGTGGTTTAGATTCCATTGTACCTCTTACGTTAAAGCTCCGTAAGAGCAGAGGCTAAAATCGGTTTTCCCCAAACGTTTCTTTTTTTATATATGCTACATCTTCGCGTCCATTCCAGCATTTCCAGCAGTGCCTTATGCATAACAGGCAGGCAGTGAATATTTTTGATCAACTGACAGGTGCTCAGAAAACCTAGCCCAATTGATTTTCTTGTGATGCCTTCCTTTCCTGAGAGCCCATTAATTTTTAAGTTGTTTTCCTCGAAATGTTGGTATGCTTCCCCCAACCCCACTTTTTTTTTTTTTTTTTTTTTTTTTTGCCTTCCGCAGGATCCCATCCTGATGAGCTGCTCTCGTTTTCTCTTTTGTGATCACAGGTTTTGGCAAGCCTTAAAATGTGCATTTGGGGTGGGAGCGGTGTAGAGAGACAGGATTGGAGACCAACCCATTTTAGCTCGTACAAGTGAAGTGGTCCCTGAAGGGCGCAGAAGCGTGTCTGTGAATTTCAGAGATAGTTTCTTTCACAGCCGTGTAGGCTGCCTGATGGGGGAGGCCATAAGCTCTGTGGTTGTCACCCTGTCCCCAAAAGCCAGATAGACAGCAAGTAGTTCTTACCTTCTTTATCGTACATTTGGGCCTGGGGACTAGAGGTTAGACAGGTC
Source organism: Leopardus geoffroyi (assembly GCF_018350155.1). NCBI lineage: Eukaryota > Metazoa > Chordata > Mammalia > Carnivora > Felidae > Leopardus > Leopardus geoffroyi. Next base: position 67,609,867 of record NC_059339.1, on the reverse strand, counting down.
TCAGCTGAAGCTGTGGGTACTGCCGAGGGACCCTGACGAACAGCCCTCGGTGCTCCAATCCTTGGGGGATGGTAGTGCTCATTCCGAAGGAAAAACCTCTGAGTCAGTAATTACTGTCTTCAGAGAACGAGGCAGGCGCAGAAGTTGTTTGGGCATGAGAAAGCCGTGATTCGCATCCCCCGACTCACGTGCAAGGAAGACAGTGCTGAGCGCGGATGATGGTGCGAGAGTCTCACGGTTCAGCCATGGCTGCTATTCCTGATACATGGGGTTATTTTTTGTACATTTTGAAATCAAATATATTGGTGGGTCAACTTGTCTTTTCAAAATACTGATTTTGTGCCCAGCACTCTGGGTCCTCTGGGAGAAAGGCACTACCTGCTTGGGAGGGTCTTGATATGCCGTCGTGGATGTAGCCAGTACAGGTTATAAAGCAGTGTGGAATCAGAAGATTGAAAGCACAGGCTGGGGCACAAAGTGCCATAGGGTCTCAGCAGGAGTAATGAAGGTGGACTGCCGTAGGCAGAGAGGGTGTAGCATTTGACCTTGAGAACACAGCAGAGGCACGGTGGGGATGTGAGCCATGGAGGAAGGTGGGTGCAGGGGTGAGTGGGAGAGAAGAGGGAGGAGTGGAAAAGAAGAAAGCCCAAGAGGTTCTGGAATGAACAGGGACATGGCTTGAATGGTGGCCACTTTGTTTCTTTTTATGTATATGCACTTTGGAATTTTCTTGGTTCCTCGTATTCCTGGGTCAGGCACCTTCTTTCTAGGATAAGAAGCCATCCCACACACCCTGATTACCTGACTATAGTATTTTCCAGTGGCTCCTCTGTGACTTTGCTCAGATGAACTGGTCTGGGTGGCCGGGATGGCAGGAGCCCTCTGACTTCATGTCTGCAAGGGTATGTGTTTCCACCATATAATTAGCAGCACTTAACAGACTGTATCAGCCCTCTTTAGGATGGCTTTTGGCAAATGGGATAGAACTCTATTACACATTTAAATTACACTCAGTCTTCTCTTTGAAAGGTTTTCTGCAGCAAGGCCACTCCTCTCCATGTTCAAGTGTATCTCAGACCTTGAGTCAAAAGGAAGTAGGTAGCTTGTTCTCTTGGGTTGAAGAATTAAGAAGAAATCTCCACCCAAATAACAGGTATGTGGCGGGGAAAAAATAACATCCCTCTCAATGTTTAATCATCAGGCCAGGAGAGGGCCAGGGAAGTGCTTGGTAATGGGGAAACCTCAGAAGATTTAAAGAGAATTACAGCCCAGACAAGGCTGAACATTGGATGCCATCCAACAAAGCTCTTAAAACATGGGAGTCACTGCCCTGTTCTTGAGCTCTGACCTGGAGGGAAGAGGAGTCTGGGAGACCTGGCACAGACACAAGAGTGCTTCATTATCTTTCTGCTTCTGGGTCGTCTTTAGCTCCCTGGGAAGGGGGGCCAGGGGTGGGCTGTTCTTCATGAGGGCACATATCTATACCTGCTAGTCTCATGTGCAATCCCCTGCGGGTTTCCTCAACCTCTGCCCAGTTCAGTTTCCAGACTGGAGGGATGATACAACGCCACTCCCACCCCCACTGATCCTGCCAGCCTCTGACTTGGAAAGCTGTGACATCCCTTTATGACCAACTGACATCTACCATATGCTTTAGGGAACTGGATAAAGGCAAAGGTGGGGATCTGGGGCCAACTAGGGAGAGTAGACTGCCTATGTTCATAGTCGTGCAGAACTTCACCCCACAGACCGCCTCCCACAGAGGTGCCAGAAGCATTACCGAGACTCTTCCATGAGCACTGCCTTTGACTCCTTTCATCATGTGGGTCAGTGGGCAGACTGTTGGAAATGGCTATAAATCACTGGGTTGATTCCCATAGAAGGTGCTGTTTACTGTTAGCAGTAAAAGTGGCACTGAAACAATGAAACTGGTTTTCCTTGTGGTTTGCCAATTGATTCTGATATCAATTCTTAGAAGTCCAGAAATATTTCAAACAAATCAAGGTTCACTGAGATATGGAGATAGCCTTGGGTGTAATCAGTGTTCCAGGCACTATACTATACTACTAAGCACTATACTATACTAAGGGCTTTACATACATCATTTCCCTGAATCCCTACAACACTCCTAGCAATGTTCCCATTTCACTGATGGGGAAACTGAGTCACACACAGATCAAGTGTCTTGCCCAGGGCCACTCAGCTGGTAAGTGCTAGAGTAGGGATTTGAGTCCAGGATTTTTTGAAGGCAGAGCTTAAGCCCTCAATCCTGACACCGCATTGCCTTTCTCTACGTTGAAGGGCATCTCTCATTGGAAAATAATAGAATAGATCCGTTAATTTAAGAACTTTTACTCAAGTCACATTTCCTATGTGCCATGAGGTCAGAGGCGGTCTTCTCTTTTGTGCCCCTGTGGAGCTGTGCAGAAATAGAGGCTCAACCAGGTTGAGCAACTCCCCCAAAGTCAGCTGGTTTTAAGTGGCAGACCAGGGATTTGAGCTAGAAGCTTCCTGGCTCTGCTCAGCCCCTTTACCACCATCTGGGGGGATGTGGCTCCTGTTTTCATGGGAAGGAAGGAGGATCAGCTGAGTTTTCCTCCTGTCACCACCCCTTCCCTGTCTCCTTAGTCTTGCCCACTGTTCCACCAGCCTTCCCTGCTCTGTAGGGTCATCTCCCTTGGGGAGATGGGGCTGGTTGGTGATCAGAACAGCCTCAAGTTTAGGGTGGAGGATGGGCACGGCTTTGTACAGAGAAGGAAGAAGCAACACCTACGTGTTTTCTACACTTTCTGGACAGAGCCCCCCTTTGGGCTGTTGTATTTGGGGCACTCTCTATGGTGACTCTTAGGTTCTCTTCCCAGGCTATAGCTGATAGAAGAAGAACACCAGGACTAACAGGTAACAATTGTAAAAGTGCTTCACAAACTAGAAAGGGGCCGTAAAGTTTAAAAATGTAGATAATGCTATTTATTCATTTGTTCCTTCATGTATTCATTTTTCCAGATTGAGCCCTCTTGAGATTACCTCTTTTGGGGTATGCTACTGCCACAGATTTATTCAGGGAATATCAGATACAAATTATCTGAGGCAATATATCACAAACACATTGTGAAGGATGGGTGAAAATGTTGCATTAGAGCACTGTGTTGGTTGTGATTTTGCACAGCACATTGAGCTATGCATTGCTAATGGGAGCTATGCATTGCTCATATGCCCATGAGTATATGCACATGAGCTATGCATTGCTAAACATGTCATGGGAGGTCACTGAACGTATCGTGGTGCATTATCAATAAAGCCTTTAGTTATGTATATTCGCCTGTGTTACTTGGTGACCCACCCTGTACAAAGCACTGAACAAAGGAAGGGGGCGGTAGAGCCCAGAGCCCAAGCTGCTGTGAGTACACAGGGAGTTATTTCCACCTTGAGGTCTGTGGCTTCTTACTTGCCTGCCCCCAGGTCTATCCATGCAACTTTTCTTCATGGTGTCAATGAGGTCAAAGTACACGGTGTCATGGGATCAAAGGGTTGTCCATGCATGAACAAGATAGAGTCTATCCAAGAAGGCTCCCAGAGTACAAAAGCTTAGCTAAATCCCAAGACCCCTCTAGCCAGCAACACCCCAGGAAGGGTGGAGAGATATTTGATATCCTTGGAGTTAGGTGAAAGCCTGTCCCAGAAAAAAACCTTCCTGTCTGCCTGCCAAGTGACTGTCATTTCCATAATTAGTCATTCTTGTTAGTGGCTCCCAAAGTCTCTGGTTCACACGCTCATATTTATGGGCTGGGGCAGGGTTAATCCACTGATTTCTTAGTTTATTATTAGGATAAGAATGAATAGAATGGGGAGCATAAAACTAGCATAGGTCTAGAGACCTGTGTCCTATTCTGGGAGCCTTGGAGGACAGTGGTGGTATAGTAGGGAGTGCTCTAGCACCTGTGCTCAGTGGATCTGAAAGGAAACAGCTTGAAAAGCCTGCCCCATATGCTTTTCACCCAGAGCAATGATTGTAAAGCAAACATCCCATTACCAGTGCAAGGTGGAGTTGTTACTCATTATATCAGTTAGCAAAAAGGACTCAAAGTAATGGGGACATGGGATGGGCAAATTTTGAGCCTGATGGGTGGAAGAGGATGTTGGTGGGTATATGAGAGAGAGGCTAGGGGTCTAAAGGGTCACCCTGAAAGGTCATTTGGGTGGAGACACTGCGATAGTAGTCCTTGAAAGAGTTTAGTGCTGTGTGTGTGTGCATGCACACATGCGTGGAGGGAGGATCTCCGAGAAGGAGTGATGGCATAATTGGCTTTCAAGGCAGGAGTGGGAAGCAGGAAAGAAAGGAAGACTAAGGAGAAAAGACCCTAGAGTTCACAGAACCCGTGCTGCTTTCCGTAGGTTAACAGGTAGGGCCAGTAGAAAGGTGGAGCCCTGGAGAGTGGGACAGGAGGCAAGTGGGATTTGGTTTCAAGACTATAATAACTAGAAATGACTCGGTACTGGGTGGGAACCCAGGAGATCTAAGGTCTCATACCCACTTGTCACTAATATCTATTTGGTCTTACAAGACCTTTCTCCTCTCTGGGCCTGACACAGGCATTTTACTGGTATGGTTTCTTCTTAGACATTTAAAAAAAAATTAATTTATTTATTGTGAGGCAGAGAGCTTGAGCCAGTGTGGAGGGGCTGAGAGAGAGAGGGAGAGAGAGAATCCCAAGCTGTCAGTGCAGAACAGGCGGGACTTGAACTCACAGCTGTGAGATCATGACCTGAGCCAAAGTCAACGCTTAACCGACTCAGCCACCCAGGCACCCCCTTCAGACATATTCTTGAGAGAAAGCAGCACACAGACGTTCTGGAGCAGAAAGGGTTCAGATGGCCATGGAGGACACACTACTTTTCACATGGCCACCCAGGCTCAGTTACCAACAGCTTTCTGCCAAAATACACAACCTGAATCTAATCATGGTAAACAGTTGAAAAACTCCAGTTTGGAGACATTCTAGGAAATAATTATTAGCAAGAAGGTAGAAGACTAAGTAAGATAAAGACAGAGAGGTAAAAATGAGTCTTGAAGACTATTTTAAAGGTCTTTGTGGGGTTTTAGGCAAATAAGCCTGAAAGCCAGTGATGGGTTTTGAGCTGAGAGTGGCATATCGGTATAGAGGCAAGGATAGAAGCCATGTGAAATAACCCAGGCAGGAGACATTGAGGACTTGGACCAGGGTGATCATGATAGAGGTGGTGAGAAGTGATTTTATTATATGGTATTTCAAACATTTATAAACACAGAATAGAATAACAGATAACCATATACCCATCACCTAGATGCAACAGTTACCATCTCATGGCTGATTTTGTTTCATTTATATTCCTCCCCACTTTCCCTTTCCATTTTCTTTGTATGCAATTATCAGATGTTTTATTTCATTCTGGATATGCATTCCAGAATTTACTGACAAATTGGATGTGGAATGTGAGGGGAAAAGAGCATGGACGTCTCCAAAGTTTGCTGTGAAGGATGGAGGTACCATTTGCTGAGATGGGAAGACTGTACATAGAGGAATTTTGTGAAGGAAATGATCAAGAGATTCTGTTCATGTATAGTTTGAAATTCCTATTTGACATTACAGAAGCTGTTGGATATACAAGTCTGGATATCAAGGAGAGATTGGAGTGTAGATATAAATTTGAGAGTTGTCAGATGATAGCTAGTATCTAAAGCCAAAAGATTGAACCTCCGGCCTCTGGTAATCACAGAGTAGCTTCTCTCAGACCAACTCTTGTGCTGATGATAATAACAACTCTGGAGGCATGGGAGAGCGACCTAAAGCAAACAGCTACTGGAGGAGATTCAACCCTTTAGAGAAGTGAGACACATTAAATGAGACCCACGTTTATACAACTGTTTTCCTAAGGGTGTTCACTGGCCCACACAATACACAGTGGAAGAACTCAAGCAGAGTTCTTGCTGGCTGAGGCTTCTAGAGAAGCTGGAAATTGAGGACGAAAGGAGGAGTTATAGGGCAGGGAGCCCTGTAATATGTATATAAACTTTTCTCAAGTCCTTTCCTGACTTCTTAACTGTGCATGCGGGGCTCAGAGCTCCAGGTGCCTCAAGGAAAGCAACAGCTGGAAAGGTGATAGAGCAGAACTGAGCGGAAATTTCAGCTTCTCATTGCACTCAAGTTAGTGGGGGCCTTGGTTTCAGACTTTCCATGGAAACTCCAGAAAGCCCATGATTTAGGAGTAAAGATATATCCTGGGACTGAGATTCATTCTACAACTAAGGACAAAAGTGAAATAAACCCACTCTTTATTTCTGTGCTGTAATAGGTACCAAAACTAGGCCATCTCAGGTTTAAGATGATCTGCTAGTAATTTAACAGCTTGTTAGAATAACATACAATATTCTTCAGAGGAAGATAACAGAATCTAGAGCCTTATAATAAATTTATCATGATGTCTAATATACAATCCAGAAGTACAAGAAATTTTTAAAAATAGGAAGATGTAACCCATAGTCGAAGAAAAAGTCAACAGAAGCAGACACAGATATAACACAGATATTGGAATCAGCAGATAAGGTCTCTAAAATAAATGTGATAAGTCTTTTAAAGTAATGGATTAATCAGTAACAAGATAAGAAATTTAAGGATTAATAGGAAAACTCTCAAAAGGAACCAGATGGAAACCCTAGAACTGGATTATATAATATATGCGATAAAAAATTCAGAAGATTGGAGGTGCCTGGGTGGCCCAGGTGGTTAAGTGTCTGGCTCTTGATTTTGGCTCAGGTCATGATCTTGAGGTTGGTGGGATTGAGCCCAGTATCGGGCTCTGCCCTGGCAGCATGGAGCCTGCTTGGGATTTTCTGTCTCCCTCTCTCTCTACCCCTCCCCTGCTCACTCTCTCTTTCTCTCTCTCTAAATAAATAAATAAGCATTTTTTAAAATTAAAAAGTTGGATACAACTGTGTACTTGAAGACAAGCCAATATCCAAATGAAGCACCCAGAGAAAAAGATACTGAAAAAAAAAAATGAAGATAGTCTCAATGACTTGTATCAAAAAGTGTGACTTTCATGTAGTTGGAATTGCACAAGGAGAAAAGAGAGAATAGGACAGAAAACCATTTGAAGAAATGGTAGCCAACACTTTCCAAGTTTTCTCAAAAATAGCAACCCACAAATCCAAGAATATCCGTGAATCCAAAGCAAGCTTTGGAAAAAAAAAATACTAAATACACATACTTAAACTGCTAAACCAACATACCAAATATGGGGGAGGAGGGGCAGATCTTAAAAATAGCAAGAGAAAAAAACATTCATCGCATACAGGGGCACGACATTAGGAATGATGACTGACTCCTCATCAGAAAAATAAGTTACTAGACAATGAATGGATCTTTAGGGTGCTGAAAGAAAAAGCCCTTGTCAACCTAGAATTCTATATCCTGCAAAAGTATGTCTCCAAAAAGGATACGAAATAAAGACATTTTCTGATAAACAAAAGCTGAATCTGTTGCCAGCAGACCCACACAAGAAAAGAGACTCAAGGAAGTTCTTCAGGCTGAGAAGAAATGATACCAGAATGGAAATGGTACTAGGTAGAAAGGGATGAAGAATTCTGGATGGGCAAGTATGAGGGTGTCTTCTTGGTCTGCCATAACGGAATACCCACAGACTGGGTGGCTTAAACAATAGAAATTTATTTCTCACGTTTCTGGAGGCTGAGAAGTCCAACATCAAGGTGCCAGCAGGGTCAGGTTCTGGTGAGCGTTCTCTTCGTGGCTTGCAGATGGCCACCTTCTTGTCGTATCCTCACATGGCAGAAAGAGAGGGCTGTGGCCTTTTCTTCTTCTCATAAGGTCACTAATCCCATCATGAAGGTTCTATACTCATTACCTAATCACCTCCCAAGGCTCCCCCCCCCCCTCCAGACACCACCACGCTGGGGATTACAGCTTCAACATATGAATTTGGATGGTGGGGAGGGATACATGCATTCAGTCCACAGCAGTGGATAAATATAAAGTCATGGGACGGATGATATCTCCAAGGAAGTGGTATGAATAGAGAGAGAAGAGGTAAAAGGACCCAGCTTCTGGGTATTCCTTTCTCAAGAGGTTGGAGAAATGAGGAGGAACCAGCAAAGGACACTGATGGGGAGCTGCCTGAAAGGAAACAGGAAAACTAAGTGAATATGGTGGTGGGGGGAGTGAATGGTCAACCCGTCAATTGTTGTGCTGATGTGAGGTCAAGTTAGGTGAGGACGGAGAAGTCATCACTGGGTTTAGCATCCTGGAGGCCAGTGATGTGTATGACAGGAGTTTATTTGGTGTAGTGATGGGAATGAAGGCCTGATCAGAATGAGTTTAAAACAGAGAAGTTTAACGATGGAAAAAAGAAGAATAGTGTCAGTAGTAGCCCACACTCTATGCTCCCTTCCAGGTGAGGATTAAATGGTAAAATACATGTAACATGCCTGGCCCACAGCAACGGCCTACGATTACCTGGTTCTTTCTCTACCTGTCTCCAGAAGGAGGCCAACACTGACCTGTCCCTGCAATAGAACGGACCGCTTCTGTGGTGTTGAGGGGGAAAGTACCAGAGTTCTATTGTGACCGTTCCTCTCTCTAAGCCCCTTACCCAAGGACCCCGAGCTCTGGCTGGTTGTGGGGTCTTGTGGTGCACTGCTAGAACACTGCTGAAATCTGGGACACTGTCCCACCATATTAGATGTGAACCTGGGAGAGAGGTCCATAAAACCATATCCAAAGTGCCAGCTCCCCAACCCCATGTTACCATGGATGGACTTCTACTCAGCTTGGCTGCTGGCAGGATTCTCCTGCCTGGGTCCTCTTTCTCCCTGCCCAGTGGCCTAGATGGCAGTGATTCAATTAGAATGCTGTTGGCTGAAAAGAACAGACACTCCATTCAAAATAGCCTCGGTAGTAAAGAAGCTTAATGTCTCACAAAATAGAAGTCTCAAAACATCCTAGGCCCTGTGTTGCACGAGAGTGAGTTATTTCCTGTCTCTGCTATCTCCCCCATGGGTTCATTCACACATTCCTTTATCCAACAAATATTTGTTGGGGGCCTACTGTATGCCGAGCACCGCTCTAGGGGCTGGGACTACATCAATGTACAGATGTGCATACAATGTACATCAATGAACGGAACAAATAAGATGTCTGCTTGTGGCATTTACATTCTCTTTTGGGGAGAGAGATGAGAGGAAAAAAGGGGGGCACATATGATACACAATATGGAAATATATCAAGTCAGGCAGGGGTCTATAAAGTGACAGCAGTTGTCAGAAGTCTATTTTATATAGAATGGTGAGGGAAGACCTCTCTGATACAGGGACTACCTCGCAGAGACTTGTGGAAGCAAGCCATGTGGGTCTCTGGGGGAAGAACATTCCAGGCTGAGGGGAAAGCAAGTACAAAGTGGTCCTGTGGGAGTTGCTTAGTGAGTTTGGGGGCATCGGGATGGCTGAGGTAAAACCTGGAGGGACGGAGAGGCAGTAGCAATGGACCAGATCACACAGGCCTCTGTAGGTTATGGAGGATGCACTGTGTTTTACTCTGCGACGGAAGCCTTGGAGGATTGGGGGAAGAAAATAACTTGATTTAACTTGGCCTTGAAGAATCACTCCATCCTGGAGGAGGACAACGACAGAAGCAAGGAGCCCGGTTACGGGATGTGGAGTCAAGGAACACTCCTAGTTTTTGACCTCAATGACTCGAGGAATGGAGCCACCAACAACTGAGGCAACAGCGAACACAACCACGGAGGTAGGAGCAGTGGGTTTGGGTGTTAAAAATCAAGACTTTGGTTTGGGACATGTTTAATTTTGTCCAAATGGAGCTGTTGGTCGCGTAGCTGCCGCATACGTGAATCTGAAGTTCAGGGGTGATGATGGGCCCAGAGAGGTCAGTGTAGAGATTATCAGGATGCAGGCGGTGCTCAATGCCGAGTGTCTGTGAGCCCACCGAGGAAGTGAGTATGGATGGAAAGGAGGTATGAGGATCAAGTCTTGGATTCTCTGACATTTAAGAGTCGGATTAACCGTGTGGGGTGGGGTGGGTGCGGTGGAGGGGGGCCAAGGGAGAAGGGCGGTTGAGGAATTGGAGACAGAGCAGAGCAACAGTTTGTAGGAATTTTGCATATACAGGAGCAGGTGCGAGGTGGGAGCTGGAGAGGGGGTAGGGTCAAGGGAGTGTTTCAGGATGAAGATGAAGCCTCATGTTTGACTCTAAGGAGAATGGTCCAGCAGAGAGGGGAAAATGGGGGGGTGGTGTCAGGGAGACAGAGAGGTATTCAGGAGTCGGGGACATCTAGGTCACAAGCAGAAGAGTCTCTGGATGGAAACACAGAAGGCTCAGATCTGGGGAGAGGAGAGAAGGCAGAGTTGGTCGCTTTGGTGCTGGAAGTATTGAGAGGTTTCTTCTGGTTGCTTCTGTCTCTTCTGTGAATTAAGGACAGTCATTGGCTAGAGTGGAATTGTGTGTAGCGGGGAGCTTGGGCATTTGAGAAGGGTGGGAAAGGCATCAAATAGAGGTAGGGGTGGGGGGGGGACCGAATGGACGGGCCAGATGGAGCCCATTCTAGGTGAATGGCATGCCCTACAAGAGAGGCTGTGTGCCCACCTGTTTGGTAGACTGCATTATTTTGCGAAAATATTCACGAGCACTCCGGGGGCCGGGGGGGAGAACTCTATTTTCCTGCCCTAAGGACACTGGGCTTGGCCAGAAGACTTGCACAGATCAGTGAATTAGGAAGGGAGGTGATGTGTGTCCCTTCGAAGCAGAAGCTCTGTGACATCAGGCGTATTCACCATGTTCTCTTTTCTCTCGACCCCGAGGCTGGCCCTATCCCAGACAGAGGCTGCTCCATCAACCTGGACTGGAGACAGGACCATGGGCGAGAGCCACCTGCGGCTCACCTGTCCTCTCTGAGTGGAAAGTGAGCCTCTGCCATGGCGGGGCCCTGAGGCCTGGGGGATGTTTGTGACAGTAGCGTGACCGGGGCTGACTGACACAGCCTGTTTGTGTGCTTCTCTCCAGCTCTGTTCCCTGCCCGAGTGCAGGAGCGGAGACGATAGACTCTTGATTTCCCCAGCACTGGGATTTTGCTAGAGAGGCATGACAGAGGGGGCAAGGGACGAGGAGACCGAGGGAGTGTTTAATGAGGCTGAGGCTGGGCGGGAAGGGAAGGAAGAGAGACGCCAGATTCATCCTGAGGTTCTTTACTATACTTATAGCTTCAGGAAGGCTGCCAGAGACAATTGGGAGGAAATCTTTCCTTCTCATGTCCCCGAGGAGAATTGTCCCTGTGCCCAGTTGGAACTTCTGGCAACACGGAGAGTCATCAAGCTTTCTCTTTGCAAGGGCTCATTTTAATTTTCTTTCCAGCAGAGCCCCTGCTGCAGCCATTCCTGGTATCCACTTTTGTTTTGTCCTTTTGAGCTTGAGATTGGAGACTGAGAGAGAGAGAGAGAGAGAGAGAGAGAGACAGAGAGAGAGAGAACACATGCTCCTCCCTGTCCAGTCAGACATTTTGGAAGCTGGGCAGGCGGGAACCCGGCCTGCCCAACTCCAAGTTGATGTTTTCCTTATACATGGTAGCAGCAAGGGGCTCGAAGGCTCCCATCCTCGTGACCCGCCCCCGCCCCCCTTCTCCTTATTAGAGAAGCCAGATGAGCCTACAGCCACGGGCCCTGCCCACAGACACGATCTGCAAGTTCTGGCACCAGCCTTCAGGCCCTCTGCCCAGCCAGCTCTGGGGAACAGCGGCAGTCCTGCCTGGATGACTCTCCCAGCCACCCACCCTTCTGGCCAAAGACACTGGACAAGAGCCCACATGTTTCACGCTCCTCCTCAGCCTCCATTTGGGCACCAGCATTTAAAAGAGGCTACAGGACGGAAGATAGGAATGTCCAGACAGGCCCCACTTCCCAGGATCGTAGGGGTACGTGCCTCAGCTGGGCCAAGCCACCCCCCCCCCCCCCCCCCCGGCCAGGCATTTCTTCCACAGGAATCCGGTCTCACTCCAGACAGACGCTGTGGGCCTGCCCGGCACCCTCATCCGCCCTTGGCAAAACTCCCCCTGAAGGCAGGGGCACGGCAGGGACGACCCCACAGCCAGGGGTAGGGAGGGGCAGGCTCGAAGAGCGAGGGTGTGTTTTACAGAGGGAAAGCTGGCCCTCAGCGAGGGGAAGTGGCCTCATGCCACGGGGTCCGGGGCTCTTTCCACCATGTCTCAGCCCCGGGGAGAGGGCCCTGTGCGCCCAGTGTCGTGTTAGCTCACGGCCTCAGCCAAGCTGCGCTGCCTCCTCAGGCCTTTTCCCTGTGATACCTGCCTCAGCTGACTGGTAGGCCTTGCCCAGGGCTCCAGGCTGGGCTCTCTCAGGGCATGCTGGGACACCGGGGGGGGGGGGGGGGCAGGGGAGGCTGCTGCATAGAGCAGGCCAGTGGGGGTGGGGGGCCACCCCTGCCAGCCTTCTGCGCGGTTTCCCAGGCTCTCGTAAAGGAGGGAGGCTCCTTTGGTATTTTATAAAAAGCAAGCGTGCCATTTGCTCAGTGACCCCAAACATCACCTCAGGTGCCTTTGAGCAAACTCTGTGTGCGCTCGGGTGAGTCGCTTCCCTTCGCCTCAGTCTCCTCATGGGTTTTTGCCTTCAGCGGTCAACCGCGGTGACTCCGAGAGGGCAGGACACCGGGCCTGGCTCAGAGGGGCCCCACTCTGCCACACGGGGGGAGTGCCAAGTGGGGTGTCTGGCGGTCGGAGAGGGTCAGTGGGCAGAACTGATACCCGTGCCTGCCAGAGACAGTGACTCACCACCCTGGGGCTCTGGGCAAGTCGGGCAAGCCAGCCTCAGTTTTCCCAGGTGTAGAATGGGTGGCAGGCCATTTTCTCCCGTGGGAGGGCCCGGAGGGCTATAATTACAGCAGGGCGTGTAAAGTCCTGGGAGCCCATGACAGGCGTCCCGAGGAAACCGGTGGGATGGCCATGGGCCTCAACTGGTGAGGGGAATTGAGAAATCCCTTTAGAAGAAAGCACGCTGAGTGGGGGGAGGGACGGTGAATGGCAAGCCAGGGAGAAGGCTCTGGTGCCCTTGGGAAGCCATCTTAGCACACACCCAAACCCTCTCTCAGAATGCAATCAAGTTGTTGCTTCTGTTCATACCAAAAGGGCCTTTTTAAAATACAATTAGGCTCTGTTTTATTATGTGTGACAGACGAGGCCATTAACCATTCCGACTATTAAATCAGACTTCATTAAAAAAAATGGAAGTAACTGTAAATTGCCTTGGGTCACGATCGTTTGGAGCGGAGACATTGCAAAGAAAACCATTAGGGAGCTGTCTACCATCAAGAAGTTAATCAATCTGACACCTCTCGGTGGGGCGTGTGCACCCGAGGAAGGGCTGCTCGCTCGCCTCTCCCCAGAGCCGGGCTCCTGGGGCCGGGAGCGGGGGCCCGACTTCTCTGCTCTCCAGAGGAGAGCCAGGACCCAGGCACTGAAAAGAACCTGAAAATGTGGGGGAAAGGGAATTTCTTTTTCCCAGAGAGGTTTTGTTGGTTTCCTTTGCTGAAAAATTATCTAAATATATCAAATGTGATATCGAGTCATACATAATACATTTTTTTTTTTTAATGTGTTTGCACCAAAAAGTGACTTTAGAGCTATAAGGAGCAGTGCTATATATAAGATAATGTGTCTCCCCTACATCCCAAAGTTGGGTGGGGTGACGTCTATGGACTTGCTGATTGTCAGAGTTTATGTCTCTCCACAAGGCCTCCAGAGCCTGGTGTTGGCTGTGGGTGGGTCCTGAGGGGAAGGCGCCTGTGTTGGGGTGAATCTTGGCCCCCTCTCCTGTGTGGGGGTGGGAAGGAAGGGGGCTGCAAGAGACCAGAGGAGACCCAGCCCCTGTGCCTCCTCTGCCCGCCCAGGCTCTGCTTAGCCTGGAGAGACCCAAACCCGAGTGCCCACCAAAGGGGAGCAGGGCCTGGCCTGGGACAGAGGGCGCCCAAAGAGGGCCCCCGGGCAGGGTGGGGGGCAGAGTTGTGTCTGGGGCAAGTGGCCAGCCTTGAGATGGCACCAGGCAAGGGGTGGGCCCAGGATACTCAAGGCCGGCCCAGGCAGAGGGGAGGGGTAGGCTTGCCGGGGACGTGGGCCTGTCTACACAGGGGTTTCCCGGCTGGATATTTAGTCCAAGTCCGTCTTGGTCGTGTCGGGGGAGTGTGCCCATCCGGGAAGCTGTCAGCTGCTGAGAGCTTGCTCTGGTGCCTTCCTTCCGGCTCTTTCCTCCTTCCCGTCACCCTGCTGAACAAGAGGCCTGGGACCCACTGGGCAGGAGCTCTCCTTCCTTCTGGTGTGGTCTGGGGGCCTTCAGAGGCCTGCACAGAGCATGTCTCCTCCATGAAGCCTCCCAGGCTCTACCTGGGCTGTACCTCTGTGCTTGGGACCCTCTGGCCCCCTGAATTTCCTCCTGCCCTGCTGGCACTGACAGCTGTTAAATCAAGTAGTTCTTTGCCAATACGTCTCCCTCCCAGGCTCCGTCTCTCTGTTCCAGCACACCCCGCCCTTCCTAGTCTTCCGCTGAACTGCTCTAGACACTTCCCTACAGCCCAGGGACAGGGCTCGGACCCTCAGGACCCTTCAGGACCCGTCCCACATACTTCTCTGGCCTTCTTGGCCGCAGCTCTGCTCCAAGCTCTTAGCACTTGGGCTATGGCTCCTTCCAGTCTCCCTAACTCTGTAGCAGCCATTCCCTATGTCTGACTGTCCTCTCTTCCCCCACCCGGGGAAATCCTACTCCTGCTGTAAGGCCCAGCCGTAGGCCACCTCCACCTGGAAGCCCTTCTCAGATCTGCCAGAGTTGATGAGTCACGCTGCCCTCCCCACCTCCCCGCCTCCCTGCCTCCCTCCCTCCCTTCCTTCTTTCAACAAAGAGGCACCGAGCAGCTTCTGTGCCAAGCCCTGTAGTGGGAGCTGAGAACTCCAAGGTGAGGCAGGACAAGGTCTCTTCCTTCACGGAACTGGCATTCTGGGTGAGATAATCAATCAGTGTAAGCCTAGGAGGTGGGAATAAATACCTTGAAGAAACATAAGGCAGGGTCAGGGGACAGGACAGGGGGCGATGGGGCGTGGTCAGGGAAGGCCTCCGGCACCGAGGAGTTTGGGCAGCACCTGAAGGCAGTGGGGGAGCAGATATCCATCCGCTCAGAGTGGGACATGCTCTGTGTTCCCACAGCACAGCCCCGGGCCCGGGGCGGCTCTGGGGCCTGCTTTGTATCGTGCTGCCGCAAGCCAGAGTCATTCAAGCTTCTGCTTCCTCTGGCCTTGGGAGCCACTCGTGGGCAAGGACTGTCTCCTCGCTCCCTGGATCTACGCCGGAGCCCAGCCCGGCATCGGGCACAAGAGGGCAATTGCCACGTGCCCGCAGAGTGGTGGGACGAATGGCTGTATGACACAGGAGGAGTTGAATGAATTTCTGGCCTCGTGTGGGGCCCCGCAGGGTCTGTCTCCAGGCATCCACTAATGCTCCCGCGCCCCAGGACAAGATGACAGGGTGCTCCCTTCCCAGGAGCTCCATCCTGGGACTTCCTTCTCTTGCATGAGAGGCTGACCACCCAGAACGTCTCAGGAGCCCCACGCGGCTCTTTCCTCCTGCTGCTCGCCGGGGGCCCACACACCCTGGAGATCGGCACTGTTGCCAACCGTGGTGATTTCAGTCCTTCTGTTTTTCCTTCCTGGAGACCAGGACCTTCCTGAGGTCCGTCCGTGCAGAGCTCCTCCCAGGCGCTCCTCGGGCCGGGCCGTTTCCTCCACAGGCTGCTCCCTGGGGAGGAGTGAGTCACCAGACCTGTCTCTGTCCGTCTGCAGAGGGGTAGAGGCTGCGGTGAGGCTCTGGGGGCAGGGGCCTGGCTTCCAGGGGGGTGGGGGTCCCCACTCGTGTTGCCTTTGGCCCTTTGCTCATGGCTCAATAAAAAGCAGAGTTCTGTTCTAACTTGGAGCACGTCTAAGTGATGGCCCAAGCCTGGCAGGCCTCTGGTTTTCTCTGGCAGGGAAGGACCTTGTCACAGCTTTCTGCCCGGGGAGGGCCTCTGTCTTTGGAGGAAAAAGACTTCCTGCTCATACCTGCTGTGGCTGGTTAACAATGAGACACCAGGAGAGGGCGCCCGAGGACCGGTCAGAGCTCTCATCCTGGGGTCCCTCCTGCCACTCAGCCCCCAGCCCCAGCCTTTGGGTCCCCTGTCCCGCGGACCCAAACCCGCAACTCCCAGAGCCCTGACGAGCGAGCGGGGGCCGGATGATGGGCTCCTGGGGCAACGGCCTTTAACAAGCCAAGTCGTCTTTGCAATCATGTCTCCCCCTGGACGCCTGTGTTCTTCACCTGGTAAGTGGGGATTAAAAAGAAGAATGAAAAGAACCACCACCCCGTCTGGCCAACGTCATGGAGCATGAGGCTGTGTGAAGCTCGAGGCAGCTGAGGCTGGAAGGCCTGGCTTAGAAAACGCAGGGTACTATGCACATACAGGCTGGTGGCTATTTTTTCTTTTCCCCGATAAATACAATGCCAGCCTGGGGAGAGACAGCCAGTTAAGGGAACTACATAAGCCCTTACAAGGGGAGATAATGAAAGATATTTACGTCAAGGTGAATTTTCTTTAGCAATAACGAAAAGTCAAGAGCTCAGTCTTAGCAGTTAACCAAAAACTGTCACCCAACTTT
Source organism: Leopardus geoffroyi (assembly GCF_018350155.1). Taxonomy (NCBI): domain Eukaryota; kingdom Metazoa; phylum Chordata; class Mammalia; order Carnivora; family Felidae; genus Leopardus; species Leopardus geoffroyi. The sequence continues at coordinate 67,593,127 of NC_059339.1, read as the reverse complement.
TTTTCCTCCGCCGTATTACAGAAACACACAGTTTACGGAAAAAGAGAATAGGGAGAATGTTTACTTGTGAAATAAACGGAAGACGGCAAATTACTGAAATACTGCATCAAGCCTACCATTAGCGGCCACTTTGTTCTTCGATTTCTCCAGTTTGGAATTACGGCGTTTTCACACAGCCACTGCCAAGCGCGGGAACATCCGTGACTCCAGGGGCCTCGTCCTGACTCAGTTCTAACCCTGTCTCTGGTTCAGAGGTGGCCTCCAGCTCTGAGGACACGGGTCCTCTTTGGTGTCACCGTGACTTTCACCTTGAGTGCAGTGATGCGTTACTTCGCATCTCCCAGGTCCTGCAACATCAGCGAGCGGCCGTGACTTCAGAGTTTGAAACAAGAATTAAAATCCGCATCCGGGAAGTGGTAACTGAGGAAGGGACCATCCTGCGGGGTTTCTTTAACACGTCCAGCCCTCATTCCCTGCAACCCTTGCGAGCAGACTTCACTCTCCTCAACTGTCCTTTTGTGCCCTTCCATCGTGAGCGTCCGATGGTCTAGTGTCCTGCCCCCAGAAGAGGCAGGAGCAGCCATCAGCTGGGCCCTGGCCTGTGAGCCTTCCAACCTGCAACCCCCACCCCACCCCCCGCCCCACCAGACTCCCCCCTTCCCTCCTGTAACAGTAGACGATGGGTCCCTTGGAGGCTCACTCCGCTGGTGCCCTGGCCGCACCCTGCGTCTTGATGTCTCCTTCTCTCTCGGATCAAAATGCTCCAGTCTTTCCCATCCCCTCAACTGCCTGCCTTCTGCTCTCATTCCCAGTCGGGGGTGTCCACACATCTTCCTGCCCTCTCTCACCTTTCCTGCTCCTCGGTTCACTCCGGGGAGATTCCTGACACTGAACCTGCTCTTTTGGCACTGTCTTTGCAGGGGTCACCAACGGCCTCCATGTTGTTAAACCCATCCGGCCCAACTGAACACCTATCCAACTCGCCCTCTGAGTCCCTAACAGGCCAGTTTCCATCTTGATCCTTCTTGCGTCCCTCCCTCTGGTGAACGTCAGGGACCCCTTTCTACTGGTTGCCTTTCTTCCTTCTGTTTCCTTTGCAGGATTTTCCACACTCTCCCATCTGACTGCTTTAAATGCTGGAGGTCTTCAAGGCTCTGTGTTGCATCCTTGTTTTCCTTTGAATCTTTTTAGTCTAGAAAATTTCAAACATAGACGAAAATCGAAAGAACAGGGTAATGAACCCTTGGGTACGCACCGCCCATCGTCAACAATTGCCAAGTTAAGGCGTAAATATTCAAAATATTCATCCTTGCCCTGGTTTACTTGTAGGTAAACCCCATGCTACGCATTATCTTACATGTAAACATTTTGGTATGTTTGTCTAAAAGATAAGGACTCTCCAAACATAGCCTTGATATCGCTAACGCACTTCATGTTTATTTAACAATAACTAGTTAGGTTGTTGGGTTCTCTCTCCTTCGGAATCTCATTTACGTCCATGGTCTTAAGCAACCTGCATAGGCCGCTGACTCCCAGGCTTAAATCTTCAATCCAGACCTTCCTTTCGGCTCCAACACCCTATTTCTAATTCTCTATTTGACATTTCCACAGGCCGGGCTTGGAGGCACCTCAGGCTTAACGTGTCCCGAATAGAGTTCATGATTTTCACCCTAACTCTGTTCCTCCTCTGGGCAACCCTGTCTTGGTATACAGCCTTGGTCTCCAACCAGGCGCCCACACCGGGAGCCTAGGCGTTGTCCTTCACACCTCCTTCACCCTCACCCCCTCGCCCAACCCATCACCAGGTCCTGTGAATTCTTCCAGCAAAATATACTGACAATCCATTCACTTCTCTCCGCATAGCTGTGCGCCGAGCCCCCACCGCTCGCCCCCACCTGCAGGGCACAAACCTCTTCTTGGTGGCTTTGCCTCTCTCACTTGTGCCCTCTGCTGAGTCTCCGTTACTTACACAGCAAGTGCATGCTGGGTAGGAAAATGTCAGAATAACTAACAGTCCAGCCAGTTAGTAAATGATCACTGCCCTGAGCCACTCCCCACCTCAGGGCTGCACCCCCATCCCAGCCACCAACCTCCTTCCATGGCCAAGCAAGGGACCTCAGTGACCTTGCTGCGATCGGAGGCTATGTGCTCAAATACTTAAAAAGTTCACATGGTATTAGGATGACATAAGACTTCAGGTAACTTCTCTAGTGAGATTCAAGGGAAAATCCAGAAACTTCTGTGCCTCTACTCTCCAACAGCCAGAATTATATATTGACAATATGTACGTAGCCCTATCTTGGAGGGGAGAGGTGGTAGTGATGGGAGGGGAGGGGAGAGGAACTTTTGGGGTGCTGGTGACTTTCTACTCTAGATCTGGGTGGTGATTACACCAAGGCATTCACTTGATGAAAATTCATTGGTCTGAGCACTTACGACTGTATACTTTTCTACCAGTCTGTTCAATTTCAATAGAGTTCACTTAAAAAATAGCACCCAGAATTTCCCTGTGGTTGCTGCTCAAGAGGGGAGCAGTCTCTTGATCTTACTGTTTCTCTTGTTCACATTCTCTCCAGAAGGTTCCTGCACCGTCACGGGCTCCCGTGCCATCACTGAGGAGCTTTGTCTGTCTTCCCACCCCATGGGTCACCACCAGGGGTGCTGAGCTGATGATCGGTGAATGATGGGGTGGAACACAGACCTCTTGTCTCTTACGTTTGCCCTTCAGCCTCCACAAGATCAACAACTCCAGGCTATTCAAGCAATGGGGAATATCTTTCCCAGGGGCTAGGAGAGTTTCTGGAGTTACTGAGAGCCAGGCCAAAGATTTAAGTTCAGGCCCTTCTGCACTGCCCCTTGAACCTCACCGGGAGAGTTACCTAAAGATTCAGGCCATTAAAATAAAACCATGAAAAGATTCTTGATCTCACAGCTAGTAAGTGGAAATTCACATTCAAATCCCAGGGAGTCACCATTTCATACCCATTAGCTTGGTAAAAATTCCGAAGTCTGATAATACTAAGTGTAGGCAAGGATGCGGTGAGTTCAAACGTTTACAAGCGGGAGTATAAATTGGAGAGACACTTTCAAGAGAAGTTTGGCAATACCCAAAAGAGCCAAAGATGCCCCTGCCTCCCTGACCCAGGCATCTCCACTTGTAGGTCTATACCACGGGGGAGCATGGGAGCCTCATCACTAGGAGAATCTTCTTTTTTTTTTTAACGTTTATTTTATTTTTGAGAGACAGAGAGAGCACCGGCAGAGGAGGGGCCAACACACACACACACACACACACACACACACACACACACACAGAATCCGAAGCAAGCTCCAGACTCTGAGCTGCCAGCACAGAGCCCAACGTGGGGCTCGAACTCGTGACCCGTGAGATCCTGACCTGAGCTGAAGTCACACGCTTAGCCAACTGAGCCACTCAGGTGCCCCTGTTGTCCCATTTCTTAGAAGTAAAAATCTGAGGTAAATATGGTGTATTGGTAACTTTGATAAAGCCAGATAGCAGAAGGGGTTTTATGGTCTCTCCTTGTCTGGATGTTTGATGTTTTCCAATAAAATCAAGTAATGGAAAAAGTTACTTAGACCTCTCCAAGGACGGAGGGTGGGGGGGGGGGGCGGGGAGGGCCTGAAGGATTCGTCCCTCTCCAAATGCCTCACCTGACCCAGGTTTGGTCTTTGCTCCCCAGGACCTCCCCCTCTTCTTCAAGGAGCTTAGTTGGAAAACTCTAAAGCACAAAGTGGAAATTTCCACACGTCTCCCAGGCTGAGCCTGTCAGTGGAGTCCTTTCCTCAGCCCCACATCCCACCCTGAGCCCTTTGGCACCCCCCAGTGCAAGCAGCCGCGGTGTTTGGGAGCCTGACTGGCTGGGTCTGAATGTGGGCTCCCCCAGCTACCTGTCTGCGGGGCCTGGGACAAGTCACTCCAGGTCTCTGTGTCATAGGATGGAGGGAGACGATTGGAGAGGGTTCCCTTTCTGCACCAAGGGTTTCGGGGAAACATGGGTAAGCTGGCCAACCTGAGCTCTCTGCCGAGTTCTCCAGAATGGTCACGAACCCCGGGCACCTCCAGGCTCCTGCCCCTGGAAGGTGTTACGGCCACATGGCCTCAGGGCCTGAAGACACCACACGGGTCCCTTCCATCCTGTCTGCTTTCTCTGCCCCTAAGTACTTTCATGTGCGTGGCCTTCGGCGACGCTTGTAGGACTTGCTGAGATGGGAACGGGGTCATTGCAGATGCGATGGTTAAGATGGGTGGGCCCTTCTCCAATACGGCCTGTGTCCTTATAAAAAGGGGAGATGGGGAGACAGGTGCACAGGGAGAGAACACCATGTGACGGTGACGTCAGCTCTCAGAGTGATGTGATTACGAGCCAAGGAAGGCCAAGGAAGCTACAGCAGCGTCGTGGAACAGACTCCCTCACAGCCCTCAGAAAGAGCCGACCTTGGTAACACCTTGATCTTGAACTTCCAGCACCCAGAACTGAGAGACCGTGCATTTCTGTTGCTTCTGCACCCCATCTGTGGTGCTTTTTATGGCAGCCCTCGCAAACGAATCCAGGGACTGATGTTAACCACTTTACGACGACGGAGGAACTGAGGACCGCCCCCCCCCCCCCCCCCCGGAGAGCCGTCAAGGTCACGCAGGTACTGAGAAAACTGAGCTAACACTTGATTCCTCTGACACTGTCACAGGGCGTTTGACAGTTTATACGAGGCAATCAGTGATTTCATCGGGGGCTGGGAATAAAAACATGTTGCGATTTATTCTTCCATTAAGCGTGACCGGTTACAACTGCTTTCTGGGTGGTCTGTTCTGAGCTTGATCTAGATGGTATTTGGGGAAAACAATACTTTCACTTATCACCTGCGTAAGATCATATAACAAGCCAAATGAATGTCATGGGACCCATCGTAAAGACTGCAGCCTTCAGACACGCTATCAGCATGCTGGGTAATTAGAACGAGTCTGGCATGTTAGGTAGCTTAATTTACGGTACCTTTGGCATTTTGGCACAGCCTTGGCCTTCTGATCCAAGCGTCCTTTTCTGCTTTATATCCTTGGGTGTGGATGATTCTCAACTTCTTTCCTTGGGAGCAACCCCCCCCCCCTCCCATTCTCCCTGCGACTCTGCTGAGCCGGTTCCCACACCGTGCTGTCAGCCTGCCAGGGGAGTTTTGGAGTGCGTGGAGGTGGGAAGGGCAGTGGCCATCGGTGTGGAGGTCTGCAACACATATTTCCATCGATCGTTGTGTGGCCTTGGGCAAGCCAGCTCCCCTTCTGGGCTCTGGTTTTCCCACCAGTCAACTGAGGGGCTTGGACAGGCAGGTTTGCTCTTGCCAAACTGGGAGGAGCTTGGAGATCTGCAAAGAAGATAGAGGAGGCCAAGAGCAGGGCTGGCTCACCAGCTATTTTTGGTGTTCAAAACTCCCATAAAAGTGCTGGATTTTTCTCCATCATGAGCCTGAGCAGGACATCCAGAGGTTGGGCATCCGTCAGCTCAGCTTGGTCCTCTAATTTTGCCCATGCTCACCAGACCCTCTTGGGTGAAAAAGGCAGGAAACGTGAATTAATTCTAATTTGTACAATGTAATTGGTAAGCAACTCTTCCAATAGACGTCTTTTATTAAAAGACATCTTTGATTCTGAAAACGTGGAGAACAAGGGAGCTGGCGGACCCCAGACGGCTGTCCGCTCTAAACGCCTGTTGATCCCAGTCCTACACCGGACTGGTGCCCTCAGGCTCAGCGGTCCAGGTGGCGGAAGCCCAGCATCTGTGACCTGTCTCTGATGTTCTCAACAGCTGTGTCCCGTAACTTCCCTCCCTCCCCTGGTCATGCCACATCCTCTCTCTTCAGGTTGTAATTGAGGGTCGTATGCTCTGGAAGGGTTTCCAGCCCCAGCTGGTTGCCAGTTGCTGAGATCATCCTTGGCCGTGTTTGTGTACCTCTCCACGTTGAGAATGACTCTCGAATATGTCTTCGTGTTGCATGTGGCACCCTTTCGCTGCAAGTCGTGCAACTCCTTGAGTATCGGGACGGGGCTGTTGACAGCCCGTAACTGGATCTGGGGCCATGGATTCTTCCAGCCTCTGGCCAAGACCTCTGCCTCCGGCACTGTGGCGTCAGCTTCCGTGAGGAAGGGTCTTGGGGGGAGTGAATCGGTGATGGCCAGCGCAGCTAGTGAGGAGCCGAGTCGGAAAACAAACCCAGGCCTGGCTGATTTGGTAAGCAGTGTTCCCTTCTCTGTAATGATGTCATATGCCACACTGCAGCCCATCTAGCTCAGGGGGACTGGGGGTGATGAACTCAGGGGGCAGGACCGGCTTTGGTGGGGCTTAATAACAACATATAACCTTCGTGGGGCAAGAGAAGTCCTTTCCTGAGCTCCTAAGGCATCCAGAGGAACAGCAGGGTCAAGGCCAGCTTTAGAGGCCAGTGGGGAGGTCTGCTTAAGGTCTGGGCGTGGCTGATGTGGGTGGTCCACCTGAGGTGAGTCCCAGAGGCTCGCTGGTGCAGCGTGGAGAATCAAGATCACAGGGAGTGCTATTGTCTATCCATTTCCTTCTTTTCCTCTAATGATAGAATTCCCTCCCTTTTTTTTGAAGTTGGGCACATCGCTGCCCCACCTGAGGGCTACTTTCCCCCGACTCTCTGGCGAGGTGACTAAGTTCTAGCCAGTGGGTTGCAAGCAGTAGTGAGGAAGTTTCCTTGAAGAGAAGGAATGTTCCTTTACCTTCCCCTTTCCTTCTCGCTGCAATCTGGAAAGCAGACATGATGGCTGGTGTTGGAGCAGCAAACTTGGCCTTGAAGTGACCTCGTAAACCTGAGGGGACCACAGCATGGAAGGTGCCGCTTCACGACACTGTGGAGTATTATACTAACTAGAGGACTCTATCTCTGGATATCCTATCTCTGGATTTGTGGGTGAGACACATAAGTTTCTTTTCCTTTTTTTAATTTTTAAGTTTATTTATTTATTTTGAGAGACAGAGAGAGATCAGGGGAGGTGCAGAGAGAGAGGGAGAGAGAGAGAATCCCAAGCAGGCTCTACAGAGTACAGAGACTGTCATGGGGCTTGAACCCGCGAACCGTGAGATCATGACCTGAGCCGAAACCAAGAGTCAGGCATTTAACCCACTGAGCCACCCAGGCGCCCCAGAAATAAGTTTCCATTTTGCTGAAGCCGTGGTTCCTGTGGGGTTTCTGTCTCCTTATCCCAAATTCCAGAGAAAACTTAATTCTTTTGTTTTTTCTTTTTTTTTTTTCCAGTTTTTCTTTCTTTTTTTTTTTTTTTTTTTTTTTTGGTAATTCTTCTGATTACCTTCTGGTGCTGGTCTGTCCTGAACGCCTCTCTCACACTTGCTAAATCTCCCTGGTTTCAGCGAAGAGAACACAGCTCGCTGAGGCCCAGAGCCTTTGGCAGGAACTAGCATCTAACTCTAATTTACTGACATTGTTTTGTTTCTATGGCATTTATTTTTAGGTTACCATCTACTTAAGGTAGGTGATACCCTTTTCCATTTACAATAGTGACGTGAGGTCACTTTCCTTTTAAAATAATTTGCTTAAGCAAAAACAATTGAATTGATTTAACAGACATTAAGTGACTAAGAGTACAGTTTATGGCTACGATGGCAGAATCGAGGAGGTGATGGCTACGATGGCAGAATCGAGGAGGTGGCTGGAAGCTGATTAAAGCTGGGGAAATACGGGTGTCGCTTGTGCTGCTTTAGAAAGGATTTCTTCCTTCAGTATCTTATGGTTCTTGTTTTTGATGACTCACAGTATTCTTGTAGTAGCTGACATCCATTAAGTGTGCAACAAATGGCCGCTGTTATTCCTGATGCTATGTCTGACTTGAGCACATCAGGAAGTCCGTGTTGAAGGCTTTATACTAAGCCCTTGGGTATCGAGTAACTCTGTCCCGATGCTCAAGAAGTTTTACATCTTATTTGTTTTAAGTAAAAAAAAAAAAAAAGTCATTTATTTTGAGAAAGAGATAGAGAGCAGCTGGGGGAGGGGTCAAGAGAGAGGGAGACAGAATCTAAAGCAGGCTCTGAGTTGTCAGTGGCCTTGAACCCATGAATGGAGAGTTCCTGATTTGAGCCGAAGTCAAGAGTTGGAGGCTTAACCAACGGAGCCTCCCAGGCGCCCTAAGAAGTTTTACATCTTGAAGATTTTCCCCAGTTTTTCTACTAACATTCTGTTCCAGCTCTAGACCAGGATACCACATTGCATTGATCTTCACATTTACCTTATTTACCTCTCTTCTGTAACGGTTCCCCATTTTTTCCTTGTCTTTAATGACCTTGCCACTTTTTAGCAGCACTTAGGAGTCTTGGTATTTTATAGAATTTCCTGAAGTTGGTTTACTAAATGTTTTCTCACAAGTAGGCTGATATTATAGATTTGGGGGAACAATACCCAGAGGAGGCATCTCACTGCATTATATCACAGGGTATATGATGCTAATATGTCTTATTACTGGTGATATTAACCTTGAGCCCTTGGTTGAGGGGGTGTCTACCAGGTTTCTCCACTATACAATTAGTATTTTTCTCTCTTTATGCTCTATTTGTTAGAAGAGAGTCTAAATTCAGCCCACACTCATGGGGAGAGAAATTAAGGTCCACCTCCTGAAGGAAGGCATAACAAAGAACTTGTGAATATATTCCACCACAGTCATAAATAAATATTTTGAGGAAGATATTTTGAAGCTATATCCTGTTTTCCCTTCAACTTTCACCCACTAATTTGAGCATTCATTGATGGATCTTTCCTGCAGCCATTGCCATTGAGATGTCCGAATGGTGATTTTCTATTTTTCTGATTCATTCTACATTCATTCGTTATGTATCTCATTTCATCCCCACCCTGTTCATTTATTTTTTCAATTATTTGTTTATATCAGTATAGACCAAAGGATATTTATTTTATTATTTGGGATATAATTCAATACTAACACATTGGGAGCTCTTTTAGAGTGGCCTAAAGCCTTTGACATGCTCCCATAATTTTTTTGAGTACTTCCTTACTTTCAGGTACCATAGGATGCTCAAAGTTCATCTTATATTTTCCCTGCCCCTGGGAATCGACCGTTTCTCCAAAGAACTCTGGTTCAGAAAATGGTATTTAGAAACCAAGATCTGAACACTAGGTGTTCTCACTGCAATTGTGGTGTTAGTGTTTCTAAATCCTTTCAGTGAATAGATTTAGGAATGTATGTATATGTACTAACTTGAGTGAACCCATCTCTCTCTCTCTCCCTCCCCCACCATCATCATCATCAATTAGTTTCTGATATCTCCAACACTAATACAATACAACCAAGTTTATTCTAGCCTTCCTTTATTTCTCTTGCTTAATTGTAACTTCTTCCTCCAATAGTGACAAACCTCACTCTCAGGACTAATAGCAGAATGGAGAAGACAGAAAAAAAAAAAAATCAGTGAATGTAAAAGTTCACCAGTAGAAATGTTCCAATCTGAAGAAGAAAGAGAGAAAGATTTCTTAAAAAAGAACAAGCCCTCTAGGATTTGTAGGACGATAGCAGACGTCTCCTAATGTCTCAGAAGAAAGGAGAGAAATGATGGGGCAGAAAAAATATTTGAAGTAGTGACGGAAAATTTCCCCGATCTGCTGAAAGTCATGAATTTATAGATTCAAGAAATCCAGTGAACCCCAAGAAAAATAAACGTAAAGAAAACCACATCTGGATGCATTATAGTCAGAATACTGAAAACTAGAGAGAAAGAGAATCTTTCAAAGCAGCGAGAGAAAAACAACACATTACGTAGTGGGCAACAGTAATTTTGACACCCACAGACTTCTTGTGAGAAAACATGGAGTACCAGAAAATAGTGGAACAACATCGTTAAAGTACCAGAAGGAAACATTGTCAACCTAGAATTCTATATACAGCAAATATATCCCTCCAAAAAGAAAGCAGACACTCTTTTACAATGCCAGCAGATCTTCCCTGGAAGAAAAGCAAAACAAGTTCTTCAAGCTGGTGGGAAATTATACCAGAGGGAAACTTGGACCCCCAGAAAGGAATAAAGAACACCAGTAATGGTAAATGCCTGGGTAAATATATACAACTATTTTTTCCTCTCAATTTCTTTAAAATACATGCGGTTATTTTAAAACGAAATTATAGTAGTGTAGATGTAGATGTAATACACGTGACAACTACTGTTTAAAGAATGCTGGGGGTGGGGTAGTGTAAGGGATAAATGATGGAACTATATAGTTGTAAAGTTTCCACATCTTATGTGAAATGATAGAATACTGACTGAAAAATCAAGAGTGTGTGCTATAATCCTTACTGCAACCTCTAAAAATCATGCAACTATTTATATTTAAAAGATATATTAAATAGATATATTAAATGTAATTCTAAAATACACTTAAATCGTCCAAAGTAGGAAGGAAAGGGGGAGTAAACAAACAAGAACAGAGGAGACGAACCGATAACAAATCATAAAGTGGTAGACCTGATTTCAATCATGTCAATAATTAAATGTTGATGGACGAAGCAGTCCAGTTAATACATAGTAATTCTCATTATGATTACAACCATTATCACTGTGGGTTGCAGGTGAGTGAGGCCATCTTTCTGATCTGATTAATCTTCTAGAATATCATTCAACCCTGAGCACTTAGGGTTTACTTTGGGTTATCTGCGGCTTCTGGAAAAGGCTGCCTTGTCTCCCCACCAGGCAGTGTGCTCCTGAAGGGACCATCTCTCTGCTGAGTTCCCAGGCCTGAGGACAGAAATGGATGCTTATGGCATGGTCCTGACCAAATGCAGAACATCCCAGAATCAGCACCCAGGAGGACACAGCCGTCACGGAATCCAACCTGACAAATGTCTCAGTCTCCCTTAATAGAAATCTCTCATCTAAGATTGGTTTTTAAACAGATTTCTTAAGGTAATTAACGTGCACATTATATTTTTAAAAACTTGGCCATTAAAAATCAGCCTTCCTCCTATCCTGGAACTATAAACGAATAAACACAAAGTTTTGCTATGTGTTCAGTCTGAACCCCCTCCTGGGGGACAGGTGGCAGGGCGTGGGGTGGGGCTGGACACACCAGCGACAGGAGCAGTTGGGTTTTGCATTCTTCTCTGCTCAAGCAGATGTCTGCCTCATGTTCTTTTTTTAGCTTTGGAAACCAACTTCCTGGAATCTATGTCCTCACCATGGGCAAGCAATAATAGTATTCCAGAAAGCTTGTTTTTATGGAGGAAAATCCAGCTAAGCATAGTGGGCTGGTCCTGCCAGTTTCATAAAACGCAGAATTTGCATGAAGAGGAAAGTCCTTCATAACTGAGAGTTGAAGGAGTATGGGTGGGGGAGTGTAGCTAGAAATAATCTCTGCTGGTGAAATTTAGGGATTTAAAAAACAAGCCACTGGTGAAACACTATTTAATATTCAAATGGTTTGGAATTGTTTCTCTTCAGAGGACAGGAAAGAGTGGAAAAGTGAAAAGGTCATGGGCTATGGAATCTGATAGAATTGGTTTCATTCCCATTCTGTCGCTCATGGCGGTAGCAAGTCACTAAGCACTAAGCCTCAGTTTTCCCATCTGTGAAATGATCCTGGCATATAGTAAATACTTGACAAATACAGTTTTCCTACCCATCACTTCCATCTCCCTGTGCTTTGGTGTTTTCTGGCTGCCGAATAACAAACCATTCCCAAACTCAATGGACGAGGCGTTACTAGTGCTGAGTGCTCAAGCAGCATCCGGTCATGGCTTCTGGTATTCTCGCCCTTCTTTGATCCTCTGCCCTTATGTGTGGCTGGACACAGTGACTTTCTTCTAATGAGTGGATGTGGCAAAAGTGATGGGACGTCACTTCTGTGATTAGGTTACAAGACCGGTGGCTTCGATCTTGCTCCCATTTTGGTTCAACCGCCATGGCTTGCGGGAAGTAAGCCACCACGTGACATTGGGCTCACCCGACATGGAACTGGAGGCCATCCTGCCAGCAGCCACAGGAGTGAGCTTGGACCGCAGCAGCCTTCCCCAGGGGCACCTTGTGACGAGTAAAGCCCCAGGCAACACCTTGATCACAGCCCTTGAAAGGCCCTGGTGCAGGGGACCCAGCCAAGCCATGTCCAGATTCCTGATCTGCAGAGGCTGTGGGAAAACAAATGTCTCAAGCCACAAAGTTATGGGGTAATTTGTTATGCAGTGATAGGTAACTGTAGGAATCTGCAATTTGGAGAGGACTCAGCAGGGAAGCTTGCCTGTCTTTTACTTGTCAGCTGGGTGGGTGTGGAAGCTGGGAACTGAAACTATGAAAGCTCCCTCCCCCTCCTTCCTTCTGTCTTTCCTTCCCTCTTTTCCTCCCCCCTTCCCTCCTGCACTTGTCTGGAGGTCAATGCTGGCTGTGGGCTGAGACTTTCGCTTACTGTTGGCTGGAATACACGTGTGTGGCTTCTCTATGAGGCCGGGGTTTCCTCAGAACAAGGAGGCTGGGTCCCAAGGGAGAGAGAGAACAAAAGAGGGGAGGGGTAGGGAGAGAGAGAGAGAGAGAGGGAGACAGAGCGAGGGGCAAAGGAAGGGACAGAGAGAGGGGGAGTGCCATATGGAAGACGTATCACTTTTTCTAACCTAGCATCAGGAATTTGACTACATCACATCCGCTGTGTTCGATTCATTAGAAGAAAGACCCCAAGGCTGTGCAGTATTCAAAGGAGGGGAATTCTAGTCTACTTTTTTAAGAGGGTTGTCCAAGAACTCAGAAGAGAATGTGGGACCCGAAATATTGCTATAGCCACCTTTGGAAAACGCGATCTGCCACATTTGGGCAACTCCGTCTTCCTGCTTTCGTCAGGTGTCCCCTCTGCCCTTGTTGGCCTTACGTGACTTGGCACCCTTTAGAGGATAGGGCACCTGAGTAAGAGAAGATTTCAGAAAAGTCTTCTTCCTAAATGGTTCCAATTGCCAAGGAATCAACTTGGCCATACGCTCTATCTGCCTTAGGGGCCCTCCCCCACTTTGCTCTTTGAAGACGCAATCTAATGTGATGTGGCAGATAGACTTGGGTAATTCCTAAGTGACAAGGGGGAAGACCTGAAGTCCACTGACTCACTGAAAAGCCACTTGCTTGGTGGCTTATCAGCTCTCTATGGGAGCAAATCTGCAAAGGCAGCACTTCTTGGTGAGGGAAAGAAATGAAGTAGGGAAAGGCTAAGAAAGGAGAGAGAGAAAGAAAAAGAGAAAGAGGGAGAGAGAGGGATGGAGGGAGATCACCAGATCAGACATAAGAAACAAATCCAGATAGATGAGTGGGCTTACAAATATGGAAAGAGGAAAAGTATGGAAAACATGAAATATAGAAAAGCAATGACCCAATACTACCCAGAATAAGGACGCGAGTAGAACGCTGTTTTTGAAAAACAGCTTTATTGAGATATAACTCACATACTACACAACTCACTCACTTAAATTGTGCGATTCGATGGCTTTTAGTATGTTCACAGAGTGGTTCACAATCAATTTCAGAACATTTTATCACCCCCCAAAGAAATCTCGTACCCACTGGCACTCACTCCCCACCCCCTCCCAGCCCCTAGGCAACTGCTACTCTACTTCCTGTAGATTTGCCTGTTCTAGACATTTCATATAAATAAAGTGATACAACACGTGGTCTTCTGTGACTGGCTCCTTTCAATTAGCGTTACGATTTCAAGATTCTCTCATGTTGTAGCACGTGTCAATACTTCATTCCTTTGTATCACTCAATAATATTTCACTGTGTTCATACACCATATTTTATTTATCTATTCATCAACTAATGGGCTTTTGGGTTGTTTCCATTTTGGGGCCATCGTGGCCCATGATGACACAAATACGCACGTGTAGGTTGTGGGGGTATGTTTTCCTGTCTCTTGGCTCTATACCTTGGAGTGAAATCGCTGCATTACACGATACCTCTGTGTTTAACATTTTGAGGAGCTGATAATTTGTTTTCCAAAGTGGCTGAGCTATCTTACATTCTCACCGGCACTGTATAAAAGTTCCAGCTTCTCCGCATCTTTGCCACAGCCTCTGTCTTTTGGGTTATAGCCCTTCTCGTGGGTGTGAGGTGGCATCTCACTGTGGTCTTGATTTGCATTTCCCTGATGGCTGATGATATTCTGAACCTTTTCTTGGGCTTATGGACCATTTATACTTTTTTTTTTTTTTTTCAAGAAACGTCAACTCAGATGCTTTGCCCACTTTGAAATTGGGTTATTTGTCCTTTTATTGTCGAGTAGTAAGAGTTCTTTAGATGGTCTGGATGCAATCCCTTATCAAATACATAATTTACAAATGTATTGGCCCATGATGTAGGTTGTTTTTTCCCCATTTTCTTGATGGTATTGTGTGCATTGCAGGAGCTCGTAATTGCGATGAAGTCCATTTCGTCTGTTTTTCCTTTTGTTACTTGTGCTTTTGGTGTCGTATCTAAGAAGATTTTGCTTAACCTAAGGGCATGAAGATTTACTGCTATGTTTTCCTTTATGATCTTTATTGTTTTAAGCTCTTCCACTTAGGTCTTTGATCCATTTTGAGTTAACTTTTGTGCAGGGGTAGGGAAGGGGTCCAACTTCATGTTTTTGCATGCGACTCTCCACAATACTATTTTTTAAAAATAATAATAACTTATATATCCACCTTTAACATTTTTTTAATGTTTATTTTTTGAGAGAGAGAGAGAGAGGGAGGGAGGGACGGTGTGAGCGGGGTATGGGCAGAGAGAGAGGAGACACAGAATCCGAAGCAGGATCCAGGCTCCGAGCTGTCAGCACAGAGCCCGACGCGGGGCTCGAGCTCACAAATCATGAGGTCATGACTTGAGCTGAAGTCGGATGCTTCACCAACTGAGCCACCCAGGTGCCCCTATATCCATCTTTTAAATATTACGTTTCTGGACTAAGCAAGAGAAAGCGAGACCCCCTTTTCTCTAAGTTCAACCACATTTTAAACACGAAATTTCATTGACCCCTGCTCTTTTATCACTTTCAATTTGTGTATAATGTGACTATGCATACATTTCTGAGATATATAATTTTGTAAAAGAGCCTCAGCCATTCCATCTATTAAAAAAACTAATGATTCTCGACCCTGGCTGTTCACTGGGATCATCTAGGAGCTTTACAAAGTACCCACGATGGATTCTTGTGCCCAGATATTCTGATCGCGTTTGTCTGAACATGAGTATTTTTCCAAGTGTCTCAGGTGATTTGATTGTGCAGCCAGGATCATGCCCTCGGCTTTAGATGGTCTCTTTGGGGGCTTCCCAGGACTCTATGGTTCCATGGAAGTTCTGAATAGTAGGACCCAAGCGAGTTTTGTCACTGATACCCACAGTGGAGAGCACCCCACAAGTAGCTGGTGTTTCTCGGTGGGTTGACAGGGCCGATCTGCTCCTCTCTTCCAAGAGCAGATGGCAGCCTTCCTGCCTGGTCCCTGACCCCTGCAGTAGCCTTGAGGGCACCTCTGAAATGGTGCAGACCCCTGACAATATTTATGGGGCCGCTGCTCCAGCCACACTGGCTTTCCCCGGCCATACAGCTTCATTCTCGCTGTTCCCTTTGCCTGAATATTGTTCTTCTCTTCTCCACCTGCCTTCCTCCTACCCACCCCCCAGCTCAGCTTAAACATCACTTCCTCAGAGAAGCCCTTCTTCCTTCCTCTCCTCTCCTCTGGGTTACCTCTTATATATTCCCATAGCATGATATTTTTTGTTCCCCGTGTCTCGGCTGTGATTCATTATGAGAGTAATTAGTTTCTAGAGTGTCTTTCTCACTAGGTGGTAAGACAGGGGTCGTGTCCATCTCGATGGCCGCTGTCGTATCCCCAGTGCTTGGCATACACATAGCCATCTCTCGGTCAACAACTGTGGAGTAAGTAAATGACCTTCTAATATGGACTAAAGTCTGACCTCGGCTCAGCGCCCTCTGTTTCGAAGACAGAGTGGCCCCCAGGGTACCTAGAAGGGGGAAGTCTGGCCTTTGTCCTAAGTTCTGCCTCCTTTCTTCCTCCCTCCCTCTCCACTGCACCCTTGTCTCTGTGCCCTTATATGCAGGTGTAGTGGGGCGATGGTTTCTCTTGGCACAAGAGGCATTGGTTATTGATTTAAAAAATAAAATCTAGGTCTGGGGCTCATAGACCATTAGTTCGCAGTTCCCCAAACCACAAAGTCCCTCCCTACTTTGATAAACCCCTTCCTTTAAACTGGCTAATCTTTGGTGACTTTCTTTTTAGGTTTCATTGGTGGCGCAGCTCAACCAGATTTCACCAGGATGGATATAGGCCTGGGTCTGATCACAGGGGTTGGAGGTAGACGGGCTCATTTATCACCTAGACAGTGAGCGAAGTGGCCAAGGTCGGGGGCAGGGATCCCTAGGCTGAGTTACAAGAAATTCTAGAGGATCCGTGGATGGGTTGCGATTCTGATGCTGTATGACAATATCGAATATACGGGCTGGGGCATTTTTCTGGGGGAGGGGGGTCAATAATTTGCATCCGATTCTTTTTTTTTTTTTTTTTTTTTTTTTTCCAACGTTTATTTATTTTTGGGACAGAGAGAGAGACAGAGCATGAACGGGGGAGGGGCAGAGAGAGAGGGAGACACAGAATCGGAAACAGGCTCCAGGCTCTGAGCCATCAGCCCAGAGCCCGACGCGGGGCTCGAACTCACGGACCGCGAGATCGTGACCTGGCTGAAGTCGGACGCTTAACCGACTGCGCCACCCAGGCGCCCCTGCATCCAATTCTTAAATTGGTCTGTGGCCTCTGAATGGTTGAGGAGGCTCGCCTGGATTTTCTCTGTGGTGGTCTCTCTGCTTCAGGCTTCTGTACTTTTAAAATAATTTGTTGTCGGGGCGCCTGGGTGGCTCGGTTGGTGAAGCGTCAGACTTCGGCTCAGGTCACGATCTCGTGGTCTGTGGTTTCAAGCCCCGTCTCGGGGCTCTGTGTTGACAGCTCAGTGCCTGGAGCCTGCTTCAAACTCTGTGTCTCCGTCTCTGCCCGTCCCCTGCTCACTCTCTGTCTCTCTGCCTCTCTCTCTTAAAAACAAATAAACATTTAAAAATTAAAAAAAAAAAATAATGTGTTGTCTCTGGAGCCCCTGGAGCCGAGTTACAAGCAGTGGCTGACTCCTTGGAGCCACCTGGTGGTGCTGGGGTGCGTAGCATCCTTTGGGCAACAGGAAAAGCCCTGGCCAACTTCCTGTCCCACAAGTTGTAGGAAAGGGTATGATGCCCTCCTCTCCACCCACTCTGCACTCAGCTTCTTTTGAGGTCCCCTGGGAGGCCACATGGGAGTCCAGAGTCAGGAACTGGGTGAGCCTGGGTCTGGTCTGGGCAGAGGGTGTGCTGAGAGTGGCCTTGGGTGGGGAGGGAGGTGTCTCGGCCCGAGTGGAGATAGAGGGGCTGGAAACCCCTGGCGAGACTTGAGAACAAAGACTGAGCTTTGCATCTCTGAGAGGGCTTCCTTGAGCCAGTCCTTCACCCTGTTTGTCTCCCGAGAGGCAGGCATGTCTATGCCCAATTCACAGAGAAGGAAGCTGAGGCCAGAGGTATGATGTGACTTGCCCAAGACCACACAGCTAGACAGTTGTGGAACCGGTCTCCCCACTATAGATGCACATCCCTCCCCCCCTTTCCCAGCCTCCTTGCCTCCTCTCCTGGTGCCCCCAGATTGGGCTGCCTGGGCTCCAGAGTTTGGACTGGCCTTGCATGCTTCTGGTGGAGGGAGTTCCGGGTGGAAAGACGGGAGTCTAGTTCCTTCAGTTGTGCTTGTCGTGCAGCAGGCCAACAGACCAGACCCCCTGCCAAGGGCCCAGGGCAGGACAGGACAGGCACCTGCAGCCACCAGCTCAGCGGGACTGCTCCCGTGCTGTAGGACAACCCAAAGGAAGGCCCCAGTGTGAGACAAGCATAGAGCCAAACAGTGGGGCTCACCACCGCGGTGGGTACTGGAGACTGACTATTGGAGACAGGAAAGGTTTGGTCCTCGTGTGTCAGATCGAACTATTGTTCTGGAATCTGAGTGAGGTTGATGCTGGGAGGTGGCATCACAGACCCTCTGCCTTCTCAGCCATTTTGGCCAGGCTCCCTGTCTCCACCCTGAGTTTGGAAACCTTCCCTGTCTTCTCCCCCCATGCACAGAGCTCACGCCCTTCCCGTATTTAACATTCTCTGTTGCATTTGCCTGTTTGCTTGTCTACAGCGCTCTCAGGCTCTGAGCATCTGGGAGTGGGACTGCGTTTGTCATATTTCATTGTGGTATCCCTGGCAGTCAGCCCACGGTCTGGCACATGGCAGGTATTACCAAAAAATGTCTGAAATGAGAAAGTGACAGAGGCACATAGCGTCATGGGGATTCTTTTTTTTTTTTTTTTTTTTTTTTTTTTTTTTTTTAACCTGGACAGGAATTCTGAGATGCCCAGAGTGGAGCAGACATCTATCAGGCTCACTGGGAAGACAAAAAGGAACAAGGACCCATCCCTTGGTCTAGCCTCAAATCCCCAGCATGAGAGTACCTCCTGGCTGCCGTGGTCATGAGCAGTTCTGGGTCTTTGTTGGGCTACGTTGATAGAGACTTGACCTTGTAGGATGCTACAAGCTGGTGTTGGTGAAGTTCGTGGCAATCCCAGGGAGAGGCCTGTCTTCTCGTGGTGCCATTGCTGTGCTCTTTCTCTGGGTCAAGAGCACGTAAGCTATCAGGATTTCAAAAATTTTAAAATAATTATTGAATTTTAAACACATTGGAAAGGATATTATACATATGAACTTGTAAAAGGTATAAAGAATACAAAGAAAATGAATATGCATCTATTGTGCATTAAGCTTAAGAAATTGTTTTCATGTATTGTATCATTTAATTCAAAATATACATCTCAAAAAATATATAATTCAAAAATAAGTTTCCATTGCCATAACTTTGAAACCTCCTGGTACCCTTTCCAAATCCCTTCCCCATCTCCAGAGAAAATTTTATTGTTTTCTTTTTTCTTTATAATTTATCACAAAGGGATGTATTGCAAATAATGTATTTAGTTTTGAGTGCTTTTGAAATTTATTTCAGTGGAGTCATATTGCGTGCATTCTTTTATGACTGGCTTTTTAAAAAAATCAACATTCTAGGGGCACCTGGGTGGCTAGTCGGTTGAGCCTCCGACTTCGGCTCAGGTCATGATCTCACAGTCTGTGGGTTCGAGCCCCGCGTCGGGCTCTGTGCTGACAGCTCAGAGCCTGGAGCCTGCTTCAGATCCTGTGTCTCCCTCTGTCTCTGCCCCTCCCCCACTCTCACTTTGTCTCACTCCGTCTCTCAAAAATAAATAAATGTAAAAAAAAAATTTTTTTTTTTAAATCAACATTCTAGTAGTCTGTTCTGGTTGGCGAATATCGCTGTGGTTTACTCATTTTCATTGCTGGATGATACCCCACTCGACCAAATCACAATGCATGTAGCCAGTCTCCTTTCCTTTGAATACTATTTTGATGGTTTATTTACCTTTTCCATCCTTTTACTTTCTGCATCTTTGTGTTTTTTTTTTTAATTTTTTTTTTCAACGTTTATTTATTTTTGGGACAGAGAGAGACACAGCATGAACGGGGGAGGGGCAGAGAGAGAGGGAGACACAGAATCGGAAACAGGCTCCAGGCTCTGAGCCATCAGCCCAGAGCCCGACGCGGGGCTCGAACTCATGGACCGAGAGATCGTGACCTGGCCGAAGTCGGACGCTTAACCGACCGCGCCACCCAGGCGCCCCATGCATCTTTGTGTTTTAAAAATGTCTCTTGCGGATGGCTTGTACCTGGATGATTTAAAACTTCAGTGATACAAACTTTATCTTTTAACTGGCAAGTTAATGAATCCATTTATGCTTATCACTACTGATGAGTGTGGATTTATTTATATTATGCTGCATTTCCTCCTTGCTCAGTTTCCAATTATCTTTCCCCCTTTTTTGTTTGCTGCGTTTGTACCGAGGACTCTGGTCCCCCCTTCATTAGTCTGGAGTTATACATCTTAGTTCTGTCCTCTTGGTGGTTACCCTACAAACTTTAATAAGCGTACTGAATCTAATCTAATCAAAAGCTGATCAGTATCTTTCCTCTCCGGTTCAAGGCCCCTGGATTTAAATGCAATCACCTGCCTGACTTACTGTAGTAGCCACACCAGGTGATCCATATTCCTGTACAGCCTCCTGTCCCAGAGTGTGGCTGCGTCCTGTGACTTGCTTCTCATCAATAGAATACGGCAGAGACGATGGGAAATCACTGCCGTGATTACGTTTCTTTATAGAGGATTCTGTGCGACTGGAAGAATAAGACTTTTCTGCTAGTCCTGAAGAAGCAAAAACTCTCATGTATGAGCTGTCAGTGGAGAGGGCCATGGGGCAGGGGGCTGTGAGGAGCCTCTAAATGCCGAGAGACAGCAGGAACACAGGGCCCTCAGTCCTGAGCTGTGAGAAGATGAATTCTGTTGACAGCCCAGGGGAGCGTAGAGGGGGTGATTCCCCCGTCAAGCATCTGATGAAGACTGCAGCCCTGCTGTTTCCTGGCTCACCCTGTAGGGGGCGACATCCTGGAGATTCTGCCTGCTGAGGATGGGCTCCTAACAGATAGCCTCGACCTTTGCCTTCACTGGTTGGGGTAGGGATTGGGGCCGGGAAGCCGACCACCTCTTCTCTCTGTGATGTGAGCCAGATTGCGATTTGGGGGTTGGTGACTATATCTCCTTGTCTCAGAGGCTCCAAATCCTGGCACCCGGTGGGTGTGTGATTCATGTTAATCGCAGAAAGATGTTAGCCTAAGGATTATCTGCTGGAGTCTCTACCTTCAAGTACTTTGTCTTATTCTCAAAGACAAGGTCTAAAGAGGTTTACTGGCTTGCTTACCGGCCCCACATTTTCCACAGGGTCCTACTCAGTTTTTCACCTCTCCTGTTAAGCTCTCTGTCACAATTCCAATTCAACGCTGGGTGGACATTCCCCCGAATTCGTACACGTTTTAGCCTGAATTAATCGTTTCATCGTCTCAATAAGAATAGCATCCACTGAAAAAAACTCACGTACCGCCTGCCAAGCTCTGTGCTAAGTGTTTTAATCCTTCAACTCGGTTCATCTTTACATCTTTTTGAGAGAGGTGCTTGTCATATTACCATGTTACAAAAGAGGAAACTGGGGCACAGAGAGGTTAAACAACATGGCCAGGGTAACACAGCTAGTAAGTGTTGTAGCCGGGATTCATGATGGTCTGACTCATGCTCAAGCTCAAAGTAGGGGCCTTCTGGTGCGAGGAGCATGCCTTGGATTTTTATCTGTTTGTTTGCCTTTTCTTCCCCTTGATCTTCTGCCTATTCTTGATCTGCCTATGACGGCCTGGCGTCATGCCTGTGTCTTGATGTTTGATAAATTTGTCGACTCACTGACATTTCACTGGTGGCACTGTCATGCTGCAGCCTACCACTAGGTGGTGCTACATTCCAGAGAGTGGACGGCAGGCTTCCCCCGCCCCACCCCCACCCCCGCCCCAGCTCCGGGCACTGGGGAACGAGCCTGGTCTCTCCATCCAGTGGTGGGAAGGCTGGGGTGCCTGGAGGAGGGGGACGCCACACCTCCCAAGCAGAGAAGGGAGGCGAGAGAAGCCGGCACTCCACCCGGTGCCTGGCGCTGCTTGCTCGAAGGCAGGCTGGCAGAAAAAAATGGGTGGACAAGACGGCAGAGGGACCAGAAAGTGGGTCTGTGGG
Source organism: Leopardus geoffroyi (assembly GCF_018350155.1). Classification (NCBI taxonomy): domain Eukaryota; kingdom Metazoa; phylum Chordata; class Mammalia; order Carnivora; family Felidae; genus Leopardus; species Leopardus geoffroyi. The sequence continues at coordinate 67,571,346 of NC_059339.1, read as the reverse complement.
TCACCGTGGTGGGATGGAAATGAGTCGGGGCCAGAGCCTACCAGAAAAGCAGCCTAGAGGATCTTGCTAGAGAGGGCCTGGCCGTCCCCCTCTTCTCAGGACCGTAGGATGCAAATGGTCAAATCAACCTTTGAATTCCAGCCCCATCCGGATGTGTGGCTTCCGCATCTCCCCGTCGGGCCTCCAGCCGCGGTTGCGTTTCAGATCCCAGGAGAGAAATGTGCAGTGACTGATCCCAGACCCCGACCTTCTGGCCCCTGCGACCCTTCCAGCATCCTCTTCCACGCACCCCCGCCCACACTCTGGCACTTTTTGGTGAAGAAACAGGTCAGGGAGGGAGAAACAGGATTGGGAGGGCGGGGCTCGGATGCGGGCGGGCCCCTGCAGGCTGCGGTCGGTCGGTCGTGGGCTTCCTGCAGGAGGAAGGTTCCAGTGGGTAGGGGGCCTCCAATTTTGTGGACTTGAGTGCCAGCCAGGTCTAGGTGCGTGGTTCAGCGCAGCAGGAAGAACACAGCATGTCAGGGGACCTGAGCGTGACCACCCCTCTCCTCTTCTGCGGGGGAACATAACAGTTACTGTCCACAGTGCAAAGATGGTCTTGTGAGTGGAAGGCAGTATTATTAATAATTACCCTGGGACAATAGGTGGAAACTGGGACAGCTATCTTGACAAACCAGGAAACTGTGGCCACCCAGCGTATCCGTAAAATGAGTTACCTTCGAAGAACCATCTAAAGCTGACGTCCTCCATGAGATGCAGAGAAGCTTCTCGTGGAGCTCACTCATTGATCCCTGGAGCCAATCAATCTGTCTGTTGGTCCCTGGATTATACAGATCCAATAAATACGTATACAGCGGCTGGGGTCCCAGGCCCTGGAGTGTTCTGCAGTCACACCCCTGTCCTCAGGGGAGAGGCGAGGTCCTCCACTTGCCCAGGGTCTTCGTCTTGGGGTCATTGAGCCCATCCCTCCCTCCCTGATCCCATCCTAGCTCTCCTCCCAGGAGCCCTCGGCCAGTCCACTCGTCTGTCTCCGGGCTTCTGGTGCATGGAATACACCTCCCCCGGGAGGGTTTCCAGGAAGTGCGGGGAGAGTCCCCTGCCTTGCCCGCCCTTCCGCATCCCACCCTAGCTTCCCCATCCTAACAACCCCATGACAAATTATCCCACGGCCAAGTTAAATTGGCCGCTCCATCAAATACTCTGGATTATAGGGAAGGAAGGCACATAGCTCATTAACTCAAACCGGCCCCTCCCCCAGGCTTCATCTTCCCTCCCTCCCCCTCCATTTACTTCTGGAGGAGACTTGGCCAGAGGACTGCGGCCTCGAAGGGCTTCCTGGATGAGAGGGGAACTTGAGGGCTGGGGACAGTTGTTTGGACCCTCAGAGTCAGGACAGGGCATGGAATTGGCCATCCTCAGGTGGCATGGGACCCCCCAGCAGAGGGCGCCATGGCAGAGCGTGGCCCCTTCCCTTCCAGACTTTTCACCCAGTCCTGCCTGGGTCTCCTGGGGGGTGGAGAAGAAGCTTGGGGTGGGTGCTTCCTCCTGAGGCCATTCTATGCGGAAGGAGGAACAGCTCTCTCCCTGGAGACCCTTTTTGGAGCCGGGGAGGGGACAGCTCCACCAAGAACCAGGGTCTCACCCGGTGGTCCCTGAAGCCTTGATCAGCTGCAGGTGCTGTGGTGTGGAGGGAAGTCGGGGAGGGTCTCCCGGGATGCTGGGGTGACCTTGCCTTGGCCTGGCAGTGGGGATTCTGGTTTCAGCTAAACTGCATGGTTGGCCTTTCCAAGGGGAGGAGGCTGTGGGAAGGAGGTGCAGGCAGCCCTGTTCAAAGACTCAAGAAAAGAACCAGGTTGGTTGAGAAAATAAAGCGCTTCTCCATTCAAGGGCCCACCTGTGCACAATGGCCCGAAGGCCTGGAGGAATCACCCTTTCAGAGGGTAATGAAGAATTCATCAGGCTTTTGTATCTGCCTGCCCCTGACCTCCTGGAACCCAGACAATGGTGCGCTGGGGGCCTTTGTCTCCCTCCCTAGAGAGGCAATGTCAAATGTTGGCCACACGTGGGTGGGGAGCCCGCCCCTCTTGGAAAAGGGGCAGTCCCGTAACTTGACAAGGGGCACCAAATTCAGGGCTAATTAGCTGGAAATTAAATTTTCCATTTGGCTGGGCCAGAGACAAGTGGGGGTGGGGCCTGGAGTGAGGAGAGACCCCTGGGAAGAGAGACGGTGTCCACTGTGCCTTGGTAAACCTCACGTCATGAAGAAAGCAGGGAGTGCCCCGCAGGTACCCATCATCAGAAAACCAGTCAGCCAGCCAAGCAAACCGACCACCCAACACCAACACGATGGTGACTGTACTTTGAAAGTCTTTCTAGTGAAGACGCGCGCCATCCACCTGCCTTCACATGGAGACAAAGGGTGCTGACAGAGACTCGGTGCCCATCCGGCAGCAATGCATAAAATTCCACCATTAGAAATCCATTTCTTTGTGACTTCACACCGGGCAATGAGTTTCACGTATATCAAACGTTTACTGAACCCACGTTATGTGACAAGTATTATTTCAGGTGTGGGGATGCCTGAGTGAACAAAAGGCACAATGTCTGCTTTCATGGGCTTTCGGTCTAGCTAAAAATCATGAAATATATATACCACGTCAAGTGAGGAAGTTCTGTGAAGGGAAACCAAGATGGGTCGAGGGATAAGGCACGATCGGATGTTCTTTGAAATATGGCAGTCAGGACAGGCTTCTATGAGGAGGGAGATCTGAACAGCGATTAAAAAGCTGGGAAGATGGGGAGGCTGGGTGGCTCAGTCTGTTAAGTGTCCAACTCTTGATTTCGGCTCAGGTCATGATCTCACGGTTCGTGGGATCGAGCCCTGCATTGGGCTCTGCGCTGAGCATTGAGCCTGCTTGGGATTCTCTCTCTCCCTCTCTCTCCCCCTCCCCCACATGCATACGCTCTCTCTCTCTCTCTCTCTGTCTCTCTCTCAAAATAAATAAATAAACATGAAAAAAAGAGAAAAGCTGGGAGGGAGTTAGCCACGTGGCTATCTGGGGGTAGGGCACCCAGGAGGATGGAAAAGCCTAGGTGGGACCGTGCCTGGGGTCTGCAAATATCAAATGGGCCGGTGTGGCTGGAGCGAAACGAGCGGGGAGGAGAAGTGGGGAGGACGAGCTCGGGGTCTGAGCGCGCGGGACTTTGGGAGCCGCTGGAAGGACTAGGCTTTAACTCTGAGTGAGACTGAAGTCTTGGGTGGGCGGTGACTTGATTTGAGCCATGTTTATCACCAGGTCCCTGGCTGCTATGCAGAGGATGGGCTAGAGGCGGGGGCACCCATGGAAGCAGGGAGTAGAAGCTTCTGCGGTGGTCAAGATGTGAGATGATGCCCACAGATCGCCTCGGAAATGGTACTGCCTCTGTGTCCGCGTGCGCGCATATATGTGTTTCCAGCAATTCGCTCCATGCCTCTGTGCCTCAGTTTCCTCATCTGTAACCTTAATGTAACATCAACAGACCAATCAGTTCTAGGCCGAATGTGGGGAAGGCGAGAGTTGACCCCCTGAGCTCTCCAGGCTCCTAGGAGAGACGAGGAAACAGATGAGGGGGACAAATCATAATGGGGACCCGAGTGCCAGGAGCCCGTGGGAGGAGGGGCAGACCGCCTCTGCCTGGCGGGAGCCGGTGGGGGGCGGGGAGAGAAAGCTGCCCCTGGGAGGGACGGTAGAGTGAGGCAGACGAGGAAGCCCGCCAGGCAGGTAGGAGGAGATCCTGTGTTGGGCAAGGAACAGCAGGGGCCAAGGCTCAGGGGGTGGGAAAGCGAGTAAAGGAAAAGAAATCATTTTAAAATCCTAGACTTTTAAAGCCGGAAGAGACCTTGGAGATGGTTACATGCAGAGGTTTCCAGGCAGGTCTTCGTTCAAGCACGGTACGTCTGATTCTATTACACAAATCAGATAGTATTAATAGCTAAACCCTTATTGAGTGTGTCCTGTACTCCAGACGCTTTACACGCGCGGATTCAATTAGTTCTCCCAATAACCCCATGAGTTAGCCTACTACTGTTAGTATCCTCATTGTATTGATGAGGAAAATGAGGCACAGAGAGGTTAAGAGACTTGTCCATGGGCACACAGGGAGTCCGTGGGAGAGCCAGGATTTGAACCCAGGCAGTCTGGTTCCCAGACTGCGCACGCGGCTGCTAGGCCGCACCGGCCTCTGTATTATGTGAAGGTGGGGGCTGCTCACTGGAAGGGCAGGGGCCGGCAGCCGTGGTTCCATCCCTGTGCGGACAGGCCCCTGAGGCACATGGGTAGAACCTGTCCCAAAGCGGCTCTCTGTGAATACCACCCATTAAGAGCCACCCTTCACCTGATGGAGAAGCCATAACCCTCCCCCCTCCCCCCCTCGCTGCTGGCCCTTGTGTATTCCAAGGTTGTTCTGTGATGACAGGCAAGTCGGGGAGGCCTTCCTGGAGGGAGAATTCGCATTTCATGTCGTGGCCGTCTGTTTCTTTACCTATTGGGTTGCTTTCTGAGCTGAAAGCTTCCGCCTCCCAGAGAGGAGGTGAGCAGGAGGACGCCGTCTCTCACTCCTTGGTCTTCCGGTTTCCCTTAGGACTAGAGTAGTTTCAGGTGCCGGGCTTGGGAGGAGACGGCAGGAGGGGCCAGACCGTCCGGGCGCTGGATGCGGTTGGCGATGGGGACAGGTGGCGTTGGGGATGTGGGTGACAGGTCCGGGGTTTCTGGGCCCCAGGCAGAAAGGGCAGTGCTGGCACACGGTGCCCGAGGGAGGAGTGATGCCCCCGTCACGCTCCCCCTGTCTTGGCTTGGGGGCGAAGAGGAGGGTGGTGGGCACTGGTGTCAGGAAGGGGGTAGGGTGATGGGGGGCCTGGGGGCAGGGGAGCGGCATTTTGGTTTCCTTGGGCGCACATCCCTCCCTGTTCCCTTTGCTGAGGGGTGAGCCCTACCAGAATCCATCCAAGCTCTCATCCTCGCTCTAAACCTCTGGCATGAGATTCCAGGGGCCAGGCTGGGACCACGCCTCCTTCAGAAGTCCTCCCTGACCACCCAGCTGGCGGTGTCCTCTGTCCCGCTCACATCGGAGGACGCCCCCCTGCTCCTTGCTGGCATCTTTGGCTTCAGCCCTGCTTTCGGGCCAGGGGGCATGCCCTTCCCCCGCACGTCGGCCCCCAGCATGTTCTGGGCACTCATCCACCACGCACTTACTGAGTGGCAACCGCAGACTTCCGGCGCCGTGGACGTGGAGCCGAGCGCGCTCTCAAGCCGCCGTGAGCGGGGAGGATACGCGCGAAGGAGAAAGACGATGCCTGGGGTTTAGCCTGGGGTGGGCTGGCAAAGAGGCGCACAGGCTGAGGGTCCCAACTCACCGTGAAACCTATCGGCTGACCCCAGGAGCGCCGGCGGCAGGGGCGGGCCTGATCTTGTGAGACATCCTGTCCCTGCTCCGCATGCGTGAGGATGACGCCGCATCCTTGTTAATTTCAGGCCAGGTCAAAAGCAGTCGTGCCCCCGCAGGGGACTCCAATGCTGGTGGAGCTGTCCCGGCCCTCTTCCCGGAACATTCCATCTCCCTTGTAATATTGAGCTCCCACCTCTGAGGAAGGCCCCCTTTCTTTGGGATTGTCTGTTTCAACCCCATTGGCAAAGCAATCCCCCAAATCCACCCCATCCTGAACCTCGAGGACTCTTTAGAGGTCTACCCACTCCATTGTGATTTTGACCCCGTTCTCTCTTCCTTGAGTCCAGCCACTGTGTCAGCCGTCCTCTGGGAGAAAGGCTGAGGGCGGAGGAGAAAGTCCGAGTAGGAGTTCTGCGGTTCTCCCGACTTCCGGCCCGTCCGCAGGTCAGTACGACAGCGCGGCCACCAGGGGGCGCCCGAGCGTCGGGGTTGGCGCGGCGGCCCTCGGAGGCCAGGCGGGCGCGGCGCGCGGCGGCCGCCAGGGGGCAGCAGAGCGCGGGGCCTCGGGCCCAGGGCGCGGGGCTGGGCGGCGGCAGCTGCGTTCCCAGCTCCGAGCGCCGTTCTCTGTTAGGAGGGTAATTTAGAGCAATTACACCGATTATTATTGCTTTTCTAATTAGTGCTTTTCCTACAGAATTAGCCGAGTGTTTATTAGGAGCTGCTTGTTGCCAGCAGCTTAACTGCTTCGCTGCCGCGCGCGGGGCGCCGCGAGCGGGGAGGGGCCGCGCGGTCGTCGCCGCCGCGTGGGGCCGGTTGGTTATGTGGTTTCGCATAAAAGCACGGATTAAATATTCATTCTGCTTTGTTACATATAGCATTAAATTTTTATCAGCTGTATGTTTTCCTTGAAGTTTTCCCTGCGTGTTAACATTCAGCCGGGCGGCGGAAAAACTCCCGGGCCTCGGCGGCAGATGGGGACCCGGTGGGCGGCGTTGGGGCCAGAAGGACCAGGGAGGAGAGGGATGGTCACCTCCCTGACGTCTGTAATAAGCCCTACACCTTTCCTAATCCCTGTGTCCCCAGATCCTTCTAAGACTCCCGAGAGGTATAGAGGAGAGGAATTCCTGACCCCATCTGATGGATGAGAAAACCGAGACCCCATGGTGAGGGGCCGTGGTTGTCTTCTCCATCCAGCCCATTGTCATTTGGGGGAGCTTCCAAGCCTTTGGCCCCTCTGACACCCTGGGACATCGCTTAGGTGTCACACCCAGGGCTCCCCTCCTGATTTTTCCAAGCCAGATCCCAGCTGGACCCAGGACCCTGCCAGTGGGTGAACAAATCCTTACGTTGTGGTCCTGGATGCACCACTGCCTGTCTAGTTAGTTGCTCCTTCGGGAGCCCTTCACCCAGAGTCGCAGGGAGGGGGTGGTGAGAGGCAGAGGAGAGAGATTTGGGGTTTATTCAATGCACTGCTTTCATGTTGGGTCGTGGCTAGTTGCTTCTTGGATTGGGGAGAGGGTATCCTCAACTCGTGCGCTGTGGGGACCCCACGTGAGCAAAAACACGCACATGCACCCAGAGCAGAGCCAGAAGCTTCTGGAAAACCATCCTCCTAACGCATCCAGGTGTTTGTTTACAGCTCATTAACTGCGTGATGGAAAGGCTGGGGTGGGGGCGAGGCAGGGAGATATTGACAGAAAATCAATCAGAAATGAAGATTAACGTTCCTGTGGGTCAATAGGGGAATGGGATTTGAGTTTGAAAAACAGGGACTGATGAGCTGAGGTTTCGTTGCCCCCGTTTGTCGCTGCGCAGAACCGGGCCCACCAGGATTCAGCCTGGCTGTGGGGAGGTGTGGCACACTCCCAGGGCTTCCGGGCTGGGGCTCGGGCTGGGGACCGCGGGCAGCCCCCCGTGTCTCCCCCTCCTGGCCTTGGGTCCTGGTCGGCAGGCGAAGGATGGAGGAGAGAGAGGGTTGGTTCACCTCGCCGCTACTGTGTGACTGATCACACTGGGCTCAGGACATGTGCCATGCAGGGGGCTTTCCCCTGAACACAGCTGGGTAGACCCCTCCCCACCAACCCCTCTCATCCCCCCCTACCCTTTAAGGCGTGCTTTCCTGTGGCGAGGCTGTGTTCCCAGCCTGGGGACAGCCTCTGCAGGTGCACCACACAGCCGGCCGCCCCCACATCTGGCTGCCTCCCTCCGGTACTGCATTTCCGGCCACCTGTCCTGGGGTCCTCTTCTGCTCACCACCCTGCAGGACTCCTTGGGGCTGAGAAGCAGAACGGAGCACGGCTACCTGTCTAAGACAGAGAGAAGGAGACACAAAGAGGGAACTCCCACATTTATATGCTGCACGTCCCGTCTCAAGGGGCTTTGCCCAGCAGATGTCAACTTGGTGCTGAGGGGCTTGTGTGTGGAGTCTGGGGTTGGTGGGGCTGACAACCTCTGGGACAGAACAATGTGTCACTACAGCTCTCCGGCCTGGGAGGGACGCCTGTCCCTCGCCTTGAAGGTCTGTTCTGTCATGACAGTGGCGACCTGGGCCCACCCAAGCCTTTTGGGGATGCTCTCCTGCACTTCCCACTGACATTGGTGACTTGTCACCACGGACTCGCAGGGCTGGAAGAGGTTTTAGATGCCCTACACCACGGTGTCCCTGCCTCGGCACAGCTGATGCTTGGGCTGGACCATTCTGGGCGTCCTGTGCATGGCAGGACGTTTAGCAGCATCCTGGCCCCTACACACTAGATGCCAGAAGCACCTTCTTCTCTCCCCTGTTGTGACAATCAATAATGTCTCCAGACATTGTCAAATGTCCCCTGGGGAACAAAGTCATTCCCGGCTGAGAACCACTGCTCTACACTAATCTCCTTTAACAAATGCACCAACTGATATCTAGAGATGGGCTGTGATCTGTGCAACATAATTCAGGGCAAAATAATGGAGTGGCCAAGTGCTCCGGTTCTGGAATGAGCCATACCTACCTGCAGATTTCATCTCTACTACTGACTAGCTCTACTGTGATCAGGGCCGAGTAAACTCTACCTGCCTTAGCTTGTCCATCTATTAAATGGGGATATTGATATTACTGTCTTTGTGGTAACATTAAATAAATGATATTAAATAGGGTGATGCATATTAAATAGGTGCTCTGCACGTTGCCTGGTGCCTCGCCCAGGTGCAATCAACCGCGGTCAATGTCCGAATCGGAGATCCCTTCTGGACTCTTCTGATTGAAAATAGGAAGACCCGAGGAAGGTTCCAGATAATGGCGTTCTGGGGACACACGGCAACGTTTCTTCCGGCCGGAAGGTATCTCCGAAAAGATAGGGAGGCTCTTTGATCCATAGCATCAGAAGCGACTAGAGAGCAGGGAAATTAAAAGTTTGTTAGCTGAAATAACAAAATCTCAAAATTGATGCACTGAATTGCAGAATGAGCAAAGATAAAGGAAGAATTGTTGAAAAATCAAGGCAAGAATTTCTCTAGGAAGGCAGTGCAAAAGCTAAGGAGACAGGAAACAGGAATGAAAAGTTCGCGAACACCGAGGATGCAGGAATAAAGAGTACCAAAACGAGACAACAGAAATAATGGAGGAGAGGCAACGCTTAAGGAATCAATCGAAGGGAATTTTCCAGAACCGAAGAAAGATAAAACTCCTTAGACATAAAGGGCCCATTCACGTGGCCAGCAAAATTTTAAAACCCACCAGCGTAGACATATCACCGTGAGATTTTGGAACACGGAAGGTACAGGGAGGATCCCGAAAGCCTTCAGAAAGAAATAACAATTCCGGGCACGGATGTTAGTTTCCTGTGACAAAGTATCACCAACTCGGTGGCTTCAAACAACAGAAATATAATGATCACCCTTCTGGAGGCCGGAAGTCTGAAATCAGAAAGTTGGTACGGTTGGTTCCTTTTGGAGGCTCTGAGGGCGCGTCCGTTCCACGTCTGTCCCCTGGCCCTGGGGGCTCCCGCCACTGCCGGACTTTCACTGGCTCACAGCCATGTCACTGCCATCTCTGCCTTCGCCCTCCCATGGCCTTCTTTCCTGGGCCTCTTTGTGTCCTCTCGTGTTACGAGGACACTACTGATCAGATTTAGGGCCCCCGCCCTGTAGGATCTCACCTGGAGATCCTTAACTTAATTATATCTGCCCAAAGAAGGTCACCCTCGAAACAGTGGCTGGGAGTCAGGACGCGGACGTGTCTTTTCGGGGGGACACGCTATTCGACCCACTACACATGGGCATGAGAGCTGGATTGACGCCGTGCTCCTCATCAGCAAAATTGGATACAAAAAATATATATATATAATGGAGCATATTTTCAAAGCTCTGAGGGGAAATGGCTTCAAACATAAATTATCATTCAAGTGTGAGGGTAAAATGAAGCCGTATTGGACGAGTGCAGACTCAGAACATTTACCAGCCTTCCAATTCCCCTTTGGAAGAATTAATGTATTGGGGCTAGAGCACGAGATGCCTTCTTTCCCCATCACCTCCCCTGCCAACAAAGAAAAAAGTAGCCCCAAATTGCCTGGCGTTAATATATTTCTTTAAGTATATTTTGATTTATATTGCTTGGCAAACTGGGACATTTGTACAGAAAAGAGGTATTACTGGGGGAGCAATGCAAAAGAGCAGTGTGCCCCCGGGTCTGTCTCTGCACCCTAAATTCACACTCCCCGAAGCTACTGCCGTGAATCCTTTCGGCTGCCTCTTGTGCCCTTTACTTCCGTATTTCTCCGTTTACTTCCGTATTTCTCTGTTTCCGGTATATGTCACTATTTATTCGTTTCTCAGTTTTAAGAGTTATCTACTGACTCTCAACTGTGGAAAGTGAGATCTTAGTTCACTCGTGGGCTTAACGTGTCCGTTTCCTCCCTGGCAAACACACGTATCTGTCCCTCCCCCGCCAAGGAAACTCCAGCATAAGTTTTGGTGAAAATCGCTACTGGGTCACCATATAAATACTACTCACAGCTAAGCTGTGCGGTGGGTTACGATTATAATTCTTTCTTTCTCCCCCCCTGGATTAATACGTGGTTTCTCTTTTTATTTGCTTATTTTGTATACCTGTGAGCACATAATTGCTAATCCACTCCCCACTTCTCCTACAGACCTGAAGATCTCTTCTCGTTACGTTCAAACGTGTCAACTATTCCCTCAGCTATTTTCCTGGGGGTTTTCTTCACCTCTTTGCTTGCTTGGGTTCCTGTTAGCTGCCAGCGTGGCTGTAGATATTCTGATTCCGAATCATTGGAATGTGACCTTTTTAAAAAAATGTTTGTTTATTTTTGAGAGAGAGAGTGCAAGCAGGGGAGGGTCAGAGAGAGGGGGCGCAGAGGACCTGAAGTGGGCACCACGCTGAAAGCAGGAGCCTGATGTGACGCTCGAACTCACCAACTGTGAGATTGTGACCTGAATTGTGATTGAGATTGAAGTCGGATGCTCAACTGACTGAGCCACCCAGGTGCCCCTGGAATGTGACCTTTTATTTTTAATGTGATTTTTGTTCTATTCTTCCGGAGCTTTTAGGACCTTCTATTGATTCCTGCTATTCTTAAATTTCACTGTAATGTGCCCTAATGTAGGCACGGCTCCATCCAGTTAAAAAAACAAAAACCCTCATTTCTTAGCCTCCTTTACAGCTAGACATAGCATATAAATATAGGTAGGATCATTGTGTTCTGGGAAGTCTCCTTCAAAGGATGGGAAGCTCTTCTTTTTCTGCCTTCTTCCTTCCTGCTATTTTGGATATGTAATGGCTGGAGTCCCAGCAGCCATATTGACGCATGAGGTGGCTTTGGGAACAGAAACCGTGTTCTATGAAACAATAAGGCAGATGTCCAAGTACCTGATACCACGTAGTGACCACACTAGGCCTGCACCGATTCCCTCTGGGCTTTCTTTTACTTGAGAAAAAAAAAATACATTTTGAGGTTTTTAAGCTACTATTCCGTGGGCTTTTTTGTTAAACAAAGCCAAACCTATTCCTAACATTAACATGAACAAAATATTACATTTTCCTTCGCAAAGTAACTCTTAAAACACTTTCAAATAACTCTCAATGCCTGTAGGATAAAAACATGTTAATTCCTGCCCCCCCCCAATCTATTTGAATAAAGTTGAGACGGATTCTATGCAACTGACTGTCTCACATGCAACCGAGTACCAAATAATGCATCTACAAGGAAGACGCAGTAAAGTGAAGAGAAATTAATACAGCCTGTTGTTTATTGTAAAAATATAGGAAAAGCAAAAAGCAGAACAAAAGTCTTAGGCACTATCAGGAATCAGGATAGGAAGTAGCCGGGCAGAGGTGGGGAGGGAGGGATAGGCAGGTGGTTTGTTTTCAGTTTGAGCTTCGGGTGACTCTAGCTATTGGTTATTTGTAGATGTCGTTATGGCAGGTACAAGGGATTACTCACAACATTTTAAGCATAAACCCTAGAAGAGTAGAAATCTAGGGTATGGTCTCTATATACTAGAAAACTGGATTCAAATGAAAACAGCTCAAACAAATTAGCAAAAGGCAGAAAAGTGGGTAAAAACTGAACCGGAAAGCTTGATAAATAGGATAGACAGATACACATGCACGGCATCGTTAGAACAACTACACGTATCAGTAATCGCGATCCTTGTGAATGAGTTTCATTCTTCTCAATCTGGGCTTTTTAAATCCAGTTTCATGAAGTTTCCAGCAAGATACACATATAAAGCTAATAGAAAAGTTGAAAATCAAAGGAAAGATGTAAAGATATGTATATCAGGGAAGGTGAATGAAACAAGACACAGGAAGAACAATATTCATAACAAATAAAATAGAGGGGAATAGTTTATGTTGAAAGGAACTTCCTGTCCAGATGATATATAACAATCATAAACCATTATGCACATAATAAAAAACTTGAAAAATATATAAAGCAAAAATTGATAGCAATTCCTTGGAGAAACAGATAAAGACAGCATCAGATCAGAGGCTCTAACTTAGCTCTTTGCAGACCAACAGGATGACTAGGTAAGGATATAAAGGCTACAAATAACATGGTTAACAAGGGTCATGACATCAAAATGTGTGATATATGCTGAACCAATAGAGAACACCAACCCCTTTCAAACATATCTGGAACATTCACGCAATTGCCCATGTGTTAGGTCACAAATAAAATATCAATATCTTTCTAAAGATCACTATCTTTCCTAAATGTCACATTCAGTAACCATAATGCAATAAAATGAGAAATCATCAGCAAAATGATCGCAGAAAGAAAATCTGTGCTCCTCTCATTTAAATAACTTAGTCCTCTAAATAATTATCAAATTAAAGGGTCAATCACAAAGGAAATTGCATTATTAGAACAAATACAAGAACGCAGTATATGAAAATATACGGAGTATGGGCATTCGGAAGGTAATTTACAGCCTTAGATCCATTAATGACAAGACACCAAGTCTGAAAGTAAGTGGACCTCAACCCAAGAAATTAGATACACAATACAAGACCAAAGCCAATAAACAGAAGGAATTAATAAAGATGAAAACTCAAACGAATTTAAGAGAAAACAAAGAGTTAATTCATAAGACCAAAAGCTTTTTGTCTTTTTTAAAGGCCACTATAATAGACAATCCTTTGCCAAGATGGATGAAAAACAACAAAGATTGATATGAATAAGCAACAGCAAGAACGAAAAATGGACCTCGTCACAACAAAAGGAAAATGGAAGAATAAAAATGATGACTTTGGAAAACACATTCACATTAACATTTCCACTCCCATCTTCAGCTTTCCGTGTCTGCAAGGACACAATACATATATTTAGAAAGCGACGACTTCGTTAGTAATATTTAATGGTCCACTTTAATGTTCCCACCTTGTGCGTATTTAGATTTATAAAGGGTATCATTGGGTTTTGTACTTATTTCAAAGTTCTCATTCCTTTTTTTCAAAGCGCTGCCCCTCCCCCAAGTTCGCATCCTTCCTGGAAATGTCACCTGTCACCTCGCACCTCTTAGGTTGGGCCTCTTCTGGTCCCAGCCACTTCTTAAGGGCCTCGAACCTAGGGGTCTGTTGGGTGGTGTATTCAGGCCGGACTCTCGCCTGTAAGGGACGGAGCACTGACTCAGGAACAAAAGGCCTCTGTCAGGCCACTTCTGGGTTGGACCGGGAACGATATTCGCCTGGGTGCCGGGAGAAGCGATCCCCTGTCTCCCTGCACCTGTTTCTGTCTGCGGGTCCTCCCCAGTCTTCTCCCTCTGTCTCCCTTGCTTAATTCCAGCCATGATTGTCCCTACTGAGCCCTGCGAGAGGGTGGGTGAGCTCTGAACCTCTCAGAATGTGAGTACCATGTCAGGAGGCAATGAGGGTGCCCAAAGTCCTGCCGTGTCTTCTGAGACTGAGAATCCTTGGGGTAGGAGGAAGCCAGTGGCCCCTCAGCATCGAACTGGCTTTTGGACAGAGTCTCCAGGACCCTGGATATGGCGGCTGCGTCCTCCATTTTTGGAAATGTGGAAACTGTGCAGGCTGCCACAGGGCCTCTGGGGACACCTCCCTGTGCCTAGGACCCCAGGACAGGCGGCTGTCACCTAAGGCCTCACTTCTCTGAAATAAATCCAGCCCTTACACTTCACTTAGCCAAATGCTGTGTCCCTAACTGGTCACTGTTATCAGTATCCTGTCTCATAGGGTTTGAGGTTGTCTACACTGTGGGTCAGTGTTTGACAAGCACTGTGCTAGATGCAGAGACAAAAAAGATTAGTCCTTGACCTTGAACCTTCCAGTCTGTTATGGACTGAATGTTTGTGGCCCACCCCACCCCTCCTCGCCCCCCCCCCCGCCCCCCACCAAATTTGTACGTTGAAATCCTACCTAACCGGCAATGTGATGCTATCAGGAGGCGGGGCCTTTGGTAGGTGATCAGGTCATAAGGACAGAGCCCTCAGGAATGAGACCAGTGATCTTCCAAGGAGAGACACGAGACCTTGCCCTCCGTCTCTCTGCTCTGGCCATGTGAGAACACAATGTGAAGATAGCCATCTCTCGCTCTCCCTCTCTCTCTCTCTCTCTCTCTCTTCCTCTCGAGGAAGCGGGCCTTCACCAGATTCCAGGTCTGTTGGCACTTTGATCTTGGACTTCCCAGCCCCTAGAACTATGAGAAATAAATGTCTGTGGTCTAAGCCGCCCACCCCATCTATAGGGTTTTGTCATAACCTTCCAGACTTCCTAGGACACCCACGTCAATGATAACGCTGAGGGTTCTAAAAGAAAGGAAGCCAGACGAAGGATACCCCCTCGCTGGGGTGGGGAGGGCCAGAACAGGCAACACATCCACCTCGTTCACAAAGCTGAATATGTTTGTCTACGTTTGTTGATTTGTGCCCCACATCATTCCAGAAAAGTCTCGAAGGTGAAGAAGCCCTTGGCTTTACGCCCACAGTCCTACAGCCAAGCATGAGAGCCTGGCGCGTCGAGTCCCTCAACAGATAAACGGTCGAATGGTGCCCGAACGCTCCTGTCCTGTTCTCTTTCTTCTGCATTGCAAGCCTGTCCTCCTGTCCCCTCCCCTCCCGGGTTCCGTGGATTTAAGCTTCCTCCCCGCCAAGCGGATGGCTCTCCTGGTGCATGTTAACACCTCCAAGCGGAGCCACCGGCCTCGCATCTAAAGCAGGTGGATGTTTCGTGTAAATGTTATTCCAGAACACATTTTTGGGATCTTCAGAAATCCTTGCACACCTCTCAGCTTCGAGAGCTTAGATTGAAGGTGCGAGAGAAGCAATGTGTGGATGGCATTTAGAGTAAATTATTAACGCTGAGAACCTCTTTATTAGACAGTCGTACACAAAGGAATTTTATTTCAGATTCTCTGACACATGACAAATGGCTGCTTCAGGTGAGAGGTAAACGGCGTCCTCTGGCAAGCAGCACCGAGGGCTGTATCGGCTGGGGGAAGCAAATCCAATTTGCTTTTCAACGCCATTTACAGCCTGTTTCTTTCATCCTAACAACCCGCGGTATCGAAGCCGAGAAGGTAGCAGTTTTGACGTTAGGAAACTTTCCCCAGACTCTGTCTAGCCAAGGGGGTCTCGTCTTCCGCAGCCCAGGCTGGGGCCACGTCAGGTGGGCGGGCATAGAACAGCCCCGTTTCTCATGCATCGTCTTTCTCTCTGATGTGCCAGGGGTTTGCGGAATAAACGACTTTGCCAGCCAGTGAGCGGAACATAAAATCCGCCGAATTACATCCTACTTAGGAGTTTCCAAAAGGCGGCTTTGGAACAAATTCCCAGGGATCAGTAGGATAGGCGGTAGTGTAGCTAATATGTGTATACACACATAGTGGACAAAGCCTGTCTCCTAACTGTTTAAACAGGCAGGGGTGGAAGGAGGACTGGAATTCATAGTCAACAGCCCATTGTTCTGCTGGCGCTCTTCCCTTCAACCCCGCCACCCTCGCTGGACAATCAGTAGTGGATGCTAGTGGCCAGTTCCCCGGTCAGGTGAGGGGTGGCGTGGTTGAGGGGAGCCATATTGCATGGTGGGCTTTGTGGGCAGACTGGATAGGGAGTCGGAGATGGTGGCGCCGAGGCAAGGCTGGGAGCAACACCAGAGGGGCAAGGACCCGGAAAATGGCAGTCGCGACGCAGGCAGGGGCTCTGCAGCCCAGGAGGGCGGAGGGGGTCGGTGAACACACAGCAGTGGGAGGTCACGGGGTTCCTCCTGGTGGTGTGGTTTTGGTGGGCAGTCAAGGGTGTGACGGTGATGGGTGCGGGTGGAGGTGAGTGTCAGAGAGGGAGATGAATAGAACAGAGACTTGGGGACAATGTGAGGCACGTGTCAAAAAGCCAGGAGGCACGCAGATTCCTCAAGTCAGGGAACGGCTCTAGGACTAGGCAGGCAGTCCCGACAACTGCTGGGACATAGCGCGGACAGGACAACCAGACAAGGGGATCCTGTCCAGCTCAGCCCCCAAAGCACAGCCTGGATTCCGTCACTGGCCAAGAGTCACTCTGAGGATAATTGGCCTGGGCTCTGCGAGTGGGAGCAGGTTTAACAGTAAAGAGTCAACGGCGTGTGAGTGGTGACTGTGGGGTTGGTCGTCACGGGGGAGGGAACAGAAATGGACAGAGATCCAGTGCCCCAGCATCAGGGAGAATGGAGGTGATGCGCTGGGAGCGTGTGTCTTGCCACCCTAACGCAATCGTGGAATTAGGAGGGCTTGTCACTGTGGTTGCCATAAAATACCCCTTCCCAGTTTCTCCAAGGCTGTCGAGTAAATACTCTGGGATTGGCGGATTGGCCATGACCCTGCGGTGGGCCTCGGGAGAGAAGTTAGCAGGCAGCAGAGGTGGCATGGTGTTTGTAGCACGGGCTCAGCAGTGGCCCTTGGCCCTACTTCCTGAGCTGCCTTCTGTGTCTCTCTTGGTTTCTCTGGCTAAAGAGTCGACCTGGATTAGGGTCTGCCTCTCTACCTCTGGCTAACCAACTGCCCCTCACTTCCCAAAGCTGCTCTCACCCAGGACGGGGACTTTGGTTCTCTGTCCTCCGTCTCCAAGGCAAGAGGCTGGCTCCTGGTTCCCAGCAGCCCAGCCTGTGCTGGAGACCCTTTCCCTACTTGCTTGGGGTGGGAGATCAGTTGGCTGGAGACAAGGGAAGTGGAGACAGAGGTGAAGCATCCCACAGGAGGAAGGCCAGGAGGGAGGGCATTTGCGGTTGTCTTTTGCCTCTCCCGTCAAATGGAAATGAGGACACCCGAATCCTAGTCCCAGCTCTGCTAACTCTTCCATTCCATCCTACCCATTCTGTTCCGCCCATTCTATTGCATCCCATCCGTTGGATTCCATCCCATTTGATGGATACCTACTATGTGCCGGGCAGCGTCCTAGGTGCTGGAGAGACAAAACTGACACGGTGCCTGCTCTCCGGGAGGTCATATTTCTGTGGAGGAGACAGACAGTAAATGACATCCTGCTGTTAGACAAGGGGAGCGGACAGACACGGGTCTAGGGATGAATCCTGGATCACTCGCTAACCTTGGGGAAATCCTACAGCTTCGCGGGGCCTGATGTCCTTGTCTGTCGACTTGGAGGTTCAACCAGAACAATCCTTAATATCCCTTCCCAGCTCTGACGTTTCTATCTTTTCAAATTTCCTTTTCTTTCATCTGCCTATTTACTTACTTCTTTCTGCCTCCACTCGCGTCCAAAATAATTTGAGGCTATTGTCCGTCCCCAACAGTCTTTCCCTCCAGGGGACGCAGCGTCTCCTAGTTTTCAGTGGGACTCGCATTTGGCCAAAGCAGAAACGAGAGCTACCCGTCCTCAGCGCCCTCTCGTCCGGGGCCACTCTCGCCCCTTCATCATTGTCCGTGGTGCGTTTCTGCTCAGCAGGGAACTACTGAACATCTGTGCTTGTCCACACCATTGCTGTTTCCTGCTGGCTCCTCAGGTTCTAACTCAGCTCTGACCTTCCTCGGCCTTTGACCTGGTCCATCCAGATGGACTTGGCCCTTAGGCATGGACCCGTCCTCGGTTCACCTTTGTGGCCCGTGCACACGCAGATATCTACTCTTATAATGACAACGAACCCGCTCATTGGAGATAATAATAAGAATATTGGGGATGATAGTAATATTGGAGTGTATAATAACAGCAATATTGGAGAATACAATACAGTATAACATGATTTTACAATGCAAAGTCCTCTACACAGATTCAGTGGGGGACAGCGATTCACCGGAAGCCTAGGGTGTGCTGACACGTGATAAGCACGGGGTGGGCAGAGGTGGGATCCGGGGAGCTGGCCGGGCACAGAAGCGGCGCTGGGAGACGTGTGGTGGGAGCTGGGATCAAGGGTTATGAGGAACTGGGTAAGACTTCAGGGGCTACAGCTGTAGGCCCAGCACAGCCCGTGTCACCTCTGTGTCGGATGCCTCAGCCACGAAGCACTCCTGGTGGCCTTGTTTCCTCCCGGTTCCATCCAGTAAATAGTTACCGCTGTCTATGTGGCATCCATCTGACGAAGGCACTGGAGCTCTCGTGGCTGCCGCCTCTCCCAGAGCCTCAGCACGGGGTCCGGAGATCTCTGGAATCTCGACGCGTGGCCACCCAGTGTGGACGTGTATTGGAGAAACGTACTGAGCACCCAGAGCTCGGCAGGGAGCGGGTGAGAGCCTCGTCTCGTCCCTTAAGGCTCCCATGCCATTCTGGTGGCTGTGGTGGCTGCAGGTTGGGCTTCCTCTGTCCCTCTGCAGCCTCCTGTCCCGGGGTGGCTCGGACCCGGTCACGTAAGCTCTGGTTTCAGGTGATTCGAGGTGGGGCGCTGGCCCTCCACAAAGGATAAAAGACACCGGGGACAAACCGATCACTCCTGCAGGCCTGACCTGCCTAGAGGGTGGGTTGAAAGAGATTCAGTGTGGCTGTTTCTATCTCCGGCACTTCCTCCTTCCGGAAGCCACCTCTGCTTACAGACCAATCCCTAATTTCAAGCCTACCCAGCATTCCCTTTGACTTCTTTTAATTAAGAGATATTTGCGTGATGGCTTCAAGTGGCCCCTTTATCTGGATGACTAGTTCTCAGAGGGGTGATACCACACTCTCTTTTTCCTTCCTGATTCTTACCAGTTACCCCAACACTATTCATAATCACACCAGAATATTATAATTACCCAAACACTATTATTATAATAGAAGACCTCTCCAAGGTGGGGGGGGGGGGAGTCAAAGTCCCACCCGCCACCCAGTTATTACAAAGCACTTTGATTTTTCTTGATCGCCGTTTAATTTTTGTCCTTAGTCATGCTTACCTCGTAGAGTTATTGTAGTGGAATCATGTTTTATGTCCTTATGTTTTTCTCCTTAAACTTCAAAGTACTTTCAAATGTTCTGGCAGGAGCATTTTTCCACGTTTCTACCTGCTGATCGCCCCTGGACCTCCCTCCATAGTTCCCTCTGCCAACAGCACCCGGCAGGCACCCTTGGCCAGAGGACGCCCAGACAGTTCTGGGGCTGAGGCAGGCAGCTTCTAGAAATCATTTAGCAAGTTCTTGGAAGAAGCAGGCACAAGGGCTGCCCAGGGCCTCCCCTCTCTGTCCCTCCCTTTCTTTCTCCCTTCCCCATCTCCCCCCACCCCCAAGCTGCTGTTTGGTTAAACATGTTTCTGCTTCGGTTGTTTTCTTCCCACATGCTAAGGCTTGGGGAATAACTACATTGCAAACTATCGAGCAGAGGCTGAAATCCACGCATTACATCCTGCTTAGGAGTTTCCAAAGGCGGCTTTGAGATGGATTCCCAGGGATAAGTAAGATCAAAAATACACCGGGTAATGTTTGTGTACACACAGAGTGAGCAAAGCCTACCAGACTTGTTAACAGAGGAAGGTGGGAGGGGTGGGAGGGGAATGTGTTTTATGGGCTGGGGCTCCCATAACCCACCCAGCCCAGCCCAGGGTGGGCGGTGGGGGCGGGGAAAGCTGCTCTGGGACCGAGCCGCTGGCCCTGCGCTGCCTTGGGGACACATCATCTCCTGACCTGGTTTGGGCATTGGGTGGTATCGTTTCTTAGAAGCCCTTGGCCATGTTATTGAAACATGGGCTGTCCAGGGTGCTGACGGGTACGGGGCCTTGTCCCTAAGGGGACCTCTGTGGTGCGGGGCCTGAGATTAAAGTCTGACTAAGGTGCTGCTTTGGCAGCTGGTGAAATTGGGAGGACCCCAAAGCATCTAAACTAATGTTCCCTTCCTCACCCTGCTTCCACAGATAAGGGTCCCCAACCACACCACTGTCCTTATCCACGGGCCAATTCTGGTCATGCTCATCCCTGAATGATTCAAACAAGCGGGTCACACCTTCCCTTAGGAACCAGGGGGCATCTCGCCCTCTTTCCACTACAAAGCCTGCCTTCCACAGCCCCTGTTGTTCCCTCTGTTCCCGAGGGCATCCCCCCAGGTGGCTCTGCACAGCGTGAGACATCCTCGCTCTCGGGATTTGAGCATCTGTGACCAAGGGACCGCTTGCTCTCCATTTCACCTGTCTGGTGTTGGGTGTCGTGTGTCCCATTGTCCCTATCATCCTAGGGCGGGAATCCCTCTCTCGCCCGCACGGGGAGCAAGAGGTGATGAAAACAATCCCAGAAACACCGAGTGTGGGCGGGGTTCAGAGTCTGCCTGTGCAAGGTGTGACCTCAGGTAGGCACTAAGACCTTTGGGCCTCGTATCCTCACCTGCCCACTGGGACTGATTTCTGACCTTCCTTGTGGCATTGCCAATGCACAGGGTGATGGCCCCACCGCTGTTCTGACAGGGGCTGGGGCGGGGGGGGGGGGGACAGGAGGCATGAAGAGCTCTGCGAAATGACGGGCACTTGTATGCATCAAGTATTATCGCTATCATTACCGTTGCACGATTGGATTCCCGTCTCTTGAAGCACATTCGCTTTATTTTCATTGTTTATCTTTTTCCATTGGAAGCAGCCAGAGACATTTTGTGTGTAAGTTTCTCCGTCAAGCCTCCCAGCTTCTCCATCGAGGAGTCGATGATCTGTAAACAAACGCCTCCATGCACGGGGGAGGGTCCCCCCCCATTTAAAGGCACCTTAGGGGGAACCCTTTTACAATGAGAATTATTACCCTGTAACGTCTCTATTTGTGAATTTGGAGTTTTGCTTAGCAAGTTTACTTTAAAACGAAGACCATGTGTCCTGTGAAACAGACCAGGAGCAGGTGGATGGGACCCTTCCCCCTTCTGGGAGATGGCCCCCTGGCCACAGACACAGCCAGGCGGGGCTTGCCTCTGTTAGGAAGTTTGCTTTTAAGAACTCAGTGGCTAATGAAAGGTGATGCTGGGGAGGAGGTGTGATGGGTTAGAAAGAGCCCCAGAAGCAGTCATGAAGGACCCCGCTTCCAGGAAGTCTTCTCTGATTAATCTTACCTTCGGCCTGATGGCTCCGTCGCCTTTTCGTTTTAATCCCTACCCTGCTCTCCCTCATTTCTTTCCTCTGCCTGCAGTTCAGGCCCCCTTACTCGCTTGCCTGCCCCTCTCGGCTGCTGCTTCTTTCTACAGCACCACCTTCCCTTGGGGGCCCTCCTTTCTCCCTCTCCTCCCGTCATGCCTGCTTCTCCCACGCCCTCTGCTTCTTCCTCCCCCCACCCCCGTTCCACCCTGAACCCCTCGATCTGTGTCACAGAATCGGAAAGGCAGGCTCCGTGGCCTCCCCTGCCGCAGCCTCCCTCGAGCGCCACCACGCGGAATCGCCTGCGGTCCTGTCCCATTTTGCCCTTCTGTGGTCAGGATTTGCACAAATGAACCCGGGGTCCCAGCCTGGGGGCCCGGGGCACTGAGATCTGGAGTGTCAGCCTCCAGCCCGGCCCAGCTGCCCCCCTGGAAACAAGCTGCTGTCTTGCCCAAATGACAAAAATAAAAGAAATAACGGGGCAGGGGCCTGCGCGGGCAGGCCCGGCGGTACCGAGTGAGACTTCCCACCAGCCTGCTCACCAGCTCCTGCAAGCTGGGCTAATTAGAGGGGCCCTGCAGTCCCCGTGGTAATTTGCTTAAATGGAAGAAGTTGATTTCCTCTCCTCTTTCTGTTCTCAGGAATTCCAGTTTTAGGCTCTGGCAGTCTCTAACCACCACTCCCCCTGGCCCTCTGGGGACGTGTTTGCTATGGAAATATGCAATTAATATTGCAGCGATCATAATTGCTAATTATTAAAACAATGCCACCCCCTTTTCCTGGCCTAGTTTCATGTTTAAAACCATTTAAATAACAGGGAGGAAGAAAAAAAAAAAAGGGAGGAAAGTTAAACACCAGTGCTGAACTTGTGCAGAAGCCAAATGAGAGGGTCCCTGGGCAAGCCGGGCACTTGTCCTGGCATCTGGAAGGACAGGGCTCCCCCAAGCCCAGCATTTAGACTCCCCTGGAGCCATGTGCTAGATAAAGTGAGGTACACATTGCACTTTGGTCATGGGAATCCCACTTTTGCAGTGACACAGGGCTATTTTCTCTTTGTTCTGACCATGGCATGACTCAGTGCCCTGTCTCCTGCCCGAAATTTCCCCCAGCTCACTTCCTTAGAGCCAGGGCAAGTCTTGTCTGGGAAGAAACAATCCAGTGGACTCACTGTGTGCTTACTCCAATCGTAGAGCGGAGAAGTGTGTTTCCAACGCATAACTACAGAACCATCGTTCCTATTGGTTCGTTCCACAGGACTTTATCGGTAACAACCGCTGCTTGGTCGCCGCCCTAAGGCATGACGGGATGACGTCAGTCCAGAGCAGAAGGCTTTCAGTGCTCTTCTCCCGCCCTCCACCCCACCTCTCGGGGCCAGCCCTAATCCTTAAGTGTGGCATCCCAGGGCTCTGTGATCCTTCCTTTTGTCCAGCCACCTCTAACGCGACTCCCCACCCCAGCCAGGCTGGCCGTTCCCCAAATGGAATACTTCTGCATTTCCACGTCACGTCCGTCTCAGCTTTACTCAGCAAAATTCGATGTCATCCTTAAAGATGTGCCTTAAATCTCTCGCCTTAAATCTCTCTCTTTTCCAAAGCACCTTCTTTACAGAGACTCTCCTGTCCTCTGATCTCCCTGGCAAATATTTTGTCCCTCATGGGCCCCCGCTGCACACTTTTTTTTTTTTTTTTTTTTTTAACCTGGGCCATTTCCAGATGTATCTTCCAGTTCTGACTCAATCCTAAGCTTCTTGAGGATGTGGATTTGTACTCCCTGACCTTAGTGAGGTCTGCTTCTCCAGAGCCTAACCTTATGCTTTGCATACAGGAGGGGTTCGATAACGACGAAGGCGGAAAATGGTAAAATT
The DNA here is from genome assembly GCF_018350155.1 of Leopardus geoffroyi. NCBI lineage: Eukaryota > Metazoa > Chordata > Mammalia > Carnivora > Felidae > Leopardus > Leopardus geoffroyi. The sequence continues at coordinate 67,548,109 of NC_059339.1, read as the reverse complement.
CAGGAGGGTTGCAAAGAAAGAAATGGTCATGGTCACTGTGTTACTTTCCTGGGGCCGCTGTAACAAAGCACCATTAACTGAGTAACTCGAAACAATAGAAATTTGTTTCCTCACCGTTCTGGAGGCTGGATGTCCAAAATCAAGGTCGGGCCGTGCTCCCTCGGAAACCTCCATCCTCCCTTCTTCTTCCCGCTTCTGGTGACTGCTGGCAGTCCCTGGTGCTCCTAGTCACATAGATGGCCACTCCGATCTGTCTTCTATCACATGGCCTTCTGCCCGTGTGCATCTCTGTGTCCAAATTTTTCCTCTTCTTGTAAGGACACAAATGACCTCATCTTAGTTTGATTACATCTGCAAGGACTCTATTTCCAAGCAAAGTCACATTCTCAGGTTCCAGTGCACACGATTTTTGGGAGACACTCTGTCACCAACAGGATAATGGAGATGGATATGAGGTCTTCATGCTTTTAAAGCCCGAGTATCTTGGAAAATGTGGGGTTGGAGACAAAGAACGGAAAGATTACATGTGCTTTTTGTCATGTGGCCGGTGGAACAGTCATCCAGAAGCAGGAGGTCCGGCAGGATGGGACTGAATGGGGATAATAAATCGACCGTTATCAATTGGTTATCAATTAACTAGAGGGATGAGCAGAATCTAAGCTTTGGACTTCATTCAGTAAAACTTTTTTTCTTTTTTAACATTTATTTATTTTTGAGAGAGACAGAGACAGGATGCGAATGGGTTGGGGCAGAGAGAGAGGGAGGCACAGAATCCGAAGCAGGCTCCAGGCTCCGAGCTGTCAGCACAGAGCCCGACATGGGGCTCGAACTCACGGACCGCGAGATCATGACCTGAGCCTAGGTCGGATGCTCAACCGACTGAGCCACCCAGGCGCCCCGAAGCATTTTTTTTCAATAAAACACACTTAGGTCCTCTATCTTGAAATATTTACTACAATGGTAGTAGGGAAATAAAAAATATGTTAAGTCACGAGGTCGAAGAAAATAGGAGAGTGGACAATGGTGCTCAGAGGGGTTTAAGGGAATCATTTACATGTTGGGTGCGGGTGAAAAAAATGATGTCCCATGTGTAGGGAGAAGCCCTAAGCTCACATTTGACTTTGGTGCTTAGCACCTGTGACGCCATTTTCTCATCTGAGAAATGGGACTGTTTGACAATAGCCCTGGAGCGTGTTGTATACACGAGAGCGCTTTGTCCCATGCGAACTGTCAACTGCAGACACGTGCACAGTGCAGCACCAGGCCCTGGGGTCAGGGTGGGGCTGGACAAGGTCAGAGAATCTGAGCCTGGGGTTCATGCTTCCAAAGCCACAGCCTGCCCCCGCCTGCAGTTTGTCAGGTTGTGTCTGGCCCAGCCCATCATCTCACCAGTTCTGAGCCTTCGCTTTTACGTAGGTGTGTATTTATTTATTTCTTTAGTGTGTGCACCTGTGCACACAAGTCGGGGAAGGGCAGAGAGAATCCTGCCCTTGGGATCTTGACCTGGGCCAAAATCAAGACTCGGAGGCTCAACCGCCTGAGCCACCCAGGTGCCCCTGAACCTTTGCTTTTTAATGAAGCTTTCTTGGATTCATTCACTTGTGCAACAGACAGGTCTGTTCTGTGCCAGGCACGGTGCTAGTTGCTGAGGAGAACATTCGCGGCGAAACCCGCACAGTTTGCCCTCACGGGACTGACAGTCCAGAGGAAGGCATATTTAATCAGATAGTCCAACACCGGAAGAAAGATCCCGGTGGTTGCAACGGTTACAAGAGAGAAGCCGTGCCTGCGATCTGTTCTGGAGCTCAGACGAGGCTCCCCCAGGGACACGGCACAGGACTGCATGTGAGCAGAGGGCGGGAGAGCCGGGGGGACACCGGGATGCACTGAGCCAGGGATCCCTGGTGCACGGGGAGGCTGGAGGTGGGCAGGACCAGGCCCACCAAGGATTTTGGTCTTTATCCTAAGAGCCCTGGTGATCTACAGAAGGTTTTCAGGTGACGATGGGCTGACGAGAGGGCTCACGTTGCCCCTGCCCACTCGCGTGGCTAAAGTGAGGGTGACCGGGCTCACTGCCCTCTTTGGCTTCTCCCCTCCCGGACACAGAGCCAGTGGGGCTGCTGTCCTTGGTCTGGGTCCAGTTCTACACTTACCCTTATCCCCTCTCTCTAAAATGCTTTAACGGCAGTTGTTATTTTTGGAGGCTTTCGCAGACCAGCCCTTCATTTACCCTTGAGAGAAACACGACCCTGTCCGACTGGGAAGGTCATTGCCTCTTCTACTCTTATTGCTTCTGGAGGTCCCAACACGGAGCAGCGAGGCCAGGAGGGCACCGGGGAGACCCGAGGGGCTAACACAGTTCATTCAGGTTCCCCAGGCTTTGGATCCTGGGGGTGAAATGCCCCTCTGCCACATGGTGCTATGTGGTTGGGACAGGTGACTCATCACGCAGTAGACTCAAAGGTGGCTTCAGAGGCTCCTGCTACTGAACGCAGGTGATACACAACAAGGTGGACCCTCACACACGGCCATGGTTTCATAAAGCTTAAAGGACTTCACTGTTGCCAACATGCGGAGATTTAACCAAGGGCTTTGTCATCGCTGGTCCCGGCACAGGGGGTGAAGGCTGAAGTCCCTGGTCAGCTACAGAGAGCCACAAGCCTGTGTCCCAGTGTCCTGGAGGTCCACTTCTGAGGAGTCCGGTCCCACAGAGTCTTGGGTGTTAGCCAAGGGTCAGGTCTGAGGCGAACGCGTCTCCGTGCCACGTTTTGGGAAGAGCCGTCCATTTGTGGCAGGAACCTGGGTGTGGTTGTGACTAGGGGTGTGGTTTCAGGAGGCCGGACTGCTGTGGCCCCGTGGCACCCGTCATGCACCATTCTGGGCTTCCTCGTGGGGACAAGCCCCTCGTGCTGCTCCGAGGAAATCCTGCCACGCTCGGCCCCCTCTGGAGCCGAGGGCCACTGGGAGCCCCAGCAAGTGACCCAGCATCAGCAGGATGACGGATCCCAGGCTGCTCCAGGCCGGGGACAGTATCAAGGTTGCTGGTATTTTGCCAGTGTGGCTGTGGGTGGTCTCAGTGTCCAGGCTGGGAGAGGCTGGGGGAGGCAGGGACCCACGGGACTGCCACAAGAGCCCTGTTTGGGACAGAGTTGGCGGAGTTTTCCACTCTGCTGAGATATTAGCGGCAGCTCCTAACTTGGGAGATGTTGGGGTGCTGATTTGCTCTCGCGGTGAGCAGGAACGCAAGCCGGGGAACAGGGCCGCCCTGTCCTGTCCACATCCGATCCGTCCCTGGCCTGCACGCAGTCGGGACCTTGATACTCCTGGATGAGGCTGTGGGGTAGAGAGTGACCCTTGCCTTCTCCACCTTTGCTGAAACCGAATTCACCAATCTGAGGCAGGGGGGTTGCTTCCTACAGAGCTGCCCTTTGACAAGTAAAAGTGTGCTGTGAGTGTCCTAGAACCAAGGGTCCATTTTCTTCTGCACATAAAAGGAAATGAAATGTGCAGAGCTCTAATAAAACATGAAAGGCTTAGGTGTAAGCCAGGAAGCAGGGCTTTGAATGGGATCCGGCGGTCTCAGCTGGTTGGAGGTGTATCTATTATATGTCAAGCAATTAGAAATAGGTTTCTATTAACTGTCTGACTTTGTTCGCGGCATCCAGCGAAATGGACCCCTTCCCGGTGGCAGTCACCAACCTGTGCACACCCCGGAATCGGTGACAGGTGTTGGGAGGTTGTAGGTCCCACATATGCATGTGGAATATGCACTCGGTTTTTCCAGGGGTGCGGGGGCCTTCGTTGTTATGCCGATGTCAGACGGTTTCATTCATTCCCTCATCCATTCATTCATCAGCCGTGCGTGCTTACAGAGCATGAGCTCGTGGGTGCAGATGAAAACAAGCAATGAAAGTAATACGAGGAAGTAGATGGCAATTGTTCCCCGGGTGGCCCTCACAGATGTCATGGGCGTTGGGAACAGGGAGATCGTTTCCGGGGGGCCCCATGGAGGACGGGGCACCTGACCTGGACCTTGGGAGATGGGCAGAGATGGAGTGAGGCATGCGGGCTCAGAAAATGGCATGAGTCACGGGGTGAATGCAGCCGAAGGGGACCGTGGAACAGAGATCTGGCCGAAGGGAGGGGAGCGGGGGGAGGGAGGACGAGTCCGGTGAGGGGGCTGCGGAGGAAGAGCAAATCCCAGGATCCGAATCCCTGCTCTCTTTTGCTTATTTTGCTGCCTCACTCTACCTGAGCCGGCCCCACTTCAAGTGCAAGGCCAAGCAATACGTCCCGGCTGGGGCTCCACTGAAACGAGCCTTGAGGTCACACATGGCAGCGCAGTGTCCCCAAGTGAGGCCTCAGAAGCAGGTTGCAGGACTCCTGAAACCTGTGCCTTTGATCCTGTTTGGGAGGCAGCCCTCTGCCTGAGGTGGTCAGCAGCTTGGGCATCCTGGGCTGTGCTTCTGCAGAGCCAGAGTAGGGAGCTTGGGAGCCTGATGTCAGCTTAAGACGGTTTCTGCAGGGACTGAGCGCAAAGTTGCCCAATGCAGCTGCACGGGTTGTCTACTGTACAACTCCAGGGATGCCTTTCATAGAGAACAGTGCTCCCAGAGCCGTTCAGGGCGTCATCCCAGTATCCTGGCACGGCAGCTCTGGCCTTGGAGAGAAAGGCTTAGATAGCCTTGGAGGGAAATCTGGTTTAGGTCACACAGCTCTGAGGTCTGGCCTCCCAGCTGCGTAGACATAACCCTCCCTCCTTGGGTTCCCCTTGCTGGCATTTGGTACCTGGTCGGGCCTGGCCAGCCTGTTTCCAGATTTTTCTGGAAGAAGACTTGTGGCTTTGACCTGGGGTTACCTTCTGGGCCCCTTGTTCCACCTGTAGAGGGGCAGCCAGGTGAGAGACCAGCCCAGCGGGGGTAAGAGCAGTGATGGGGTTTGGGGAGGACAGCAGATGGCCCAGCAAACTAGACAGTTAATCCAACCAAATTACGGCAACAGATGTTTGAGGATGTTTGCATTCAAATTCAAACTGTTAGGTCTCTTGGAGGAGCCAACCAGAGTGGGGAAGTTCAGCCTCCCTCTTAATTAACACAAGACAAAACTAAACAATCATTTTTAAAAATCAAGCCCTGGTACCACGATGTCAGGGATCATCCAGCAGCCCGGGTGGAGACTGGCTGCCTGTCTGGTCCGGGGTCAGGGCCCAGCTCTCCGCAGAGGGGCTCCCTGCGGGAGTGAGGCATCTGGGGAGGGTGGTCAGCCGCCCGGCAGGTGGGGGGAGGGATGGGGTCCGGGCGGTAATGATGTGCGGCGGGAATGCCCACCAGCGATGGCCAGGCCTGCGTGCGGCGTGGGGGAGGCACAGCATCGCGGAGAGGGAGCATTATTGATGCCCTCGCCTCGGGGAGGGAGAACCGATAATGGATGGCGGACGGGGGATGAGCTTTGTCATCAAACAAGGGGGCTGAAAGATGGTCCGCTGGAATGTTATCAGTCATGCCTTGATCAAAATGTAAGACTCTCAAGGTCTCCAGTCCTCTCTCTCCGTCGCTTCCTCCCGCCGCCTCCCGTGCCCCTCACCCTCCCGGCTCTCCCTCCTCCCTCGCAGATCCCACTCTCCTCCTCCTCTCCCTTTGCGGCCTCCCCTGCCTCTTCTCCTCCCCTCCCTGGGGTTATTCCATGGCTTCCTTTTTCCTTCGCCTTTTCCTCTCTCCCCTTCCTCCTGCCTCCCCCCCTCCCCCTTCTTCCTGCTTAGCGTTTCCTCTAAGTCAGGGTTCCTCTCCTATCACTTCCTGGCCCCACTTCGTGACACGGGTAAGAGTTTTTATTTCAAACCAAACTCCTAAGTGACGCCTTCTTCCTGTCGCTACTTTCCCTGCTCTTTCCACCTCCCCCCTGCCCACAGATGTCACTGAAAGGATCTTGGAGGTGACGTGTGAGCTTAAGGAACCCAAACTAGCCTGTGTTCTTAGCAAATTCTCAGCCTCTCTGGAACCCAGGGATCACCCCATCCTGGATCCTGCACTGCCCATGCTGCCCGTGTGCCGGCTCCCAGCTGCGTGGGTCTCTGTCCGTCCTCTACTGCCCCAGACTGAATATTCTCCCAAATAACAAAGGTGCCGGGAGCCCCTGTCATTACCTTCCCTCTGGACTGGGGCTCGTCTGAGCAAAACTGGGACACCGTCACGTTGGTCTAGAGCCCTGCCCCTCCGCTGGTCTCGCCTTCTACACACACGGTCCCCTACACCCAGTGCCCTCCCTTGGCTAGCAAGCCTCCGGTGACCTCGGGCTCTGCATCTGCGTGCGTGCTGGCAGCTCGGTGTTAGAATGAGGCCACACGGCGGAATTTCAGGTGTCATTGAGCAGGTGCGAAAAGTATTATTTGGGACAGGAGAGCTTCTTGATGCCCTTGACATCGCAAAATGAAGTCGCAAGATCACTCAGTCTGTATGTACAGACGATCTTTTTTTTTGTTTGCGAATGAGATACCGCGGTAACGTCTCTCCAATCTGAAGGCGAAGATCCAATCCCCACCTAATTCTCAAGAGGTCTGCACAGGGCTCGGACGGTGTTCCAGAGACTATGCCGGGTGCCGGGTGTCCTTCAGCATTTGCTTGTAGACTCCCCAAACAGCACCGTGCTCCGCGGGTCTCACTCCCCCACTGCTGCCTACGTTTACCGAATGCCTCCTACGCAGGCGACTGTGCGAAGTGACTTGTACGCGGGAGCTCGTAATGCTCACGTGTCTGGGATACAAGTCACATTAATCTTATTTCACTGATAAGAAAAGGTTAAGCAACCGGCCGAAAGCCATCCATTTTATTAAATGGCAGAACTGGGATTTCATCCTAGATCAGATTGACTCAAAAGGCCATACCCCTAACACCTCATCCTGGTTCAGAGAGGCCCTGCCCTCATGCACAGCAGTGGCTGCTGGAGACAGCAGTGCGAGGCCGTGGGGCTGGCGGGTCGCTTCAACGCTGCCTGGCTGGGCGTGTGCTGGAGCGAGTTCTATGGCATCCCCTCCCAAGTCTGCGTGCAGTCCATGGGCGACTTGACGTGGGCCACAGTAGGGCTATTCACACCATAGAAATTGGCCAATACTACAAATCAGGGCTTTTCCTCCCAGGGAGCTGGTCGTTGCCCCTTTAACTGGCCCACCGCTGATTCGGATCCACCCATGGGTAAGGCGAGGGCAGCTTCGTGCACACGTGTCCTAGGCTTTGCAAAGTAGGGATGAGGGAAGATGGAATGGCCCATCATTTCAGGAACACTCTGGCAGAGGTCAGCGAGGGCTTGGTGGGGCGGGTAGAGTCAAGGAGATGGCAGAGGAGGGCCAGCGGGAACTGACTTCCAGAAAGAACAGGTGCATTAGCATTCCCCGAAGAGCCACAAGGCCAGCTAATGCCTGAACCTAATGCCTGATGGAGCAGCCGCCCAGGCCTCCTGGCTTACGTAGGTGGGAAGAGAAGGAGCCAGGGGCATTGGTGATTACAAAATCGATGAGGGCGGGGGTGGGGGTGGGTGGGTCGGTTTTAGCTGGGGCAGAGAAGGGGGTAGCCAAGGGAGGGGCCTGCCTGGCCCTTTGCCCACTGCCTCTCCACCTCTCTACAGCCATCCTTCCAGACCTTTCTGGCTCTGAGCAGGCAGGTGCTCAGATCGTGCAGGCACCTGCTGTCTTGCCCTGCACGATTGAAGTCATGCCCGGAATCCCTCCCTCAAAATGCCCACCCACACGGACTGTTTGAAGGAAGCCAGGGTGCTGTCTCACCAGGTGCCGAGCAGGGAGGGTCACTGAGGGCTGGAGCCAGATTCACCTGCTGCCTCCTTCTCCTGAAATGTATCCCCCCCTGCCCCACCCCCTGCCACCCCATACCTGGTCCAGCTGTGTGTCCTTCCTCTGACTTCCCATAGTCCTCACCCCCGTCCTTCCCTGAAAAACTGCCTGATACCCACCCCTTCCTCCCACCTGTGACGAGCGGTCCTCAGTGTCCCCGCATCCTGCCGTTGCACCCCTTTATTGGCTAAATAAGTAGAGGGCGAGGGAAGGTGCCCATAGGACGTGAGACCTCAGTGAGGAGTGGAGGTGACGTGGCTCAATGGGGCCCCGAGGAGAGGTGACTGGTGGCAGGCTGGGAGAGGGGTCCAGCCCCCAAGCCAGGGCCACAGGCTGGTTTCCAGGGGAATCTCCTGGAAAGGGGAATCTCCTATAGGCCACAAAGCGGTGAGGACAGCTGGAGGAGAACGTCCTCTCCAGAGAGCTGCTGCTGCTGGGGCCCCGGGACGGAGACCCTGCGGGAGGCGGTGCCTGAGCCTTGATGGTGGTAGGGCGGGTGGGTCGGGCTGGGGTGGCTTGTCCCCCAGGAGAATTCTTCACTCCACGGCAGAGCAAGGAAGTGACCTCAGGGTGGAAAGGACACCCCGTGGGCAGAGAGAGATAACTCTGGCTTAGGGTCCAAAGCTATAACTTTACCCCGGGGGCCCCGGAAATTGCAGCCCTCCTCAGCCCCCTGCCAGCCACACGTGGACCACCAGACATCCCTGTGGCAGAAAGAATGATGGCCCCCAAAGACGCCCAGGAACCTGTGAACATATTACTTTACACGACACTCAAGGGCTGATGTGATTAAGTTAAGGCTCTTCAGACGCGATCTTTACTCCGGAGCATCTCCGTGGGCCTAATGCCATCGCAAGGGTCCTTCTCAGAGGAAAGCAGAAGGGCCAGAGTCAGAGAGCAGGAAGCCAGCGGAAGCAGGGAGCAGAGGAGCCAAAAAGCGCATCACAGCCTCTGCACCCGGAAGATTCTCCCCGGGCACTTCCGGAGAGAACCAGCCCCGCCCAGCACTTTCATTTCAGCCCCTCCAGACTCGTTGTGGACCTCTGACCTCCAGAATTGTACGGGAATAAGTTCGTGTTGCTCTAAACCCCTACGTTTGCGGAAATTTGTCACAGCAGCAACGGGACAGTAGAGGCACCGCGAAGATCAGGTGAGATGCGGGGCCGTTTGGGCACAGACGGTGCTGCCTGCCGGCGGGCCAGGCTCTCTCTGCCTCCTCCCTCCTCTCGTGCCACGCCCCTGTCACCTCCACACATCCGGGCCCTCTGCAGCATCTCTGTCCCTCTCCCCACTGCAGGGGCTTCCCCTTGCCTGGACTCACTCTCCCCATTACTCCTTCTCCGTCCTTCAGTCCTTGGCCTGTCACTTCCATCTAAGTGACATTCCCATTATTCTCTGTCAGGGCACCCTGTTTATTCACTCACACGTACACACGTGTGCACACACATGCACACATGCACACCCACGCGTATTTGATCTGCTCATGGGTCGTTGTCCATTTCCTGTCATTAGCATGCAAACCCCTTGAGAACAGGGCATCCTCCTCTTCCTACGTCTGCTGCGTCTTTCTGTATGGCACGGACTCCCACCTGAGCTTCCCACATGGATTACCTCTTTCCCATCACTAGAATGTAACCTCCATCCAGTGGAGGCTTGGGACGGGCTCAGCATGGTGCCCCTGGATAGGGCCTGGCTCAGAGACGGTGACCAGTGTTTGTTGCTGAATGGATGCAAGGATGGAAGGATCGATGAATGGATGGGTGGGTGGATGGGTGGGTAGGTGGGTGGACGGATGGACGCTCTTAGAAAATGTCCCAAGGGCGTTCGGTGACATCGCGTAGAGATGTGAGGGCTTGAGTTCTCGCTCAGCTGAAGTGGTGCCTCTCCTGTCGCAACAGATTCTGAGTCTTGAGTCTTTTCTGGGTGCCAGCGTCTCTAAACGAGCCAGCCGTGGAGGCATCATTACCCCTGTTGAAAAAGGAGAAGCCTGAGTTGCAGTGAATGGTTAGCTCAAGGTCACGGTCAGTGGGCAGTGGGTGGAGTGAGTTTCAGACCGAAAGGCAGCAACTGCACTAGGCCACAGGTCTCTGGTGGCCAGAAACCTGGGCCCATGGGAAGGGGATTTTAAACATCCCAGGGCAGGATGAGGGGTGCTTTGGAGCAGGAGAAGGTGAGGTTTTCTCGAGGATTCTTGTAATCATAGCGGGAGGGCTCTGTCTGTGGGCAGGGGGCTCCCAAAGCTTGGGCCCCATAGCCAGCGAGCTCAGGGGGCTTCCTTCATAGATCTGCTCCCTCCTCCTGTAATTGGTCGATCGCCATCCTAATTTGGAAGTCCTCCTGGACCGAGGGCTGTTGAATCCACTCGGTGGCCCCTTTCTAGCACCTTGGTCACATGGCCATGGGGTTTTATGGTTTGACGAGCCATAAAACACCCTTGGAGCCTCGCACCTTTTATTGACTTCAAATTGCCTCTGGCCATCAGAGGTAGGGGGATCATAAAATGCCGGCCTTATTAGTTTTCCCTGCAGTGGGAGCTGCTCTCAAGGACAGCTTCTGAAGGTGGGGTTGGAGATAGCTGGGTCTGTCTGTCTTCGTCCGACCAGCTCGGTTGCTTAGTGAGGACAGGAGGCCAGCCCCTGGAGTAATTTACTGAAAGTGTTCATCTATAAGACCCCTCCCTTGACAGCTGTAAAATGTTGCCCCCACCCCAACACACTATGTATTTAGTTGTGTGTATGTGTGTTTAAATTTTAGTGCTTATTTATTTTTGAGAGAGAGAGAGAGAGAGAGAGAGACAGAGAGGGAGAGGGGGAGGGTAGGGGCAGAGAGAGAGGGAGACCCAGAATCCGAAGCGGGCTCCGGACTCTGAGCGGTCAGCACAGAACCCGACGCGAGTCTCGAACTCACGAACTGTGAGATCATGACCTGAGCCGAAGTCGGTCACTCAACCCACTGAGCCACCCAGGCGCCCGTGTGTGTGTGTGTGTGTGTGAATGGACTTTCTCCATCCACTGGAATGAGGTTCCAGGAGGGCAGGCACTGTCTGTTTTGAGCACTAGAGCGAGCCCTGGCTGAGAATAGATTTGTGGAATAAATCTATTTATTGAGTGAGGAGAGGATCACTAAGATTGAGCGAGGAGAGGATCTGCCCCCTGCCTCTCCCGCCATCTCAGTGCTCCTGGCTCTCTGCCCACAAGGCCAAGCTCCAGTCAGTGGGCCCCCAATAGCCCATGGTGTTTCCTATCTTCCTGGCCTTGCTCCTGTGCCCCCTGCCTGGCAAACCTTACCACTCCCCCCACACCCGCCCCTTGTGCCTGGGGATTGCAGCCCATCCTTTAAGACTCAGCTCCCTTACCACCCCCTTCAGAAAGCCTCCCCAAGGGGCGCCTGGGTGGCGCAGTCGGTTAAGCGTCCGACTTCAGCCAGGTCACGATCTCGCGGTCCGGGAGTTCGAGCCCCGCGTCGGGCTCTGGGCTGATGGCTCAGAGCCTGGAGCCTGTTTCCGATTCTGTGTCTCCCTCTCTCTCTGCCCCTCCCCCGTTCATGCTCTGTCTCTCTCTGTCCCAAAAATAAATAAACGTTGAAAAAAAAAATTAAAAAAAAAAAAAAAGAAAGCCTCCCCAAGACCCCCATCTTAGTGGACTCCTTCTCTGTGTTTCCCCTGCCCCTGTAGTCCCCCCATGGATGGTGCCATGCATCCATCACCACACCAGACTGTGTGTTCTTATTTACCTTTATAACAAAGGAGGTGCTCAAAGTTTAGTGGATGAAAGACAGATGTGGTAAGAGCCTAGAGATGGGGTGTCCTACCAAGAAGCTTATGATCTAAGGGGGGCCAGGGCACCCCCAGAAACCGTGAAAGCAAAACGTAGATGGGCAGCAGACACACTCGTGCTCACAAACATGTAGTGAGGACAGGGGCTGAGCAGGATATGGAAGGCGCCCAGGAAGGATGGAATGAGCAGGTGAACGGATGGACGGAAGGATGGATGAGCAGGGGTGGGGGGCAGCTCAGCAGGGGCTGTTTCCAGCAGGAGGAAGTTTTGCTCAGGACTCATGGGAAGAATGAGGCCAGACTGCCACAAGGGGAGAGACAGGCAATCCCGCTAACTCACCACGTTCCCCTAGAGCAGTAATGTCGACTTCAAGTTTGCTTCTTGACTGCGTTCTGTCCTTGCTCAGTTTCCCTGAGTTGCAGAGCGGGAGACCCTCAGACCTGGTCCCTGCCCAGCGAGGTTGTCCTAGGGTGAAGCTGGGAGCATGGCTGGTGCTCTGACGTGGACAAGATGTGCGGGGCAGGTGTCTCGGAGGTCATTCTTTCAGCACAGTGATGACCCAGCAGGCACCCTCGTTGGGGCCAAACTGATAAGGCTCAGTAGTGCTCAGAGGTTTCCATAGGCCTTTCTTCAGCGAGGCTGCAGGCCAGGGAATCTGTGCAGATCACCGCCCCACTGCTCTCCATCCCCTCCCCCTCTCCTCCACGGCCCAGCTAGGTCCCCTGAGACTCCAGCCAGGGTGGGAGTGAGCAGGACACAGAGGGGTGTCTTGGCCATGGCCTAGACCTTGCTGGTCCCTACCGCTTAGTGCTCCATGCAGAAGTGACGTTGCTCTAGAAGGAACTGAAGAGCATCTTTGACAATAGAACACTCCATCTGCAAAGGTATTCAGAACTCTCTCTTTCCTAAGGCTGCTTCTTGGACTCCTAAGGTACAAAATGAGAAACTGATCACATGCTCTGCTCCTCGGAGTCCTGGCTTAGGAGCTGCAGGAAATCTTTGTCTGCCGTTCAAATGGCAGAGCCTTGCAACTAACCACCCAGCCTGCAAAGGCTTATTCATCCTTCCAGAGCTTGATCTTCAGGGATCGGGGAAGAGGTCACGGGTGGGTGTACCCCCTGGACCCGTGTACAATATCGTCCATCTGTGGGTTTCTGTGCACGTGCACAGTAGTCCATAGTTTTGCCCAATACTCAGAGGGTTTCGGCGGCCAAGACAACACCGGAGAGATTCAGAACCAGCCTCTCAAGCCTGACAGAGCACCTAGCATGTGGCAGGGACGGTGACTGGCCAGGAACTCACATGTCAATGGGGGGGCGATGCACAGTAATGGTACAGAACCACGTGCTAGGCCATGGGCGACAGTAGAGGCCCAGTGGCCCATGGAGGAGGGGAGGGCTTGGGCAGAGATGGGAACTTGATGGACGGACAGGAAGTCAGCGGTTTGGAGGCAATTACTCTACCGGGTGAGGTCGTGAGACAAGGTGAGGAGGAGAAAATGTGGAAACCATGAGGCTGCAAAGAACAAGGTGGCTAGATAGAGCAAGGGGGAGGTAGAATCCATTTCAACTGCCGGTCTGTGACCGGGCTGCACGAGGCTTTGTTTCAGCTTTCCCCCAACATCCCTTCCCCGAGCAGTTACAAAGAGCTCCCCCCACCCCCCGCCACCCTCCCACCTCCCCCCCACCCCCTGCCACCCTCCCACCTCCCCCCCACCCCACTGCTGTCTAAACCAGTCCACGGGTGGCAGAGAGCACGCCCAGGCCATTCATTGTCTTCACTTGTTTAACTGGCTCGCAAGTTCCCCCATGACCTTCTTCCCTTCCCACAGCCCGCTTCTTGCTGTCCCAGAGCATTAAAAGGATTTCAGAATGCCGAACGATTATTGATACACTAATGAGTCTGTCCAATGGCCATTAGCCTACAGACTACTTGGGTATTTTTAAACTGCTAAAATCAAATCTTGCAACATCCATTATGCCCGGGGTGGTACATTGCTGCTGAGGCCCCAACATGTATAAATGCAATTGAGCCCTGCATTATCAAACATTTAAGCCCTTAAAAATTGCCCAACCTCTAAAATCTCCTCTTAGGACCCTGCTCTGGCACGGCCTGGGCAGACACTAATCTCCCCATTAAGACCTCTCCACCCATTCCCTGCTCGGGCCGGGGTCTGCTTTAGACCCGAGCATCGGCTTTGAGCACATTAAAGGATCAGGCTGATACAAAGATGATCTTCTTCTCTCTTCGTGGGGAGGCGGGCTTAGTGGGCAAGCCGACCAATCACTTTTGCAGACCGAGCACTATTGAAGACAATTCTGAGTGTGTCTGTGTCACGTGGGGTGGGCTTGGGTGGGGGAGCACTGGAGGGCTGGTGTGGTTCTGAGACCCAGGCGGTGGTCCCTGTGGTCCGCAGAGAGACCAGGGTGGGTCTTCACGAATGGCAGGCACAGTTGGCAGGGTCTGACCTCAGGGCCACCAATGCCCCCGTCCCTTTGTCAACGTGCCCGTCCAGCGTGTAGGGGGAGCCACTCCAGAGCTCCCGTCCTGGCCCGCGGGACAGGAGTGCCAGCATTAGGACGTAGGGGAGAGCTGGCTTCTACAGATGGAAGCGTGTGTCCATTCTCTTCTCAGCTTGGCCTCTGCTGGCAGGTGCGGTCTCACCTCCCTGTCCCGGCGGGCAGTTTACAGAGGCAGGTCCAGCCCAGTGTGGGGGAGGCCCACTGCCGTCCCTGGGAGGAGAGGGTCCGTGTCTAATTCGGGAGTCAAGTAAGCAGGGCCTGGTGGCTCAAGTCGTATTTCCAAGCTGGCTTTACTAAGAACTCGGTCGTTCTGGATTCCCTCTGGCAGGCTCTTGTGTCTTAATTTCTCAGTCGATGCCGAAACCCAGCGGAAGACAAAGGGCGTTTCTTATCGATGCCCTGATCCTGCTATGCCCTCCCGCTGGGGTCTAACACCCTCCAGCTCCCCACTGAATGGCCCCTTGCGTCTCCCCTCAGTGAGCACTTCCTGGTGCCACAGTTTTCTCATACCTCAAAAACCCATCGTCCTTTGCCCTGAACCCTAAACTCAGAGCCAAGCTGATAAAGTGGTTCCAAGTTGCACCCTGTATGGGACAATGGGTGGGAGAAGAGAGAGGCATGGGGCTCTGGCCCTAATTGCAGGCTGCTCGCAGCCTAGCTGGGACATAGATTCCTGCAGCCCAAACTGTAACTTGTTTGCCCCTACGTTTGCGAACCACCCCCCGGCTGGCTAACCACCCTCACCCACTGCCCTGCAGGTGATGCTCGAAGCAGCTGGGCCCCGGGGCGGTGAGAGATGGCAACAAAGCTGACTGTGTTCGGGGTGAGTGCCCGTAGGTAGCTCTGGTTCCAGCCCGCTGTGGCCCTGTGAGCAAGAGATTTAATATTGAATTACATGAGCCTCATTTTTCTGTCCTTCTAGGATTCCAGGACTCACTAGGGTTCCAGCGAGGGGGACCCACAAAGAGCACGTGGCATATGACAGATGCTCAATAAGCATCAACTTCCTTCCCTTCTTCCCTTTGCGGTGCTGGCCGAGTGATCTTGAAAAGCCACACAGCCTCTCCGAGCCCCCATTTCCATTTTCCTTTCTTCTCCCCACCAGTCTCCATCCGGGTGAATTTCTGGCATAAAACTCTTGATGACTCTCCCTTCACCTGTAGACTTTCCCATTCCTTTTGGTCACGGAGGGGAAAGGGTGATGCAGCCGTTTCTGTCCTCTCCTCCCTGCTCCCACTTCCCTCTGTGACACGGGGCCCCTGGCCCAAGGGATAGGAGCCACAGAGGAGGAGGGAACGTGAGCAGGACCTCGAAGTCCAACCAGTGTGCCGGCCAATCCTGCATGCAAGCCTGTGTTTGCCTGATCTGGAGAATGGACAGTTTGCCAAGACAATAATCTGCCTGTCGGAAAGGGGGGGCGGGTATAGGTAGGCTGATTGTCCCTCTTCTTGGGGTTCTCTCCTCCCACGGTTGTTACGCTCACTGCTGCTCTGGGCAGAAGGGAGGCCTGGGGGCTGTGAGGGTGGCTTCACCCAATGTACTTATCCCGGCGCAGCCTGTTTGGTACACGCCAAGCCCCTTCGGTCCGCTCCTGTCCAGGCCGGGAAGGGCCGGGGGGCCAGAGAAGGCGAAATCTATGCCTGGTGGTCAATGGCCCCCCGCGTGACTTTGGGGGTGGAGCCTCCAGGGGTGGGGGCGTGCTCTGTGTCCCAGCTTCCTGCCAAGTTCCCCCTTATCGTTTTTTCATGGCTCAGGCCCCTAGCTGGAGTTAAGCCGGGGCTTACACTACCCACCACCTAGCAGTGTGACATCTGTGAATGGATTTCTAATTACACATATAAATCAGCATGATTGGAAATTCTTGAAATTTTATTGGGAAGGAAATTTATAGTGATTAAAACCAATTAATTTGGGCCTCCTATTAATCCAGGCGGCGGGGTTGGGGCTGTCATGCTGCTGTGCCTTCTGAAAGCCATTGGGTGGGGCTGGGCTCGATCTGGGGGCCACTGGGGGCGCGTGCTCATTTTTCAGGTTACAAATGCTCATCCCGTGTTTTAAATTACACCCGTGCCCCTGGCCACGTATCTTGTTTTGTGTCTAAAAATAGAGTTCTAGGCTTTCACTAAAGATTCAGAAACACTAAAAGGAATCTTTTTAATCAAAATAAAGAACCCTTTTTAATTACTCAGCCTCCCTCACAGTTGGAGGTAATAATTGTCGTGTGCTCTTAAGTAGGGCTGTTATTAGATTTCCCTGGGGCTCCTCTATTTTCTAGAAGTTAGCAATACTGGCTACGCAACGCCGGAGAAGGAGTCAACTCTTGTCTCTTTAAAGTCTTTCACGTTAAGACCCCCCTTTAATGTCAAGACCAGGTTGAGGTCCTCCCCTGGTCACATGGGAAGAGGTGGGAGAGGGGCAAGCTATGGTGGATTCCAGACCTGCCTTGGGAAGAGCCTCCTGGTAATTCTACACTGCAGGCAAGATCACGTTCAAATCCCTCCATGGCCAACCGCTTCTTCCCCATCTAATGTCTTCTTCCCAAGATCCCAGCCAAGACCTTCTCCTGCTTCATCCAGGCCAGGAGTTTTCTTGGCTTCCATTCCTATCAACTCGTCCTGAGCCCCGGGCCGGTGAGAGTGGATTAGCATCCCCGGATATTAGCCCGGTGGATTAGCATCCCCGCGGCCGCCATAAGGAAGGACCACAAACAGGCAGCTTAAGGTAGTAGACATTGATGTCTCCCAGTTCTAGAGGCGAGAAGTCAGGAATCAAGGTGTCAGTGAGGCCACACTCCCTCTGAGACCTGTAGGGGAGAATCCTTTCTTGTCTCTTCCGGCTTCTGGTATTTGCTAGCCGTTCCTGGCTTAGAAATGTAGTGCTCCAATGTCTGCGTCCATTGTCACATGGCCAGCTTCTCAGATGTCTCTGTCTTGTCCCCTTCTTACAAGGACATCGGTCATGTTGGAGTGGTCATGACCTCATCTTAACTTTATTACATATGTCAAAACTCTATTTCCAAATAAGGTCACATTCACAGGGGTCAGGGGTTATGGCTTCAACACATATTTTGAGAACTAGGAGTCAATCCATAGGAAGGCCCTTTATCGACAGATCTCTGAAGCTATACGATTATTTTTGGTTCTAGTGCGAACAATCCTTAAAGCTTTAAACACTTGTTTTCTATTCTTCTGATGTTCAAGTCTACTGACCCTGCACCAGGTAAGATCTGGACATTAGGCTCCTGGCCTTCCCTCCAGGTCTCTCCCTTTGGCACTTTGACTTTTATATCACATGGCCAATTGTCACCACACCCCCATTTCTTCTCTTCCTAAACTGCATTTCCCAGCCTGCCTGCAGCTGGTTGAGGCCGTGTGGTTGAGTCTGGCCGACGGAGGGCAGTGAGAAGTGTGCGTGCCGCTTCCGGGCCTGGCCTCTAAAACCTCCTGTGTCGTCCTTCGCACGTTCTCTTCTCTGGTCTGCAGGAGGGACGTGGACAATTTGGGGCAGCCCATATAACAAGACGGTCTTCCCTCCCCTCGTCTCCCCTCTCAGTGCCTTTTGAAATCCCCCTTTCCTCAATCCCAGCCCCCTTTATCCTGGTGCCCTATAACTGGGGTGTGTTTCTCCACCCTGAATTATTGGGGGTTTATTGTCTCACTCCTGGGTGGGGGAGGTGGGGGAGGAAAGTGTAATGCCTCACAGAAATGAGTTGACAAAAGGAAAAATTTGAGGCATCAGTGACGGGCACAATGCAGATGTCCAAAGCAGGCCATCTTCTCTGTCGGTGGGCAGGAGCAAGTCCCCTTGAAGATTTGAACTCATTCTTGATTTGAAGATTTGAAGATTTGAACTCATTCTTGATTTGAAGATTTGAAGATTTGAACTCATTCTTGATTTTTCCCTAAGTAGATGATACCTCCCCTACCTCTGCATCCTGCACCAAGTAGTAGAACGTCTTTCGTCACGCTCCCCTGGGACTCGGTCTTATGGGCACTTGACTTGGAAGGATCCAGGAAGGTGTGGGCTATGCATTTATTATCCATGTGTCTGCCATAGCGTGTGTGTGAGAAGAGAGAAAGACCTAACGTTTGCTGAAGGCCTGACACACGTCAGGCTTTGTGCTAGGTGCTTGATGTGTATTATTTAAACCTCCTAAAAATCTTAGAGGGTGGATATTGCCCCATTTTCCAGATGAGCAAACTGAGGTAGAGAAGTTAATCATCTTACCCCAAGGCAGAAAGTGCCAGGACTTAGGCTCATTCGACTAGCTTCAAAGATGGCGCCCTTTCCAAGATCCCTTACACACCGTAGGTTCTCGGAATATTTTTATTGGACTAAATCCAACCAAACACGTCACAGGCCCTTGTGAATGAGGTTTGAAAGCTGGATTAGGCCCCAAGATAACTGGCACAGGTTCGTCCCTCAATTCTGGTTCCCTGGCATCCAAGTCCCTTTAAATCAGGCGGGTAATTGCTCTGGGCTTGTTGTAAGGCAGTGCATTTAACAAAACAAACACAGGTTCCGTTTCACACGCAAGTAAACATTTTCCCTGAGCGATTAGCACCCAGACAGCTAATAATTACCCCACGTGACACTTTTAAAAGCTGACTATGCATATTTATGGAAAATGATTATTATCACAATATTAGGAGCTCATTAATCCACAAGAGCACATGTGAGAACATTCCAAAGTCAATGTAACATTTGTGCGCAGTAAATACCCATCTGCTTTGAAAGCTGGTGTGGTGAGTGCTTGAGCATTCCACAGGTAGGGAAGCCTTCTGAATGGGAAAATACACCCTCGTTTTGGGATATGGCTTTGAACAGCCTCTGTTCCTTCCAGATAGCACCCCACCCCACCCCCACGCACACGCACGTTTCCCAGAAGGATTTAAGAAAAACCAACATGCCTTACTTTCTCCCAAATATCTGCTTCACCCAAGGCTGAAGTCCCCACCCTCAGAAGATTTCCCCAAGTTCATGGTTAAAGCACTGAAGGCGTCATTTGAATGCAGGCAGATACTGGGAAGGGCTGGCATGCATTGATTTTGTGGGAGTAGGGTCTTAACACATCAAGTCGCAGAATGAGAGCCTCAAGGGATCCAATTAGAACAGGATTGTTCAAGCCAAAGGCCCAGCTGGGCAGGCAGACCTTGCAGGGCTCCCATATCAGGGCATCTTCAGCACACAGGGAGGAGAGAGAATGGACAAATTCTGGCCCGGAAGTCAGAAGTCCCGGGCTCTACAAGCAGCTTGTTCTGAAACCTTGAACAAGCTGTTGAATTACTGTAGATCTAGTCTTATCTGGGGAAATAAAGCACTGGATTGGAATGACCTTTTCCACTTGGGGCGCCTGGGTGGCTCGGTCAGTTGCGCATCTGACTTCGGCTCAGGTCATGATCTCACGGTTCGTGAGTTTGAGCCCCGCGTGGGGCTCTGTGCTGACAGCTCGGAGCCTGGAGCTTGCTTCAGATTCTGTGTCTCCGTCTCTCTCTGCCCCTACCCAGCTTGTGCTCTGTCTCTCTGTCTCTCAAAAATGAATAAATGTTAAAAAAAAAAATTATAAAATTTTTTTCTGCTTTGATCTTGTCTCCGTAGGAGTAAAGGGAGAAAAAAAGAGGTACGTGAGGGGTGTGGCTTCAAAAGCCTCCAATAGTTGTCAGTTGTGCACGGGAGAGAGCGTGCATCCTTGCATGCATCCTTGTAAATGCACAGCCTCCGTGTACATCACGATACCACCAACTCCCCTCACCAGTCTGTCTTGTTTCTCTGGTCCTCAGAACCCAGCTTCTGCACAGAGCAATCCCACTGCCCACTCACCCTCCACCTCACCAGAACTGCCCTTCCCAAGGGTAAGAGGACCCCTTTGTGGACGAATCCAATGGGCCCCTTTGCAGTGTTGCTCAGCCTCCTGGCAGCATCCGGTCTTGCTGACCTTGCCCCCTTCCTGCAACCCTCTCCGCTCTTGGCTTCCATGACTTCATTTTCCCTTGGTTTCCTAATGCTCGGGCCTCTTCCCCTTTTTTGGCCCTTCTTCCTTGGCACGCTCCTTAGGCGTTGGTCCTCACGGTGGTTCTGAGTCAGCCCTTCACTCTGTCCCCCAACATTCCCTGCCTGGTGGGGGGGGGGGGGGAATCCCATGCCCTTCTTTGGCTTTAGCGGCCTTCTGTAATCTATATCCTGGTGCCTCCGGATCTGTATCTTCAGCTCATGTCATTCTCCTGAGCTCCAGACCCTTTTATAGAACCAAATTCTGGATCTTAGCATAAGCAGTCTCCTTGAGCCTCTCAAACTCCTACTGTCCTTCCTGCTTGTGGATTCCCCACCATTCCCCACGCGGCCACAACGGTGTGCCCTGGTGATGGGTCGTCTTTAGTTACAAATCTAATAACAAAGTCGCTCCTTGCCAAAAATCTTTCGTGATGGATCTCTGGTTTTGTTTCTGTTTTTTGCTACCCAGCATCCGGGCGTCGTTCTACTGGCAACACATCTCTGATTTTCCTTTAGGGAGCTCCACCCCCAAGCCCTCCCCACCAGCAGCTCTCTCAGCCCACATCTTAGGGGTGGGTGGACGCAGCAAACCGTCTCATCCACAGATCGGCCCGTTTCACCCCCCCGGCCTCGGTGGTTGTCGGGGATGGGAGACTCCAGCCAGGCCAGACCCAGGGCGTTAGCGTAAATCACCTGAAGAATCCTTTGAGAAAGGATTTGCTGGAGGACGTGAGGTGAGCGTAGCTGTGGCCTCACATGTGGAGCCTAGGGTGGAAACCAGCTCCCGGAAAAGACCAAAGCCGAGCTGAGAGATGGCAGAGCCAGGTCCCCGTGGCTTGTCTGAGCCAGATTCCTGGATCACCTCTAGATAATCAGATCACCTCTAGATAAAGCTACCCAACCCCCACAGTTTCAACTGCAGGTGCCACTAACTCTCTCTGCTGAAGCCAGTGCGATTGGGGTTCCTCCCATTTGATAGTGACACACATTCAGTGATCCTCTCTCGCCTTTGGGACAAAGTCTAGATTCTGGAACAAGGCTTTCAAACCCTCTGCCATCCGGCTTCATTTTCCTTCCAGCTTCATCGCTCATTGCCTTGCACTTGATGGCAGGACTCCTTCCAGCTCCCTGAACACCCTTCAACACTTTCTTGTAATGGCTTTCAATTGTCCACCTCCCCCGGGAGATTGCGATGCCACAGGGATAGGGCTGTGTTTATTTTATTCATTGTTGTAGCTCTAGCTCCTAACGAGGATGCTTAGAATGCAGTGGGTGCTAATAAATATCTGTCACGACTACCAGTGAGGGTGGGGTGCAAGATACACTTGGTAGCTTCTTTCGTTCTTGAACTAAATCTCATTTTATTCATTTGTTGGCTCAATATTTATCCAACATCTCATACATGTCAGAAGTCAACAAAAATCAGAAATAGACTCGGATTTCAAACGGTTTGTAGTCTGGTGGGGAAAAAAAAAGATACAGAAACAATTAGATGATACAATATAATTTGTGCTATAATTGCATTGTCTACACTCTACAGCGGGAGCATGAGAGAAAGCTCTCCTAAAACTTCCTGGGGATGTCAAGGCTGTGAGGAAGACGTCACAGGGGAGATGATGCTGAGATTGTCATGCCAATAACGATCCAGGGAAGCACCGGGGTCAATCTGGAGGCAGAAGGAGAACTGTGGACAAGAGCCTTTATTGTGCTTTCTGCAGGAAAGAATGAGCAAGGGAGAGTAGGCAGTTTTAAGACCGGTGATTCTAAATAATTTTAGCAGGTCCTGGGGCTTACAGGCTGTTCCTAGTTGCTTGGTATACTTAGTGGCCCGGAGGGATTGGGGTGTAGACTCTGGATTGCTTTGTTTATATGTGAGAAGCATGCTCAAAGGTGCATTGTTTATCTCTGGGCATTGGCCAGCCCCTAGAGGGGCAGCCTCTCCAGACTCAGCAAATCCCCAGAGGTCAACATATCAGCAATGCAGAAACGCAAAGACATGGCTAACACAGGTCTGCTGAACCCCGATGGATGGGTTGGCGTTGGAAGGGAAGAGAAGCTCCTCTTCTGTAGAGGCGGGTCTTAGGCAAGGCTGGAAATGGTGCAGGTACGTGTGCACGCACGCTCAGGGGTCAGTTACGCCGGTGAACTTGAGGAATTTCATGCTTTTTTTCTCTTTTAATTTTGCTTGGAACCATGTGACCATGAATCCCAAGGAAAAAAATTGGGTCCTGATGGTACAAATGAACTAAGGAGGTTTTCTGGGGAACGTTGGGTCTCCAGGAAGCCTACATGTGGGTGACCAAGGGACTAGGGATCAGGACTGCCTAGACTTCTGTTCTCACTCTTTGAAATTCCTCAGGTGACCTTGACCACGTCACGTCCCCTCTCTGGAGTTCTCATGCAAGGGGTCTCATGGTCCCAGAGGGAGGTGGTCCTGAGCGAGGTAGGCTGGAGCTGCGTGAGAACTTGGATGTGGACAAAGGCGCTGTTTCAGACCCTCGTCATCGAGGGCAGGTGCCTACAGGAGTCTACGTGCCCAGAGACCCCATGTAGAAAAAGCCTTCCTTAACTCAAGTGACAGATTGGAAAGGTTAGGGTTCATTTTATAGAAGAGCTTTTTATTTTTATTTTTTTTTTTCAACGTTTATTTATTTTTGGGACAGAGAGAGACAGAGCATGAACGGGGGAGGGGCAGAGAGAGAGAGGGAGACACAGAATCGGAAACAGGCTCCAGGCTCTGAGCCATCAGCCCAGAGCCCGACGCGGGGCTCGAACTCACGGACCGCGAGATCGTGACGCTTAACCGACTGCGCCACGCAGGCGCCCCTATAGAAGAGCTTTTTAAATGGCTGTTTAGAGATCATCAGCAACTTGACTAAGGTCTCAGAGGCAGAAAACCTTAAAACTGAAGTTAGGAGCCACTGACCATGGGAAATCAACTAAGACAAAAATAGACATCTCTGGAATTTTGCAGGTTGAGGGGTCAAAGAAGCCTCCATTTATTGGCTCTGATGTGTGCACGATGCTGCAAGAACACATATTCAGTAGCAGCTTTTTAATAAGTTAAGAAGCAAGTGCCTTTGGAACACCTGCTGTGTGCCAGACATTGTGTGTGGAGATTTACATTTGAATAAGATATCACCTCAGAACTCCAGAGCAGAGATGCTCCAACTCGAATGGATTCAAGATTTACCTCTTTCTGTAAAGGGCCAGACAGTACATGTTTCAGGCTTTGAGGGGCATCCAGTCTCTGAAGCCGCCATTCAGTTCCGCTGTGAGAGCGTGAAGGCCGCCACGGAGGACTCTGGACGTGAATGAGTGGGGCTCTACTCCAGTGAAACTTTATTTACAGGAGTGGGCGGCTGGAGAAATTTGGCCCCCAGACCCGTTTGCCACCGGGTCTGGAATCTGAGTCCCTAGTTTTTAGCTCTGTTTTTTTTTTTTTTTTTAATTATTTTTATTTATTTATTTATTTATTTATTTATTTATTTATTTATTTATATTTATTTTTTATATTTATATGTATATATATTTTTTTTATATTTATATTTATCTATTTTTACGAGAGAGAGAGATGGAGTGCAAGTGGGCAAGGGGCAGAGAGAGAGGGAGACAGGAGCTGAAGCAGGCTCCAGGCTTCGAGCTGTCAGCACAGAGCCCAATGTGGGGCTCGAACCCACAAACTAAGAGATCATGACCTGAGCCGAAGTCGGACGCTCAACCGACTGGGCCGCCCAGGCGCCCCAGCTCTGGGTTCTTTGCTGGTGTCTCCATTCCCAAGTCTCTGAAGGAAGGACTTGCTCTTCTCTGGAGCAGGGATTTAGGGGAGGCCATCAGCCTATGAGGGTGCAGGGGAGGCCTGTGAATGTGCAGAGCGCTGGCGTGATTCCATCTTTCCTGGCCAATGCTTTGCGCACCTAAGTCACAAACAAAACACCGTGGATTCGAACTTCACTGTGACTGGCCAGATTTTGCTGAACAACACACGGCTAGTAACAGTGACAGCTTCTGCCTGCTGACTTCTTGCTGTGCTCCCAGACGCCGCGCTAATAATTCCCTGCTCTATCTCAGTGCACCCTCTCAGCAACCTTACTGATAAGGCACGGTTATTATTGCCAGTTCAGAAAACAACAGAGATCAAGTAACCTGCCAAAGGCCACTCAGTAACTTGTAGAGCTAGGACTCCATTCCAGTAGGGTTGACATCAGAATCTTGTTTCTAATATAGCATAACCAGTGTGGGATGGGACTCGATGGCTTATAACAAACTTCGGGCCACATGTGATCTATAGGAGGGCCAAATGTGCTCACTTTCCAGTTGCTTTGGAAACTCATGACAATGGAGGTGAAGGAGAACTGGCGTCTGGAGGTTTCATGCCTAGGCTTCCCCCTGGAAAGCCGTGGCTTGCTGGGATGGCCAGGGCTCGTTGAAGTCATCAGACTCAGAGAGGCGGAGAAGGAAATAAGAATCTGAAGCTGCCTCTGGCCATTTAGCAAGGGCTTTTCCAAGCATTTCTGGAGCCTGTGACTTTATACCGCTGCCTTCAACCTGGAGAAGCTATAGCCTTGATCTGAGAGAAGAAATGGATTCAGCCCCTGGGTTTTATTCTGCTGGCCACGCTATCCCGGGGGAGAGGGGGGCGGGGGAAGCTCAGATCTGCCTTTCTGTCACTGCTTTGATCAGCCTGATCAAGTTCAGGAGTGTTCCCTGTCTACTCCCAGTGGTTTTCAAAACTGTCTCCAGTTTCTTGTAAGTCCGAAGCAACCTTTGTTTTGGAAATGGCCATCGTTTCTCTGGAAACTTCTCAAAGGTTTTCTATTTGCTTCGTCTGTGAAGTTTTCGGAAAATATCCCATCTTCTCTTTCCAGACTTACTTTGCTTAGCCGAAGACACCAGAGGTGCAGCAAAAGTCTCTGTGCTCATCAATCTGCTTCCAAAGTGCACCGACACTTTGGTTGAATGTCTGTACCAACCACCTGGAGTAACACGAAGCCTGATGGAAGCAGGTGTTAGAAACAAGCCTCTGGGGGCACCTGGGTGGCTCAGTAGGTCAAGCATCCAACCCTGGATTTCGGCTCAGGTCATGATCTCACGTCTCGTGAGATGGGTCCCTGCATTGGGCTCTGCACTGGCAGCACAGAGCTTTCTTGGGATCCTCTCTTTCCCTCTCTCTCTGCCCCTCCCCTGCTTGTGCACACACACACTCTCTCTCTCTCTCTCTCAAAATAGAGCAACATAAAAAAAAGAAAGAAACAAGCTTCTGGAAAGCAGGCCTTGAGCTTCGTGGGGGCCAAGATTGGGCGTCTCACGGATGTTTCTTCTGTTCTGTTTTCTGACGGCCTGACACCGTGTTCCTCAGATGACAGGTCTCGGGCGGCACGACGGTGAATCTTGTTTGCTCCCCAGGCTATATCCATCTCGTTTTTGTAGAAAAGTGATTTCTCCTGCCTGCCTTCCTCCCCACATTTCAGTGTCCACCTTGGAGTCGATCTCGTGCTCCAGGAAGAGACACCAGGTTTCCCGGTGACTCCTTGCCTCCTCTGGCACTGCTGTCCCTGTTTGAAATGGGGGTGGGGTGATCCCCCAGAGCTAGAAATGATGGGATAATTATGTCCCAGGCCACTGGCCAAATCTTGCAAATGGACATGCCTTTTCCCTCAGTGAGTTTATAGCCATCTGCGTGGATTCTGGTCCAGAAGTGGTTAAGAAGGCAGCCCCTGAGATCAGACGTCCTTGAGTTCACGTCAAGGCCATTTGCTCGCTGTGCGACCTGGGGTAAGTCCCTCAGACCTGTCATATATTGAGGCGGAGAGGTTGGGGACACAGCTGGATGCATGAGACTGGCCGGAGCCCAGGGGAGAGCTTAGGGTGGGAGAAACAAATGAGGGGTCCGTAAATGGGTGGCGGGTGAACCAGGGGGCTGTGTAGTTTGGTATCAGGAAAACATATGAGCGGAGAAAAGAACGAGGCCCTGCCGGGTCTGAGTCCTGGGTCCCTCCAGCACTTAGCAGTGTGGTCGAGGGGAGAAGGGAGTGCGAAAGCTGGTGAGCAGGAGTGGCCAGCCAGGCGGTGGAGATCCTGGACAGAGGGATGGCGCGGAAGCCCCCGGGCCATGCTTCTGGGAGGGAGGGTAAACCCAAGAGACAGAAAAACGGCCCCTGTACGTTGCAACCCTGAAGCTTTGGGTGACGCCGACAAGAGTGGCTTTGGTGACGTGCAGCCCTCGCTTAGTGGAGTGGATGGACTGTGGACACAGCGTGAGGCGAGGAGGTGGCGTTAGTGGGGACAAGCGAACTTGTTCCCAAGATTGGCGGAAAAGGGCATTGACAGCTGGGGCCGTAGCTGGAGGCTAAACGAGAAACGTGAGCATCCGGCGTGTCCGACACGAAGTGCTAAGACAGAGTGGCTACTCTTACCACCCAGGTTTCAGGCTAGTCCTTCACGACGCACCTGCACGGCGGGGCAAAGGGGGGTGACTTTCAGGGAACTCCGAAGACCAAAAGGTTCTAGACATGAAGGAGTGAATCTCTAGAGGTCAAGCTGTAGGTGAACGGGAAGGTCTTTCTTTGAAGGGCTGGACCTGTTCAACTTCCTGTGGGTGGGACTGCCGCTGGGAGGTCTGGACGGCTTCTGGTGGGACAGCCGCTGGGAGGTCTGGACGGCTTCCGGAAGCTTCTTCTCTGGCTGTCCACGTCACGTGCCGGGTGTGCACTTCTACCAACACTCCCGCTCACAAGTCTCACCCACAAATCGGATTTGCTGCTGCATTCTGCCTGGTGCAGAAAACCCGTGTGTGCGTGCATGTGTGTGCGTCTGTGCATGTGTGATCTTTTTTAAAGAACAGAGTAAATCTTACACAAATCCGATAATCGTCTCAAACACTCTGGGTCTTGCCATTTCCCTTCCCCGACCTAGTCTCCCTTCCATGCCAAGGACAAACATAATGGCTCGTGAGGGCTTAACGGCTTAGG
This sequence comes from Leopardus geoffroyi, assembly GCF_018350155.1. NCBI lineage: Eukaryota > Metazoa > Chordata > Mammalia > Carnivora > Felidae > Leopardus > Leopardus geoffroyi. The sequence continues at coordinate 67,521,009 of NC_059339.1, read as the reverse complement.
GATGGAAAACTTAAAACTGGTCAGATTCTGCCCAAATCCTATCAGATTTTCTTGCTTCCCATAAACCTTTAATCAGCATCAACTGTGTGCATGCGTGTGTGTGTGCGTGTGTGTGTGTGTGTCTATACTCGGCTTCTGTCCTCTCAACCAACTTTAAAAACCTAACAGCAGTGTGAAAGATACACACACACAATTGGAGTTGTGTCAGAAACGGGCTCCACTCTTGGCAACCACTGGTGTATCTGGTTATCCCTTATTTCTAATTTTTTTTAAGTGTATTGATTTTTGAGAGAGAGTGAGAGAGACAACACAAATGGGGGAGGGGCAGAAAGAGAGGGGGGGCAGAGAATCCCAAGCAGGCTCTGCACTGTCAGTACAGAGTCCGATGCTGGGCTCGAACTCATGAAACCGTGAGATCAGAACCTGTGCCGGGATTAAGAGTCAGACACTTAACTGACTAAGCCATCCAGGCGCCCCAGCCCTAATTTCTAATAGTGTATCATTTGGGGGGAAATAAATCAAATCACAAGGTGCAAAATAATGAGGTGCTTATCACTAAAACTAAAACGAACCCAGTGAGTTCCCTCATCGGGCTCATCAGGAACTGATACTTATTCAAGCTAATCTCTACCTCCAGCCTGGAAGTGACCTGGGGCTCTGGGCTGCGTATTAGCCAGAGTTGTCCAGAGAAATAGAAGCTAAACACACACACACACACACACACCCTCGCGTGCGCACACACATGAGTGGGGATTTTATTTTGAGGAATTGTCTCATGCAATTGTGAGGGCTGACAAGTCTGGAATGTGCAAAGGAGGCCAGCAGGAGTTTATCAGTATTGCAGTTTTGAGTCTGAAGACAGTCTAGAGGCAGAATTTCTTCCTTTTCAGGGAAGTCTTTTCTCTTAAGCCCTTCAACTGGTTGGATAAGGCCCACCCACATTATGACTGATAATCTGCTTTCCTCAAAGTCTACTGATTTAAAACGTAGTCACATTTCAAAAGCACTTTCACAGTAACATCTAGACTTGTGTGTTGACCAGACAGCTGGGCGTCATAGCCTAGCCAAGTTGACACATCAAATTAACCATCACAGGCTCCATACTTCTCGGACAGGCGAGATATCATGCTAGTCCATTTTTTTTTTTTTTGTCATTACTAAAGCCAAGAAGTGGATACAGACACTTTAGAAACATTTCAACATCAAAAGCTAAAATTAAAATAAGTTTTAGGTTAATAATATGAATAAATTACAATTAACGACGCTCCTCTCCCCTGACTGTGTCCTCCACCATTCTAGAAACAGCCCAGCCATCTGACATACACAGACTTGCTAAAGTTTGCCATTGAAAATAACAAATACAGATCAAAGACCTAACCTGGACACTTGTTTTCTGCAAGGGGGAATCAGAAAGTAGAAGTAGAGGGGCGCCTGGGTGGCGCAGTCGGTTAAGCGTCCGACTTCAGCCAGGTCACGATCTTGCGGTCTGTGAGTTCGAGCCCCGCGTCGGGCTCTGGGCTGATGGCTCAGAGCCTGGAGCCTGTTTCCGATTCTGTGTCTCCCTCTCTCTCTGCCCCTCCCCCGTTCATGCTCTGTCTCTCTCTGTCCCAAAAATAAATAAACGTTGAAAAAAAAGAAAGTAGAAGTAGATAATCAACCGGAATGAGAGTTTTTAGTGCCGTTGTGCCCAAACTTTGGACCAGGCGTTCCCGGGTGGACTAACGCTGTTGTTGGCTCATCCAATCACAACTTCTTTCTCTCTAGCCACCGACCAGCCAGGGGTGGCCAGGGACATGGGACGTAATTATGGCTAAAGAGATTTTTTTGTTCTCTTGAGTTTCCAGAAAAGTCGTTGCTTTCTCTCTACAAACAGGCAGATTGGACACTTCTGGATCTAATGAAGATGAGGTCATAATACTCCACCCTACCTCTCCCACAAAGTATGATGAAAACCTGAGGCAGAATATACAAACCAACTATCTGAGGACTTCAAAAAGAAAATAATAATAGTGAGTTGGGGTAATCAAAACTCAAAGAATGATCCATACCATGGTGAATCCTCCTCCCATAGGATCTTGGCTCGGATTCTGAGACAGCCATAATCTGGAATGGCACAGACAAAAGAAAAAAAAAACCTATGGGAAAAACTCTCCCTCTGGCTAATGGACTGGGAAGGGGGCTCCTACAGGATAGAAAGTAGGGCGGTAGTGGTATTTCCATTTATTTCTCTTCTTGTCATTAATTTTTGGCCCTGCCCCAAGGCAAGCCTAAGTCACAAAGCCATACTCCTGCCATAGTAGCATCAGAAATAACAACAGAGATGGCCTCACAGACACCTAAAATTCGGAGAAAATCTGTCTCTTGGACCATAGGAACTGGGAAAAGGGACTTCCACAGTCTGGAGAATGTATGTGAGAAGTAATGCCCATTTCCCCTCTCTTTTCTCTTGTCATTTCACCCTAAGATGTAACTAATCATAAGTATGTGATAGCTGAAACCCTGGCTTCCTAGCCAGTGTGCTGGGGAAAAGAGCCCTTTCTTGGGGGCAATCATAGAGAGCGGGAAACTTCAGAAAGAGGTCTTTTAAATCTGTCTGTGAAGCCTTGGGATTGTCTCTGGGCTGTGCACATATGAAACTGACCCAGTGCAACAAAGCAAAGCTTTTGAGAACTGAACTACAAGGTAGACCACCACCCCATTGACCCCTAATTATGCATGTGGTAGGTGGACTGGATAAGCACAGCAAAGCCTTAGGAAGAAGATAAACATTGGAACCACAGCCCCAAGAAGGCAGGTCAGGACTTGCATTCTGAGCTTAACCAGATTCATTGCTTATGAAAACAAATTATCAACAAGAACAACAATCTCCAATCCATATCAACAGGACCCCAAATCTCGTCAGATTCAAGATATCCAGGACACAATTACTTGTTATACAGAGAAGAAGGAAAATCTTAGCAGCTCTCAAGAAATTATAATCAACAGGCACCAACCCTAACATGACACAGATGTGGAATTATCAGACAAAGACATAAAGCAACTATTATAACCATGCTCCATGAAGTCAGTCCAAACACTGTTGAAATGAACGAAAAGATAAAAAGGTGTCAGCAAAGAAATAGAGCCTCTAAAAAAAGAAACAAATGGAAATTTTAGAACTGAAAAGTACAGGAATGGAAATGGAAATTTAAATGGAAATTAAAAAAAATTCATCGGAGGAACTTAGTAGAAGAATGGAGATTATAGATAGTAAACACGAACAAGATAAACTTAAGAAAACTAGAGACCAATGTCCCATAAACAAAGACATAAACATCTCTAAAAAAATATTAGCTAATTGAATTGAGTGATATAGTAAGAGAATACCATATCACAAATAAGTAGGGTGTATTCTGGGATTGCAAGAATAGTTTATCATTAGAAAATCAAATCAACCCATAATACTAACTGGCTAAAGAAGAAAAACCGCATGATCATATCAACAGATGCAAAGAAAGCATTTGACAAAATTCAACATTCCTTCATGGAAAAAAAACACAACTCAGCAAACTAGTAATAGAAGGAAACTTCTTTAACTCCAAAAGGAGGATTTACAAAAAGCTTATAGGTAACATCATTTTCAATGATGAAAGATTGGTATTCCATTAACATCAAGAAGAAGGCAGTGATGTGCACTCTCATCAATCTTCTTCAATATTGTACTAGAAGTTCTAGCCAATGCAACCAGGTGAAAAAAGAGAAAGAGAGAGAGAGAGAGAGAGAAGAGAAAATGCATATAAAATGAAAAAGAAGAGAGAAAACTGGTGCTATTTTCAGATGACATGCTGTCTACATAGAAAATCTCAAGGAACGTACAAAAGTTTCCAGAACTAAGTAGTGGCATTAGCAGGGGCGCAGAGTGCAAGATCAATATGCCAACAAAACAAAACAAAACAAAACAAAAACCCAAGCGTATTTTTATATATAGCAGTCAACAATTAGAAACCAAAAACAATTTTTTAAGTACAATTCACAATAGCTGCAAAAGAGAGTGCAAACCTAACAACTATATGCAAGATATTATAAAAATAGGCTGAAAATGACAAAACTAAGATAAAAGAAATCAAAGAACTAAATGGAGAGATATCTAAATTTATGGATTTGAAGATTCCATATCATTTGTGATATCAACTGTCCCCTAATTCATATGTAGATCTAACACAATGCCAATAAAAAAATATGAACAAGGTTTTTATTTTTTTTTTTTGTAGAGATTCTTCAGCTGATTATAAAATTTACATGGAAAGACAAAGCAACCACAATAGCCAAAACAACTTGAAAAGGAGCAGGGTGAAGGACTCACAGTATCTGAATTTGAGAATTACTTTAGAGTAATAGTAATCATGACATGGCATTGGTGTCACAATAGACACCACAGACCAATGGAACAGAGCAGGAAGCAAATGTGGCCAATTGATTTTTGACAGAGGTACACAGATAATTCGATTGAAAATAGTCTTTTCAACAAATGATGGTAGAAAAATTGGACATCCATAAGCAAAAATTGAACCAGGGGCACCTGGGTGATCCAGTCGGTTAAGTGTCCGACTCTGGGTTTCAGCTCAGGTCACGATCTCAAGGTTCATGGGTTCGAGACCCACGGCAGGCTCTGTGCTGACAGTGCTTAGGATTCTCTCTCACCCTCTATTTCTCATTCTCTCTCTCTCTCTCTCTCTCTCTCTCTCTCTCTCTCTCAAAATAAATAAATAAACATTAAAAAAAATTGAACCTTGACCAATACCTCAAGACTTATATAAAAGTTAACTCAAAATAGATCGTAGACTTAAATATAAAATGTAAACCATAAAACTTTTCGAGGAAAACATGGGAGGAAATCTTTGTGACTTTGGGTTACCAAAAGCACAAACCATAAAAGAATAAACTGGATTACAGCACCACCAAAGTTTTGCTCTGTGAAAGACACTGTTAAGAAGCTGAAAATTCAAGTTACAGATTGAAAGAAAGTATTTGCAAATAAGGTATCGAGCAGAATATATGAAGCACATGCAAAATCCAACAATTAAAAGACAGCCCAAGTAAAAGGAAGAAACGTCTTGAACAGACCCTTTACCAAAGAAGATATATTGATGGCAAGTAAGCACATGAAAACCTGCCAACCATCATTTGTCATTAAGGGAATACAAATTAGAACCACAATGAGACAACCCTACAAATCTACCAGAATGTCTAAAGGATAAAAACAAAAAAAAACTGACCATGCCCAGTAGTGGTGAGGATACAGGACATTTGGAATTCTCATGCATTGCTGGGGGGAATGCAAAATGGCACAACCCCGCGGGAAAACAACTCGACAGTTCCTCATTAAGTTCAACATACTCTAATCGTCTGACCCAGCAATCCTACTCCTAGGTATCTATCCTAGAGAAATGAGAACTTTTGTTCACACAACAATCTGTGTGTGAGTGCTTACGGCAGAGTTATTCATAATTGCCCCAAACTGGAAACAACCCTATGTCCTGAACAGGTGCATGAATAAAACCGTGGCACGTCCATACAGTGGAACGTATGATGGCATAAACAGGAATGAACTGGATCTCAGAGGCATGAGAGGACGTGAAAAGAGTCAGACTCAAAGTGTTTGATTCCGTTTGTACGATACTCCAGAAAAGGCACACGGTAGGAAAGGAGACAAATCAGAAGTTGCCAGCGTTTAGGGCTGGGAGGAAGGTCTGACTCCCTAGGGGCACCCCAAGGGAATTGAGGGGCGATCCGTGAATTGTTCCATCTCTTGATGGTGGTGGCCAATTCAAAGCACTTCTGAAAACTCACAGCACTGCACAACAACAACGATAAAAGTGCCTTGTACTCTTTGTAAATTAAAAAAAATATAGGCAAAAAGGGACTGATTTGGCTATTACTATTCTTTGCCCCTGTCCCTTTGCTCTTCCCACTTGTCGTGGCTGGAAGGTGGATGTAATGGTTGGAGGGGCAGCAGCCGTTTGGTGACTGAGAGGAGAAGTGAGGGTAGAAGCCAACAGGCCAAGGCTGGTGGAGGGAAGATGTGGACAGAACTGGGGTCCCTTGCTGCCTTGCTGGACTCTGGAGCATATTCCTCCCGACCTGCAGCTCACCAAAGGTGGAAGGCACCCGCACTGCCTGCAGGCAATTAAGGGCTGCATGGTCTGCAGAGAATTTAAAACGGTAATAAAGCCAACTGGAAGTCAGACTGCTTTTGTGCCAACAGTTCCAAAAAATGCCAGTGATGAAATCCTCCTCCTCCCCCACGGAAGTCCTTCATTAGTCCAAACGCTGAGCGGTTGTGCCGGTTACCGTGGGGTCTGAATGTATGTCAGTCACAGCCGGTCACCGACAGGACCCACGTGGACTGACCTACAGGCATTTGCTTTGAGTAAGCCGGCGAGGGTTTCCCTAGATTCAGATCCATTTGGGTGTGGTTTGTAAAGGGTCACCCCTGCCATTCTGCTTCACTCTTTTACATTTTAAAGTATTTTTTTAAGCTTATATATTTATTTTGAGGGAGAGAGAGGGTGCAAGCAGGGGAGAGGCAGAGAGAGAGGGAGAGAGAGAATCCCAAGCAGGCTTCTCGCTGTCGGTTGCAGAGCCCGACGTGGGGCTCCAACTCACGCACTGTGAGATCACGACCTGAGCCAAAATCGAGAATCAGACACTCAACCGGCTGAGCCCCCCGGATGCTCCCCCGTCCTTTTAAAATTAAACACAACTTCGGAAGCTCTGTGTGGTCATATAGAATGACAGACTTGGAGTAACTCAAGTTCAGATTCTCTCCTTTTACAGACTTTGTGCCATCATTGTTTGCTACGAGTCTACCACATACAGGGATGTTCATACACGTGTGGTCACAGATTGCACTCGGGCGAAGCAAGATGATTCGACTGTTACGAAGTTTCTGAGCGTTCTCCGAATTCACCTCCAGGCCGAGCACAACGTTCATTTAAAAATACGTAATAAAATATGCTGCTTTGAAACGTATGCTGAAAATGATTTTGTCGGAAAGAGAAGTCTTAAAAAGTGATTCATTTCGTTGTCACATATGCTAGGAAGGCAACGGCTCTTGACTTCTTGTGAGATAAATACACGGATATTTAAGCCACATTAAACAGGTATCCTGTTACTTGCAGGTGAACCCAAGCCCGCGTTTCTTGCACTCATGGGTGGTCCTACAAATCTTGGGGAGAACTGGTTACATGACTCCACACCATCAAAACTTTGATTTCCTTTGGAAATCATCTCACAGCAGTTCTAAGCTCTCCTTGGTTGCGACATGGGTGCCCACACTTATCACCTGTTCAGCCTTTGCAGGGGGGAAACGTTAATCAGAGGGAGGGTTTCTTGGGGAAGTTGATCTCTCTGATGATTGAAGTGGAAAACAGAATTCCAACATGGAAGAATTCAGTTTGCTTTTCAGGCATACTGATTTTTTATCTTGCAATGCAGGGTCAGAGTGCCCTATTGGAGCGCTCCTAAAGCATGATGGCCACATGGGGCTGCATGGCTCCGTGTCATGCTGGCTGTTTGTCTCCCAGGAGAGATGGAGAGGGCCTGGCCACATCCCCTTCCTCCTCCCTGGGCCGCTGTCTCCGTGAAAGCCAGGCTGACCTCTTGTTCGTTTATTCCCTCTCTGGGTTTAGTTTCATCCATCGGGCTTCTTCTCTGTGTTGGGCACCATGGGAGTCCCAAGGGCACAATAGGAGCCAAACACACCCAGCCCTTGACCTTTCAGAGCCCACATTCTAATGGGAAGAGAGAAGAGACACAAACAGTCCCAAGAATCCGTGTGTAATTATTAGCCGTGCTAAGGGTTGTGAAGGGAAAGTCAAATTGAGCTAGGAGAGAAGACAGGAGTCACAGGCTTAGTCTAGGCAATGCTTACCGAGGATATTGTGGTCCTGATGGGGCCAGGCCACTCTTATTATCCTCTGCTCTAGAAGTTACCGCCGCACCCCCATTTTGCTTAGGGGAGCTTGAGTGGATTCTGCCCCTTGCAATCAACCCTGGAGAGAAGATTAAGCAATAAAAACCATTCTGAATTCAAAGGAATCCACATCAAACGGGGTCATTCTAGGCGCCCGGAAAGAGGACAGTAGATGTTTTTGAGGGGGAGGGGGCCTTTCACTGCTTTTCAAATAATATTGCCAACGGAAAGGCCGTTTCTCAGTAAGGGGATGCTGGCGAAAGTAAGCAGGGGGACACGGTGGCCCTCTGGTCAGTGGAAGGGCCCCCCGTAGTTGTGGAGAAGTTCTTGCAGTTTTCCGACCCAGGAGGGAAGGATGACATTAATTCCAGGCCTGCAGAAAAGCAGAAAGTAGTGCTCCCAGGAGCCCAGGCACAGCCCTCTGGCTTTGCTGGGAGTTTCCCTGTGTTAAAATGCATTGGCTGTGAGTCAACATTTCCCTCGCGGTGGGGGGCTCTGCGCCTGAGTTCCTCGGCCTCATTTCCTTCCCAGGACCCGGATGACTGGCAGGCAGCTGTGAATGACAAGCCCCCCAAATAGGGGAGGGGGGTTGGCAGGGAGGAAAACAGCCCTGACTTGGCAACAAAGGTCTTAGCGCTTGGGCCACGTGACTAGCATCTAGGCGCATCGCATCCAGGAAGTGTACCTCCGGGCGGGCACAGGACGAAGGCTTGGAGGTGTTAGGGACCGTGGAGCCAGTGGGAAAGGCAGTACAGGGAAGGGCTCACACGAGGGTGGGGGCATGAGGAAGAGAGAGACTGGCAAGGGTATCCTGGCTGGCCTCGATGTGTAGATGGCCAGCGCCCTGTCTTTCAGGAGACAGGTGGATGGCCAGGCTGCCCCCTGGCAACCCCCACTGGACATGAGCAAACACTTAATTTTAATAAAGTCTAGACAATCTAAAAAGTTGCAAAGAGAGTACAGAGAGAATTCCCTCATACCCTTCCCTCAATTTTCCCGCATGTTGACATTTTACGTAACAATGGTACATTTATCCAAAGGGAGACATGAATGCGTGTAGCATCCTATTAGGTACGCTACAGGCTTTATTTGGATTTCCCTAGTCTTTCCACAAATGAACTTTCTTGGTTCTAGGATCGAACCAGGATTCCGTGACACGCGTGGTCATCCTGTCCGCTTTGGGTTCCCGTAGGGATCCGTGACAGTTCCTGTCTCCCCGCCGCCTTTTTTTCCCTCCATGACCTTGATACTTAGGAATAGTTCTGGTCGCGTATTTTGAAGGCTGTCCCTCAGTTTGGGTTTGTCTGATGTTCCGGCACGAATAGATCGGAGTTGTGAATTTGGGGGAGAGTACCAGAGAAACGAAGTGCCCTTTCCATCGTATCATCACAGGTACGTGCTATGGATGTGAGTTATCACTGGTGATGTCAACCTTGATCGCTTGGTGAAGGTGACGTCTGCCAGGTCTCTTCACTGTAAAATCAGCATTTCCCCCCCCCCCTTTAGTTTGTTAGAGGTGATTGTGAGTCTTTCTTATGCTTTGAGTTTGTTTGGGGTACGATTTCCAAATGTAGGTCCCAATAAAAAAAAAAAATGCCTCCCGTCCTAAGGAACCTGATTCTCTGAGACTGCAATGTAATTACTGTACAAGGTGCTTTGGGAGGTCCGGGTGGGTCTAAGCAGGTGCCAGCAGGTTAGATGAAGACGGGCTTCCAGCTGAGGTTTCCGGAAAGCCCGAGTGGTCTGGGGCAGCAGGAGGTGGGGGAGAAGGAATGGGGGGCCACGGGAGCAGGCTGAGCCGGAAGTTGCAAGAATGGAAGGTTTAAATGGGACCTATGGCAAATTAGGGGGCATCTGTGAGGATGGTGGGCTCCCATACTTTCCCGCACCTGACTGGTTCCATGAGGCACTCGTCCAGATTAGGGAAGCCATCTGTGGCCATTCTGCTTGGCCTGTGTGGCTTGTAGACCCCTGACTGACCTCAGGGTCAGCACTACGGTACTAGATGGCCAGGAGCCCCATTTAAGCAATTGTTAAACTACAAGGGGTCTGCTTTGGGCGATGTGCGTATCTGACCGAGTTTTGCCTGGTGTCTAAGAATGTCAGTACTTGTCATCGATCAGAAGGAAATCTCATACCCACTGCAAGCAAGGGGCCCGGGGAGAGCAGACTGTCCCAACGTCTGACGGGTAGGGGTTCGTAGGAGAGTCTTCTGGGGGCTCATCCCCTGTATTGCCCCACTCTGTTCATCAGAGGCCAGCCATCGAGCTATTGTTCCAAGGGGAAGGCTCTGGGTCACTTTCGCTGCCTTCTTCAAGTCACAATGACTTTTAGCAGGCAACATCTGACAGTACGGGAGCCCCTTGCAGCCCTGGGTGAAATTATGATAACAAGAGAAAAAAGCTATTACTGCCACCATGCTTTCATTATGCAAATGATATTAAGATAGGCTGTGTGGATCGCCCCTGGCTATGCTATAATCTCCATGCAGTGATTATAATGTGTCAAACTTAGTCATTTTGATTATGACATGTTAATTACATGCCATCCTTATGTAGACATGAATATTATTCCCCGTCAGACAAAACACAAATTGGGGCCATTGTTAGTTGGTTAGTTGTGTGTATGTGTTTTAACTTTTTTTTTTATTATTAAATGGATTAAAAGATTTAAAAGATATGTAATATTGCAAACTAATTAAATACCGGCCCGCGCCTCTGTGCTCCGCTGGGTGGGGAGGGGGGCCGCGGCTCACTTGGACTGCTTGGGTTGCATTTTTGTGCTCTGGGCGCCGTTGGCAAAACGGGGGGGTTTCCTGGGAAACAAGAAGCCTGAGTTGTTGGGAAAGGGGGTGGGAGAGAGCGGGTAGAGGTTGGTAGGGAGGGATGTCAGGGAGCATTTGAAAACTCCAGGCCCCATGCGGATTGGGAGAGAGCGGAGAATAGCAATTAGAAGCCTGATAGGGATGGCTGAGCCAGAAGGGCCCTTACAGACCTGCAAGGCCACTTCTTTCACAGATGAGGAGATTCAGGACTGAGACAGGTCAAGGAACTCGTGCAAGGTCACCAGGCCAGGCTGAGAAAGAGATGGGACACAGTCCTGTCCTGTGCCTCGTGACTTGGGACCGCCATTTCCCTGTGGCGGCAGAAGGGCTGGTCTGGCCTTAACGGGAACCATCACATCTCCTCCAAGTGACCACATGCAGTCATGGGTCAGAATCAAGTTCAAGCTTCCCATCTGGGCACCCACGGTCCCCCATGGTTGGGCTTCATTCTACCTGTTTTTCAGGCTAGTCTTGTCTACCATAATTCCTTTACTTCTATGCACATGGTTTCCACCTCGTTGTCCTCCAAACATACCTTGAATCTTCATTCCTTTGGGCTTACACAAAATCTGAAATAATAAGGGCTGGTATCTATTTAGTATATTTTTATTGGTATCTACTTAGTATGTTCCAGGCACCATTCCAAAAATAATGGTTATTTTCATGAATTCACAAGTATCAAGTATGTTTTATTAGTGTTCCCATAAAACAGATAAGGAAACTGAGGTATAGACACAACTCAACCCAGGGCAACCTGCCTCTAGAGCCCACTCGTTAGACTTCTAGAATACGCTGCCTCTCTGAATTAATGTCATGTTTCCTTTCTTCTTTAAATTGCATTTGTCTTTCAAAGCCCACGTCATGTCGCTTCTTCCCCAGGAAGCTTTCTTTGCTGTAGGAGATGGTATTATTATTCAAGAATAAGTTCTGCATGTCCCCGTTCCATTGACAGTGGGCTTGGCCATGTTGCTTGTTTTGGTCATAAGATGGAATGACACTCAATGTGGGACTCACTCAATGAAATGTGAATAGAAATGACAAGGAACACACACCCAAGCAGAAGCATTACCAGCCAGTTCTCTCTTTTCTGGCCACCGCGACAAACAGAAATGTCTTAGGGAGGGACTGTTGCCTCAGCCTGGGTTCTAAAATGAAGAGAACAATGCAGCTGATCTACACAGAGCAAGTTAGAATAAACCAGATGCAAACCATTGCTATTGTGAGCCACAGATAGTTCCGGACATTTGTTACCCCAGTGTAACTTAGCCTATTCGGACTGATACACCTGCTTATGCATCCCCAAGGAATCTGTCCCCACCCCCGGCCTCCTCACCCTGCACTTACTTTCTGTACCTCCTGGCATGTCCGGACTGAATGGTTAGCTAACCTGTCACACTTCTCTTTCCTTAACAGGACCGTCAATGCCTTGAGGGCAAGCCATGTGTCCTACACTCATCTGCTTCCCCTACACCCTTAACGCACACCTAGAACAGTCTAGGCGCATAATATTTTCTTAGCACGTGAATACCTATTGAGTTTTTGATCAATAAAATGATTTTACTGAGATCCCCTGTGGCCAGGCCAGGGGCTCTGGTGACATCATTTCCATCTCTCCTCACCCTTCTTAACATCCCGTCTGCTCTCAAAGCCACCATTTGTGTGCTGGGGACCTGGGAGAAGTCTTGCATCAGAGTGGGTCCTCTCAGGGCTGGGAGAAGGGATATTAAAGGTTGAAGAGTCAGCCTTGGTGAGAGGGAGACTGTGGGAAAAATAATAATAAAAATAAAATAATAAAGGTCAAAGAGTCCAACAAGCAAGCCCATTCTCAAGTTCTTTCACTGTGTCTCCATGATGCACCATTCAGGCCTACATCCAGCCTTAACATCTTGGGTCCCAGTTGCTTCATCCTTACATGTCAGTGGGCTGGACCAGATGGTCTGTCCAGGATCCTCCCAGCTCTATGGCTATAAGTCCGGGCTCGCTGTTGATAGTGGTGGAGGAATTAGTGAAGGGAGAGGACCATGGATCTGATATCTCTGCCATCTCCTTTGAGGTCTCTGGGCTGAGGAGAGGAGATCCCATGAGGATTGACTAAACAAGAGTGGCAATCAGATAGGGTAGGTTAGCATCAAGGTCAACAGCCAGAATCGGGTAGGTCAGTATTAAGGTCAAGAATCAGGGCAAGAGGCTCATCCGAGATCAGAACATCCAGCATCAGAGGAGGTCTTGCTCGGACGGTGGTCTCAGATGTCCATCCTGGGTCCACCCATTGGCCCCTTTCCCTCCCAGGCTAATGCCTTCGTACTCATCCAGGCTTTCTTGATGGAGGTGGGGTTGGGGGACGACAGAGACTTTATCAGCCATCAGCATCGGAGTCTGAGGCTACAACTTTCACCAGTGGGCGTTGGAGGTGAGCTCATCTCCATAAGAGCCCCTCGGAAGTCACCAGGGGTTGTACAAATGGAAGGGATTATCACCGAAATATAATTTCAACAAAGATGGCACAATGCTCTGTTCCGCTGTGATGAAATGTGTCATTAAATATAGAAATAGATCAAACACCTTCCCACTGAGATCCTCTGGTACCAAGTATCTAGGTGAAAAGCTGAGTATCTGTGAGAGCTCACAAAATATGAAGGAGGTGGGAGGAAAAAAAAAAATCCCTCACTAGGGAGATATACTTAACTAGACTTATAAATAGCCTGATCACAGCTCGTTTGATTAATTTGGGGAAAAGGAGTAAAAGTGTTTTGCCAATTCATCAGATTTCATGCTTTCAAAGCAGTTGCTAATGTAAATATTAGCATCCAAAATGAACAAATTGTCTTTGGTAATTAAATGCCCTAATTTACAGGTTCTATTACCAGAGAGCAGAGATAATTTTCCCCTTAAATTAACTCTTCTCCCTTTCTCCCTTCTCCTCTCTTAACTTGATATTCTACATCAGTGGATGTGTTTGTAGACAGAGTGGGAGGAACGCTGGGTAAGCTCTCTCATGCTCTGAGCGCAGAGGCTGAGTTGGTTCCTAGAGACAGAGCTCAGATAGAGTAAAGTGGGTTAATCTCTAGAGAGTTTAACTTCCGTTGGATGTCGCAGGGTGAACACAGTCCTGAAAAATGGCTGTTTGGAGGCCCCTGGCCTTGGCCTATGGTTACGGGGTCAGGAGTTCTCCCACTGACTGTGAGATATGCCTTCTTGTGTTGCCTCTTCCTAGACAGGGACATTTCCCTTGGAAACCTTCAGCGAGGAGAGGGGAACATTGACCTGGCCCCCAAGGCTGGCACCAACTGCTAAGTCATCATGTTTGGTCTTTGCAATACCTTCCCTTTCAGAATTTCTCCCATCTCACAAAACTCCCCTAAGGAGCCCAAGACTGTGCCCCACTGCTCCGTGGCGGCTCTACGTGTCCTATTTTGTCTTCCCAAGCTGGGACTAGGGGGAGGTGAGTCAGGCACGTAGGGTGCAGAATTTAAGAAAAGTGCAGGGTCAGCATTTGTGGGACCCGCAGAGTGAGCTTCTCCCTAAATCTGTACCTTGGACACCTCACTAATCTTGCCCTAGTCCTGGCCCTGCCACGGCTCGAAGGGAGGTTGGCAGAGGCATCAGTGGCCCCCCCTCCCACTCCTCACTGGTTATTCCACTAACATAGACCTGGGCTTATGGACCTTACAGGTGGAAGGAACCACAGAGCAACCTTGGTCCAACCCCTGAGCTTTGGGGATGAGGCATCGAGGGCCCAGTGATGTCCAGGGTCTTGCTTAATTTCGTACACCTGGATAGGGGTGGCGGATAGAGTCCGTGCTGTGGGCTTCCTCCATCAGGAGGCCCACCAGCTTCCTTTGTGAAGCTGAACCTCTGTCCTGTGAGCCAGACATAGAGGAAGCATCTCTACATGTTGGATGCGGCCGACTCTTGTTCAGCAAGGCTCACTTCCCTCTGAGAAGCCTTCGCTCTCATCACTGCCGTCACCTCCTTGCCTGCCCATTAGGCACCCCCCTTGAAGAGGCCATCTTCAACCCCTGCCTTCTGAGATGTCCTGAGCGCATGCCCAGATTTCCGTGGTTTTACACCCAGAAGGGAGAGAAATCTAGAAATCGCCTTAGGAGCTCGCTTGCTGCATTAGAAATGGTGAATCAGCATTTGGCATTTTTTCCAACCTCTTGGTTATGTGCCTTTCTGAATCTTAGAGTCTTGGAAAGTTAAAACCTACAGTTCTGAGACTCCCTCGCAGCTAGGGTTCTGTTTGAGAATTCAGTTCATTCCACTTGATATACCTCCATGACATTTGGAAGCCAGGGCAGTTTCCCTGAGGGTGTCGCGAGCGCTGCAAGAAAGCATGGTGTGGACACCTGGGGTTTCTGCAGGAGCCTTTTGGGTATGAGCACTAGCTCTGCAGGTGTTGACAGACAGCTGTGGTGTGAGAGCAGCCATGGCCTCGTCACCCCTGGATCACACTAAGGACGCTGCGCTCTTAAATTCAATAGATCCACCGTAGGCTCCCAATTCCCACCTTCCACGAGCTGGTCAGTTTGGCATTGATTGCGCATGCTCAGGGCGTTAATTCTGGAGAGCCAGGCTCTAGCTTCTTCTTTCAGCTCTTCCACTAATTTTGCGAACAGCGATTTCTCAGGGTAAATCATTTTCGGCTTAATATAAGCGGAATGACTTCCTTTCCTGCGTGAACTCTGGCTGATCCTTTGGCTGACTTGGCTAAAGCCTGCTTTCTGGCATCAGGCCACCATCTCCCAAATGTTTGTCATTTTCAGAGGACTGCTTCCCCCCACTGTAGGGTGTTTACTCTTCAATCTTAACAGCTTGCACATGTCAGGACCCACACATTTGACCCAACATAACAGCAGGAGATGGCAGTGGGTGGGGGTGGGATCTGCGTTACAATTGCTCCTTTAGTATATGGTTTCTGTCCCTGGTTGCCCCAATCAATTAGAATTGCTCAGAGATGTACACACAAAGTTGAAGTCCCAGCGGGCACCGTATGCCAGGACACGAAAGATCCTCTAGAACCCAGGGGCCTTTCTGTCCAGAGAACTAATGTCCTAAAGCACCAGGCCCAAAGCTACTAGATGGGTGGTGCTCCTATGAGCCTTAATGGATTGGTTCCCATAAATGGAGCCATTGAAGAGTAAAGACACCAGCTTTGCAAGCTCCCTGGAAAGCCCATGTCCTGGGCAGAGTTTCCAGATGGAGGAGGGCAGTTGAGGTCTGAGGGCATTATCACCCGGGGAAATGACAGGGCAGAAATGACCCACAGTGACCATCCAATTATGCCTAATCACATATCCATATATTGGGGTTCTGATTCAGACTTTGATATATTTTCATACTGAATTACTTACACATTGCTGCGTAAGACCATAGCCCCCCAAAACTTGAGCGGCTTAACATAACAAGCATTTATTACAGCACACAGCTTCTGAGGGTCAGGAATCTAAAAGCAATTTAGCTGGATGGTTGTAGCTCAGGGTCTCTCATAAGGTTGCTGTCAGGATGTCTGACCTCCTGGTCCATTGGAGAGCATCTTGGAGATGGGCCACTACACGTACTTTATTATTATTATTATTTTGCCAAGGTGATGTTGTCATGCATGCTTTATTCACAGCAAATTTTAGTGGGCAACACTCTTTACCCAGAATTCAAGTTTTCCGACCCTTAATCTAACAGTGTGGGCTGACCAACAGATCCAAATGTAGAATTTGGAGTTTGCTGTCTAAAAAAATTAGAAGTATTTCCATGTCTTAAATATTGCAATATGGATATTTTAATTGCTTTGGTGTTAGGAGGAAGAATTTTTTTCGTAAATCTGAAATAATATTTTAAGTACATTCTTGAGCCCAGGGAGTGAACTGCTTACTTCTTGCTTGATCATGGTGGATGTTGACTGGGACCCTCTCTTGCCTTGTGCACTTGGGTGTACCTGCTCCTCAGATCAGCTCTGTCCTCTCATTTAGTTTTTCCAGGAGACAGAGCACAAGCCACCAGCCCATTAAGATAACTTTGGAACCACTTAAGATGGGCTATTTCAAAAGGTACCAAATTCCCTGATCTTATAACTGAACCATTTAACTAGATCATCCTGTAAAGAGAAAGTGCGTTAAAAATACCAGTTAATTACTTTTTTTTAATTCCCAAGGCACAAATAAGTCCTAGTTAACTGTCTTTGCACATTTATATATTTAGACATCAGGATGTGACTATATAGCAGTCAAAGAGCCAGCAGGCACTTAGGTAGAGGACAACCGATTCTAAGTAATGGCCTGGCTGCCACTTGCTGTTGGTAGGTTATATTGAAAGACCCTGGGAAGAAAACCCTAGAAACCAAGGCCTTGTTAGCAATTCTTTTCTGGAGAACACACATCCACCTTCATTAGAAGTGTCAACATTAAGAAATATTAACACCTTGATGTGCCGGGTGAATAGAATCCAACTCAGGACCACTGCTACACCAGGCGACATAATTTGACCTGCAGAGCTTCGAATCAGTATAAACCAGGGGGTGATGGTATTCTCTTGAAGTGTCGAGATTATTGAATGCACTTTGGGTTTACTGAAAGATTTGTTTATGCCTTCCTGGGTCCTCAACAAACGCCAGCCTTCTCCCAGAGTTATAGGTTTTCTAAATTGGAAGAGACTTCAGTGAACTTACTTGTTCAAAAATGATCTGGACCCCCTAGGTGTGCTCCTTGTTCAGAGTACCTCCGTGGGCACACGTGGGTACAGCTTCATTGCCCTCTGCCTGTTAGAGCAGACTACAAGCTGCACGAAGTGATGAGACCAGGGTGGACACAGTCTGGGACGCCATGGCCAATGGCAGCCGTAACACACAACGTAAGGGGAAGCATCCCAACCAACTGAACCAGCCTTTGTTTTCTTCATTTTACAGAAAATGGAGAGTGCCAGTATGGGAGAAGTAGGAAATTATTAGAGGACTATGTAGCCCACGTGGAGTGAAAACTATCTCCGTTTTTTTTTTTTTTTTTTTTTTTTTTTGCAGCTAAGGGCTGGAGGGTTGATGAGGTTTGGGAATGTTTCCTAGTCATCTGTGAAGTTAGAGGCAGAGCCAGACTTGAGCCTTCCTCCCCTGCCCTGGGTCGTGCTGTTTCCTACTGCCCCACAGTCTGAAACTGTCCGTGGTTATTCTCTACACAGGGCAGGAAAGGGGGGCTTCATTTCCTGAGTGAGGGACCTATGCCTTAGGCATTAATGACTTGTCTAGGGACACCCATGTGATGGTTATCTAATCTTTTAAAGAATCGTGTTCTAGTTTCAAAGGTGAAGTCGAGAGCTGGTTCTTTCCTTCCAGCTAAGTGAGACCTTACACAGAGAGCGTTGGCACACTAGATGGGAGGAAAAGCAAGTTTTGGTGCTTTTCCCTAAAACCCTACTGCTCTTGCAGAGGAGAGCGAGGGAATGTCAGGATGGGGTTCAGATCTGGCTGGAGCCAGATGGACCCTCATAATCTACATATCCTTACAAATTAATTAAGTGGTAATCTAATGTCTGTATGCTTGAATTTTCTCATCTGGAAAACAGGGCCGGTAACAGAACTCATTCCATAAAGGTGTCGAGAGGGTGAAATGAGTTAATACATACAAACGGCTTTAATACAGCGCTTGGCACAGAGTTAAGTGTTAGGTTGTCCAACTTGATATATTTACGTGACATTTGGAGGCCAGGGCAAGGCGTCACTTGGCCAAGAGGAGAGTTAAGAATTATAGCTTTTAGTTTTCTATGCGGGATACGGTCAGCTTTTTACTTCTCACTATCAGGCAGAAAAGGAGGTGCGGATTAATTGTGAGCCAAGTGCCCAGGGTTTAAACATCTCAGTACAAGGGACAGAAAGTGAAGAAATAAGCAGAATCAGCAGCCCTCTAGTTGCCACTTGAATTCAAATTCAATTCAAGACAATTGGCTTGAATTTGGCCAATGAATTGAGCCTTTGATGACATTGGACTTTGGTCCAGACCTGATTTGTTCATTTTAGCCACTCTGACTGGCATGAGGTGGTATCTCAGTGTGGTTTTGATTTGTGTTTCCCTGACTGTTTCTATTTCTCCACCAGTTTTTACTTCTCTGTACATCAACGTGACTATCTGTCAAATCTATACTTAGTTCAGTTTAGCAAACATTTGCTGCGAGATGTTGTGTGTTTGGACACGTTGCCGTAAGACTTGGTGACGTGGACGAAGGACAGGAGCTGGAAAGACAGCCTTCTTAGCCTCCTCCTCATCCGCTTCCCCTCCATCTATACTCCATACTTTGTTCTTCTTTAGCGAAACTCTTCAGAAGTCTTCTCTTTACTTCTGCCTCCAATTTCTCCTTCCTTTCTCACTTGAACTTGCCCCATTTATTTAATTTATTTATTTTTGTTGACATTTATTTTTGGGGAGAGCGCAAGTGGGGGAGGGACAGAGAGAGGCGGACAGAGGATCTGAAGCAGGCTCTGAGCTGACAAGCTGACAAGAATGAGCCGGACGTGGGGCTCGAACTCACGAACCGCGAGATCATGACCTGAGTCCAAGTCAGATGCTCAGCCCCCTGAGCCACCCAGGTGTCCTGAACTTGCCCTATTTAAGCTTTCACCTCCTCCTCTCCACTGAGATGGTTCTTGTCATCCTATTCCAGATCTAATAGCCCATACTCAGTCCCAGTTTATTTTTATTTTTTTTTCAACGTTTATTTATTTTTGGGGCAGAGAGAGACAGAGCATGAACGGGGGAGGGGCAGAGAGAGAGGGAGACACAGAATCGGAAACAGGTGCCAGGCTCTGAGCCATCAGCCCAGAGCCCGACGCGGGGCTCGAACTCACAGACCGAGAGATTGTGACCTGGCTGAAGTCGGACGCTTAACCGACTGCGCCACCCAGGCGCCCCTCCACTTGGATGTTTAATAAGCATTTCAAACATCCCATTGTCCCACTGATCTCCTAATCCCCAAGCCTGCCATTTTTGGTAACTGACACCTCCCTCCCAGTGGCTCGGGTCAAAAACCTTTCGATTTTTTTCCTCATTCTTCTCTTTCTTTCGTACGCCACATTCATCAGTGATTGTGTTTACCTTTGCCTGAAAATTACTTCGAGAACACGAGTTCTTCTTCCCACCTCCACTGCCACCCCCAAGCCATTGCCATCCCTTGCTTAGAATATTGCAGTCGCCTCCTTTTCATCGGTCTCTACTTCCGTCCTTGTGCCTCTTTCATTAGCCCTTGACGTACAAGCCTATTAAAGTCAGATCATGTCACTCCGCGACTCCACCCTCTCCCCCATTACGACTTCCATGCCAGAGTCCAAGCCCAGGTCCTTATGGTGGTCAGCTGAATAATACTCCATGGTATGGACACGGCACAGTTTGTTCGTTCACTTGTCTACTGATGGGTGCTTGGATTGTTTCCACCTTTTGGAACGAATGATGCCGCCATAAACATCGGCATGCCGGTGTCTGTTCAAGTCCCCGTTTTCGATCCGTGCGGGTATATACCTGGGCGTGGAATTGTTGGCTCATACGGTAATTCCATGCTTGACTTTTTGAGGAACTTCCAAACTCTTTTCCACGGCAGCTGCACCCTTGTGCACCCCCACCAACGGTGCACAAGCTTCCCGATTTCTTCACGTCCTTGCCAACACGTGTTATCTTTTGCTTTTTGGAGAGTAACTGCCTCTTGTTTTCCCTTGAGGGAGTCAACCATCCTCCGGCCTTGGTGCCTTGCTCTTCCTGTTCCTTTTCCTTGGAATATTCTCCCACCAATATGCGTGGCTTGCTCCCCCATCTCCTTTAAGTCTTTGCTCAAAGGCCTTCATTATTAAAATTTCGCCTCCGTTACCAGAGTGCCCTAGCCACTTTCCCCTGCTGTAATGTTTTTTTCCAGGCCCGGAAAGTTACAGCTTGCTAACTTACAGGATAATTTACTATTCCTATGCTATCTGCCCTCCCCCACGTTTGTCATTGCTCTACCCCAGTGCCGAGAACAGTGCCTGATTCTTAAAGGAACTACTGCAAGAAATAACTGTGAAATTAATGAGTGATGTCAGAGCTGCGTCACCGTAAAGGGCGAGCTGGACTAAGCTAGGCGGAGAGGGAGGGGGAAGGGAGAGGTTTTCCGTGTTGAGGGAACACATGGGTTGCTATGGATCGGGCCTGCTTAATGTCATGGATGAGGGTCTTCTCGAGGCAGAGACCCCATAGCTGCGGAACACATCACTGGATTTTCTTTGCTCACTGTCCGTTAACACCTGTTTCCCCTGCAAGCACCGCAATTTGCTTACAGGCTGACGAGCGACCACTAGAGTCTGCTGAGTTACGGCGATGTGGATGTCAACAGCCCAGCATCCCCCAGCAGTCGCGTGAGAGGAGAAAGTCTACCATCTGTGCCTGGATACAGGCGTATACGATTGTCATCTCGACCCTACTGTTGCTACAGTTATTTCAGTACTAAGTGCGGGAACTTCGAGCTCAAGGCTCTTACATGGTGCCGCTGCCTCCTGCTGCTACAGAGGGCTGGAAAGTCCCCTCCCCGTCTCGGTCAGCAATGGGATTTGCCCCGGACCACGGTGGTGCCTGCTCCGTGCCGTCCCCGTGCTCCCTCAGGGAACCTAGAGCATCAGAGGAGATGCATGAAATCATGAGAATTTGCATCACGGTTGGAGTAAATTGAGGGGAGCTGGCGACAAGTGCTGGGAAGTGTCCTCCTCTCTCTGACACCCTTCGCTTCCAGCTCCGCCAGGCGGCAGCTGGCTCGGGGACTCGGTCAGACTGCAAGGTAAGTAGGAAAAGAGGAAGAAAGGGAGGCGAAACAGATCTTTCTGGTCTGTTTTCTAAGTCCAAACCCTCCTGGAGGGGCTTTCTGGGCTCTAAAGGTGCTATGTGGGCTTCTGTAGATGGAGAAGGAACATTTCCTATGGTGTCCCAAAGGCAGCCCTCTTCTTGGCCCCCAACTTGCCCCGGGCATCAGAGAACATGGATGGGAGCATAGAAGCAAATCTGAGTGAGTTATTCTGCAGCAACTCACAGCCACCCCTACTTCTGGCCTGACCCATTTTCTCCAACTACAATGTGGCTCTAACAATCCCTGCTCGGCTCTCCATCTTGCCTAGAGGCTACTAGAGTTCATTAGATTAAAAAAAAAAATCTATAAACTACTTTGAGCACCTTGGAGGTAAGTGCTCTATAAGTACAATGTAATAATAATAATGCTACAATAATTACCTTGATTAATTTATGCATAAGACAAAAAAAGATTCTTAATTAAGAGACATTCCAACAGCGTGAACACAGGCCCCATATATTGGAAAGTAATACCACCAGCAGGGATTCTAACTCTGGGCCAGAATGACAAGGATAATGAGCCACTCACCCTCACTCTGAGCGTCCTCTGCGTGTTTTGGGTTCTTGGTGACAACTATAGGCTCTGTGGCCAGCAGACTGGAAAGGCAGAAGATGAAAGAAAGGAGTTTGGGTGTTAAAATTACGTAAGACACAAGCTAACTTAACCTCATCGCACTGCAAGTAATTAAAAACCAAAGGTAAGCTAGTCAGTGGCATCAGTAAAATTCATGTTTTTCTTTAAATGTAGTCAAGATTTATGGATCGCCTGTTGACTGGCCCTCCCTTCCCTAGATGGCAGCTGACATCTGTCCTATGACTCTCTCTCCTCTTCTAGTGTAACTTTCTGCAGTCTTCAAGGCCCTGTTGGGTGACAGAAGAATTGATTCTAGCTAAAGTGTTAATGGCTAACAACAGCAGTGTTTCCCCTGGGTACTTACTCGGCATTTGAACTGAAGTTTTCAATGTTTTTATTTGTAGAAACGACTAGACATTATGACCCTCGACTTAGGCTGCTGGAGATAAAAGCGTTAGAGCATGGAGTTCATGGCATCCTTCAAATTATAGGGCCAAGCCATTTGGCACATGAGGCCATTCTACAGGTGGTGTTAGAGGCTGAGAGATAGGATGGGCCTACAGCTTTCTATCAGCAGACCACATTAGCCCGTGGTTCATGCTTGCCCCTCGTGTTTTCACAGCAAGTCTGTGAAATGGATCTTGATTTCAGAACCAGATCTTGATTTCAGAATCAAATCCCCCCAAATATCTGCTCCAGGTCCTGTCTTTGATCTACTGACATCGTTACCTTGTGCTCACTCTCAGCTGGGAACCGTACCACTGCCTATGAATTATCCCGGCCAGCGTGGAAGCTTATCATGAGACAAGCCCGCCCAGGTATGGCTGGTTTTCTGCAGTGCGGTGTGGTGGAAAGAGCCATCTACAAGTTGCATCTTTGTAACCTGAGTTTTATCTGCACGACTCAGAGAAGACAGCTAAAGGAACCCTTTGGTAATAACCCTCGTGTTCTCATGCCTGTCCAGTCTGGAATAGTTACAAAAAATATATTGTGCTTTAACCCATACCCGCAGTTTTAGGCATAGTCATTCATACGTGCTGTCGAAATTCTCAGGTACGCAGCGAGGATGGAAAAGCACACGAATTAACACCCGGGTGTGCAAGAGCCAGGCCCAGAGTCTGCTGGTGTGGAACATACGCCGGGCGGAGAAGGCACCATGGCCTGGGAACCAAGACATCTGGACTCGTGTCCCACCTCTGACACTGACTGAGCCCTCTCTGGGCCTCTGCCAAATAAAAGGGCAGCATGATCAATTTCTAGGTCTTAGTTCCCATTCTGACGTTATAGGACTCCATGCATATCGTGTACCCCAAATGGCCCTCATCCACACGAGATGTATGACCCTGCCTGAGGCAGTTTGCACGGAATAGAAATCAAAACCGTAAGCCACAGAGCGCAAGTTCCAATGGTAGGATTTCCAGTGTTATCATTATGGGAAGAATGGGGACAATGTTGAGGACTGAGGGCGAGGTCTGCCAGGTCACAGGTGGTGCTCGATCTACACAAGGTCAAGGTGTTCAATCTGGGCCCATGGGTACCAGCAAGCCCCCGGCACCCGGCTTGGGCTCCAGGTATAAACTTAGGGGGTCTGTGGGCTCACTGTGGGCTGACTATTTAGTTTTAATGCCCAAAACCAATTTTAAATAAAATAAAGGAACCCCCTAAATATTCTATATGGGGCTTTCTTTTTTTTAGAGGGACATTTCAAGACTAGTTTCACACAGGTTTAGCCGAAAGGGAAATTAAACTCTACATTTAAATGGGAGATTACGCACAAAGGAGTCCATTACTTTCAATATTTCTCAGCAGGAGGGCTCAGAGTTATTTAAATAAGTTTAGATATTAAACCTAAAGTAGCCATTAAAGCAATGTGGGTTTGTTTGTCTGTTTTTTTTTTTTCCCCCAGAAATCTTTTTTTCCAGCTGACTGAAAAAATCCATTGCTTAACCAATGGAGGATATTTTAATGCATTAAAAAAAAAAATCCAGGGACTTTTTAATATAGCACTTCCTTTGAATTTTTAAGTACCATCTTACGGTAAGTGTCATCCTTTGGACAGATTAACCAAAGCGCATTCCCTTCCCCGCCCCCACCCTGGGCAGAACAGCGCTAATATAAACACCGACATTAAACCATATTGGCTATGGAAGAGGCTTTGATTGTCATTGAGATTATTTTAAAAGTTATTTAGGCCCCCCTGTTCCATCTCTGCAAACCACTGAGAAAACGTTGCGCCGGGTTTCTCTTTGCGACATTTCTTTGGGGATTCATAAATATTGATTGTACCGTAAAAAAATTGATGGAATCTTGAAACAGACTGCAGTTGAGGCAGCTGGGGAATTTACTCAATTTTTCTCAATCGCTGCAGTCTATAAAAAGAGGAGATTTTGCAAATTGTTTCTCACCTTGTCTTTTTAGTATTTAATAGCTCTCAATTCTATAGCCTTCTGAACCATGCGCTGGGCATGTTTTCTATCAAAACAGAATCAGGCCTATTCAATGGGAATTAAAAGGTGGGAGCCGGTTATGAGTGGGTTAAACTCTGCCCTGTCCTCCACCTTCTCTCTTTCTCCCCTCCTGGCACCTTCTCTCAGTTTTCTGTGTCCTGCTGCTTTGGTCATAGCCCTGCACCTATCCCACAGATGCCCACATTGTGCCCTGGATTATCCCTTCTCCTCCTGTCCCAGGGCCATGATGGAAATGAAGTCAAAGAAGCGAATGTCAGAGGCTCGCTGCGGTCCTGCCTTTCACCACTCTTGGTAGCTATTAAACCACACTCCTAGCAAGATAACCCTGCTCTCTCTTTATACAGCAGAACTCTTCACCATCCTGGCATCCTGCCCTCCATCTGGCTCCAAACTACCTCTTTAATCTTATTCTCACCACTGTCCTTCTGGAACCCTAGTGTCTTTGGTCCCCTCGTTGTCTGTCCCTCAAAACAACTACTACAGGCTTATACTTTTCCATCATTCCTGGAATGTTCTCCTTACCTTCCTTCTGTGGCGGGCAGAATAATGTCATCCCGACCCTCTGCCCCCGTGTCTACGTTCTAATTCCCAGAACCTGTGAGTCTGTTCAGTTATGTGGTAAAGGGAAACTAGGGTTGCTAATCAGCTGACCTTAAGATAGAGGGATTATCCTGCATTATCCCTTGGGGCCCCGTGTAATCACACGGATCTTTAAAAAAAGTGGCAGGGGGAATTGGAAGGAGGCATCCGAGAGATGGCAGCGTGAGAAAGAGCCCCAACATGGCTGGCTTTGGAGGATGGGGCCATGAGCCAAGGAAGGCAGGTGGCCTTTATAAGCTAGAAAGGACGCCATAAAAGGCAAGGAAACAGAGTCTCCCATGGAACCTCTAGAAAGAACTGGTCCTGGAAGCACCTTGATTTTACCCAGGGAGACCTGTGCTGAAATTCTGACCTGCAGAACTGAAAGATAAGATATTTGTGCTGTTTGAAGCCACTAAGTTTGTGGTAATCACCCTTAACCACACCTGCCAAGTCCATTTAGCCACATAGGGTAACATTCACAGGTTCCAGGGATTAGGGTGATTCTAATCTTTGGGGGTGATTATCCAGCCTGCCACGCTGGATAACAAGAGGTGGCTCTGCCAGCCCCTGGACGAGAACCTAAGGATAGGGAGGGGATAAGCCCAGTCAATTGACATTGAAATTATTGTTGGGTTCAATGTTGGGATTTCTCATGGGAGGCATAGGACATGGCATTGATCTCATTGATCTTGAATTAATCATCCATGGAAGCAAGTAGAAACCCCTTTTGTCTTAGCCATTGAATTATTTTTTCTCTTGTTACACTTTGCCATCTGAGGTCCAGTGACTTGTCCAAGATTATACACGGCCGGTGAATTTATAAATCACACGTGGCACCTGAATGGGCCTGAGATGAACCCTCCTTGGAGGGATCTGTAGGCTCGGATGCTCTAAATGAGGGGAGCCAGTCCTTGATGACAATCCCCTCTCTACTCCACAAGACACAAAGCATGAAAACATCAACGCATCATGTATCAAATGTATATTATGTGAGGAGCCCTGGGCTGGAGCCCCTGCCCTCAAGGAGCTTCCAGGCTGATAAGTAGTTGGGAGCTGTCCACGGAGAGTTTCAATACCAACCATACGATATTAAGTAGTCTGAAAGTGTTGAGGAGAGAGGGCATCCATGCGGGATGTGGATGGTCTCATGGTGGTGGTAGGGCTGGTAAGGGAAATGACGGGTAGCTAGAAAGGGGTGGAGTGGCTTGGAAGGATACCCCAGGCAGGAAGAGCAGAATAATAAGCAAAGAAGCAGAGTAGAAAATCTCATGCCTATGAGGGAAGCCATGAGAAGTGCAGTCCAGGGATAAGAAGGTAGGGTTTCAGGTTTCTGGATTTTCCTTAATCATGGCCGCCAAGACCTAGCTCAGGTGTGGTGGCCTGTTTACTTGTTTTTATTTATTTATTTATTTATTTGAAGTTTATTTATTTATTTTGAGAGCGGGGGAAAGCAGGGAAGGGGCAGAGAAAGAGGGAGAAAGAGAGAGTCGACACAGGACTCGAACTCAAGAACTGTGAGATCGTGACCTCAACGAAAATGAACGGTTGGACACTTAACCTACGGAGCCCCTCAGGCACGTGGGGGCTCATTTCTGAAACCAGCTCTTCTCCTAGGCCCCTGACACTCAGTCTCCAACTCGACTGAAATAGCTCTGTTACCTCTAAGGCATTCCTGGACTAATGCCACCCCCGTGAGCTCCGGGGAAAGCTGGCCAGGACAGAGGACAGATTCCAGACCCACCCTTGTCTGGGCCGCGGCATCTGGCAGGATCCAGGAGGGCATCGTGACAGGGATGAAGGAGACAAGGCCTCACCCCATCTGTCCTGCAGAGCTGGTGCAACAGGGAGTTTGGGTTATGAGTTTACCTGAGAGAGAAACATGCCATGAGATGGAGTCCCCCAGATTTCCCCCCAAAGCTCCACTGGTTTCTGTGGTCCCCGCCAGTGGCCTTTCATTGATGCAAACCCCCGTTCCCAGACTCCCCTCGCTGCAAAATCAGCTCACCTCCAAATTTCCTTCCTATCCAGAAGCTCAGCCCCTCCGGAGTCCGCTTCTCCACAGACCTCCACCGCCTTCAGAGGAGAGTGATTTCCCTGCTTCTCTGGCCCGTCTACTTGTTCTTGGTGGGGATGCTGGCCTGCCTCAAGCTACTGTATCCCGCCAGGAAGCAGAAACCTCTCCATCTTCGCTTCTGAAGGATGTATGCATTGTAGGAATTTTCTGTTGGCAGCTGTTCTCTTCAGGCCCTTGGATACATTATTCCCTGTCTTCTGGCCTCCGAGATTTCTGTCGAGAAGTTGGCTCTAAGTCAGCTATGAGTCTTACTCCTGCTCTTCGAAGATAATGTTTCTCTTTTTTTCTCTCGCTGCTTTAAAGTTTTCCTCTGCTCTCGTACTCTAGTTGCAGTGAAGTTAATTTTGTCACCGTGTCCCAAATGGCCTCCGTGCCCTTCTCTGTATTCCCCATCCTTTCGTCTTTCCATGCTGTGTCCTGACCCGCCACCGGGCCGTCATGCCTCGCCTGGTTCACTTTCTCGTGGCCCCTCAGGTGGATGCCAGCTAGTTAATCCCCTGCGCCGCTCTTTCTGCCTCACGGCTTGCTCGCCTCTCTCCTGTTCCTCCACCCACTGGGCCTCGCGGGCATTGTCACACCAAATCTGACCATGTCGCTCCTGAGCTTAACATATCAAGTGATTTCCCATTTCTTATGGGCAGGTGACCCCCCCCCACCACCCGCCCCGGCTTCTTAACAGGAGACTTGGGCCTTTGCACATCTCCAGGCTGATTTCATGTTATTTTCTGCCCTTAACCTTGTGCTCTAAGAACCTGATCAGTTTCAAATTCTCCCATGCCCCTGAACACACACACACACACACACACACACACCCCTCCAAATTGCTCCTCCACCTAATGCCTCTGTTAATGCTGCTCCTTCTCTCCGGAAAGCTCTTCTGTCCCCTTTTGTCTAATGAAGCCACATTGAATCTTTGGGCCGTAGTCCTTATCCTCATCTCTGCCTCTTCCCCAGACCCCCCCACCTGCTGCTCCCATAATACACTTTGCATATTGCTATCCCTGCACTGACCACAAACAACCAAGTTCATCTTCCTCTCTAGATTGCAAGTTTCTTGAGCAACTGTATCTTGTTAATCTTTAGATCCCCGGCGCCCAACACCTTGCCTGAGACGTAGAAGGTAACCCAGTGAATGTTTGAATGATTGACAAATTATTACATAAAATTTGTATGAAAATTCCCTAAGTTTTCACATCCTGGCATGAATCAATAATGTTAGCCCTATTCTAGGTGTGGAAGACTATAGACCAAGGTCCTCATCGCCGACAGCACAGAAAATGAAGGTGAAGGTCCAAAGATCTCTGAAGCAGTAAATCTCTCTGACCCGACCTACACTGACTGACTTCACTCTTCTCCCTCTTAACTCTTGCAATCGGTCCTTAACACATGATCCAGGCTTTGATAATCTGCTGCCTTCTACTCTCTAATGAGAATGCAGGTGGAAAAACCAATGGACTGAGTGTTTGCCATTACCTTTCCTATCCGTTCAGTTCAACACTGTGGGCGTATGAATTGATGGTGTAGAAATTAGTCACTAGAAAAGTCTGTTTGACTAAATATCACTGCCCAGATGGTGGTCTCCATGGGGCGGAGCCTGAGACGTTGCCACAACACCTCCCTGGGGAGGGACTCGGGTTGGGGATTGACAGGATGCAGCCAATGGGAAAAGGTGGTGTCCACAGCGATAGGCCAGCCTGCACCAGGACAGCCCAGCAGGAGGTGTGGAGGCTCGGATCTGGCTTGCACAGGAATTAAACAAGAGACGTGGTGGCCGCCATGTTGGCAAATGGCAGCCCCTAAATGCTTAGCCGGAGTGGGGCTGACGGGACCAAAGCAGGGCCCGAGGGCTAGACAAGCTGGGGTTTGGCCAGTTATCAGGACTGAGACTCAGGAGAACAAGCAGGGGTCCCAGTTACCGAAACTGGGGCCCAAAGTGGGACACAGCCTCAGGAAGAAGGTGTCATCCAGCATCAGAAGTCTTACAGGGACTGGCAGCCAAGCTAACCTGGCCCAGCGGCGTCTGGACTCCTTAGTCAATGCATTTATCACTGAGGACAGCCCGGCTTGAGGTTGAGCGGGTGTGGCAGGAGAGGAAGGGGTTTTGCCAAGTGGCCCAGCTGGGAGATATGGCTGCGCTGGGCAGACACTGACCACAGCGGGCCAAAAGGGCAGCAGTAGCGAAAGCTGATGAGGACCCAGGAAAGAAAGAGATGGGGCAAGGCCAGAAGCCCACAGTACGAGGTCAAGATGGGATGTGGTGGGGCTGGGGAGAGGCTGGGAGGCTGGTGGTCAAGGTGGCACCGAGGGCCTTCAGCCAGATGCGTGGGTGGTGAGTCAGATTCTGGGCAGTCCCACTAGGTACTAAAGCCCACCGTAGGCTACACGTCCAAGGTGCCAGGAGGTAAACAGGGCATCAAGGGTCAAGGTGATGGTGATGTTCTGATATGAAGGGGACTGGGTAGGACGAGGTTAAGACCTGAGTCTGTGGTCAGGGTCCCAGGAAGTCCTGGAGGCAAAGGGGAAGAAAGCAAAGTCTATGTTTAGGATTCAGGTGAGAAGGAGGTCATGAAGCTTATAAGATGCTCAAATCCAGGGGAGCCAAAGAACCCAAAAGGGCAGAGACCTGGCCCAGAGGGGCTTTCTAAGGTCTTCCTTCCAGCAATCTGGAGCAAATGGCATCTGGATAGGCTGTGTTTGTCAGGTTCTCCAGAGAAACAGAACCAATGGTAAGACATGCATTATAAAAAATTAGCCCATGCAGTTGTGGAGGCAAGAAGTCCCACACGATCAGTCATCGGCAAGCGGGAGACCCAGGAAAGCCAGAGCTGCTAGAGGCCTGAGAGCCAGAGAGCTAGCGGTGTAGATTCCAGGCTCAGTCCCAAAGCCTGAGAAGCAGTACTGCTGAGAGCAGGAGATTCTTGTCTCAGCTCAGACAGAGCCAGAGGGAACCCTTTCTTCCTCCACTTTTTGTTCTATTCGGGCCTTCGGCGAGTCGGACGAGGCCCACCCACATCGGGGAGGGCCGTCTGCTTTACTCATTCTGCGGATTCACATGCTGATCTCTTCTGGGAACACTTTCACAGACACACCCGGAATAATGCTTAGGCAGACACGTGAGTGACCATGGCCCAGTCAAGTTGACACGTAAAATTAACCATCAACCAACCACCTGGGCGAGCGGCACGGATCCTGCCTCCCCGCCTGCGGCTCGGGGATGCCCAGTGCAGTCTCCTCGCAGATCTATGGCTGACGTTGACTCCACTCTGGCCGGTCAGGCAGCCCCACGCCACTCCACAGCCCAGGGCTCGGGACATCAAATGCTTTCAGGTAGGATCTTCTGGTGATGAAACCTAAGCGTGGTTTCTTGCTTTTATCTTCATTGGAGCCATCTCGTACAGCTGACCAATTTGCTGATTCCTGGCCTCCGCTTGGAAAGCTTCCAGCTCATTTTCATGCTACGCTGCGCAGTTCTGCCTCCTTAATGTAGTTTTAAACTTGTATTCAATAAACAATGGGTGTAAAATCAAATTAATTATCGGACACTCCATGCTGTTTAATTTTAAGGCTCCCGTTTTGCCAGTATTTCTTCTGAGGACAACTAGGCGTGGAGTGCCAGGCATGTGGGATGGCCCTTCTTGAGCGCCCCTGGGGAGGAGGAAGAGGAGGGAAAGGAGGAGAATGCAAAACCTCCTGGGAGAAGTGTTGGTGGAAAGGGCCACACCCTTTACTACCAGGATATGCCTTTGGCCCAGTTAGTTGGCTTCTCCCGACTGTCTGGGTAGCAATGCCTGTGAGGGGTGATGCGCTTGCTCGGGCGGTGAGTGGGGCCATGCCCACCTTCCCCATGGCCCTGGGTCCCCACAGTCTGGCTGGGCTTGCCTTGCGCGAGGAGCTCCAGCGCGACCACGTGGCCTCCTCACCTCCTCGTTACCCTGGGCACGTGTCAAACACCAGCCTAGTGCCCTCTGACTTCTGGGGGCCCCGCCCACTCCCCAAGTGCTTCCTGGAAGCCCCTCTCCCTAGACTTGAGGTCAAGGGGAGGCACACCTTCCTCTCCCACGAGACGCAGGCCTCCCAGCACACCCACAGTTCACACTCTCCCCAAACACCCTTTCGCCGCTTCGACTTCAGCCTCCTTATACCCCTGATGTGTGCGAGGCTACGTACTTCACAGGTGGCCCATACCTCACTTTTAAAGATGGGGGCATCGCTCCTATTCGATTGGTTTGGCTTTCGGACTCACGAAAAGGAACCTGCGCTGGGGTGTGAAGGTATGAGATGTAAAGGATGAGCCTAAAACACCTGCTTGTGCCAGAAGGTAAAGAAAGGCTCTCGGAACAGAGGAGACATCGGGAGACCCAGGGGCCGGCTTGAAGGCTCCCAGGGGCCACATCTGGGACAACGTGAGCACCACAATGATTAGTGAGGGTAGAATCATAACCCACGGAAGAAAAACAGAATTCTTGGGTCCGTGCTTATACTAAGAAAGGAAATGGTTATAAAAATCGGAAGTGTGTCTGTAGCATTTTAACCCCCTGCACCATTCCCCACCCACCCACCCCCAACCCAGGAGCTTTCACTGACAGGAACTCTCTCGATTCCATTCTTCCCACTGTCAGCTGAAGAAACTGAAACCTGGGAAGACGTGGTCACTTCCCCAAGACTGCTTAGTGGCCGGTCGGTGACAAATCCAGGACTAGACCCCCAGGTCTTTTGACCTTGGTCCTCTCCCAGGCAGGGGGTGCAACTCATGACCACGAATGACCTTCAGCCCCCACTGCTCCAGGCATGCCTCTGTCCTGGGCCTGGCCAGCGCTTTAGCCTCCTGGGGACAATGTCCTTGGAGCAAACCTCATAGGACCCCACCGCTCTCCCATCTCCTGGCCCCCACGCCAAAAACTTATTAAGCAGCCGCCTGTCACCTCCACCTTAATAAATAAGAATCTCTTTTCAGCTCCTTTGTCTTCCTCACCTCGGGGCCCACCTCCTGTAACCACACTGTCAATTACACCTCATGTCTAGCAAGGCCAGAGCTAATGAAAAGCAATAGAGAATTCACTGCCTTTTAATGAGGGAAACATGGCTTTTTACAGGGAACAATTTATTGGGCCAATTCCCCCCGTCCATCACCCAGGGGAGTTGCTGCCTTTTTGTACCCTGTGTTTGTTACTGTGTCAGGCACTGTGTAAAATTGCCAGCCAAGCACCGAGGTGAAGGCTCTGACTCAATTTACGGGGTGACATCTCCAATCTCCCTCCTTGGATCGGTAAGCGATCCTGGCAATGATATGCATAGAAATTAATTACTCCACCGCTTCTGTTCCCTGGCAGCCAGGACTGGGGCAGCCAGGACTCCTCCCTGGCAGCCGGAACAGCTGGGCCGACAGGCCACTGACCTACATCATCTCTACTTGCTTGTCCTGGCGGGAGTCCGTAGGGGAGACAGAGGACCACACTGCCAGAAAGACAAGAGAAACACAGGGAGGAGGGCGTCTTGGTCTGCTTAAGCCCCGTTGAAGGTCAAAAGCAAGTACCAGGTCCATCACCATTTCCACGATGGAGAGGGAGGCAGGAGATACAGGAAGAACTCCCCAGGCTGAGATTCAGGAGGTGCCTCATGCTGCCACTGATTTCCTCTGTGGACTTTGGGCTTGACACTTCATCCCTAAAGTAAAATGCTTCAATCAGAGCAATTGCTCTGATGCTCTGCCAGAGCCTCCCTCCCCGTCCTCCTCCCCACCTGTCTCTGGATAACGTGGTAGGCTGCTCCCGATCATTGTGTTTTAGACTCGACTGAGCTGCGCGACCTTGGGCAAGTCCCTTTCCTTCCCCGCACTTTGTAGAGTCATATGTTCATGATCTACCTACTCCCAAAGATGGCTTTGGGAGTCAGATGAAAGAAAGTTGCTTTAAGACATAAGATCGCATCATTTCAGTTCCAGACCTCGCTTTAGCTTGGAGGAATTAGGAAAAATGACCATTGGGAGGCACACCAAGGGTTCCTGAGTTAAAGTATCTCCCGTGTTTCTTGTGATATCTTAAACTCTGCCATCAAGGATTCATCTCTTGGTGACTTCAGCTTTAACTTTCTAACGATAAGTTAGTTTTTATTAGGGGCTCACTCACACCGTCCCAAGTACCATATTTGGATCGCCGTAACCCTAACGGAGATCATCACAACACATTTGCAAAGTGAAGATTGTAGCCATTTTATGAAATTGAGGCTCTGCAGTTTAAAAGAACTGACCCAGGCCGCTCTGTAAATGATGAGGACAGAAGACTTTTTAAAATAGACTTGACTGAGGTGTAATATGCAAACAGTAAAAGGCACACATTTTAAGGACATGTGTCATGAGTTTTGACAAATGTATACATCCATGTAAGTACTGCCACAGTCAAGACATGGAACATTTCCATGACTCCAAAAGGTTTCCTTGTCCCCCTACCCAATCGATTCCCACTCCGTTCCCAAACACTGATCTGTTTTCTTCAGCATTGATTAGATTTTTTTTTTCTTTATGTTTCGCAGAAGTCATTATATACTCTTTTGTAGTTGGCTTTTGTTCAACCAGCATAATGTTTTCAAAGTTTTCTCCATGTTTGTGCACAAATCAGTTGGTTCTTTTTATTGTTGAGTATTTGTTTATCCGCTTGTCTCTAGATGGACACTCGCATTTTTTCCTGTTTTTTGCAATTATGGAAATAGTTATTCTGAATAATTTTTAACGAGCTTTTGTATGAACCAATGTAGCTTTTTCGTAGATTTCTTAGGATTTTTTAAGTACCTATTTCTGCAAATAAAGACACTTTTACTTTTTCCTTTCTAATCTATAAGATTTTTATTTTTTTACTTGAATGATTGCACTGGCGAAGACCTCCAATACAATATTAAATAGGAGTAATGAGAATGGATGTATTCTTGATGTTTTCAATAGTAGGAGAAAAATATTCAGTATTTGACTGTTAAGTATGCTGTTAACTATTAATTCTTCATAAATACCCTTTATCAGTTTAAGGAATTTCCCTTTCATATCTTGTTTGTTGAGAGTTTTTATTTTTTTAACCGTGAGTGTTGAGTTTTGTCAAATGCATTTTCTGCATCTGTTTTACTAAGCATATAGTATTTCTTCTTTATTCTGTTACTATGATGAATTACATTGACTGACTTTTGAATGTTAAACCAATCTTACATTTCTGGTATAAGTCCCACTTGGCCATGGTATATCACCCTTTTCTTATATGTTGTTGTATGCAATTTACTAATAATTTATTAAGGATCTTTATGACGGTATTCATGAGCATATCATTTCTTTTCTTGTGATGTCTTTGGTTTTGGTGTCAGGGCGATGCTCTCAATCTTCATAAAATGACTTGGGAAGTGTTCATTCTTCTTTATTTTCTGTAACAGTTTGTGGAAGATTGGCATTATTTCTTTTTGGTATTTATTTGTAAAACTTCCTGGAAAGCTTTTTATTATTATCACTATTATTATTATTATTACTAATTAAATCTCTTCAATAGATCTATAGGACTCTTTAGATTTTCTATTTCTTCTTCAGTCTTTGTCATTTGTGTCTTCTTAACAGTTTGCCTATCTCATCCAAGTTGTTGAATTTATTTGCATAAAATTACTCCTACTATATCCTTACGATCCTATTGATGTCTCTACCCTTGGAGCCAGGATTTTAAAACAATTCTGTCTGACCCCAAAGTTTGTGCTTTGACTTCCACGCAATCCTATTCCTGCAATGAAATGCGGTCTCTCTGGGAGAAGCCATATATGAAGGCCGCAGGAGGAGAGACCTTAACAGCACCTGAAAGCCAGGGAAGGCCAGGTTTGCTAGAAGGAAATCCATATGTGTGTTCAATAATGAACCAGGGACAAAGTGGCCAGGGAATTAACTGAGGGGCCTCAGGAAAGGTAGAAGGAAGGAAGCAGTAACAGTGTTATTTCTTTAAGCACAAACTTAGACTGCACGAGCCCGCCAGGGTCTTTTATGCTGCCAAGGGTGGGTGTTTTGAGGTGGGGGGGGGGGAGGACAGAAAAAGAAGAGGTGACATTGCTTTACTGAACGTATGCGCAGCATTCTGAGTTGGGTTTGCCTGTGGCAGCAGGTCCCAGATGATGATTAAATCTCTTTCATAGTTTTCTCCACTTATTCCTCTGCAACACTGTTGGCTTTACAGCACATGGTGACAGCATGTAGCTCTAGCTTGGCACAAATACAGAATGTACTCGCCCAGAAGCCATCCTCCCCTTTTCCTCTCAAGCTGCCAAAGCTTGTCTTCTACCCTAGAGGCTAAGGCTGCCAGATAGTTGCTTTCCCAGCGTTCTCTGCGAGGAGGAGTGGCCCTGTGACCAGTTGGAGTACAAAGACAAGTCTGTTGGTGGACTTCTAGGGGGCAGATTTTCCTCTTCTTCTGGTGAGCACTCACACAGTCCCACCCTGGTTTCTCGCCCTTTAACCTGGTTATATGGAGATAGGATGCCTGGGGCTTGGAGCAGTTCTTTTGGGACTATGAGGCAACCATCCTGGGTCTGGAAAGCTGGTATGAAATTGGGTGGCAGAGAAGAAAGAAAGAGGCTGGATCCTTGATGATAAGACCGAACTTCTGAACTGGCCACGGAACCACCTATCCCCACGTTTATTAATAGAAGACAGTGAAAGTTTTCTGTTTGTCTGTTTTTTTTTTTTTTTTTTGCGGGGGGGTTCTTTAGAGGTGGGTAAATGTCTCTTTTTTAAGTGTCATGTTTAAAAAGATGGATATCCTGGGGCGCCTGGGTGGCGCAGTCGGTTAAGCGTCTGACTTCGGCTCAGGTCATGATCTCGCTGTCTGTGAGTTCGAGCCCTGCGTCGGGCTCTGTGCTGACCGCTCAGAGCCTGGAGCCTGTTTCCGATTCTGTGTCTCCCTCTCTCTCTGCCCCTCCCGCGTTCATGCTCTGTCTCTCTCTGTCCCAAAAATAAATAAACGTTGAAAAAAAAAATTTAAAAAGATGGATATCCTATTATTAGAGCCTTAGCATCTTAACTGATGGACTTATTAGGTCCACCTCCATTTATCTATTAGGCCCAACCTCACTTGGCACCAAGATGTTTATAATCAGAACCGTAGCACTTCTAATTCCACAGAAGTCCCACAAAACAAGATGGCCCAGAAAATGTTTATTTTACTCTAATTTCGAAAGTATGGCTAAAACGAAAACATGCGTCAAAGCGTTTCCTGTAGAGGACTTTAGACACTTACAAGAAGAGATCCGTGGGAGTGGTCCAGCGACCTCAGGATGGGAGACCTTCTCCAGAAGCGTGGATTTTGCAAGTAAGAATTCTGTGAGATCGTGGGACATTCATAACACCCTCCTGATGTTATTTATATCATCCCCTGACACTCTCTCTGGAGCCATTGACAGTATGACCATTAAGCCACAAGGAGACTTGGCTCTCGCAGCAGAGCCAGGAGGAAGAATAAGGACTTCTTCTTACAAAGGCAGCCTTCTTAAGAGAAGACCAGCTCCGGGGACAGAGGAGCAGCAGGGCAAAGGGGGAAGCTGTTACTACACAGAGGAGGAAAACTAAACAGCCAGGAAACCTATGAAAAGAAGGTCCGTCCCTCGGGCAATCCGAGTAATCCAAGAAACGCAGGGAAATACAAGTTAAAAGCACGCGACACTGTTTCAGAATATTACCCAAGATATTATTGCCAAACGAAAGAGGCCTGACCGCCCCAACGTTTGGTGAGGATACGAAGCAAGCCTGACTCACACCCACTACTGGTGAGAGGCTCCATTGCTAAACCAGGCTGGAGAACAACCTGGCAATATCTAAGCAAGTTGGAGATGTGCAAACACTGACACGCGGCCACCCCGCCCCTAGGTCTACACTCTGCGGAACGTTTGGCAGAGTGTGCATGAGGCAGAGTTACAGGAAGATCCCTAGCAACACGCTTTGCGATAGTGAGCAGTCAAAACTACCCTAACCATTCATCAGAAGGGGAGCAAATTAATAAAGCTGTTGTGTTTTCACGAAACGGAATACTACACAGCCCTGAACGCGGACAAGCCAGTGTTTCACTACTGTTGAATGACGGAAGGGAGGTGTGGGAGACGAGGCGTAGCACATGACCATTTGCACAAGCGTAAAAACCTGCAACACCAGTCCGTGTACCTTTTGTGCACACATCCACATGAGTTGATACTGTAACTATTTACGTGGAAATTACAAAGCCAAGTTCAGGATAGCTCCTGCTTCTCTGCGGGAAAGAGGTAGACAGGATTGGGAAGCGATACATGGGGGAGTACAAATAGACTGGTCATGTTTTGCTTCTCAAGCAGGGTGGTGGTATAGGGGCCTTCAAAAATCTCAGTAATATTTTGGATGCCTGGAAAATTTCATTAACACTTTTTTTTTTTTTTTTTAAAGAGAGACAAGCGGAGACGCAAAGGAACTTCATAAGGGGAGAAATCCTGAGGGCTCGACGGCAGGAAGGTCAATGGCACGGGCAGGAGCCTCGCGATCAGAGACCTGTGTCTGAATCCCAGCGCTTCTGTTCACCTGCTGTGGTGTGGTTTGAGGGGCAAGTTAATTAACCTCTCCTGAACCTAATTTTCCCAGGTGCAAAATAGGAATAATGATATTTACTCTTACCTGAATGTGGTCAGTTCAGTAATTAAATAAAATATTTTAAGAACCCAGCACAGCGCCTGGCACAATTTTAGAAATGTTACCCATTCCGGTTTATCTAGGACAATCTTCCGTTAACACCTGCTGTTTTATTAGGCCAATCTTTCCGTCTTGAAAGTGTCCTGATTTGCAGGATCAGGGATAGTGCTACCCTGTACGTTTTAAATACTCAGTGTACTCCGTTTCTGTTAGTCCTCTTTTGGATTTTCAAGTCCTTAGAGTCAGCAAGCAATCCCTCCTCCCTTCTTACCCTATCCCAGAATTGTTAGAGCAAAATAGGGCAGAAAGTATCGATGGCAAGAAGCAAAAAAATCGCTGAAGAAATACGGTGAAAACTGTAGTCTCTTGAGTATTTACCATGTTCCAGGCCTCGGGGTTCCCGCTTGTCCATGGTTCTCCATGGTCTCTGGATTCACTTTCTAAGACGTTCCTCTCTGTCTGTCATCTTCCACGGCCACTGCCGAAATGTGTGGATGTACATGCCTTCCCTGGGGCTGCCAGCTCTCACAGCCCTCTTTCTGCTTGGCCGTTTGAAGGCCTGCAGCTATTATAGGGTCCCTACAGCTGATGGCCTTTTCTGTAATACAGTTCCCTCAGAAAGTTCTGGTCTATGCCTGTCCGGTCAACTCCACATACCAGGAATCACAACAAAACTTCTATTCTGGACGTATTTCTTAGACTTGTTTTCACGTCTCTTTCTCCCAAGGTAACGAAAGCTACCCGCCCCCCCCGCCCCCCACCCAGGACATCTGAAGCAACAGGTCTGAGTGGACGGGAGAAGCCTCTCTCCTGCTCTTTCTGGCTCAGGAGCAGCCTACCTTCCCAACCGTGTGAACTCTCAAATTTCTGGGCTCTCTCTATTCCCTTCCATCCCTGCTTTTCAATGCCAGAACTCACAGCTTTCTTTTATAGCTTAGATACACGAAGCCCATCATTCTGGATCTTTTTCCACGTCTTCCCTTGGGGTTACAGGTTCTGTAAGCATCTCAGTCTGGCTTCCAAGTTACCGAAGGTGACAATTCCGTCATGTGTTTGGCGACTGCTTCACGTGGAGCTCCCTCTTTCCTACTTCCGGTGTTTCTTTCCCTGCTGCTCATCATGTGACCCTTAGGCCAATGCCATGCATTTTAGCGTTTGCAGGCAGCAGTGGCTATTTCAAACTATTAAGCACAGTAGAAGTGTATTCCTGCTCAAGTAACGGTTACCGGCCACGGGTGACTCAAGGATCCAGGCTCTTTTCTGGTCTACTGTGCGCGGTCTTCTTGAAAGCAGCCATAATTTAAGGCTCATCTCAAATCAAAGAAGTCAGCCCCGTTAAGCAGGGGGCTTCACCCACTTGGATGAATTATGGGAAATGGCAATCGGAACCAAATCAGAAAAGCAAATAGATTTTAAAGAGCAAATAGATTTTTTAAATTATAATTTATTGTCAAATTGGTTTCCATACAACACCCAGTGCTCATCCAAAAAGGCGCCCTCTTCAATACCCATCACCCAGATTTTAAAAACATTACCCAGGACTAAGGATGCCTTTGAGTGGAGGCGCCCGGGGATCTGATTTCATGCATTCATAAAGTTCTTTGTAGCACATTCCACACTTTTATACAGATGGGTGTCCCTGAGGTGGGTGGGTGTAGAGTGTATTCACAAACAGGCTCAGACAATGCCAGTTCTGTCTGCGGATTTTCTTTTCTTTTTTTTTTTTTCAACGTTTATTTATTTTTGGGACAGAGAGAGAGACAGAGCATGAACGGGAGAGGGGCAGAGAGAGAGGGAGACACAGAATCGGAAACAGGCTCCAGGCTCCGAGCCATCAGCCCAGAGCCCGACGCGGGGCTCGAACCCACGGACCGTGAGATCGTGACCTGGCCGAAGTCGGACGCTTAACCGACTGCGCCACCCAGGTGCCCCTGTCTGTGGATTTTCTTAGCTCAAGAGACCAGGATCCTACCACCATTTCTTCTACTCCATGTCCCTGTGCCCTTGGGAAAGCTACGGTTCCTCTCTGACCCCAGAGTCCTCATCTGCGGTCCAAGAAGACCAAGTGAAAGGGTATCTAGGGAGCTTGCTGACTCTAGCAGTCCATGATTCTATGCTCTAGCGACCCATTTGGCAAATTCTGAAAACCATAGTTTCTTCTTCATCTGAGTCAATAATTTCCGTCTTGAGAAAGACCCAGAATCCCATAAATCTAGTCTTGTAAAGACGACCCTCTGAGCAGTAGATGTTCAAGTCAAGGAAGTGCATTGGAAGCAGCAGGTCTTTGGTCGAAGGCTTGCTTTGGGGGCCAGGCGATGGCTGGCCATCTGGGTCAGATCCCGTCCCCAGGATGGGCCTGCCTCAGACAACTCTTGTCTTGCTCAGCAAATGGCATTTCATAGAGTGGAGCAAAAATGGAAGAAGGTAGGTCCGAAGAACGTGAAAGGAGCGACACAAGAAAGCTGAACACAAGGGGAGGGAGGACTGAGGGGCTGCTTGTCTCCCGGGAGCCCCCACTTGGTGGCACGACATTCGCACTATTTTTTATTCGTTCTCCTCACCGAAGGTCTGAAAATGGAGTCCTAAAGCCTCCTGTCCACCAGAGCATCGCCCGCACATGATTCAATTAACCTTTACGGTGGCTTGGGAAGCGTGTGGAGTAGGAGAAACCTGCCTTAATTGGCAGCCTGACACAGACAATACAGTTTGATCAGATGAAGAGGGCATTGGGGACATCATTAGCATCCTCTACTGAAAACTACGTGGTGTGTAAAAGTTGTTTAATTTCTGCTGGAGAAGGAAGGGAAGGGAAACCTGCTTCACATCTCCTCATTTTTGGGCTTATTAAATATTTCATTTCCTCACTGTAAGCACCAAATGCGCCCCATATTTTGGTGTCTGTGCAGCTTCCCACCTAGCTTTTACTGCTCTGTAATCCGCCAAATGATCATTTCCCTGTTATTAAAACTTTGCATTTAGCAAGAAGTGTTTTGGAAAAACAAACATAAACGGAGACGGATGGAGTGATTCTTTCTGGAGACTTTCGAATGGGAGAGGTGGGGCGAGACAGAGGCCAAATGAGACGGTGTGGTGGTCTTGCTGTCCGTTTCACCTTCCCACCCGTAGAAGGTGAGGGAATCCGGGGCAATCACACTAGGCCAAGGTCTGGGTCCTCTCTCGTTATCCGGATGCGTTTGTAAGTCGTGGCTCCTCCCGGAAGCCTTCTCCGACTGTGAAGAGGAAAGAGGGGAAGAGAGAGCCGACTTCTATGGGATGCGTGCATGTGCTGGGCATGGTCCGGGTTACCTCAATTCTCACCCCTAGTCCTGGGAACGAGGTCTTATTATGCTGCTCTTATGGATGAGGTGTGTGAGATTGAGAGAAGCTTTGAGACTTGTTCAGGGAGCTAGTCAGCAGGTGGCAGAGCCTGAATTTCATCTCAGCTCTCTTTACCCCGTTAGAAAGAAGAGGGATGGCCCTCCTCAAATGGAACCTGACCCCCCCCCAAAAATGCCCCTCTCTGCTAAGTGAGTCACCTTCCCATCCCCCTACAAGAGACTAAAATGCTTTACCAAAGTAATTTATGTACTAATAACGTGTACTTGAAAGAGCTTTGAGATGGGTAACGTGCTAAAAACGAACAATTAATTTTCACTCATGCAAAGGCATTTAAAATTCAATAAAGCCAGACCGACGTAGGTATGACTGTCACTGCTGTATTATAAACTCTTTTGGAATCAACAAATTGTCATCAAGTACAGAGGAAATGCTCGCCCTGAACCAAATACTCTGCCGAGGATGGTGGGGGTGGGAAAGAGAGGTAGAAGATGGGCTCTGTGGTTTACAGGAGGGGAGACCAGGAGTGAATGAGTGAGAGTGGATAGGACGGGTACCCTATTCACGCCCATTCGCAC
The DNA here is from genome assembly GCF_018350155.1 of Leopardus geoffroyi. Lineage (NCBI taxonomy): Eukaryota > Metazoa > Chordata > Mammalia > Carnivora > Felidae > Leopardus > Leopardus geoffroyi. Next base: position 67,479,127 of record NC_059339.1, on the reverse strand, counting down.
GCACAGGCCCAGGCTCACGCACATATACACACAGCGTCCCCGCTTACCTTGGGCACAAGGCTTAAATGCAATATAATGGATACCATGTCTGCCCAACTTACCAACTTGGGGGTAAGATAGGCCCCGAATAAGTATTACACGTGTGAAGAGGAGGACTTGGGAATGCCCTTGGAGTCTTGGCCTCTGTGTGTGTCCCTGGGGGACTTTAGGCGCCCCCCCCCCCTTAACCCTCTAACGCTGGGATGGACCCTTCTGATGCGTCGTGACTGCGAACATCACGGGACGCCACTGTCCCAGAACAGAGGGAAAATGACGCAGATACGCTCCCGCTCCTTCCTCCCAGCGGCTGCAATCCTGCAGCACACCTTCCAGCCCGACAGCTGTCCCAGCTCTCCCCTGACCGCACTGTCCTCACTGCACTCGGGGTCACCTCTCTCCCCCAGCATGCTCCTGGCCCAGGCTTTGGTGCTCTGACGCTTGTGCTAACACCTAATCCTTGACCATTTCAGCTGCAGCCTCCGGAGCTGGCGCTTTGGTGGCAAATTCCACGAATGAGAGGAACGGCAGGAATCTAAAGACACAGAAGGAGAAAAGACAGCTTCAGTGTGGGTGCTTGGGGATTTGGGGGTGGGATGGGGCTTCCCCCCCCATCCCAGAGTTCTCTTCCACATGAGGCCCCTCTCCGTGTGAAACTCCATGGCAGGAAGGGAAAGTTTAGAGGGTGATTCGATGGCTAACCGAGAAAAGCTCTCTCCCTGCGCTTGGAAGAGTGCCTCTCCTAACTCCTTAATTTCCAGGCTCCATTCAGGCTTATTCTCTAGACCAGACGAGGAGTGTAGGAACAATTTGATGAAACAGTCATTCGGCAGAAATAATGATGATGGTGATGGTGATGACAATAATAACAGAAGAGGCCCATTTATAGGGCTTCTCATTTTCGAGTTTTCTCTGCGTTCTGTCTCCGATGAACATCAGCTAATTGATCCTCTGGCATCTCTGAGAGGTAGGTAAAAATTAGAATTCCTTCTCAAGAAATACTCAGTTTGTTAATAACCAAGGAGGCAGGTGATACACTTCTCCCACCCAGAGTCACTGTTAGTGGATCCCCTTCCACGGTAACAGCGGGGGCCTGGTTTCTGTAGCCCTCTGGGCTGAGTCTGGCACATAGGAGGCACTTAATAAATTTGCTGGTGGGTCCGCTATACTGACTGACTAATGAGTGAATGAATGAAAGTCTTGAGAGGCTTGTCAGATGCAGCCCATGGGGGCCTTTGGGGACTGAGCACCTGTGTTCTGGATGTTTCTGACAGGTATGGTTTATTGTAGAGATGCCATATGACATCTACACTAGTTGATCGCAGAGACTAAAAGTCCACCATTGTCATTAATCCTCATCTGCACCTTAGTGGGAAGGAAGGGCTCCGGGAAGGGGGAAGACGGGAACAACGTAACCGGCTGAGTGAGCTGGGCCTTGTGTTTCGGCTGAATCCTCTGCCCGCCTAAGGCTGAACAATTCTCCGCTACAACTCTGGGAAAGCCAAAATGGCCTCTCTGTCTCCCGTGGCTCCTCTTATAATCTAGGCCCACCTCCTTGATGAAGCTGGAATTTTCACTCTGTCCCTGCAGCTCTTCTAATCAACGAGCAAGCAAGCTTGGAACTGCTTCTGCCTGGCCCAACTGCATGCACTTTGGTGCTGGCCGACTAGGGTGATCAAACGTTAGCCTTTATTAGCTTTGAGGCCTTGACTATGTCAGTTGGTCTTTCTGGCCTTAGTTTCTCCATCTGTGAAATGGGAATAATAATGCCTACCTCGTAGGAATGTTGTTTGAACCAACAACATATGTGCACTGGGGTCCCTGTGTCTTTGACCACCCCTTAAAAAGAAAAATCATGAGCCCAGGATCTAGAGGGGAATAAAAGGTGAAATGTTAAGTCCTCAGAAGCCTTGAAAATATCCCGGGTCTGCTCTAACCAGAAGTGCACCTTATTCCAGACTGTGTCACGTTTACTCTGTCCGTGTTGAACCTCATCTGTATAATGTCTCTGTGCCTTAAGACCTTTCTTTCTTTCTTTCTTTCTTTCTTTCTTTCTTTTCTTTTTTCAGTTTATTTATTTATTTTGAGAGAGAGAGAGAGCACATGAGCAAGGAAGGGGCAGAAAGACAGAGAATCCCAAGCAGGCTCTGCACTATCAGCGACCAGCCTGACTCAGGGCTTGAAGCCGTGATCCATGAGATCATGACCTGAGCCGAAATCAAGAGTCGGTGGTTGAACTGACTGAGCCATCCAGGCGCCCCTGCCCTTCTTTCTAATAATATGATTAACTAGTCATGAACTATGGAATTAATGGCTATAAACGAATTAAAATATAGCTCTTTCAAATATCCGTTTACATTTAAACACTGACTTCCTCTGCAGTCAACTTTTTGTTTAATTTTTGTTTTTTTTAATTTTATACGTTTCCATAACGTTAGATGTTATTCTGTTTGCATGTTACTTTAAATTTCATTTATTTTTACTTTACATAAGGTAAAATTTTCTCTTTTTGGTGTATGGTTCTATGGGGTTTTACAAATGCCTAGAGTTAAGTGAGCACCATCAAGATACAGAACAGACCTGGGGCGCCTGGGTGGCTCAGTTGGTTAACCGTCCGACTTCAGCTCAGGTCATGATCTCACGGTGCGTGAGCTCGAGCCCCGCGTCCGGCTCTGTGCTGACAGCTCAGAGCCTGGAGCCTGCTTCAGATCCTGTATCTTCCTCTCTCTCTGACCCTCCCCCATTCATGCTCTCTCTCTGTCTCAAAAATAAATACACATTAAAAAAAATAAAAATAAATAAAAAGATACAGAACAGGCCCATCACGCCCCCAGAAATTCCCTTTGGCGTCACCTCCTCTCCCCACCCCCCCACCCCCACCACCTGGGCACTACTGATCTTCTCTGTCTCTATAGGTTTGTTTATCTCCAGAACATCATGTAAGTGGAATTATAGAATATGTAGCCTTTTGAGGCTGTCTTTCCTCCTTGGCATAATTCATTTGCAATTCATCCATGTTGATTCCTATATCAATAATTTATTCTTTTATTGCTGAGTAGTATTCCATTATAAAGATGTTTCACAGTTTGTTTATCCGTTCCCTAAAGGGCATTTGGTTTGTTTCCAGGTTTGGGTATTATGAACAAAGCCGCTACCAACATTTACATACGGGTTCTCCACGATCCAAATCGCTCATTTCTCTTCTATGAATAACTAAGCGTGGGACTGTTGGGTCATATGGTAAGTGTACGGTCCACTTTACAGAAAACTGCCAAAGGGTGCATCAAAGTGGGAGTATCATTTGCATTCTCGCCAGCAACGTTTGAAAGTTCCAGGTGGCCCACATCTTCACATGCTTCCTTGATGTTAGCCATCCCAATAAGGTATGCAGTGGTACAGCCTTGTGCAGGTGCCCTTTAGCAAGCTAAGGATGTTTCTTTCTATTTCTAGTTTGCTGAGAAGTTTTATCATGGAGTAGATGTTGACTTTTGTCAAATGATTTTCCTGTACCTATTGAGATGATCGTATGTTTTTTTTTTCTTTCGTCTGTTAACATAACGAATTACATTAATTGATTTTCAAATGTGGACTCAGCCCCTCCTGCCAGGGTTAAACCCCACTTATTCATGATGGATTATCCTTTTTATAATATATATTGATGGATTTGAGTCACCAAACTTCGGCGCAGAATTTTGACATCTATGTTTGTAAGAGATGTTAGTCTGTATTTTTCTTATCTTGCAATTTCTTTGCCTGGTATTGTTTTGGTATGAGGGCAATGCTGGCCTCCTAGAAGGAAAGCAACAATATGAAAATGAATGCGCATGGCTGTATGCCAGTAACATTTTTCTTATAAAAAGTGGTGGCGGGTCAGATGGGGCCCACGGGCTATCGTTTGCCACCACTAGCTTCAGAATATTGACTTGAACTCCTTCTTTTCTAGCATTTAATGCTATAAATTTTCCTCTCAGCACTGTTTAGCTGCATTCCACACATTTAAAAATGTCTTCTTTTCTCATTTTTCTTGACATTTCCTCTTTGAACTCCCATGGCTTATGTCAAAGTGTGTTGCTTCATTTTTAAATATTCGGGGATTTCCCAGATACCTTCCTAAGACTGATTTCTAATTTTAATTCCATTATACCAGAGAACATTGTGCGATTCCAATTCTTTTGGATTTGTTCAAGCTAATTACATTCTTCAGTCTATCTTGGTGAATATTCCACGTGCACTCGAAAAGAATGTGCTTTCTGTTGTGTTCTGATGGAGTGTTCTATTAATCCAAGGTCAAGGTGGTTCTTAGAGCTCTTTGGTTCTTCTACATCCTCAGTGTTTTTTCTACCTACTTGTTCTAGGTAACTGCGGGAGGGATATTAAAGTCTCCAAGTGTGATTACAGATTTTTCTGCTTCTCTTTCAGTTCTGTCAGCTTTCACTTTGTGCAGAAATTAGGAAACTCTGCTGGTAGGTGCCTACATATTTAGGATTGTGGGGCCTTCTTGACACGGCCCTTTTATGATTCTGTAATTCCTCCTTAGCCCTCGTAATTTTCTTTACGCTGATGTCTTCTTTTTGTGATACTGATATAGCCATTCCCTCTTTCTTTGGATTAGGACTTCGATTGTATAGATTACGCCATACTTTTATATTTACCTTTAAACAATTTTTATTTCAATTCCATTTAGTTCACATACAGTTTCATATCCATTTCAGGTGTGCAATATGGTGTTTCACCACTGCCACACAACAGCTCGTGCTCATCATGACAAGTGCAATCCTAAATCCCCATCACCTGCTTCACCCAGCCCCCCCCCTCAACCCACCTCCCTGCTGGTAACCATCAGTGTGTTCTCTATAATTATAGAGAATTATTCTTGGCTTTTCTCTATCTCTTTTTCTCCCCCCTTTGCTTATTTGTTTTGTTTCTTAAATTCTCCATAGGAGTGAAATCATACGGTATTTGTCTTTCTCCGACTGGCTTATTTCACTTAGCGTTATACTCTCTAATTCCATCTATGTGGTTGCAAATGGCAAGATTTCATTCTTTTTATGGCTGAATAATATTCCTGTGTATGTGTGTGTGTGTGTGCATACGCACGCTTGTGCGTGTGTATCACATCTTTATCCATTCTTGAGTCCATGGACACTTGGGCTGCTTCCAAATCTTGGCTCTTGTAAATAATGCTGCTATCAACATAGGGATGAGTCTATCCCTTTGAATTAGTGTTCTTGTATTCATTGGGTAAATACCCAGAAGCACAGTTGCTGGATCGTAGGGTGGTTCTATTTTGAACTTTTTTGAGGAACCTCCATACTGTTTTGCACGGTGGCTGCACCAGTTTGCATTCCCACCAACAGTTGCAGGAGGATGCCTTTTTCTCCACATCCATGCCAACACCTGTTGTTTCTTGTGTTGCTGATTTTAGACATTCTGATGAGTGTGAGATGATATCTCATTGTAGTTCTGATCTGCGTTTCCTTGATGGTAAGTGATGTTGAGCATCTTTTCACGTGTCTATTGTCCATCTGACTGTCTTCTTTGGAGAAACGTCTTTTCATGTGTTCTGCCCGTTTTTAAATTGGATTATTTGGTTTTTGGGTGTTGAGTTTGATAAGTTCTTTATAGATTCTGGATACTAGCCTTCTATTGGATATGTCATGTGCAAATATCTTCTCCCATTCCAAAGGCTGCATTTTAGCTTTGTTGATGGTTTCCTTCACTGGGCAGGACTTTTTTCACCATGAAGAAGTTTCTTGTATTTTTTTAAACTTTTTTAAATATTCATTTTTGAGACAGAGACAGAGCATAAACGGAGGAGGGGCAGAGAGAGAGGGAGACACCTAATCTGAAGCAGGCTCCAGGCTCTGAGCTGTCAGCACAGAGCCCAACGCGGGGTTCGAACCCACGGACTGTGAGATCATGACCCTAGCAGAAGTTGGACGCTCAACCAACTGAGCCACCCAGGCACCCCAGAAGTTTCTTTTTAGAGTAAGAAGTTCTAGTTCTTAAAGGGGAACTAGGAATCTTTATTCTTAACCAGCTCCCCCAATGACTGAGGTGTATCCTCTAGAATTGCCTTCTCTTTATGGAAGTTTGCTCATGAGCAGCGGTAGAAGGTAAGGCAGAAGCCCGAAGAGCACAAGTGAGGCTGAAAGAAATGGTTTTGCAGGGCAAGGGAGACTTATAGGACCGGAAGATGGGGCCATCAAAGGGGAGGGAGGTCCTTGAGAGGAAGGTTATTGGTGGTGTCGATTTGCAGAACAGCAAGGGCCCATGCAGAAGGTTTAAGGGGGGTGGGGAGGGACTTGTCTGAGAATGGGGGGCAGGTGGGGAGGGTGGGAAATGACCTTGAGAAAACCTGAGGTGAAGGCACGAGACTGCTCTCTGCTGGCTTCTGTTTTCTGTTACCTTCGGTAAAGGGGATTTTCTAGTGGGGATGGGGCGCAGGGGCGGAATTGGTGAGCAAGGCAATACAAAATGGCCCTGGGTGGGCATCTAATAAGACCAATGAGAGAGAAATGCTGACTAGCCCTGAGGGAAGAGCTGAGGCCAGCAGGAAAGGTCTGTGGTAGGGGTGAAGCTGCTGCTTGGGCCTGGACTCACAAGGACAAGTGGAGGTCGAGGGGAAGGAGAGGCTGGGAGGGGCTGAGAGGGGCAAAGGGAAAGAAGAATAGGGGTGCGGGGTGGGGGGTGGATGAGGGACATGGGACCTGGTGCAGAGCCTACCAACATCCCGGGGGGTGACTTTGAGCAAGTGACACAACCCTTTGGACTGAGTCTCCTCGTGCTTCAAATGAGAGCACAGCTTTCCAGGTCTCCACGAAGATCAGATGGGAAAGTGGGTTAAGAGTCTAAAAATAAGCAGATCTGCGGATCTGTTTGGTCTACAGATGCAAAGCCGATGACTGCCGTTTTTGTTATCGATACTACAAGGAATCCATGTTACTTCCTGATGGTTTCGGCCATGTTGGATGGGGCCATTAACCATTCAAGGCGGGGAGAGAGCATTCAGCTGTCGTGTCATGAGAACTGTTATTACTGGTGACAAGAAGAATTAACTAAACCCCGTACCTGAGCTGGGCATATATCGTGATAGAATTTAGGGGTGTTTATCAAGAAATCGAGCAGGCCTTTCTTGTAGAGCCAGTCGGGGAACAAATGGCTGCAGAAGCATCAGAGACTAAGGAATACCTCTCAACTGGTGATGTGGTTTTCAATAATTGACATAATGTTTCTGATTATTGTTTTATAATACCTTGCACGCTCCCCCCATTACCATTCCATTTTATGACGATGTTAATATACAGATGTTACTTTAATCTGCTTTTTAATCTATCTCAGCTATCCCACATGTACATTTTCAAGTGATTCGTTTATTTAGTAGCACCTCATCTATTTTAAAAGTTGTTTTTTTTTGTTTGTTTTTTTGTTTTTTTATCACTGTGGAAGCGCTAATGACATTTATACATGGCTTGTCTTTCCTTTCTCGCTTTCAGCCCAGAGGAGAGAAGTATTCACAGTTCTTCTCCTCAGGGCCAAGGTCACATGCAACGGGGGCCGGACCTCTCTCCTTCTGTAGCACCGGGCAGCTCGGGCTCACATGTCCAACATGAGGTCATCCTCTTTTTCCCAAACTGGCTTCCCCCAACCCCCCCCCCCCCCCCAGTTCTCCTCATGTTTCTCCATGCTTCTCCTGCCCCCGTCCAATATCCTGCTGGATACTGGGTTCTATGCATCCTTCCTGCTGAGCCTCTTAGCAGTCTCACCCCTCCCCAAGCCCATTTCTCCTGCCCCAGCCTCGGCCCAGGGCTCGTTCCCCACCCCCCCTGCACCACTGGAGCTGCTTCTCACTCCAGCATCCCCTGCCTCCAGCCTTGCCCACTCTGGTCCCCCCACAGGCCAGAGAGCATTTCAGCTGGGACGCTAGGCTCCTCCCCTGCTCGGAAACCTTCACAGCCCCTTTTTCTTACAGGAAAATACCAAATTTCTTGATCACCCGTTTCAGCAGGCCTCCTAAACACGCAGGCCTCAGCGTCTTTCTTCTCCAGCTTCATGCTTTGTTAGGACTGGCTCGCTGTGGTCACAAGCGCCAAAGTTGATGGCTTAAGACAATAAAAGTTAACTGGGTTGTTCAGGTGACAGGGGGTCAGCAGGGAGTAATGCCGGGGAGGGGCCATTTCTCTGTCCTGCACAGTCCTTCTCGGACTCTGCTCCCTCCATGTGGTGGCTCCTTACCCCTCGAGGTTATCAGCGTCCTCTCTTCCACGGCCGGAAGAGGAAACAGAGCCGGAATCGTGTGGGGGAGGGGTCCTAAGGGGCAAGTCCTGAAAGTGGCCGTTTAAGGCCTTCTGCCACCTTCCACTGGCCAGGGCCACCAGTTGCGTGGCCATCCCTGATGCTGGAGTCTGGCAAACGTGGCCCAGGCCCAGGATGACCAGGATAGGATGGACATTGGCGGGCGCCAGGGCCCCGCCCCACTGCCCACCGCTTCCTCTAGCCCACCTCTGCTGACAGTTGCATCTGGAGCTTTTCTGTCACTAAGAGGTGAATGTGGTTGGTTGACGGAGGGGAGGAGTAGGCCCCCTGGAGGTGGCAGAGTGAGATGCGGTGAAACGAAACCAGGAGAGCAGGATGGGGCCCACCCGGCTTCTGGTGAGACCTGACAGGCTGTAGGTGCTGGATGCTGGGGCCGACTTTCCTCCCGTGTTCATTCCTAGCTCGCCCTAAGCAGTCCTCTGGTGTGGAAGCAACGCCCCAGAGGAGGGACGGCCTCCCTCGAGAAGCAAAGCAGGGCCCCCGGGAATGGCAAGTACGTCCGTCAGGGCAGCAACGTTCTGAGTGCACTGGGCAAGGTGCTTGGTTAAACATTGGTGGGCTGGTGGACGTCAGGAACCCAGAGCTTATAATTACTAAATGGCCAGGTCCAAACCAGAAAACTGGCCTACAAGCCTGGCCCAGGTTGTGACAGTTCTGAGGGGAAAATGCCACTTGGGAAAATGCCATTTGCTTTACCCCTAATTTGGCTTCAAAAGCCTTCGACGCTGCTGCCCTCTCTCTAATCACCTGAGCGCTGACTTCAGCTTCGTCTCTGCCTTTTAATCCTGCTGCTCAAGACCCGACAGCCTCATGCCCTCCGCTGCTTTCCTCCCTGGGAGCTCCTCTGCCTCAGCCCTTCTGGCCTTCGTGTCCCTGTTGGCCTAACAAAACGAGGAGGAAAAATCCCGGGAGCATGCGTGCAGGAGCATTTCCTCTACTCGGAAGCACGTTGTTTTGGCAACTGGGGCTCAAGCCACACCCCCTAACTCTTTCTTCTAAATCCGTCTTCCTGGCTAAGCAATGCCTAAGCCACAGGGCTGCCTGCCCCCCAACCCACACGCACATGTGGCCTGAATTGGTGCAGGGGCCCTCCCCTATAACCGCACCGGGGAGCTCTTTGGAAGGCTGGAGTGGTAGGCCAGAGGGGAAGTGACGTCACTGATAAACATGGTGTGTCCCTCGGAGTTTGTATTAGCATTTGCCTTTTTGCCACTTTCCCCAAAGCCATCCGTTTTCCACTCTTCCGGGTCCCGGTGTGCTCTCCTTCAAAGATCAAGAACATTGCCCTGTTTCCAGCTGGATTTGAATGATGGGAGACATCAGTGAGAAATCAAGGGTAGGGGGGGATAGAGAGGGTGGGGTATCTCCTCCCCTGCTCCTTATGTTCCCTGGGGTATGTATTTGGCCGTGGCTTCAGGCCTCTACACCTACGGCCCTATGGGAAGTGCCCCATCCACAGCAGCCCCCACCTCCCTGGGCTCCAGTTAAACCATTTCGACCCCTTTGCCCCTGCAGACCCAAAGGTGGTCATGGTTCCTTGATATGGCCAGTCTCTTGTTGCCTCACCAGTCCTTGATGATTGCTTTAACTCTGGCCATATGTTAATCGGCTCATCATTCAACTGTGCTCAAAATCCCAGCTGAATACCTCCATTCACTGCCAAGATCCTGACCGGGACGGTGGCAAGATAGAAGTGGGGGTGGGGCGCTAACATAACGTAAGTGAGTGTTTCAAATACTGTCTTGGTTCCCTGAGAATGAGCTCTGAAAAAGAGTTTTTTGGGAGAATGCTCTCAGAAAGTACTCCTGTAAGGAAGGAAGGCGGGATCCAGCCGAAGGGAAGGTCTCGCCTCTAACGGGGTAGCCATGAAGCAAGGTCTCCGCCGATCCCACAAAGATGGCCCTTCAGAGCTGTCTCAAGTCGAGGCAAGGAGGCTGGACTTTTGTATTTCCTACCCGCCATCCATCAGCCACAGGCCAGCCCCCGGGACGGGGCAGAACGTCGGGCATGGCAATTCCCTGTAGCCTAGGTCAGTGCCCCGTGGGCAGCACGGCCGTGGGCCCCCAGCAGCCCACATTCCTGACAGTCAGGTTGTGAATGTGTCTGTCCTGTGACGAGGATCTGGAGGAAGCATCAAGTGTCCACCGTAAACACCACTTCACATGAAAACAAATGTGGATAGACGATGAGGCAGAGTCCAACATTTGCAGAAAACTTTGAGATGCAGCGTGAGATTTGATAGACATTTTCCACCTATGCTCACCGCTCTGGGGAAGCCTGCAGACTGCAGAACAGGCGCCCCCCCCCCTTCCTTGCAGCTGGAGGGGGGCACTTGGTGAAACGCTGCCCTAAGAAAACTCCACAGGGGCCCCTGGGTGGCTCAGTCGGTTCAGCGTCCAGCTTCAGCGCAGGTCAGGATCTCTCAGTTCGTGGGTTTGAGCCCCACGTCAGACTCTGTGCCGACAGCTCGGAGCCCGGAGCCTTCTTCGGATTCTGTGTCTCCCTCTCTCTCTGCCCCTCCCCCATTCATGCTCTGTCTCTCTCTGTCTCAAAAATAAACATTAAAAAAAATTAAAAAAAAAAACCACATATCTACATAGACAAATAGAGTGACTTTCCATACATGTGACCACATTTGGAAATAGCGTGAAAAGCCTAACTCATTTGTGTGAGAACACAAATACCTGGGTCCAGCTAAGTCCGGTCCATATTTAACAAGGGCAAAGTTCAAGTTGGTGGCTTCTAGCTCCAAATGGGACACATAGAAGTCCCATCGAAACACCCTATTTCTAGAACTGTTTTCTTTTTGCTGTGCATATGTCCAGCTCTTCCCCTTCCATCATGTCCCCCACCCAGCCACCCACCAAACAAACAGAAGCTCTGCCCTGTCCATTTGTGTTGGGTAGGGCTGAACACAGGCCCCATAGAAACACAAGCCAGAGGGCCATTTGGTGCTGCCTTGATCCCACTCTTGCTGATATCTTCCAAATGTATTTGCTATTTGCTACGGTGTCCCTGCATCCCCCTGCTGTTCCCAATTGTCCATTGCCTATTAGGAACGGTTCCAGCCAAGGTATTTTTTCCTATTTATTTGCTCCTTTTTCCCTGGGAACTTTACTATGCATGAGTAACCAGCCTGTGATGCTGCTTTTGTTTGACGTTTTGCATTCGTTAAAAACCAGTCATCTGCATGTTTTATAAACCCGTAGGGGTCTCTCTCCCCTCGATCAATGCTGGAAGTACTCATTAACATCTGGGGAAGTTATGGCCCCAGATAGGGGGTGGGGGAGGGATACGCGACCTACAGAGTGTGGTTTTAGGGAATTTGCCTTAAAGAAAACAACAACAACACCAAAGCACTTTATATTCATCGCCAGGGTTGCTCCCTAATAGAAATGAGCCTGCCTGCCTTTGGTACCTCGGTGAATTCCCTTTCCTCAGCCTGGGATGCATTTGCCTTCTGCTCTAAGGCAGCTTCTCCTCTGGGAAACCCTTTCTGGGCACTTCGGCTGACTCTGCCTCTCGTCTCTGAAAACCACCAGTCAATGTAACCAGCATTTATTGGGCACCTCCTATATGCCAGATACAAGGCTAGGCATTCCTGGGATCTCATATGAATAAGAAGAAGAGTCCTCTGCCCTCGGGTGCTGATGAGGAATGCAGACACACAAATTACTAGAACCGAGTGCACTGAGAATTTGGATGACATCGTGGAAGGAAGGAGCAGGCGCGGGCCTCTGCCTTGGTGACGGGGAACGGTTGGGAGCAGAACTGGTCGTGGATGCCCTGAAAGAACTTGCGGTCATTCTGAAGGAGTTTGAATTCTGCCCCGCTGGCCACCATGTCTCAGAAGTGCTTAACTTGGACCGACCACCACAATCACGTGAGTCGGTTGTTAAAACGTAGATTCCCGAAACACACCCCAGACCCGCCGATCAGAGTATGCATTGTCTTCAAGGTAATGGGTCATTTTAATCACCCTGAGGTTGGAAAAATGTTGCCGTGGAGGGTGGGAGCCATGCAAGGGTATAATGCGACCTTTCACGGGTATGTGTATGGTTATTATGTAACCATGTGCACACGTAAGTCTTCTAGCTTCCCGGCTACCAAACCTCATCCTCCGCCCGCCCCAGAAGCAATCACTGTTTCTAGTCTCTTAGGTGTCTTTCCAAGCATGTGTGGGGCTGAGTCGCTTGCCTACTTGGTCTAGGATTCACCCCATGCTTTCCTCTGCTTTCCCCAGGCTGCTGTGGCCATTGTGTCTTGTGAAGTTTGGTCAATAGGAGGCACTGGAAGGCGACAGCAGGGCAGAAGGCGGGGATCATCAAGATCTCTGACTTCCCTCTTCCTCCCCACCTTTAAGCAGCATGCCCGGTGCTCCTGGCTCTGTGGTCCCGGCTTCTGCTGGTCAAGCCATTGTCCCGGCTCTGGATGGACGGCCCTGGCTCCTGAGCTCTGATGACTTCGTTCTTCCTCTGTTCCTCAGGCTCTGATGTTCTTGATCTCCACACCACTTCCTTGTCCCCTGTCTGCGATTCAGCTCATTTGATACATTCCAAATGACTTTTCTAGGTTACGTTTCCTCTATACAATTACCTGACTTGGGAAGCTTTCTCGACTAGATTTTCCCTGTGCTTTTTTCACCTTTTTTCCAATTAAAAGTCTATCTGCTGAAGGGCACTGAGTTGTTTTCAACCAACCTTCTTTCTAAAAACAACCAGAAAGGTGAAACAAAATATTTTTTTTAACGTGTATTTATTTTTTTAGGGAGAGAGACAGAGTATGAGCAGGGGAGGGGCAGAGAGAGAGGGAGACACAGAATCTGAAGCAGGCTCCAGGCTCCGAGCTGTCAGCACAGAGCCTGACATGAGACTTGAACTCACGAACCATGAGATCATGGCCTGAACTGAAGTCAGATACTTAATCGACTGAGCCACCCAGGCGCCCCCAAACAAAATATTTTTTTGAAAAAACAACAAAAACAAAGACAGAGGGGAGCCTGGGTGGCTCAGTAGGTTAAGCATCTGACTCTTGATTTTTGCTCAGGTCATGATCTCACAGTCATGAGATCAAGCCCTGTGATGGGCGTGGAATCTGCTTAAGATTCTCTCCCTCTGCCCCTCTCCTGCTCACATGTGTGTGTACACTCTCTCACTCTCGAAAGAAAGAAAGAAAAAGAGAGAAAGAAAGAAAGAAAGGGAGGAAGAAAGAAAGAAAACCTCTTGGAAGGTATTGGAATGTTTTCAAGGTCTTGAGGAATTTCAAGGCCAAAAGTTAGAAGAAGGATAAGGGCAAGACCAGAGCGATAAAGCCAACAAGTAAAGGCAGTTTCTTCCTCAGGAGTAGTGATGCTTTCAAAACTAGTGACTAAGGGTCTGGAAGCTGAGCAGAGCTTTCTATAGACTCAAAGGGGACTATGAAATCAACATGGACGCTCAGAGCCCATCCAGGAGGTGGGGTCTGCTACGTACCCAGGCTTTGGGTTGGGACCCCAATGCCCTCCACCTTTGGAGAAAGGTGAATCACAAATAGATCAGTTTTCGCAGAGATTGAAGGCCAACTTTGAGTCATCCAACTTCCCAATTGGAGTCAGGTTAATTGGCGATTGCTAGAGCTTCTCGCCCAACTGCCCTGCAAAAATGAACCCTCTCTGGAAGAAGATAAGATCATCTAGAAGACCAAATTATGTCCATAATTTTCCACATACAAGTCTGACGCTCATTAACATAACCAGGTGTGTAAGATAAGAAGACATGACTGAGAGACTGAGATTGACACTAGAAGTGGGCCCAAGGGGTACAGTTATCAGACTGGAGTTTAAAATCACTATGAGGAGTGCCCAGCTGGCTCAGTCGGAAGAGCACATGACTCTTGGTCTCAGGGTCGTGAGTTTGAGTTCCACATTAGAGATTACTAAAAAAATAAATAAGTGAATTTTAAAAAATTACTGTGAATACTATGCTGAAAGAATTTAGAGAAAACATTGATAATTTTAGTAGAAAACCAAAGAACCAAATGGAAATTCCAAATCTGAAAAAAAATTCACCGAAATGAAGAACTCAATGAATTACACACACTGAGGGAAAAAATGATTGAATTGGAAGATAGATTAGATGTAAATATCCACATTGAAGCACAGAAAGAAAAAAGACATTTCAGAGGAAGAAATACATATATATCTTCATAGTGGACAAATTGTTTAACTCAAATGTGCTTCAGTTCCTTCATCTATAAGATGGGAATGATAATAATGATAATAATAATAATACCAATGTTATAGAGTTGTAAGGATCACATGAGTTAAATATATATAAATACCTATATATACAAAACTACATATAAATATGTAAATCTTCTTTTTTTAAAGATTTTAAAAGATTTATTTTTGGGAGACACATAGAGAGAGAGAGAGAGAGAGAGAGAGAGAGAGAGAAGGGGAGGGCCAGAGAGAGAGGGAGATAGAATCCCAAGCAGGCTCTAAGCTGTCAGCACAGAGCCACCCAGGCACCCCTATATGTAAATCTAAAATAGCGCCTGACAGGGACGCCTGGGTGGCTCAGTCGGCTGAGCGTCCGACTTCAGCTCAGGTCATGATCTCACAGCTCGTGAGTTCGAGCCCCACGTTGGGTTCTGTGCTGACAGCTCAGAGCCTGGAGCCTGCTTCCGATTCTGTGTCTCCCTCTCTCTCTGCCCCTAGCCCACTCGCATTCTGTCTCTGTCTCTCTCAAAAATAAATAAACATTAAAAACATTTTTTTTTAAATACTGCCCGACATAAAGTAGATGCTATGTATTTCTTTTATTGCTATCACTGTATCTTAGAGATAGTTCCATCTGAAGTATGTAGCACTGTTTTCTTCATTTCCTTCCCCTTCATTCTTTCTAATCTTTGTGTAGCATTCTCCATTATATACATACCATGATTTATTGAGGCAGTCTCCTGTTGAAGACGTTTTGGATATTGGTAGTGAATATCCTAATATATAAATTTGTGTCTGTGTACATACATAACTGTAGCTGAGCTCAAAATTCATTTTATAGATGGAAATTTTCAAAGAATATATGCTTTTTATTTTTCTAAATGTTTATTTTTGAGACAGAGAGAGAGAGAGAGAGAGCAGGGGAGGCTGGGCAGAGAGAGAAGAAGACAGAGAATCCCAAGCAGGCTCTGCACTGTCAGCACAGAGCCCAACATGGGGCTCAAACCCACGAACCGTGAGATCGTGACCTGAGCAGAAACCAAGAGTCAGATGCTTAACCGACTGAGCCATGCAGGTGCCCAGAATTTTATTTTAAAAATCGGTAGATACTTACAGCTTTCCAAATGGTAGCCATGCCCACCCATAGCATTTGAGAGTGGCTGTTTGCTCTAACTTATTGGTGTAGCATATTATCGAACTTTCTGATGGGCCCCTCCTGATGGTGTCCAGTTTTAAGGAAATTGGCATTTTTTCTTATGGTGAATTGAGCTCCTTTTCATATATTTAAAAGCCATCTATATTTCATTTCCTGTTCATGTTCCCTTGCCAACTGTTGCATTGGGTTGTTAGGTTTTTCCCTTCTTGATTTGATTTGTAGGCACAATTTATATAGTTAGGCTATCTGTGCTTCATCATTTATATGGAAACAATTTTTTTTTCTTAATTTGCTGTTTGTCTTTTAACTTCGTTTACGGCAATTTTTTTTTTTTTTTTTTTTTTTTACCAAGCAGAAAATTTTAAGTTTACGTATTCACATCTATCATTCTTTTCTTTTCTGATCTGCCTGTTGTGTGTCACGTTTAGAAAGGACTTCCCCGCTCTCACATTTAGAATTTTCTCCCTGTATTTTCTTGAATCATCTCAGACTGAGGAGTGTTACGATCAGATTAAAGTTGGAAAACTCATTCTTGGGCTGTCACGTATCGAATAGATGGGAGTAGAACAAGACTAGAGGAAAGGGGGGCCCGGTTCAGAGGCTTTTTTTTTTTTTTAATTTTTTTTTTTCAACGTTTTTATTTATTTTTGGGACAGAGAGAGACAGAGCATGAACGGGGGAGGGGCAGAGAGAGAGGGAGACACAGAATCGGAAACAGGCTCCAGGCTCTGAGCCATCAGCCCAGAGCCCGACGCGGGGCTCGAACTCACAGACCGCGAGATCGTGACCTGGCTGAAGTCGGACGCTTAACCGACTGTGCCACCCAGGCGCCCCCGGAGGCTTTTAATAATAATTGGAATGAGGAATAACAAAGGCTCGAGTTTAAAGCAGGAGGGGAAGCAGACTCAGGAAGTGTATAGAAGACAAAATCCAAAGGGCTTGATGAGGATCCCTGGATGTGAGGGGTGAGAGGCAAGGAGACACCTCTCTACACCCAGGTTGGGGGCCTGACTATTGAGGCTTTGAGCACTTACATTGTTGTATTTCTCCTGACGTAGGTGTCCCGGCTTCCCAGTGATATTCGGCACCTGGCAAGGGCAGGAACTCCTCAGGGATCCCTTTGGTTCCCTATGGAGCCTAGGGGCCAGCAAAACGTTTGTTGATGAGCACGCAATGGTATCATCAGAGGGGACACCTGCCTGTGTCCTGTGATGAGCCTGTGATGCCTGTGATGAGCCGCTGAGTGACGGTATGTTTACCGCTGTTCTCGCATCGGCAGGAATGACTGTTTAAATCAGTCTTTACAATGCCCTTGTGAAGTAAGCGGGAGTTTTCCCATCCCCTAAGCTCATGACCCACCTTGGCCGGGGTGGGGGGGGGGGGTTTCTTCCCCCGGGTGCCCCACTGGCACCTAAACCTGCTGGGCTACATCTTGCAATCTTCCATTATAGCTGGCCTCCTGGCAAGTATTCCTCCAAAATAGCTTCAAGCCCATCCCCTCCTCTCCACCTGCGTGCCACCGCCTTGGTTCAGGCCTTGTCTCCTCCTGTGGGGCTTGTGCCAAGAGTCCCCTGCCATCCCGCTGCTGGGATGATTGTTGAGAAGACAAGGCGCAGACAAGGCCTGCTTAAAAGTCACACTGGGCGAAAGACCACAGCAATACTGAGCTTGGTATGTGAGGACCTTTATAAATCAGGTTCTCCCCATCAACCGCTCCACGTCGACCTCAGAACACTTCTCTGTCCCCAGACAGAACAGGTCCTTGCACATCTCCGTGCCTTTGGCCTTGCCGTGGCAGGCAGAATAATGGCTGTCCCATGATGTCCGTGCTCCTGTCCCCAGAGCCCGTGGCTATGTCACCTTCTGTGGCAAAGAGCGGCCGAGGCTGTTAGTTGACCATCCAATAGAAAGATGACTTTGGCTCATCCCAGTGAGCCCAATGCTGTCTCAAGTGTCCTCCCAACTGGGAGAGGAACCAGAATAGGGTCAGAGCCATGCAATTTGAGAAGGACTTCGCCTTGAAGGTGGAGAAAGGGGCCATGAATCAAGGGGTTGGGGCAGCTTCTAGAAGGTACCGGGTGGAGCCTCCAGAAAGGAACACAGCCCTGTGGGCACTTTGGTTTGGGCCCAGTGAGATCCTTGTCAGACCGCTGACCTCCAGAGCTATGAGACAATAAGTTTGCTGTTGTTGTAAGCTGCTAATGAGTAAGTGATTTGTTACGACAATAATAGGAACCAAACACACTCACCATACTCTGCCTGGAAGGCTCTTTCCCTAATTGCTTTGCCCAGTTTAATGCACCTCTTCTGGAAGATTTCATCAACTCCCACAGGCAGAGGGAGTGGCCGCAGTCTCCAGAAGTTCCCTTCTGGTATCATTTTTTTGCAGATCTCTTAGCGACACCAGGCTGTGTTATAATTTATCTGATTCCGTATCTACCTCTCCCACGAACCAGAAACTTGTTTATTAGCGTTGGGATTGTCTCTCATTTATTTTTGCTTCCCCAGGAGACAAATGGACCCGGCACTTCATGTGAAAAGAAGGAATGACTGATGAGAATAGAGGGCAAGTGAGACAGTAACACGCTGAAGGAGCCACGCCAGGCCTTGCCACCCCAGGCTGACCCGGGGACATGGCGTCCTCCGTAGAGCAAACAGCTTTGCTTCCAGATTTTGCATTTCTCCCCCAAAGCCTTGCTGGTCCCAGACCCGTTTTTCTTTGGGCAACTGGAGAAACGGCTCAGCTCTAAAATGTTAGTCTCTACCTATCCGTTGCTTAGACGTTTAGACCAAACCGTGAGCCCGGGGATGACGGAGCCTTTGACAAATCTGAGCACCCATGTATTCTCAGCACATTCTAGTCTCTGAAGGGAACAATGGGAGAAAGTCCTGGTCTTTAGTGACTTGATTCTCCAGCTGGAGAGGCAAATGATAACCGGATGAAAAGGGTGCGGCCCGGCAGAGGGTAAATGACATTAGAGGTCAATAAGACAGAAGGAGGGATCAAACGGAAGTCCCAGCCACGTGTGATCAGAGTCTAGGGAAAGGTTTCCGATGGGTAGGGCAGACTGGAGCTGGGCCCAGCTGAGTGTGGCTGGGGGCTCCGTGGGGATGCTGCCATTGCTAGAGATCTTGAACGCCGTGGATTTCAGTAAGGGTGGGGTCCGGAGAGAAAATGTCTAATTCTGCAGCCCCACGCATTCATTCATTCAACAAACATTTTAGGAGCCACTCCTAAGCCTTCTAGGAATGGGGCAGGAGAATAAAGAACAGGAACACCGATCTGAAGGCCACTGGGTAGCCATTCTGGAAGAGCACACATTTTCATCCAATTCGGTTGCGATCCGAATCAAATGCTAGCCTAGGTGTTCGATAAATAAACATCTATGGGTGGTTGAGAGATCACTCGCAGCCAGGAAGGATCAAGGGAGGCTTCTTGGCATCAGAAGTTTTCTTCCTTGGCCTTGAAGGATAGTCAAGCTAGTGCTAGGTGGGGATGGGGAAGGCAGGTTGGGTTGAGAGCTAGGCTTTTTTAAGGTGCATATATTTTAATGGGGATTTATTTTCTGCATTGTTAAAGCTTAATGGCTCCCTCAAATCATAGTGACATGAAGGCAAGGCAGAGCAGTTCACCAAGCAGCGGATTTTGCCCTGAGCAAAGGCACTTCTCCATGCGTGGAACAGTCCCCCACTGTTTCCTGTAAGAGCCTGTGCCAGCTTTGGAAATCAAACAGGAGCCCTTAAAGAAAACATTCCCTCACCAGCAAAGGAATAAGTAAGGGCTGGGTTACCCCAGGACAACACCTGCCAGACCGTCAGGCTAACGGCAGCTACAGGAAACCATCCTGGCCCCACTCAAGGTGAACACCCAAGGAGAGATGAGTCTTAATTACCTTTGCATTGTAGGTCCTCTGCCTCCTCGCCCAGCGCCCAGATAGCCAGGTGTGTTCCCCACTGGCTTTCTTACCTGAGGGATGGGATGAACAGACGGCTGAGTGGACAGACGGACGGAGAGATGAACTCCTGCCGTTCCGTGTGCTGCCACTGCCCAGTCCGTCTCCTGCGGGAGGAGGTGTGGCTGAGATAGTCTTCATCAAGTGGTATGTGGACATTGACGTGGGTCATGTGTCCGTGAGTCCCCTGGGGGAATACCTGGAAGGTTGTGGAAGAGTAGAGTTCTAGAGGTCTGGAGCGTGAGGGTAGTAAAATTCGGCTCCCGTAGCTGGTGAAGGGGGAAGGTCAAGGTGAAGGGAGATGTCCCAGGTGGTCTGAGACTCCTCTTCCAGACTTTCTGGCTGGGAGGGTTGCTCCTTCCCTCCTTCTTTTGGTCAAAGGTCAGTTGATTTGAAACTCTTCCCAGTGAGGACAGCAGCCAGCCAATAGGGTAACGAGGACTTCTAAAACCCAACTACACAAACCAGTTGACTTGAGAGCTTAAGTAGCGTCACCGTCAAATAATCCAGGCAGGAGTGTGAGGACACAGAAATCCAAGCTCCCAAGCCAGGAGCGCCTCCCTGGCGCCTGCCCTCCCAGCCCCCAAGGCTACAGGAAGGAGGAGGCCCCATCGCTTGGCAGGGGTCTCAGTAGGAACGTTCTCATTTCCGAGGCTGCTCTGACCTGGCCCAGGGAGGCTTGGGGGTGGGTGCAGAGAAAGGAGGCAGCTTTTATATTCTGAAGAATCTTCCAGCACTTCCCCAGTCCAGGCCTTGAGGTCCTGGCCCTGTTCCAATTTGAGGAATTACATTTTCCCTATGCAAATTACTCCCCTGAATTTGCAGAGATGCACTGGTGGAGGCCCGGCCTCCCTGGTAGACTTGGCAGTCTCCCTCCAAAACCAGGCCCCTTGGCCTTCTTCCTGGCTCCTCTGGGGGAGGCCTGGTTCCCGACCAGCAGCAGCAGCCACCCTCCCCATCGTGGCCCTAATCCTCTTGGACACTTAGGGAGACGTTTTAAATCTGCCTGAAGGGGGCGCCTGGGTGGCGCAGTCGGTTAAGCGTCCGACTTCAGCCAGGTCACGATCTCGCGGTCCGGGAGTTCGAGCCCCGCGTCGGGCTGTGGGCTGATGGCTCGGAGCCTGGAGCCTGTTTCCGATTCTGTGTCTCCCTCTCTCTCTGCCCCTCCCCCGTTCATGCTCTGTCTCTCTCTGTCCCAAAAATAAATAAACGTTGAAAAAAAAATAATAAATAAAAAAAAAATAAATCTGCCTGAAGGCTTGTGAAGGCATCAGGGATAGAGGTGGCCCAGAGGAAAGACCAGAGGTGACCAAAAGGAGTCCTGGATTCGGGTCATGCCCTGTCTGCCACCTGGAGTAGATCGCTTCCTGTCACTCAATCCCTGTCTTCCTGAAAAGCGAGACAGATGGAGATCGATGGTTTCCAAATCCTTTTAGGAGCGCTTTCAAAAGTCTTACAATACATGCATCTCTCTCTCTCTCTCTCTCTCTCTGTCTCTTGTTTTTTTTAGGACAAAGATTAAACCAGGAGGTTTCTTAGCTAGTGGTGCCCATGGTCTCCCGGAGAACTTAATAGTGGCCTTTGAAGTGTCTGCATTCTTCCATTTATCAGCTGTGTGACCTCGGAAAGACTAATGAACCTCTCTGTCCCTCAGTGTTCCCATCTGGGAAATGAGTGTGTATAGATTTACCTCCAAGGGGTCCTGCAAGAAGGACATGAATTCATACCCCTTCAGCACTTAGAACAGTGATAATAGCTAACACCAGCTCTGTGCCAGGCACTGTTCCACGTGCTGTGCTTATAATAACTCCCGTGAGCCTCACAGCGACCCTACAAGATAGGTGCCATTGCTATCCCCATTTAGCCCATGAGGGAATGGAAGAACAGAGAGGTTAGGCCACTTTCCAATGGTCACACAGCCAACATGGGACTGGAATCCAGGCAATCTGGTGCCAGAGCTGGGGATCTTAATTAAGACGCTGTCCTGTCTGCCTTATCCTGCAGTCATCACTCAGTATCATGCCAAGTCCTTTTTAGCATTAACGTCTTGGAATTCTGTACCATTTACGTGAGATTAAAAGTGTACATTTCTCGGCATGGTGTTTGTCACAAGGCAAGTGAGTCAAAAGAATTTAAATGTCTGCTCCCTTTTCTTTCCATTTGTCCGCGTACATTCACCCCCGACAGGAAATGATAGGCTGCCTTTTCCAAAAAGTATGCACTAGTAACTTAAGAAACAATATCCTCAAGGGGGATATACCTGGGAGACATTCTTTCCCTGCACCTACCCCTCTTTCTGTTTCAACTCCTGCCCCAACCATCCTGAGAATTTAAAAGATCACCTTATGTCTTTTTTTTTTTTTTTCAGCGTTTATTTATTTTTGGGACAGAGAGAGACAGAGCATGAACGGGGGAGGGGCAGAGAGAGAGGGAGACACAGAATCGGAAACAGGCTCCAGGCTCTGAGCCATCAGCCCAGAGCCTGACGCGGGCTCGAACTCACGGACCGCGAGATCGTGACCTGGCTGAAGTCGGACGCTTAACCGACTGCGCCACCCAGGCGCCCCGAAAGATCACCTTATGTCTTAATAGCTGATTCTCCAGTCTGGGTGCCCCAAGCACTGTGCTCCCCTTGAGGACAGACTATGTTCCCGCATCTATGAATCTCTTCAGTCGAGCACCGGGCCTGGCACTTAGTAGGTTCTCAATAAATGCTTGCTGGGTGAGGAGAGGAATTTAATTTATTAAGCAGGCAGTTGGCTTCAGGTCTAAGTCAGTGGTGAGAGGGCGCCACAGAGAACCTCAAGAATCAGCCAAAGGTTCTGGCTGGACGTGATAAGCCCGGGGAGGCGAGCAGGGCCAAGAGGAAGGACGGGTGGACAGAGCGGTGCCTCACTGAGGAAGCCCTGCTGGGCTTGGGCAGAACGGGGCACCAGAACCAGGCTGCTGTGGACCCCATGGACGATGCGGGCTGGCCGTGGTGATGGAGGTGGGGATGGCGGAGATAAAACGTGAGCCCCAGGACCCTTGGGGGAAATCAGCGGTGAGCTGGGCAACAGCGTCGGCGGAACGGATGCAGGAGTGGGGGAAACTGAGGTCGGAAAGTGTGGTGGTTCCTCTGACCCCGTGGCACAGTGGGTGGCCACAGCTTGGGGATGAGAGCGAGGGTGGAAACGGGGGAGGCAAGGGGCCTTGCCCCCATCTCCCCGTGATGCTCTATAAAGCGGAGAGAGTGACCCCCAGCCTGCAAGAGCCGGCAGAGGAGCAGAGGAGGGACCAGCTGACGGTGCCCCCAGGGTGAGGTCCCAGGGAGCCAGGTGACCGATTTCAGTTTAAGTCGAGTGTTTCTGTTTTCAGAACTGTCTGTCGAGGGCCCTCAGTCACTCGTTATGCCGGACCAGCAGACGGTTTCCAAAAGCGGGTTGCTCTGCTGGCTTAACCCACTTCAGAGCCAGTGTTTACCTGACGTTTGCTCGGTCAGCAAGCATCTGTTGCACACTCACCAGGGTCCCTGTTCTGTGCCAGAGGCAAAGGGGATGCCACATCATCAAGACCCCAAAGCCACAGGGTTGACTCTGGGGCAGACACGGGCCTCTATCCAGTATGAGTGAGGAGCTGACAGCTGGCGAGCTCTTTGCACTTACAGGAGCCTGAACGTGGGGCCTGGACTAAGCAGGGGACGGCTCCGCTAGAACAAGGAGTGGTCGGTGTCTTCCCCTCTTCACTTTCTGTTTTCTTCATGTCTCCATCTTCCATTGGTTCTGTCCTCCTCCTAAGAGCCCCACGTGTCCCTGACCTTGGTCTTACCACGTTCAGGCTGATTACGCTTGGCTCCCCTAGTCCGAGCTCACAGCCTCAGCTTCCTGACCCGCTCACTACTGCCTGGCTCTACCCCAGCTTGTTAGCTCCCCAGGAGCCCCAGCAGGGCCCCAGCAGGGGCTGGGGGGGGGGCGCGGCACCTGCACAGGGCTATGGCTCACAGCGCCTGCTCAGACCAGGGGTCTCCACCACATGTGTGCCCCTCGCTGTCCTGCCCATCTCTTCCCTCGGCCTCACAAACAGACTCCCTTCCTCCCATCGGCAGCGGAAGAAAATAACCGGGGAGGTGACATGTGCTCTCTGTGCAGAAGCCCTTGTTGGTGTCAGCCGTGGCTGTTTGAATGTGGTCCACATGTGGCTCGTGTGTGTGTGTGTGCGTGTGTGTGTGTGTGCGTGGGTGCCTGTGCTTTCTGCGTGAGCCAAACACTCTGAATCTGTTTATTTCCCTTTTACGATCACTTTCTCTCCCTCTGTAAAGCGCCAGGACGGGCCCGGCGTGCCAGGAATTGCTTGCAAGTGGTCCTCCAAGCCCGGAGCCGGCCTCTGCTGTCCCCATGCAGTGCGCGTAATGGGTCCTCCCAGGGACAATTTGCATAAAGGATAAATAAGAGAAACCCAATGTGAAGTTTATTCATTTTTAAATCCTGCAGCGTTTGTGATTGAAGGCCCAAGCTCAGATGTTTGCCGGATGCGTCCCATTAAGACTCGGGGCTTTGTCTAATGTCTGCTCTGTTTCTGCAGGGGGGTGTAATGCGCACTCCTTCCCTGCACTGGAGTGCCATTTCCAGAACCTCCTGCTCGACGAGGGACAGAGGAACGGCGGGCTGTGTTCCCTTCTACCAGGCCCCCTCGCTTTAATTTGCTGTAACAGAGCCAGCACATTAAATACAAAACATATTGATGTTCTTGAGAACCCTGGAGGGTCTTTACCCCTTCCTCGTCAGAGGAGCCTGGCATGCCGGGAGGGAGAGAAGATGGTGTTCGGCATGCACGCGGGGTGGCGCCTCCGGCGGGTCACAACTGATCGTCTGCCAAGAGCTGTGACCTCCCAGAGGACAGCGGGTGGGCAGAGGGACAGAGGTGCCATCGTGCCTGCCTCGCAGCAAGAGGGAGCATGCGGACAGGGCGGGCACCCTCGGGTTCAGGGCCACGGGCACACAGCAGCGGTTTGTGAACTAATGTCGAGGAGCGGGTGGCAGGAAGGGAAGAAGGAAGAAAGAGAGGGAAGGAAGGAGGGAGGGAGGTGGATGGCAGGCAGAGCGCCACCCAGCAATGGTGCTTGATTGGGCATGTTCTCTTCCGGGTCAGTGTTAATTAGCAAGTTCCCAAGATGGCGCAAGAGTCAGAGGAAGCTGGACGGGACCTAACTTTTGGCATTTGTCTATTCAAAACGCCCCGGGCTCTGGGAATTTGGCAGGATAGATTTGGCTGTCATGTTGTGCATATCTGTTACAACAAGTGTGCAAGAATAAATGCATCTCCTCCAGCAAATTCACTATTTCCCCGACCGTGTCTCCAGGGCTGGAGGAAACAGACCAAGAGAAGAAACAAAACAGGCAGCCCACTATGGCAGGACAAGGCAGGACCAAGAGCCAGCCCGACCGGACATGAACTTTACATTCTTTTCTCAAAGCTGAGAAAATCTAATTGATGTTCTTGAGAACCCTGGCGGGTTCTAAATCTAAATCTTCTAAATCTCACAACTCTAGAAGTTATTATCGTCGGGACACTGAGACTCAGAGAGTTTTAATAAATTTCAGAAGGTCACAGAGATCAAAACTGACTGGACTCATTCAAATCCAGTCCTGAGGCTGAGGGTGATTTTGGTGTTGTGGTGGTGACAACTGTATTGATAATGGTGATGATTGCGTTGTTGGTGGTATTGGTGGTGATGATTGTGTTGGTGGTGATGGTTGTGTTATTGGTGGTGATGATTGTGTTGGTTGTGGTGTTGGTAGTGGTGTTAGTGGTGTTGTGTTGGTGGTGTTGATTGTGTTGGCAGTGATGGTTGTGTTGGTGGTGATGGTTGTGTTATTGGTGGTGATGATTGTGTTGATTGTGGTGTTGGTGGTGATGGTTGTGTTGGTGGTGTTGACCGTGTTGGTGGTGATGATTGTGTTGGTTGTGGTGTTGGTGGTGATGGTTGTATTGGTGGTGTTGACCGTGTTGGTGGTGATGATTGTGTTGGTGGTGATGGTTGTGTTATTGGTGGTGATGATTTTGTTGGTGATGGTGATGATTGTACTGTTGGCGATGTTTGTGGTGATGATTGTGTTAGTGATGGTGATGATTGTGTTGGTGATCTTGATTGTGTTGGTGGTGATGATTGTGTTGGTTGTGGTGTTGGTAGTAGTGTTGGTGGTGTTGACCGTGTTGGTGGTGATGATTGTGTTGGTGGTGATGGTTGTGTTATTGGTGGTGATGATTGTGTTGGTGGTGTTGATTGTGTTGGTGGTGATGATTGTGTTGGTGGTGATGGTTGTGTTATTGGTGGTGATGATTGTGTTGGTGATGGTGATTGTGTTGGTGGTGATGATTGTGTTGGTTGTGGTGTTGGTAGTGGTGTTGGTGGTGTTGACCGTGTTGGTGGTGATGATTGTGTTGGTGGTGATGGTTGTGTTATTGGTGGTGATGATTGTGTTGGTGGTGTTGATTGTGTTGGTGGTGATGATTGCATTGTTGGTGGTATTGGTGGGGATGATTGTGTTGGTGGTGATGGTTGTGTTATTGGTGGTGATGATTTTGTTGATGATGGTGATGATTATACTGTTGGTGATGTTCGTGGTGATGATTGTGTTGGTGATCTTGATTGTGTTGGTGGTGATGATTGTGTTGGTTGTGGTGTTGGTAGTGGTGTTGGTGGTGATGACTGTGTTGTTGATGTCGATTGTGTTGGTGGCGGTGTTGGTGGTGATGATCATGGTGTTGGTATTGAAAGTGATGGTTGTGGTGTTCGTGGTGGCAGATGATGGATGATAAGCAGTCGTGATGGTGTGGATGGTGTCGGTGCCCATAGTAGTTGTAACTAATGTCTGAATCTTCCTTATAAGAAGACCCCTGGTGACAACTGTAATAAGGACTTTAAAGTAGTTCCTTGAAAGGTGTCCAGACTGTTAGCATTAGACTTCTGCATTGACTTCTAGGGGTGAGCAGGGAACTCACCATGAGCTGGAAATGAGTCGGGATATCTGAGCTTGTCCTGGCATCCAGGTGAACTAGACAGACATTGGGATGTGATTCCATGTGGTGTCACTCGGGGTTCCTGTCCTTTGTGAACAAAGTCTGCCCAGATAGGTAGCCTCTTTCACTGAGATATTTGAGAAGTGATGGACGAGACCTCTGTCTCCTGAGTCTGGCTCCACCCGTCTACCCGTGGCCCAAATAATCTCTACCTGCTGACGCTTCCTGAAAACCCCACTGTCAGCTACTCATTTTAGGTGGTTAAGCATTTCATTTTCCCTCTTTGAAATGCACATTTCCTATTCTTGAAAATTCTTTACGGGGATTGAGGATACTGAGAGGCTCCTAACAAAGGATCTGTCCCTGATCAAAATCTGTATCAATTCTGATTGGGAAAACGGTCTCAAGTCTTCTAGTTTAAGCAATCGCAATCCAGATCTCCAGGGAAAGGGCTGCAGAGTAAGTCCCATCCAGCTTTACATGGATGACTTCCTCACATCTGGTAAGATCACAGGGATGGGACACATGGGGGACCTGGGGGCAGAGAGCAGTGATGAGGTGAGGTCAGGCCTCAGGGAGGGAGTGTGTGGGTCCTGACATACGTGTCACCTGCCCAGGTGAGCCGATTGGGAGACAGCCGGCTGATGTAACACACACTGCATCTGTGATGAAGTTTCTTGGCTCATTGATTAATGCTGCCTGGGCCGCAAATGTCACTGACACCAGAGGAGCGGGCCACGCCCCTCACTGCTTTCATTTAATTAATTTGATCTTTGTGAGAGTCCTGAAAACAAGGTATTGCCATTATTCCCATTTTTCAGACTTGGAAACTGAGACTAAGGGTTTGCCCAAGGTGATGCAGCTAGTAAGCAGTGAAGCCAGAATTGGAAACGAAGTCATTGTATTCATTTATGCATCCGCTAATTATTGATCACCTACTCTGTTGCAAGCTCTAGAAACTGGTTAGCAAGACAAGATGTTCCTTGAGCTCACATTCTAGCCTTAGGGACTCTTTGCCTACCCTTCTTGTCATGCCACGATATCTCATCACGGCAAAAAATATCAGGCGAAACTCTGACAGCAAGAGATAGGATTATTAAACTCAGACTCCAAAATACCAAATATTAGTATCTGGGGCCATTCGGTACAGGGATAAACAGCCTCAGTACCTAAATATCATTTTTTTCTGAGCCAGACTATTAATGCACAATCATATTGGTGGTAACGGTGGGAAGAAAAGGTTCCATTATACTTGGCAAGTGTTATTTGTACGATGTGGAAATATGTAATAAACTTCGAAAAGATATTCATCAATGATTATTGGAAAACATATCAGAGCTGAAATATCGGTTGTCTAACAAACCCATTTATGGGGCTGCGCTCGTTTTGGAGACACTGAAGAAATGAGGCACTCCCGATTGAGTGAGACCTGTCC
This sequence comes from Leopardus geoffroyi, assembly GCF_018350155.1. Taxonomy (NCBI): domain Eukaryota; kingdom Metazoa; phylum Chordata; class Mammalia; order Carnivora; family Felidae; genus Leopardus; species Leopardus geoffroyi. The sequence goes on along the minus strand of NC_059339.1, from coordinate 67,451,033 downwards.
CCACACACCATCGGGGCCTCTTTACTCTGGAAAATGATGCTGACTAGCGTATACAGTTGTCCTGGCGCTATCCTTCTGTGAAGCAACCTACCCATCGGGGGCTCAGGTCACACAGGGTGGGCTCGTAAGCTCCCTTCGTCACCTCCTGGCCTCCACAGCTTATGTGGACACATGGACAGAAACGGAGAAAGGGCAAGGAAGCTGCCTGGTGAGGAGGTCAGAGCGAGATCATGTATCTTCCCTCAATAAAAATGTGTCTTTAACTCCCTATCAAGTACCTCATTAATCCTAGCATGGGATGAGAGCTTCATTAAAAATGCAATCCAGGGGCGCCTGGGTGGCGCAGTCGGTTAAGCGTCCGACTTCAGCCAGGTCACGATCTCGCTGTCTGTGAGTTTGAGCCCCGCGTCGGGCTCTGGGCTGATGGCTCAGAGCCTGGAGCCTGTTTCGGATTCTGTGTCTCCCTCTCTCTCTGCCCTTCCCCCATTCATGCTCTGTCTCTCTCTGTCCCAAAAATAAATAAACGTTGAAAAAAAAAAAAATTAAAAAAAAAATGCAATCCAATTAATTCTGTGTGTACGCTTTTTTTTTTTGAGTCAGAACAGGGCTGATTTGGGCTTTTGGGGGGCGAGATGATCCCGGGAATGGTCACTCACTGATAATCCCACTAATTGCTGGCCCTTTGCCCAGGATGAATTGCTGTGTACTCCACATCTAGTCCCATTGTGAGAGCTGGCAAATGGAGATTATAAGTTTGAATGAAGGGTGCCTGGGTGGCTCAGTCGGTCGGGCGCCCGACTTCCGCTCAGGTAATGATCTCGCAGTTCACGAGTTCGAGCCCCGCATCGGGCTCTGTGCTGACAGCTCAGAGCCTGACGCCTACTTCAGATTCTGTGTCTCTCCCTCTCTGCCCCCCTCCCCTGCTCATGCTCTGTCTCTCTGTGTCCCTCAATAATAAATAAACGTTAAAAAAAAAACAACCTTAAAAAAAAGGTTGTTTGAAAGATTAAGAAAACAAGAGAGGTTCATGGTTCAGGATGGACCCCTATGCCTTCCTAGGAAGATTTCAAGAGCTTCCTTTGCCTCTCATCACTGATTACTTAAGGCTTATGGAACCATCTTCCTCACTGACAACTTTAGGGATGGTGAGCGGGAGTTCCTGCAAGGTATGCAGACAGCTGACAACTTAGGATATTCAATGTCAAAGTCACAGGAAGCTTCCACTGACCCTGACCATGACAGGTTTTCTTTTCACACAGGGCTCGTGCTAACCACTTACTAACTCCATGCATGGAATTCTCTGGGTTCTGTCATGAAGTGTGGGCTGGTGTCCAGCCAATGGTGACTTAAGTTGACACTTCCCAAGGATTCTGCAACCTCAAAAGGGCTTCTGGAGAAAGGAAATACATGGGAGTAGAGGTGAGGGGTGGGACCCCCAAACTTTCGGACCCCCAAAGTTTTTTCTGAGAGCCCCATCATGACTCAGCACAGCACCTCCCAAATGCCTTGTGCCACAGTGAGATCCCCATCACAGCAGATATTCAAGAAGAGGCAGAATGGCCCACAAGGAATGTACAGGAAGATTTCCTAAGCCAGATTACCCATTGGCCACATGATCTTCAAGACTCCATGGCTCATGGTGTGGTAGGGTCCCCTCCCTAAGGAGAGAGAAAAAAGGGAGAGAAAACTTCAAGGTAACGTGGCTATGCACCTACGTGACAACATCCCTCATGACCTTGTAAACTGAGACTACTTAATAGACTGCATGTTTATCTGGGTTACCATACATGGGGACAAAGAAATAGAAAATATATATATAAAAAAAGAACTATGGCGTGCGATGTTCGGCGCTCAGTGCTTTGGGTCCGAACCCAACTGAGCGGTGCCGGCACGAATAAAAGTTGCTTCCTGGAAACTAAAAGCCTCGGTGTCACAACTCTCTGTGCAAGAATCCTGCTACAGTGGTATATCACGAGCATGAGTGTGGTCAAGTACCAGAGAGGTAAATGGAGATTGAGTCAATACCTAAAGTCTCTGGACACGAAGGCGTTATTTAACAGTCAACATCGAAGGTGTGTTTCAGCCTGCTTCTACTTCCCAGCAGGTAGTTGCACCCAAGAGTCAGGATTCCTGACTTCTGGTCTCAGCCCTAAGTAGCCACGTTACCTTAGACGAATTTCTTCATCACCTGATCCTTGGTTTGCTCCTCTTTAAAATGGAAGTAACAATGGAACCTCTAGTATTTGCTAGACTGCTGGGGTCATGGTTCCTTCGAAGTTAAGGACAAAGCCCACTTACCCTCCCCCGCTCTCCAGAGTCCCACGTGGGTCAAGGATTCACATAGACACTTGATGTGACCTGAAACGTGGTCAAAAATGGGAATGTGCTTAAGCAATAGGAAAAACGAGAAACATTTCTGTATGAGGATGTATCAGTTGTAACATTCCTTCTAGATCAAAAGATCTATGATGTTGTGATTAAAAGGCAGTGTGGGGCATTGCAAAGTCCTGCGTTTATTTGCCTCATTACCACGTCCCCGACTGTTACTGGGTAACTTGTTGAATCATTTTGCTTCCTTGGATAATATTATGTGAGCTGCCTGCTGCTTACCTCAGGGAATAAATTAAAGTATCAAATGAAATTGAGTATTGGAAAGTGCTTTGAAAAGTACACAGCACTACATTGGTTGCTCATCCGACTTCAGCTCAAGTCATGACCTCATCGTTCACGAGTTCAAGCCCCACATCGGGCTCCATGCTGACAGCTCAGAGCCTGGAGCCTGCTTCGGATTCTGTGTTTCCCTCTCTCTCTCTCCCACTCCCCTGCTTGTGCTCTGTCTCCCTCTCTCTCAAAAATGAATAAACTTAAAAAAATTTTTTTAAATAAGAAATAAAAAAAAATTTTGATTAATAGCACAAGTTATAATCCAATTGGAGACAAAAGCTTCATCAGTTCCCCCGATTATTTTTCTCAGCTGCCCTTTATACTCTCAGCAAGTTACCCGGTCTGTATCCTCTAGACCAGTGGTTCTCAAACTTGAGCTTGCATTAGAATCTGGAGGGCTTGGGGCGCCTGGGTGGCGCAGTCGGTTAAGCGTCCGACTTCAGCCAGGTCACGATCTCGCGGTCCGGGAGTTCGAGCCCCGCGTCGGGCTCTGTGCTGACAGCTCAGAGCCTAGAGCCTGTTTCCGATTCTGTGTCTCCCTCTCTCTCTGCCCCTCCCCCGTTCATGCTCTGTCTCTCTCTGTCCCAAAAATAAAAAATAAAACGATGAAAAAAAAAAAGAATCTGGAGGGCCTTGTTAAAACCGAAGGCTGGGATCTGTCCTCCTGATTCAGTAGGTCTAGGGTGGGTCCTGAGAATTTACATTTCTAAGTTCCCAGGTGCTGCTGCCATTACCACTCCCAGACGACCCTTCAAGAACTACGGCTTTGAGAACTATTGGTCTCATTCTTTGATGCGCTTAATATCCATGTGGACTTTTCGTAACCTGATGGCTTCCCAGATATATCACAGCATCCCTGTGAAGTGGACATAAGGTCAGGCAGTATTAGGGATATTTTACAAATGCACAGAACAGGGGGCGCCTGGGTGGCTCAGTCGGTTGGGCGACCGACTTCAGCTCAGGTCATGATCTCGCAGTCCGTGAGTTCGAGCCCCGCATCGGGCTCTGTGCTGACGGCTCAGAGCCTGGAGCCTGTTTCCGATTCTGTGTCTCCCTCTCGCTCTGACCCTCCCTCGTTCATGCTCTCTCTCTGTCTCAAAAATAAATAAACATTAAAAAAAACAAAAAAAAAACCAAATGCACAGAACAGGGCCCAGAGACCGGAAGCAATGATGTACTGAGAGGCTCACAGTGAATCGGTGGTCCGATGGGGATAAAATCATGGTTTTTCTGGATGTCCAGCTCAGTGTCCTTCCCCTGGGGCTGGACTGCCCCCTACTGGCAGGTCAGTCACAGTCGCTAGCCCCGCTGGAGGTCGGGCTGGTGACAAGTTGCAAGGCTGCCCACAGAGTTCCGTGTTTCCAGCATTTTCTGACAGCTGATGCTGTGAGGGATCTGTCTGTTTTGATGGAGGGTGTGTGGTCCAGGAATGAGTTCCCACTTCTGCAGCCACAGAGTTTATCAGATTCTGCAGGTGGAAACTGTTCCAAGCTGTCCCTCCTCTCTCACTAAGCACTGGGTTAGGTACTTGGTCTAAGGCACAGGCTCCCTGTGGGAAGACAACGTCCTCAGGCTATGGCTAGCTTTTTATCCACATAGCTTCCCTGGACCCAGTGACAAGCAGTCCCTTGATCAAATTCAGTTGGCTCCTTAGAGCCCTCCCTGCCACGAACCCTCCTCTGTTTAGTGTGCAGAACCCAGTTTTAGCAAAGAAATTCTCCATGCCTGCTTAGAATGTTCCACCCCTGATATGCAGACCCCTGACACCTAACCAAATTCCTCATTAGTAATTTTCCCTCTTCTTCTACCCCCTGCCCCCTGGCTATCAATCTCCACCGGGACTGTTGTATTCAGAGTTGAGCGTTTAGTCTCTTCCCTTGTGCAACAGTCTTGAATAAAATGGATCTTGCTATTTTTGGCAAGCGTGCAGTGAATTATTATTTTTTTCAACACCAGAAACATACTTGATGCTCTTCCTTCTGTGTCCAACCTGGGCAGGTTGTTGTCCTCAAGTGATTGTAGACCCAGCCTCTGAACTCTCATCCCTTGGAGTGATGTGTAACTCATCTACATTCTTCTAAAACTGCTCTTTGCCAACATCGCCACATCTGGAGGCCCTGGGAGCCCCAGGAAGAGTCCATCAGTGCTCCAGTCTGCAACCCATTTGTCCCTTCCCACATCCCCCTATGGAGACCCCACTCTTTCCCACCCACAGAGGTCCAGGGTCTTGGGGATCCCAGGTGAGGCCAGATCTGGTCCCAGACAGGGACCGGCAGTGCCTAGAGACGTGGAAGAGGTGAGCTGGCATGGCTTGGAGCCTTTCCAAGCTGCTCAACCAGGAAGGGGGGGAAGATGTCAGCTGTGAAAACCAGCTCGTGAGCTCTAAACACCAACTCCAAGCACTAAGTCCTGCAAAGCCACAGAGAAAGACTAGGTCTCTCGGATTTATATTTTTCTTCCTCCCTTCTCCCTTTCCAGATCCACAGCAGTGTTCTCCGGGCTGAGCAGGTTTGTCTGCTGTTATTATGTCGGCTGCTGCTCTTGGACGCCAGTGTGTGTGCGCGCGTGTGTATGAGAGCGTGTGCGTGTTTCCTCCAGAGTGACTGGTTTGTGCTGTCATCAGCCGTTGTTTTGGTAAATGGCGAGTTAAACAGATATATCCAAGCGTAAAATCTAAAAAATGTTCCCTCTGGGCGCCCGGGGGGTGTTGTTTGAAATCAACTACATATCAATTGAGCGGCGGCGAGCGGATCCGATGATAAATTCCAGTCCACAGACGCCTTATAAATTACATTTTTTTGTGCGCGATCTTGCCTCATCTCAGCTCCCCAGAGGCCCTTAGACTGAGAAGTATGATTGTGTTGGAGAAACGTTTGCTCAGCTTGAGCGAGGCCATTAGCTTTGCATGTGCCAGTCCGGCCCTGCGCTCCCCCGCCCCCAACCTCCCCCCGCCCCCCTTCCGCCCCCCTCCCGCCCCTTTAACAAAATACAATATGTGCCTGGTAATTTTTCTGTTCATTATCTCATTGTTTTCTGTAAGTACAAGGTTAGATTGAATTACTGCGGGCTCCGCCGCCTATTTGTAATTCTCCTTCCATGCCGAGCTGCTAATGAATGGGCAATTTAGTCAATTCTTTGTAACGGCTTCTTCTGTGCGTCAGCCACTTAATTACTCTGAGCCTTTCTCACTGCTGCTTTATTGCATGGAAAGGCAGGCTGCTTTGAGGGCTTGGCACGGGGATCTCCAGCTTCCAAAAAGGAAAAAAAAAAATTATCAGAGGCAACCAGGATGGTGAATCCGTTTGATGCCTTCTGCAGCGGCTGGAGTGACATTGTGTGGCCTCTGCCCACACAGCCCCCTGTCCATCCCCACTCAGGAGTTTCTCTTCCTCCTTCTTTGCTGACAGTTTGGTTTATTCCTGGCCGTGGCAGTCACCGGCCTGGGTAGCAGGAAAGTGCAGGCTTCTCTCCTAGAACGTCCTTGCGGGGGCAGTCCTGGTGTTTTAAAACACCGTTATTATTAGCCTGATCAGTGTGCTATTTCATTGTCAGTATCTCCAAACCATAACCCGGGGTCCCACTCTGGGACACGGGGAGCTTCCTCCTCATCTTTGTTTGGAGCAAACCCTCATCACGAGGGGAATGGGCGAGGTGTTCATTATGCCCCTGCGACAAAAGGAAGCTCGGGGTCCGGGCATTCCAAGCGACATGCCTAGGGCCAGCCAGCCCGCTGTGGCAGAGCCAGGGCTCACAGGAAGTTGGGTCACCATGTCGCCCTTCTCTCTTCCTCCCACTCCATCCTACTGCCCACAGGGCACTGGACAGTAGTGTCTTATAGCCAGGCTGGAGTGTCCCACCGTAGAGCTAAGTGTGAGTTGTCCTTAAAAGGGACAGGAACAACTGTGGAAAGGGTGAGGACTTTATGGCAGGGACTGAGAGGCTGAAAACCCCCAGGAACTGGGAAGTCTTTCAATAGAGAGTCAGTTTACAAAGTGGCATTTTTGGGTGCACCTGTCATGTTACCAGGGTATTCCTATGTGTCCCGGAGTCAAGATGAACATAGAATTTATCATCCAAACTGGGATACTTTTGGAAGTGAGAGGAGGCACGCTGAACAGTCATGCTGGGGTCTGTGGAGGACAGTGGGATGGTCGGGAGCACACCAGGTGTCAGGGTCACCCCACTCAGGCAACCGAGAATCGATGAACGCTGTGCCAGGGGCACACCTTCGGACCCAGCCGCTCCGATCGCCAGCTGGATCCACCCCTGGGTTTATTCTCTGTATGTGAGCAAGGAGTCTCTGCCTGTGTCTGAAAAATGATGGATTCAACAAATCCTGTGAACGAGCACTGGCCAGGTATAGACTGGGAAGACAGGAGACAGGAAGGCGCATTTTGACTGCTTTAGCAGAACGGAGGTCAACGGTTCTCTGAATGCTGCTCATCTCCTATAACAGTCCCCTTAACATGCTGGTCCCTCAACCCAGAAAGCTCATCTCCTCCTTTTGGCTCTGACTCCCTCCTACTTGTCCTTTGGACGGCAGCTCAAATGTCGCTTCCTCCAGGAAGCCTTCTCTGGTCTCTGAGATTACATTAGGACCCCTTGTTATTCTATTTCATAACATCCTATACTTCTCTTCGTTACTTATACCATAAGTATTATGCTACAAGTACAATTATGTGTGTAATTATGTGTTCAATACCTCTCCTTCCCCACCCCTACCCCTGGTCTGTCTGTATTCGGCCCTCGATAAATATGTGTCCAATAACAGTAACTCACATTTAAATGACACTGTCTATGTGCCGGGTGCCACTCTAAGTGGTTTACAAACGTTACTCATGAAACCTCACAAGTTTATATGATGGGTACTATTAATATCTCTACTTTACAAATGAGGAAACGGAGGCCTCAGGAAGGAAATTAAGTTGACATGGGGGAGGCAGGATTCGAATCCAGACAGTCTGGATGTCAGATCTGAAAAGAGCCTAAAGAGGGGCACCTGGGTGGCTCAGTCGGTTGAGCGTCCAACTTTGGTTCAGGTCATGATCTCGCAGTTTGTGAGTTCGAGCCCCGCGTCGGGCTCTGTGCTGACGGCTCAGAGCCTGGAGCCTGCTTCACATTCTATGTCTCCCTCTCTCTGCCTCTCCCATGCTCATGCACTCTCTCTCTCTCTTTCAAAAATAAATAAACATTAAAATTTTTTTTTTTTAATAAAATTTTTTTTTTCAATGTTTATTTATTTTTGGGACAGAGAGAGACAGAGCATGAACAGGGGAGGGGCAGAGAGAGAGGGAGACACAGAATCGGAAACAGGCTCCAGGCTCTGAGCCATCAGCCCAGAGCCCGACGCGGGGCTCGAACTCCCGGACCGCGAGATCGTGACCTGGCTGAAGTCGGACGCTTAACCGACTGCGCCACCCAGGCGCCCCTAAAAATTTTTTTTTTAAAGAACATAAAGCTTGGAGTCAGGAGATGTAGCCTCCAGGCCTGACTCTGCCTTGTACCAGTGGTGTGCCCTTGGCCAAGTCAGCAGGTCCCTAGACCAGCAAACGGAATGGTGTTACTACAAATGTGGCGTGATTGTTGGTTGAAAGTAGCCTTACCGCCTGCTTTCTGCACAATGGGCATTCCCATCCACCCTATACTTTACTCATGCTCCCCGGGTTTGCCACCCCAAGGCCAAGTGCTCAGCCTGGCTCGGTAACAGGTCTGTAAAGGTCTGTTAAACTGAACAGAACCAGCTATGCCTCTGGGTCTAGCTCTCATTGCTTCCGCGGCAGGAAACCTTCGTGGGTTGCTCCAAACCCTCTCTAGTCTCTCTTCTCTGAGCCCTGTGCAGCTCACACAACCTGCAACGCATCACAGAGTGCCCAATTCTCTCCTGGCCGCACCTGTTTTCTCTGTCAAACTGCAGGCTGTGAAATCAGTCTAGGGGGGGCTGCGACCAGGAGGGGCAGAGAAGTAGAAGCAAACAGAGTAGAAAATGCTGGGATGCATCACGCATATAGTGAAGTAGAGTTTCAGGAAACTCTGTGTGTGTGTGTGTGTGTGTGTGTGTGTGTGTGTGTGTGTTGCATCACAATGTAAGATGTGCATCTGAATCTGAGGCTCAGTCCAGAGAGGTATGTCAAGCCTTGAGGGCTGCATTTGGGACACTTGTCTGGAGGAGGAGACCTCTCTTCGTATGGAAGTTGCTCACCACGATAGGACTTGCTTTGCCAGATAATCTGGCTCGGCCAAGGCATGTCTCTGCAGTCTGCCTGCACACTTCTCCAGGGTATCAGGGTTCTCAGTGCCAAGGTCTACCAGGGGCAGCCTCTCGTTCCTCTTGCCCTGGTGTTTGCCCATGCCTTGGGTTTCCGGGCAAGTGCTACATCCTCTCCTGTGGGTGTTGTAAGTGTCTGCAGGGTTTCTGCTCTGCCTCTGGTAGGAGTTCTCCTTCAACAGTTTTCCAAGCATCTCCCTTGGTCTGCTGGATGTCCCGATGTGGGCGTAGCTCCCCACAGGGCAGGATGAGTGCTTCTTCTCTCCTCTTCTCTGCTGTCTGCATAGGGGAGCACTTAACGACCAGCTCAGGGCTTGAGATCACGTTAACCCTGAGCCTCAGGTTCCTCATCTGTTATTACATTCCTCATAGGATCCGAGAGAGAATTCTTTATTCTTTTTTAAAGATTTTATTTTTAAGTAATGCCTACACGCAACGTGGGGCTCGAACTCACAACCTCGAGATCAAGAGTTGCACGCTCTCCCAACCGAGCCAGCCAGGCGCCCCTAGGAGAGAATTCCGTAACAGAAAACATACGTGTAAGGCGCTGGCTCAGGGAAAACGTTCAGTAAACCCTCCCTCCCTGTCCCCACCCTTCCTACTGTCACTTCCAGCCACGGCTGGGATGGAGGAAGGGAGAGGGGGGAGCATTGAGGTAAGCACGGGGCTCAGGTTGCTGCCCCTGCCACCTCCATGGTCATGATCTGGTAACATGTGTGTCTCGTGCCCCCTAGGGACGGCTCTGTGCACGGTCTGTGTAGACACATGGGCTCCTCACTTTCAGTAATCAAAAGCTCAATTTCTTTTTTTTTTTAATTTTTTAAAGTTTATTTATTTTGAGAGACAGAGAGAGGTAGAGAGCCAGCAGGGAAGCGTCAGAGAGAGAGAGAAAGGCAGAGAGAGAATCCCAAGCATACTCCGGGCTGTCAGCACAGAGCCCAGTGTGGGGGGGTTGAAACTCACCAACCTCAAGGTCATGACCTGAGCTGAAATAAACAACCTGGGCTGAAACTCACAAACCTTGAGGTCATGACCTGAGCTGAAATAAACAGCCAGCCGTTTAACTAACTGAGCCTCCCAGGCACCCCCAAAAGTTCAATTTGTTTCACAGGAAGCAGCTCTCCCAGCTCTCACAGGAAGCTGCCTCCCAGGGAGGCAGGTATGTCCCATCGTTGAGGCGTTTGTCATCTAAGCCAGCTCCGTGGAAGAGGGATTGATGGACACACACCCCTGTCCTCACAAAGCTTTCATTCTACAGGAGAAAATGGCCGGGAGAAAACAGAGGGCACTGCTTTGGCCTGCCTTGGTTCCAAGCTCTAAACGCCTCATCTCATTTCAAGAAACCCTGTAAGGGGAACTGTCTAATCCCCATTTTACAGATGAGGAAACCGAAGCCCAGAGCTCCTGTCCCTCCCCCAGGGTCACCCAGGTAGTAGGCGGGACAAGTCAGATCCCGGCACGGGGCAGTCTGGCTCCAGCATGGAGCCCCTGGTCGCAGGAGACCTGACGTGGGGACCTGTGCCTCCTCCAATCACCCTGCAGACAGAACACAACACCCGGCCCAATCCTTTTGGGAAAACATACCAGACCAAGTATCATCAAGATAGTCTAGATAGTATCATTTTAACGCAGGGGAGAGAAAACCTACCTGCCAGCAAAGAGGTGTCCAGGCCTCATCGTCACCTGTCAGGCCTCATTGTCACCTGTCAGCCTGAGACAGCCCTTCCCCCAGGCCCCACCACCCCGTGTATCGCTCCACCTTAACAAAGAAAATGTGGGGCTGGCTGGCTGCCTGCCCCCCCCCCCCATCACTGAAGGCGGGGCTTCTGTTTTATCTACTGCCGAGTCCCTAGGCTTAACAAGGGACTCCCATATGCTGGGGCCTTGATAAATACCCATCGAGAGAAGAGGTGATAACAGCCAAGTCTGGAAGGTGGTGACATATGGCGTTGCCCGTAAAGTATTTTCATCTTTGTTGTAAGTTTTAAATTTTTCATAGTAAAATGTTGGGGAAGAAAAAAGAATAGATGAAGGAAATGTGTAAAGAGATTATAATAGCATGGAAAATGTTTATGCATGAGGGATAAAGGCAGAAACAAACTCAGGCTACAATGGCAAACATGGATGCTAGGACCGTAGAAGAAAATACCCAGAGTGTCGCAGGCCTTGGAGGCAGTGCCACTACGCATGATCGGAATATTCGCCCTTTCACCTATCGCCGCCTGCTTTGCGGGGGACCCTGTGTTCCTCGCATAATGCAGGAAATTTCTTTGTTCTGCCAGGCGTCCTCAGCCCTGATTTCTATAAGAAAAGCAACAGGGCTCCCTTTTTTTGCAAACCTAGTGCATAAAAAAGCAAATATAAACTTTGAGTTCATCCAAGGAGTCTTTCCGGGCAACAGCAACTCCCCTTTCAAAGGCCAACCCTCTTTTTTTTTTTTTTTTAAATGTTTATTTATTTTTGACAGACAGAGACAGAGAGACAAAGAGACACAGCATGAGCAGGGGAGGGGCAGAGAGAGAGAGAGAGAGAGAGAGAGAAACACAGAATCTGAAGCAGGCTCCAGGCTCCGAGCTGTCAGCACAGAGCCGGACGCGGGGCTTCAGCTCCCGAACCGCGAGGTCATGACCTGAGCCGAAGTCAAAACGTGTAACCGACTGAGCCACCCAGGCGCCCCTAAAGGCCAACCCTCTTAAGACACGACGGAGAAAAGCCATCTTCAGGGCTGATGCGAGGTGGTGTCAAGACTGCTTCCTTGGCCTACGAGGAGATGGTTCCCCCCCAAGGAGGCCAGCCATGCCCTCCCACCCCCCACCCCCCACCCCAGGTTGGAGCCTGGCACAGGGTCCTGGGGCCCTTGGTGGCCTCTCACTCCAAGAGCACAATGGTCTGAGCCTGACGGCAGGAACAGGTGGTGGATAGCCCAGCTCATCCCCCACAAAGCCAGGCCCTGACAGCCCCCCGGACAGGTGATGCCGAGAGACTCTGCCCAAGCTGGCCTGGCACGTGTCTCCCTCACTACCCCATTAAAGGCTCCCTCAGGCCCCCCTGATGTCTCTAGCCTGGCCACAGTGAGGGGAGGCTGCTATTTCCTGGGGACCCCCAGAGCAGCCATTGTCTGTGGCCACAGCACATGACCACCAGCCTCTTCCCACTGCCCATGTCCTGTACCAGGCCCCCTCCCTCGGGCATGTGGCTTTGGATAAGGCCAACGCCCTTGTCCTCTTGCAAGGAAGGGCTTTGCAGCTCTACCAGAGGCTACTGAGCTCCTGGCTCCCACCTGCCTCCCACTAGGCAGTGCTATTAAACAACTTCTGAGATCTCCATCGTGACAACGTGCCTCTTTCCCAAGGAACTGACGTGTGTTTTTAGGCACCTGTCATCGGTCAGAGACTAGGCTGTAGGCCCACGTAATTCTTGCCTGATATTTTGGGGTCTAATCATGATCTTTATTTTCCCAGTGAGGTAACTGAGGCTTAGAAAGCTTAAACAACTTTAAGAAGGTCAAAGCTCCCAAGTGACTAAGCCCAGATTGGAGCAAAACTTCCTAACCTGTGTTTGTCCAGCAAACGGAAGGAATTATGTGTGTTTGTTCCTCTGGGCACGCTCTGTGACACTACAAGTACAATTGGAGAGCTGCTGGATGCTGGCTCATCTCGCTGGGAATTAGGAAGAAAGATGTCCTCCCTGACAGCTGCCCAGTCCGCAGGCCTCCAACTGCATATGACGCTCTCTCTTAAGAATAAGGTGTTACCCTTGTGGGTTCCAGAAGATTGGAACTGACATTGCACCTGGGTCCTCCATTTCCTACCTCTTCCCTTCAACCACTTCCAGTAGGCAACCCCACTCAGCAGATCGAAAACCTGAGGCCTGGAAAACCTGTGACTTAGAATTGTATGCAGGCAAAGCAGGAAGGGAGCAGTGGTCCCTTAGCACGTGCTCGATTCTTTAGTGTTACATATGAGGACATGGAGGCCCAAGGAGTGTGGTGGTGATGATTGCATACGGTCCTCCAGCTCCGCGGTGCTGGGGTGGAGACAAGAATCCAGCTCCCAAATCGGAGTCAAGGGCTGCGGAATAATTGCGGAGCTCCAGCCGCCCTGGTACCGTCTCTAGGTTCCCATGGCAACCGCGTGGCACAAACCATCCAATGGTTTGGGTAGCATTGACTCTTCCTCTATATGGCTTTTTTTTTTTTCTTTAAGGGAAAATATTTATATATCCCCTTCACCCTCCCCAAATGGACTCATTCATGAAAGACACTGGGACACTTTCCAGAAAACAGGTATCCAGGCAGGAAATGGCGATCCTAGCTCATGAAGGCCCGGGGAGGCCTCTGGATTAGGGAGTATGTCTAAAACAGATTAATGACTTGGAGAGAAACGCTATGGAATCATGGTTTGGAGTCTTGGCTTATCTTTGCTCGCCCTACCTGTAGGTCTCTTTCTCATCTCTTAATCAAACAAACCATGATGCATATTTCTGGCAGCTTGTGCTTCTCACGAGGTTTTTACCATACCCGTTTCATCTGACTCTGAAGGGTTGATGGAACAGGTTTTGCCATGCGACAGCCGGGAAAACTGAGGCCAGACGGTTGTCACAGGACTCGTTGTGGGATTCCTCCAGCGATGGGATTCTCCTTCTCTGAACACAGGCCAAGGGTGTGTCGGCTATTTACCGGACACCCCGGAGACCTCAGCACGGGCTCAGCCCCTCGGAGCTGGAGGGGAGGCTGGAAAAAGGCAGACGGCCAATGATTAAACAAGGAACTGAAATTCTCAAATGTTATTAAAACTGCCATGGAGAAAACACACGTAGGCTAGCCAGGGGTGTATCTCCAAGGGGCTGGCATTTAAATCGAGAGCCCCTAGGGGCGCCTGGGTGGCTCAGTTGGTTAAGCGTCCGACTTCAGCTCAGGTCACGATCTCGCGGTCCGTGAGTTCGAGCCCCGCGTCGGGCTCTGGGCTGATGGCTCAGAGCCTGGAGCCTGCTTCCGATTCTGTGTCTCCCTCTCTCTCTGCCCCTCCCCTGTTCATGCTCTGTCTCTCTCTGTCTCAAAAATAAATAAAACCTTAATAAATAAATAAATAAATAAATAAATCGAGAGCCCCAGGTATGGGAAGAGTGGTAGGAGGACACTCCTCAGGGAAGGGCATGTGCTAGCACCCTGAGGAGGAAGGTAGTCAGCACCCGCAAGGGAGGGAAAGGAGGTCAGGAAGAATCCAGCGTGGAGTGGGGAGAGAAGGGGAGGGACTTGACGTGAGACCAGGGGGGTAGACAGGGGCCAGGTTATTTCAGGCCTTACAGTCACGGTAAGACATGGGCATACGGTCAAATGCACTTTTACTCCCATATGCCAAACGTGCGGGTGTTCACACACATGTCCATGCATGATGCATGTATACACATGCACACACATGCTTAACATATCCAGATGCCGCTTACACACATACACACATATATGAAAACACACATATACACAAGAGTGTGTCCGGACAGCTGCCTGACAGCACATTGTTGCATGCACTTAAACACCCCTGCACGCCTATGCACACACACACAAACGCACGCTCGTATGCACCCACACGCCCGCTGATGTACATACCCCAAAGCACATAGGCACACATTCTGTCATGCGCACACATGCTCTGTTTCACCAATGCACACGTTTATGCGTGCGTGCATACTCACACGTAGATACTCAAAGGTGCACACGTAGAGCCCACAACAAGCCGGGCTCAGACGGGCTCTCAGCTACGGATAAACTTCTCTGCTGGTTGGTTATAATCTTTCATTGGAACTGACACGTTGATAGCCCCAGTTTTTCTAGGAAGTGACCTTCATGCAGGCTATTGATTTCCAGTGGCTATCAGGCGCCTGCCACTGGAGTGACAGGCCCGGTCAGAGGTCAGCCCTTAAATAAAGCTTCTGGATTACTAAGCACCAACCACTCCAATGAAAATGGAAATTGGCAGCCCTGGCTCCCGTTTATGTGGCCTGCTCCCGTGGATGGGGCTCCAGCCCTGAGTGACCACCTCTTGTTCCCGCACTCGGACCCACCCCGGATCCTGGTTCTGTGGGCGCCCACAGGTTCCTGTTTGGCGGGGAGCTGGGCTGAAGGCTGCAGGTGCACAGTTGCTAGGGCCTGGAACTTCCTGGATCGTGTCCCAGCAAGGCCCCGGGACCATCCTCCTAAACCCAGCATCCTGGTAACAGATGACAAGGTCCAAGAGACCCACAGGTGCCTCTCCTTCTGGTTTTGGACAGGTGGCATCACCTCTCCGGACCTCAGTTCGCCCCCACCCCCACTTTCTTCTGCATCCACACACACTCGTCCTTCTCATCCCATTTCACAATGCTGAGGGCCAGATAAGTGAGTCCATGGAGGCCTGCTGAGTCATGTAAAACACAGCACAAGGAGATGGTGCCATTAGTCTCCATGTTTTTAAAGTATCACAATTTGCTAATCCCCAAACTCTGCTTAATTACATCGCGTGTTTACTTGATGACCCAGGAAGTCCCTCTGGTGGTTGTAGCATCTTGAGGTCTTGTGGCAAGCCCGTGGCAAGCGCGGGACAAGGAGGGGCAGAGAGAACTTTCTGGCGTTCAGAAACTTTGCCTTTTGCCTGTCCCGCCTGGAAAACAGATCAAGTTCACCCTGCTTCACCTGCTGTTCAGGGCTCAATTCTAAAGGCCAAATACTACCCCTGAAACCTCCCTTATCCTTCTGCTCCCCGTGAGGACCTGAGGACACTTGCCCCGTGCACCTTCTCTCCCCTCTCCCTATGTGAACACACCTCTGCCCATCCCCCACCCTGGCAGGTGCCCCCGATTCCCCAGCCCCAACAATCCCCAGGGTAACTCACTGGTCCTTTCTACGTGGCTTTGTTTGGCAAGCGCATTCAGTCTTACTTCTGAACCTAGTTGTGAATAATTTTTGCCTCCAACCTGAATTTTTCTGTAAAAGCTTTTCTGGAGCCTTCTGGCTTGGGGAAAGCTGCAAGGGCTGCCGCTTCCAGCATTTCTTGGCATCCCTCTGATGCAGATGTCTGTCCCTTTTTGGCCCTACCTGTACGTCATATGGCCGTTATGGCCCGTGTGGCTCTGCACTACAGGGGGTCATTAGATGAAGTCTGTGTGTCCCGTAGGGAGGGTCAGTAGAAATTAGAAATGCCTACAGATTAGTTATTTGACAAACGGGGTGATTGGTTCATCAAAATCAGAGAAGCAAGAGTCGTTGGTGCATCCTGAAACTCAGATTAGCTGTCTATGTCAAAGGCAAGAAGGTCGAGAGTCTGGGCAAGTCCGCGAACCGGGTTCTTCACCACAAGTTGTACCTGGAGCAGGACCGACAGGGGACTTCCTGCCCTCCAGAGAGCAAGCAGCATATGCAATTCAGGGAAGGGTCAAGAAGGGTTCAGGGTCGTAGACAGTTTTACTGGCTTTTATAGAACCTAACGCTTACTCCAAAACCTGTCCAACACTTGGGACGGGCACTCTGGGGACAGGTTTGTTTCACCTAACAAATGCAAAAGGTGTTCAGACATTTCGCCACTTACTTAGAGAGCTTAAGGTGACTCGTAATTAAAGACTCCACCTACCACTGTCGAAATGGTGATAGCAACTACCTCACCTGATTTCTATTTTGTTTTTAATGTGAATATTTCACTTTTCACGGTGACTGACGCCCCTAGCTTATCCACTGTGATTTAAGGGGCTCTGGGGTATCCTGCCCGGGGGTTCTCTGCCAACCTGGTGAAGTGACTGAATTGTGGCATTCAGAGCGGCAGGTGCTCTGGGTCCCCCTCCCTAGGGATTCTTGCACCCGTATCCCTAGGAGGGGGTGATACTGAGCCCTTCCCAGCACCCTGGGTCCTGGATCAGATGCTGTTGTGAGGTGGGGGGGTCTCTCCAGGGGCTGGGGGGGGGACCTGGGGAATGTGGGCTACAGGGATAAGGGGGTCTGCATGGACAGTGGAAACAGTGGGAGGACATTCTATAAACACCGCTCGCCCCAGGCCAAGTGTACAATTCTAGAATCTTCAGAGGCCGACATGCTGGGTTTCCGGATCCCATGCACAGCAGACAGGCCACGAAGCCCCAGTGAGACCCCGGACCAGACATCAAACTGATCTCAAACCCCGCTCTGTCACTTCCCAGCTGAGTGGCCTCAAGGAAATCGTGTCCCTTCTCTGAACTTCAGTCTCCTCATCCACAAAGTGGGGCCAAGAATTCCAACGCCGCGACGGATGGTCTTGGGGATTGAGCAAAGCGTCGTTCATAGAACACCGGCCGTCTATCTCTGCTGCTCCATAAATGGCTGTCATCCGGGGACCTGCCGGTCTGCCATGCTGATAGCTTCCATTACCCGCTGCCCAGCGTACCTCCCAGATGGGGTGATTTTGCCTCTCCCCCCGGCAGACAGTTCGGTCACGTCTGGAGTCATATTTGGCGGTCACGACGTAAGAAGGAGGCATCTAGAAGGCAGAGGCCAGGGTTGCTGCTGAACAGCCTACGTGCACAGGACGGCCTCCACCACAAAGAATTACTTGACCGCAAATGGCGAGGGTGAAAATTTGGGAAAGCTGAAGTGAGGCCCCCGCTCTCCGAGAGATTGTTTTCCAATTCTCTGCCTCCACCTCAGTGGCTTAGCACAGCCCTTCCATTTTGTGAGCACCACAAAGACTCGGGGACTGTGTAAGGAGCTGCTGGCGGCCTCCCCTCACCCCGAGGCCACTCAGCCAGATGGCAGAGAGGTCAGCGGCAACCAAACATCTAATGACGTGTGACAAGTGTGGCCAGACAGCAGACCCAGGCTGGGCCCCTCGGAGGCCACTCATTGGGCAAAGGGGGACTCATAAATAACAGCACAGTGACAGCCCAAGGCTTGCTCGGTGGGAGGGATGGAGCTCCGCCCGGCTCGGCTCCCAGCCCCTGGGGCCAGGCCTTTATGGGACGGGGCTCCTGCAGGAGGGACCGGGGCCCCCATGCACAGTGTGCCGGGGCGAGACAGGAGGGACCGTCACTGAAACGTCTGTCCTGACAGCGACTGGTTTTGCTGCATGCACTTTATCCCTGACAACGAATCATTTTCTCCTTTCTGAGCCCCTGCAACATGGGGCTTCAAAGCCTCAACCCTGCAAAGCACCTGCCATGGGGGGCAGAGTGGGGCAGGGTTGAGCACTCGAGCAGATGAGTGTGAGTCTCAGACCTTTCACTCTGCCAGATGCTTTTCTGGCCCCTCCGTCTCTCCATCTGTTAAATGGGGACATTCGAGCACCAAAGGCACTAATTCCTGGGAAATTATGTACAAAGCAAGAAATTAATGAAGGGATGATGATGGGGACGATAATGATTATGATTATGATTATTCAACCATTTGGGAAAGAAGAATGTATATTTGAAAAAAAAAAACTACCTTCTGATGCTCTAAAAATATTAATCAGTTTTTAGGGTCTTAGGCAGTTCCAAATAGGCTCTTTGCAATAATAATAGTAATAATGAGGCCTGTATTAAATAGCGTTTTTATTTTCACATTTATTTTTCTCAAGCCTCATGTGGCTGAAAATGGGACCTGTTTCCAATGATGCGTATTCTTCTAAAACAACAGAGGAAAAAAATCAAAGTGAATGGCTGGCACACGGGCTGACTTGACTTTTTTGATTTCTCGGAGTCCTGGGTTCGGATTGCATGCTGGTGTGCGAGGGGGCCGCTGAACTCGGTTTGGCCCCTCTCCACAGGACATTCGGGCTTTGGGGTCTCAGTTTTGTCATTCACACAATGGGGATAAGAATTCCTTCCTGACCATCCGACGGCTGCCGATTCAGGGGGACCACGGATGTGGAAGCCCCGTGAGGAGACTGAAGCATCATGGCGCAAGGGAATATTAGCATCACGATGATTATCTCCATCGTTATTATTAATACTTATTCATGATTCAGTTGGCAGAGATGGAACCACTCCAAAGCACCACGGCTGGGAACGGTTTTCGCGTAATTTCGTCAAAACCCTGTGCGTGTCTCTGATGAAGAAACTGACCCTTGGAGCATAAGCTGAGTCTCTAAGATTCTGACCAAGTCTGCTACCCCACTTCTTTTTTTTTTTTTTTTTTTTGTCAGCCTGGAAGACCGACTCAAGAGAGGGTCCTCCCTCCTGGACCGTGCCTTGTAGAAGTTTCTCGTGGAAACGGCTCCATTGTCGCCAGACCTCGATGCCAGCTTTCAGCCAGGAGCACATTTTTGCAGGGAGGGTTATAAATCAAAACCTGGGTTCTGATGAAACCACTGACACGCTCTAACAGTGCACACAGAGGCCTCGCTTGTGAGAAATCAGGGGCACAGAGCTAGTATTCAAGGGACCGGGGCATCTAGGAGCCGCCTCTCCCTTGCTCGTTTTCTCCTTTATAATTCCTGTAGAAATCCGTAACTACTGGGTCATTGCAGCTTCTTTGAGAGTCAGCCTCATGGCCAAGCCCCAAGCCCCTGTGCTGGCTCCCCAGGCAGACCCCCTCCCTGGCTCTCTGCATGGGACTGGGGGTGGGGGTGGGGGTGGAGAACAATCGTACAAAGGCTTCTGTGCTCCACGCAGCAGCCGCTGGTGAAGGGCAAAGCACTGGGTTCACACAGGACACCGTTCCAGCCCTGGCGTGGCCCCTTGGTGATGGCATGACCTTGAGTGAGATAGTTAACCTTTCTAAGACTCAATGCTTATATGTGTAAACTGGGGATGGCAACAGCGTCCGCCCCGTGAAGGTGTTGAGAGGGCTGAATGAGGCTGACAAAGCCAGGTCAACGGTGCTAGTCTAGGGAGGTGAAGGGCAGGAAACGACAGCAAGGGT
This sequence comes from Leopardus geoffroyi, assembly GCF_018350155.1. Lineage (NCBI taxonomy): Eukaryota > Metazoa > Chordata > Mammalia > Carnivora > Felidae > Leopardus > Leopardus geoffroyi. The sequence goes on along the minus strand of NC_059339.1, from coordinate 67,431,267 downwards.
GTGAGTCCCTGAGGACCTTTCTGGCTGCCTCCAGGGGGCCAGCCCCCCCAAGCACGCTGATTTTATACCTAGCCATGACAATTACTCCCACAGGTTGATTTGATACTAGAAAGAGCATATGGGTGCTCAAATATTCCCCCTTGAGGTCATCAAGGTCACCGTTAGCAGTCCCTCGTGCGGAAGTCAACTGGGGCTGAGCGTGATGCCAGGTGGACGGAACACGCTCTCATTTATCACCCCCAGGAGAGCCAGGCCCCAGGTTCCAGATTCTTCCATGTGAGGACTAAGTTCACCGAAGTCCTGTCCTTCAACAGGTGGGTGATGTTTCTGAGACTTGTCCAGTGTGAGTTCATTCTCAGGCCCCTGACCAGATGGGAATAAAACCCCATTCTTCCCTATAGCTCTTGGAAGCCCCCTACTCATATACTCATACTCCTCCTCCCCCACCCTCCTTGGAGCCCCTGAAGCTTTTGCTATTTTTACCACTTAACTTAGCACAGGACAGAGACGGTAATTATCTCCTCAATTAGACTATCAGCCTCCTGTGGGCACAGAACATGCCTACAACTTCTTGAAATTTCCTAGAGGAACTTGCTTTATCAGTTCAGTCTAATTACGGTGATCTGAGTGTCTTTCTCATGACAAAGACCCCTTGTTCACTCGCGTTAAATGTCCGTGGAAGGTCGGCTGCCCATCTGTACCTTGCTACTTCTCATTCACGTTTTATTGGCTAAAGCAGGTCAAATGGTCCACGGGGCAGGGATACAGAACCGTCCCAAAGAAGACAGGGAGGGGCACCAAAGATTATACAGCAATACAACCTTTCACAGACCCAGAACGGTATTTTCAACAAAGCTCTTTGTTGCTCAGTAAAGTATCTAATGGGGATGAGGAACCAAATATGTTAGCACAGAAATATTTGAACACATCATGTTGGCATGGTTGTTAAATCTAAACTAGCCAACAAATGGTGTGGTAAGGAATCTTACGGTCAGCCGTAAACTTAAACCAACTGAGGCCCCTGTTTAGAACATGATAGACACCACCCTGTTCCCCTGTGGAAATGCTGCTTTGGGAAGTAGACTATCCTGAAAGCAGGGATAGCATCAAAGGAAGGGGCGGGCTATAGGATAAAGACTTTGGCTTCACAGAAAAAAATGTCCCCAGAGTCTCTTTCAGAAGGCTGAGGCTGTGAGGTCTCTGCCCCGGGGCTGACTGTCCTTGGAGATGCCATAGAGAGATTTCTGCAGTGGACAAGACGCCCAGGACAGACTCTCCCGGCTTTAAAAACCTATCACAAACCTCAAAGGAATATACAGTGCAGTCGCGCCCCAATACAGTATTCACATTCCTAAACAAGTGGGTGTAAGTAAGATGCCATTCATTGGAAACCTAGAATAATATGATGTGAGAGGTTAGGCGGAGGAACAGGCCAGAAGGCTTCCTGGAGGCGTCGGGATCTCAGCTGGATCTCAAAGGCTGCCAAAGACAGGGGTACGTAGGGGCTGGGCTGGGGTTGAAGTCCAAGAGGGTGGGGTGCAGGCAAAGGCCTGGGTTAGGGCAGGGATGCCTGAGGTGGCCCCTCCTTCTTTACCGCCCCTCCCCCCAGCACACAGCCTCCATAAGATCTGCACGTGACAAGGAGCCACCGCTGCCTTTCATATCCTTTCCCCATTTCAGGTTTGCATCTTATTTTCCTGCCAACTTTTTTTTTTTCCCCTTCCCTTTGCCGTTCTGGCTTTTGTTGGTGTAACCTCAATTTCTTGCTGCCTTTCGAAGCTTTTATTCCCCAAGCGGAGGGAAGGAACTTTTCATGTCAAGCTAGGTCCTTGGCCAGCCCAGTTGTCTTTCCAAACCAGTCCGGGGCTGGGGCGGCTGGAGAGAGGGGGAGGCTTGGCAGGGAGCAGCGAGAGTCAATAGCAAGGAAGAAAACAGCAAGTGCAGCGGATGAAGGTCCCCGAGGTGATTTGCAAATCTGCTGAAATCCTGAACAAGCTTTGATTTAACCCAAGCTTGAAATGGCTTTTATTTACTGTCTATTGTGGAATAAATGACATCTCATAAACAGGCTTTATCCATTACCCCAGAATGGAGAGCACGGTGTTAGGGACATTTTATCCTCTTGATATCAAAGGAGATATGCCAGGGTGTGTTATTACAAATAGAAAAATCAATGCTGAGACACACACATCTGAAATTTCATTTTCGTTGAACCACATTTTCAAAGGAAAAAAAAAAAAAGGCAATTGCTAATAAAAATGACTACAGGACCGGAGGATTTACCAAGCTTGAGCAAAGGACTGGCTGAGACCAAGCCCAGACAGTGAATAAATGGGGCTGTGCCCTGGGGCAGGTTCCCCCCACCCCCCCCAACCCCTCACCACCCCCCCTCACCCTCCCCGATGACCCAGCCCTGCCCAGGGATGGCTTTCCCCGGGCTGGCGGGTGATACCAGAGCCCAAACACTGTGCTGGCCCCAGGAGCTGTCTCTCACTGTCCCCAGTCCTCCCACCCTAACCACACACCACACTTGGCCGCAGACCACATGGAAAACACCAGAAATGTCAAGACCACTGCTACTTCCTCCAGGCCTTTACCACTCGAACAGCGAGGTCCTCTGACTCTTCCAGGTCTGAAATGAGAGTGAAAAGGCCCCCGTGGAGAGAGGAAGGAGAGCGAGCCAGGCTCCACAGAAAGGCGGCGTCCCTACCTCTCCCGGAGGCTGCCACCATGCCCGACCAACTCTCTGTCAGAGAAAGTTGGTGGAAGGTAAATTAAAAAAAAAAATTTTTTTTAGTGTTTATTTGTGTTTGAGAGAGAGAGAAAGACAGAGCATGAGCAGGGGAGGGGCAGAGAGAGAGGGAGACACAGAATCCGAAGCGGGCTCCAGGCTCCAAGCTGTCCACACAGAGCCCGACGCGGGGCTCGAACCCACGAACCTTGAGATCAGGACCCGAGCCGAAGCCGGACGCTCAACCGACTGAGCCACCCAGGTGCCCCAACATTAAAAAAAAAATTTGAAGAAGGCTCCAGCTCTGGCCAGCCGCCTTGAGGCACGGACTAGATAGAGGTTGCTGGTTTCAGGCAGTCATACATGGCTCGGCAGTGGCCAACTCTGTTGGGTGAGGAAAATGGGCTTGGTTTTAAGGCCCTACAGTAAATTCTGACCTGCCTCCTGAAAAAAACAAAAACCAAACTGAAACAAACAGTGAGGAAGAATGAAGAGGCATGCCCTCTCGTGGAGAAAGAGCACACTCAGCTCTTCGGAGGTGGCCAGCGTGTCACTGAACTGCCATTGAACTCTATCTCTTGAGAGATGGGGAAACCAAGGGAAACCTTTCTGGAAAGGGCTACTAATTTATCTGAGTCACACAGGAAACTGTGGCCCAGCCCTGAGCCCTTTGCTCAGCCTGAAAAGAATCGAAGGAGAGACAGTGAGAATGAAGAAGGGCCCCACGTAGCAACTTCCTTGCAAAGGTCATCATGCTGTTGAGATGGTTGTTTTGGAAATAATTCAAGGAGGAAGGCTCTAGAAGGCCTTCCACGCTGTGTGGATGCTCAAGGTTTTTGCTGTTTTTAAAGAGGCACGGCTCTTGTTTTCCCCACAGGCTTAACTTGGTTGAAGGCCACCAGTCAGAAGCAGGAAAGGCAGGTTCCCAAAGCATTTGGGGAAGGCAATTCCCTGTGAGATGCGTCCCCCGCTCCCACAGCCACTCGGCTGCCTGTTTTCTTCCTCCGCTTGCTTCATAAAGGTCTGAGAGAATAGCCTAAGCCAGCCAATACAATTCAGGCGGTTCTGCTTGCAATAGGCAGCAGTATTTAAATAAGGTTTCAATAGGAAGAAAAAGTCTCTTCGGACTCGGTCTGTGATGTAGTTATCAGGAGGAGAAATTTGCAGAACCCATTACCTGCCACTCCTTCCCCCAGGAAATCCCTTGTTTGCGGAGCGTGAATCTCTCTGGCTTTTCCTGGATTTTTCTCTCTGGATCGTGCCGGGTAAACATCTGCCTCACACCGTGTGTTTATAAGAAGAGGCATTTGTGGCTTTGATTGTTTAGAGGTTTCTGCAGAACACATGTGCCCTGCGCTCTTTCTCTCTCCCTCGCCTTCCCCTGTCCACCCCGCCTGCTCCCACCCCCCCCCCAACCTTGAGCAAACAACTGTGGATGTTTCCTTGGGTCTTTTTGGCCTCACAGCGCATTCTTCCATCCAGAACAAGGAAGATACACTTTGGAACTCGCCTGCTCTGCCTTGGGATAGGGTTTTTTCATTGCAAGGGCAGTAGGTCTTAATTGTACTGCTGTTTTGATTTATTTCACAAAAATTTGCTCAGCATCTCTTGTGTGCAGAATGTGGAGGTGGATACGGTGAGCTCTGTCAGGAGCCCTAGTCCTTGTCCCAAGATGCTTACGGTCGTGTTGAAGACACAGCTTGTACACATTAAGCACTTGGTCTTAGCTCGCATATGGACCATAGAACTTTGGAGGGACAGGGCGTCTGTCACCGTCTTTGTTATTGTTAGCCAGAGTGAGCCTCCCATCTTGAGTCCTCAGGTAGTTCAAAGCCACCCATGGATCAGGTCTTTCAATTATCTACTCATGGGAAAGAGTGTGACAGTTTCCTTGCTCGAATGTTCCTGTGGCGCGTATCCTGTCATGGCTGACTCAGGCCACTGGTATCATCATAGTAAAAAACAAAAACCAAAACCAAAACAACTACTATTAACTGGAACTCAACAAAATTCCTCGTAGATACATTTTTTGTGTTTTTTTTTTTTTTTTTTTTTTTTTTTTGGTATGACTCCAATTTGGGTTAGAAACAAATCACAAGAAAATAATGTTATTGAACACCTAGTAAAAAGAGGGGGAAAAAAAAGACAAAACAAAGCTTGTCCAGATTTCATCCAGGCCCCTCATCTCCTTTGCCTCCAACTACAGCCTGGACAGGGAGCACCCCTGTCTTCAGAGAAATGACCAGAAAAGCCCACTGTCAGCCAAGAAAGTTGTGTGATGCCAAGTAGTCAGGGCTTTCTGCCAGAGGAAGTAGACCCAGACATCTAAGAACTATTTCTCACAACCTGCGAGGGTTTTCTGCTTTATCTTCAGCTTCTAGAAAACACAACCCACAATCCCGTTCACCTATCCTGGATATTCTGGTGTGGGGAGGGTTATGGTTCAGATGATTCACATAGCGACAGCTGAGCTTCTCTTGAAGCCAATGTTGATGGGCAACCCAGGTTGCAGTCCAGGCTCTGATATCACCTAACCTTGGGCCAGCCCTTCAGCCTGTCTGACCTCCACTGTAACTGGTTTCTAATGGCCTTTCCACAGGTAAGAGTCAAAGACTCTACGAAGTAGACCTAGTTACTTTTTTTTTATTTTTTTTAACGTTTATTTATTTTTGATATGGAGACAAGAGTGTGAGTGGGGGAAGGGCAGAGAGAGGGAGACACAGAATCCGAAGCAGGGTCCAGGCTCCCAGCTGTCAGCCCAGAGACGGATGTGGGGCTCAATCTCACGAACCGTGAGATCATGACCCGAGCCCAAGTTCGACACTTAACCGACTGGGCCACCCAGGCGCCCCAGACCTAGTTACTTTTAAAATCTGCTGATTTCTTCGGTACCTCAGTGCGGAAATATCTGCACTGCCCTATTAATTGCAGATTATTCAATTTAGCCAAGATATGGAAGCAACTCCAGCGTCTGTCAATAGATGAACGGATAGAGAAATGCAGGGAGATACGTACAAGGGAATAGCATTCAGCCTTTGAAAAAAGAGATCCTGCCCTTTGTGGCAACATGGATGTCCTAGGGGACATTGTATTATCTGACATAAGCCAGACCTGGGGAGAAAAGTACGGTACGATCTCACATGTGGAATGTAAACAAGTCAAATCCAGAGAAAGAGAGAGTAGATGGGTGGTTACCGGGATTGGGGAGGTGGGGACATGGGAGATGTTGGTCAAGGGTACAAAGTTGCTGTTATGTAGGATGAATAAGTTCTAGAGATCTGATGCGCAACACGGGGACTATAGTCAATCACATTGTATACTGGTAATTTGTTAAGAGAGTAGATCTCAGGTGCTCTCACCGTGAACACACAAATTCTGCTGATTTCTGCCCTGCATGTGTATGCCCTGCAAGAATCTTCTTTGTACCCATTCAGGCCTGGTGCCAGCTGAATGTCTGACTTTGCTGTCGTCTTTTGAGGATACCCTAAAACTATACTGCAGAAATACCACCAGATGGGGTGCTTGGGTGGCTCGGTCTGACTCTTGATTTCGGCTCAGGTCATGATCTCACGGTTCGCGTGACTGAGCCCGGCATCGGGCTCCGTGCTGACAGCTCAGAGCCTGGAGCCTGCTTCCGATTCTGCGTCTCCCTCTCTCTCTGCCCCTCTCCCCGCTCACGCTCTGTCTCTTTCTCTCCTTCAAGAATAAATAAAAACATTAAAAATTTTTTTTCTCAAAATAAATAAATAAACATGAAAAAAAGTAAAAAAGAAATACCACCGGGGCACCTGGGAGTGGAATGAGGTACAATGCAGTGGAGACATAGCTCGGGCTTCATCTGTAACGCCTTCCTTATTTTATTTAACGAGAAACACATAGAACTACATAGTAGTTGATCGATGCATGGTGGTTGTACATGGGCTTGTTAGATGATGATCGGTACTCTCTGCATTTTTAATAACTCCTCAAAGTAGAAATTATGATTTAATCGAGGCAGTGCGCACGTCATCGGGGCAGTTGCCTCATCAGGCACCTGGCTGTGCTCAGGGACAGAGGGAGAGGGAGTCAGAGAAGGGAACGTGGAGGTGTTCCCGCTGCTTCAACTGGGTGGTGGGCACACCAGTGTTCACTATTCCCTCCCTTGCACTTTACCTTATCTGTGCCTCGTGTATGTATGGCATACTTCATTATAAACGCGATTTGGGAACCGCAAATAGTAACAGTGACGTTTAGCTTTGAGTGTAGAAATGTGAAGCCCTCCCCCTGTGAACAGTAAATGCTGTCCGATAGAAGTATAATGCAAGCCACACATGCGACTTTCAAGTTTCTAGTAGCCCCATTTTAAAGAGTGAAACAAAGCAGGGGAGTTGTATTTTAACATTATATTTTATTTGACTCGATATGTCCAACTTCCTGTTATTTCAACATGTGATCAACATTAAACATTCTCATAAGATAGTTTACATCCTTTTGTTCTTGTTGCTGTTGGCACTGGGCTTGGAAATCCAGTGTGTATTATCCTACACTTACCGCATGGAGATTTCAGTTGCGACTTAGCCAGCGGAACCATGCAGGGAAGCCCCTGGGCTGTCCTTGGTCCCCTCTTGCTGGCAGGGGCTGAGAACGCTAGGCTCGCTCCCTGCACCAAGCATGATGGCCCCAGAAAAACCTCCCATCACCCCCATCTGACCTCTCCTTTCTGCGCTGGGGTGGGGACCCTCCCTCGCTCACAGGGAGGGGCCCACCTTCCCACTCCCACCAGAGGGCCGAGGCAAGGGGACGTGTGGCTGCCAATTTCCCCAACGCCAGGCAATAAATAAGTACCGTGCTCTCTACAGGCAGAGAAACAGCCCTTTCTCAAGGGCTCCTTGAGCTCCTCCAAGAGGAGCTCCTCAAGGGCTCCTCTGCCCTATGCGCCGAGGAAGACCACAGGCCAGTTCGCTTTCAAAAGGACGAAGGTGTAGACCGTCTGGGAGGAAATTACAAGCAGTAAGAAACACTGCTTGCCGGTGGAGAGGCCAATTCCAGAAACCCGCGTGCTGGCTCTTGGTTCCAAGGTGGCCTCATAAAACACATGGGCAGGTGATGGAGGCCCTGGGGTGCCCCTGGCCTAACAGCTTGGGGCTCAAACCCACCCTGCAAGGGGCCTGCTCCCTCCTCGTTCAGGGGAATCCACACTCCGCACTTGAGAAGTCCACCAGACTGGGTTTTTCTGGGTACAGTCAAAAAAACATCCCCATCAGGTCTGAAATATGGCATCACTCCTGGGAGAGGACTGAGACTCCTCAGAGCCCGGGGAGGCACTTCTCTGGGCTCAGGAGACAGGACCTGAGCACCTGTCCTCCCTGCTCAAGAGCCCACCCCACCCTCTCCCATCCCAGCTGTTCATAAGGAGTGACGTTCCAGCGGAGGGGGTGGGGGTGGGGGGCTTGTGCCTTACACCAAAACCACAGTGAAACTGAAAAACCCAAGATGTTACTTGGGATTTCTGAGGGCTTACACCTTTCTTTTTTTCATATCTATATGCATTAGAGATGAAATAGGATGGATAGGAGAGACAGAATGAGACATGTGGGAAACACATATGTAATATACACATACGTATATATGCATAGGATATATACATCTTCTTAGAAAGGAGGTTCAGGCTGCATTTGCAACAAAGTTTCCCAGTCCACGCAAGCATGAAGCCCTGCTTGGAGGCTAGCAGCAAAGATGCAATTTACCTTTGGGTGGTGATGCTGGGATTCCCATTTAAAAGTCTAAGCCGGCTGATTATTTATTGATGTCTCTCTTTCCATAGCTGTCTGACTCTTACTGGTTGAAAGCAAGCCTCTGTGCGCCTAAAGGATTTTTTGAATTAAGTTCTTTTCAGTCATCGGCCCCTCAGGTGTTAACCAATGAGACTGTACTTTGACAGAAGTCAGCTCCTTTCCCCCCACCGGCCCCCAACTCCCCTTACTTTATGTCGTGAAATAAAATTAAGCACCAGGAGAGAGGACCATCAAACAACTGGTCCTGACATGGTTATTTGGCATTTATTTTGTATTTACAGAAAGAGTGAGAAGAATGCACTGGAACATGGTTTACAGTGAATGTGCCTCCAAATCACATTGGGACACAAATGCAGGCAATTTAATGAACAAACAGGACTCATTCTGGGTGACTCTGGCCAGTGGTCTTGCCGCTGGCCCAGAAATGGTCCTTGAGGTACTCATTTTCCTCAGTTCCCTGAAGTCAGGATGGTTTGGCCTCCTCACCTCAGCTGGCTCGTCGTAAAATGGAATGATAGTCCTTGACTCAAAGCAAGGCAGGGGCTGAAGTCCCTTCCTGTTGTACGACCCATAATTCCAAGAGCTGGAACCTTCTTTTCAAAGACTATCCTACAAGTGACCTCAGCCAGAGCAGCCCGACTGACTCCTTATTTTGGCAGGAACCTCCACCCTTCACCCCTGTCCTCACCTTTAGCTGTCCTCCCCCGCCCATCCCACCTAGGGGAAAACAGGGAAGGGGGGAGAGGGGGAGGGGCATTTGGTGAGGCTAGCGGAGTAGAAATAGAAGCCAGTAGGGGGCTTCTGCCCATCCAGCTGTGTCCTTGTGCTCAACAGGGCACACGCCAGGGCCTGTCTATACCACCGTGAGGAGAATTGGCCCTGAAGCACTCTGTTCCCCGGCACAGAGTATCCAGCACATACAAGCAGGGACAAAGCTTCTGGAAAGGTCCCCTCACCTTCCTGGCCTTCCCTGAGGATGCCGAAAAGCCTTGGACCAGGAGACACGAATTTTCATTCATTTGTGTCAGGGGAACAGTGGCAACCACCAGGGAACTTTCCAGTCTGGCAGAGGAGACGGATAGTGTCAATAATCAAACACAGATCACAGAGACAAGACCCACGACGTGAGCCTCAAGTGGTGACCGCACTGTGGAATGGGCGCAACGGCCGCCCTGCATGAGAGAGAAGAGGGCGACTTCCTCCCTCCCCAGTCACCTCCCCGCCGTGCGCCCAGCTGCTGGCCCTGGCGGGGGCTCTTCTGGACAGCAGGTGTTGATGGGGGCTGGCACAGATGGTGGTGAGGACCCTCAGCAGCTGAAGCAGGAGGAAGACTGGATGTTTCGGGGAGAGGGGCTTTGATATCTCATTTCTGGCCCAGCCAATCTTTTGGTGGACGTAGGAGTCAAAGAAGAAAACAAAGCGAGACTGGTTCAACCCGCAGCATTGCAGGCACCCTTCTTAACCTCTCTGTGCCTTTGTTTTCTCATCTGAAAAGGGAAGACACAGCCGACTGGTCCCCTGCAGTCCTGGTCTCTCTGATGGCCAACAGCATGGCTCTGGGACCCAGCTGGCCACTGTTGGAACCTGCACGTGGCTGGGAAACAGAGGGGTCATGGCTCCAGAGCCCTTGGACTAAAACCCCACACCTGAGCCTGGAGGCCACACTCTGAGGGGCCCATCCTCACGGACAGAGCCCTTGTCCACCCAGAGGGGGTTCCCTGACGTGTGCGTGCATGCGTGCGTGCGCGTGGGTTTTCCAAGGGGAAATCCAGTACTTCTGACAAAAATGCCAGGATCGGTTCCGATGGGAAAAGGTGGTACGGGCATTTTTGCAGGCAGGGAAGGTAAAATGCAATACTCTTCGCAGAGCATTTTTGGTTGCTCTATCACACAGACACCACGAGGTGTTCCTCCTCCCCGAAGTCCTCCATGGCTTGCTCTTGCGGAAGCGACTTTTCTGTCCTCTGAACACTCTCTACAGGCTGTGGATCCCGCTTTTGCCCGGGGGTTAACTACACTCTGTCCTCTGATCCAATCAGATGGTTCCAAGAGAGCCAAATGAATACTTGCTGAATGAATGAATGAATGATGTGTGCCTGACGGAATGCATGGCTTAAACACAAGAAGCTTTTTCCCAAGGCTGTTTAACTCACTCTCCTTTGTCCAGAACCTTCCCACTGGACGTATTTTGACTCTAGCCCTGTCCCTTTTCTCCTCCCCATTTCTTCACTGTAACAGATCCTTGCTTTCCACATCTTATTTGGCTGCTTCTGTGGTGTGAGCAACCATGATATTGTCATCGGAATAGCTTGGATGAACCCCAGCCGCCTCGCCTCAGTGACAATATTAATAGTGACAAGTTCGGGGGCCCACCTTGTGTGCTGGGTATGACTGTTTGGTTGCCAGAATGGGAGGTTAATGGGTAGACACCTCCCTGGTCTGACCCTGTTACTGAACCACCCCTCCCCCCCCATTCTGCTTCTCTTTAAGCCCCATGAGATTCACACCTCTGCTGAATGGCTGAGAGACGCGTGACTACACTTAGAAAAATACAACCAATAATTGAGTTCGTGGCTGCATCAGTATTTTCAACAAGGATCACACAACGTACATCCCCAACGGCAGCTACGTGCATCCACTGAAAAACTAAGGCGTCTATTTGGTGCCCTCCCAGGGAGTCTGGTGGGTCGAGGAAGTCTCCTGCCCACCAATTAGGGGGCTGGGCACGTGCCCACTGTGCTCTGGGGTTCTAGCAAGGGAGAGACGGTACCAAGAAAAAGCAGAAACTGGCTCAGGGCTGACATTCTTTGCGCCTTGGCCCGTAGGAGAAGTCTGCAAACAGCGGGAGGACCAAATGAAGACAGAGGTTCATTCCCCAGAGGCTCAGGAGTTGGGCTTTTTCCATGGCCTAGGATCCCCCACTGCTCGACAACACGTGCTAATAAATCACATAAACAGAAGTCATTGATCACAGTGGACATAGAGAGCTAGGGTGGCTCATGACAACTCAGCTCTACTACTGAAAAATCCGACCGGACCCAACCGAAATTTTGCAAACACCCCCCTTACTACACCAGTCTCTGCCTGCAAGAGACCCCCATTCAGGGCAATGCAACCAAACATGCAGCATTTTCTCCTGGGGAGGGTCGAAGGCATCACAGTGGGACAGGAAAGATGGGGCGGAAATCATCTAGTCTTTATGATAAGAATGAAAGAGTCTGTGTGTGTGCTGAACTTAGCATCCTGGGGCTCCGGGGCCTGGGGATTCACAGAAAAGAGTTTGGACTAGGCTGCCAGACATACTTGGTTTCAATCCCGGCCCCACCACAGACTACTGAATGTCCTCACTCACTCGTCTGTTAAATGGGGCTAAAAATGCCTCCTCCATCATGTTCAGTAAAAGAGTTAAACATGAAATCCCTGGTAAGGGGACTGATTCACCCCTGGGAAGCTAATGACTTGACACCTGTGTTACCAGCATCCTCATTTCCCAAGTTCTTTCAATCTGATGATACCACATAGCCCCTTCTCTGGGCTCTCGGAGTGACACCTCAGAGAGCACCGGGTCCTAATGCCTTTATTTGACACACGGGGAAACTGAGCTAAGGAAAGGGAAGTCACAAGCGTGGGTCACACCGCTCATGACAAGTATTTGGTTTCTGCGCAACCGGACAGATCTTCAAGAACAATCCTGCAGAAGATTTACGGCAAAAGTGAAACAATTAATATTAGCACTTGCTGGCCTCCAGATTAAAATCCAAAACGGGAGGCGTGCCTGGGTGGCTCAGTCAGTTAAGCGTCCGACTTCGGCTCAAGTCATGATCTCAGAGCTTGTGAGTTCGAGCCCCGTGTCGGGCTCCGTGCTGGCAGCTCAGAGCCTGGAGCCTGCTTCGGATTCTGTGTCTCCCTCTCTCTCTGCCCCTCCCCTGCTCATGCTCTCTCTCTCTCAAAAAAAAATAAACATTAATAAAATTTTTTAAAAATCCAAAATGGGAGTGGAGTCACTGTTACCTAGTTGTAGGCGACCTTGGAAGGTCCATAAAGAGACCCCTCACTTGTCAGAATGCTTATTTATACTGCATCTGCTTAGGCTATTGATGACACGCCCCTTATGTATCAGACCAATCAGATGAAGCGATTCTACCATTTGGGATGTCTGCAAAGTTGCCCGAAATCAAAAGCTCTAAAGACAGGAGCTGTACTCCGTTGGGCTGGGGGGAGGATCCCAGAGGGGTATTTGCCAAGACATAGACCCGGCGACCCTGGGATCATGACCTACAGCTCTTGTGTTTCCACCATCAATAATTGCACAAACACCAATAATCATATTTGCATACCATTTTATGATTTTTAAAGCTCTTCCAAAGACGTTACATCGTTTGATCCTAAATGCCCCTAGTGGAAGGTGGAACAGGTGTTATTTGGGGTTTATAGTTGGTAAAACTCTGCACGGAGATGTCACGTGACCAGTACAAGGGCAGAAGGCCAGACAATGGCAGAGACGTGACCGTGACTTGGGTGAAGACGAAGAGTTTTGAGTTTCTGCTGCGCACACGGTCCTTCGGAGCACAACGCCTTCAGGTGAGCCCTTATCCCGGCCTGTCAGCTTCGTGCCTCCAGGTCAGCTACCCCAGGCCACCCATCTGTTCCTTCCAAGGACAAGGCCATAGCAGGCAGGAATCTGGCCTCCTGACTCGGATCCCCTCGCGGGTCACTGATCAGGGGCAAAACCGGTGAGATGCCAAAGACTTGGGTGCTGTCACGGGGATCAGAAGGAACCCAAAGGAACTCTGCCATTCTTGGGCAGTCCTCGGGCTCTCTGTGGCCTGAGTGTCAAAGAACATCAACAAGACGCGGAGCGGACGGGGATGAAATGCAAGCAGCCTGAACCCGACTGCTGGGGCTGACTCCTGCTCTGCCACCTACCAGCTGCGACACCTCGGCCACGTCACTTACCCTCATCTGTTTCCCTGTCTACGAAAGGGAACTCACAATAGCAAGCACTGTAAACTGCTGTTAGGAGAATTAATTGAGTTCATAGTTGCCAAATGCTTCGGAGGGTGCCTGGTACTTGGTAAGTGGTTGATAAATGTTTGTTAAATACTGACGGACCTTCTACGGGCCAGACAGCATCCTGGTAGCACGGTTAAATGGAGGAGAGGGACACACCACGCCCTTGGGAAGCCGCTGGCCCGTGTCTGTCTGAGCAGGGTGGCCATGGCCTCCAGTGGACTATTGATACCCAAGTTTGACTATTACAACTGCTTTATCTACAGGGTGTTTGATTGCTAAACAACTTTCATGCCAAGGGTTTGACGTAGTGAGGATGGGAGTGAGGAAGGGGAGGATAGGTCCCCTGCCTGTGGATGTTCAGAAAAGAGCCCCAGACAGTACATGTCAGTGTCTCTCTCTTGCTTTGGCCATCGGGCCCCTGACATGTGCTGTAAGACTTCGAACCAAAACCCAAAGTATGCAAACGATCTCATTAATAACTTTCCATATTCATTCCATGTTGACATGATAGTTTTTTCGTTTTTTTTTTTAAGGATTTTATCGTGTAATCTCTAGACCCAATGTGGGGCGCGAACTCACAACCCCGAGATCTGGTCGCATGCCCTACCGATGTAGGGTACCGAGGATTTCAGACGCGCTGAATTAAATAGGCCATTAAAGGGGCGCCTGGGTGGCGCAGTCGGTTAAGCGTCCGACTTCAGCCAGGTCACGATCTCGCGGTCCGTGAGTTCGAGCCCCGTGTCAGGCTCTGGGCTGATGGCTCGGAGCCTGGAGCCTGTTTCCGATTCTGTGTCTCCCTCTCTCTCTGCCCCTCCCCCGTTCATGCTCTGTCTCTCTGTCCCGAAATAAATAAACGTTGAAAAAAAAAAAAATTAAAAATAAATAAATAAATAGGCCATTAAAATCCAGTTCATTTGTTTCTTCACCCCTTCTTTAAATGTGGCTACCAGAAAATCTTAAATTTCGTCTGTAGTTGTATTTGTGGCTCACATCATCTTTCTGCGAGAAGGCATGGCTCTACTTGACCAAATGCCCAATGAGAGAGCTGAGTGTCAGCAGACGAGTGCACCGAGCGTCCCCCAGGACAGCCTTCAGGAGAAGGCGAGGGCTGACCTGGGCCTCAGGGAGAGGCTCTTTCTTGTGTCCCCAGAGCCCAACACGGGCCCATCCTTAGTGGATGCTCGTTCGAGAATTTGAATTGTTGGTGAAATGCGAATTGGCCAGGCGATGAGAAAGAGGCAGGTAGGCCACCAAGCCTAGGAGCAAAACCCCCTAGACTCAGAGGATGCCCTGAACTTGAAGCTCACTGCTCAACACACCTCAAGGTGATCAAATTAAACCAAAGCCTGTCGAGTCCTTCTTCCTCCGAGGGCAGGCAATGACCGTCCCTCTGGGCCTTTCTGTTTCTCAGAGTTGGCTGCCCTTGAATCAGGCCCTTTGGAGGACCCAGCTGACTTAGGCTCGAGGCCTCCATTGCTGCGTGCTGTCTCAAGAAGGGTTTGGTCCTGACAGCCTCCAGCCGGCCTCTCTCTTCCCCGGGGACCACATCCCCACGCCATCCGCAGGAGGAAGTTTGGGGAAAGTTGGGTCTGTGCAAATGGCTGTCAGGGAAGGGAGGTGGAGGGCTCAGGAAGGCCAGGTTGGGGGCTGTCCTCTGAAAGCCAAGACTAATTCCAGAGTCTAGCCACTCCGTCAAACATTTAGTGTATCCGGGCGATTGTTCCCCGGTAGGCCACGATGGTCTATCTGCTGGGCCTTTTGTCATGTTAACTGCAGCCGATCAATGGATTGAGGTCAGGACTTCTGATGTAGGTGCAAGCTTAGAGGGAAAAAAGTCTCAAAGATTCATTTTTTCTCGTCTGGTAACACTCCGGTCACTTATTTTTTCTCAGTTAGCCTCTGCCGCTCTAAAGTGGATATTGATCAGTGCTTTAATGCAAACCTGTCAAATTAATTTTGCAGACCTGGGATATGACTGGCCTAAAATTGCTTCTGCATCTGTTCTCTGCAGCAAGCCTATGAATTTTAATCACGGCCAGAATGGGTTGGTGGCTTTTTTTGTTAGAAACTTGAATAGGAAAGGTTTAAACTGTAAATGCCAGGGAATGATGCTGTTTTGTTCTTTTCAGAAACTCATGTGGTGGAGGTCAAAGAAATTATTATGTCGGGTGTATTCTTGGCAGATGCTGGGGGAAGCTTTGCGGGCTGGCTTTCTACAGAGCTGCACCCGGGGAGCCTCGCGCCTCCCTCCGTAAACACCTGCGTTCTGGAGCTGGAGCCGCAGGGCTGAGGCGTGGTGGGCGTTGCAAGGCAGGGTGTGGCTCATGTTTTGGTTTATCCAAGACACTATCGTCCTCCTGGGGGTGAAGGAGGCTCAGATCGCACTTCCGTCTTTAAGATTTCGCTTCCAGGCCTGACTCTGCCTCGCCTTCCAGGGAATTTCAGGCAGGACGAGGTGGCTGTTTCTGACAGTCGGGTGATCACCTGAAAAGCATGTCTGATGTGAGGACCAATCCCACGGAGCTCCTCTCCCAGGGACGGGCTCTCTGGCCGGGACCACACTTGCGCTGCGGAGGCCCGGGGCCTGGCACAGAGCTCTGCCAAGGGCGGGAGCCCCTCAGCCTCTCTCCGGGGCACCCTCAGCCTGTCGGCCACAGCCACCACCCTGCGCCCCGGTGGCAGGTCCCTCCACACTTCCAGATCTGGGAGCGGAGCCCAGGGCTGTGACGGTCCAGCTAACACCCCCGCTCCTGGATGCCACTGCTGCTGTCCTTGCACCACTCTGCTGCTCCTCTCCCCTTGACACTTTTCCTAATTGCACCACTGAGGCAGGCAGGCCTTCTCACAGGGCAAGATGCTGGCTGCACTTTGAGTTCTCTGGGAAGGGTGGGGCATGGCTTCCGCAGGCATCCAGGGGCTGTCTCCTCCCATCTGGTGGCAGCACAAGGGCCGCAGTCTGGCCCGGTTCCCTCTGCGGGGAATCAACCCTGACCATATTGGCCTTCACCGCACATCACGGCCATCTTTTTATTGAGCACTTACTTTGTGCCAGGCTCTATTCTCAGTGTTTCATATAATTCAACCCTCCGCAAAACCACCCAAGGGCAGTATTGTTACCATCCCCGCGTTATCGGAAGAGGCTGAGGCCCAGAGAGGTGAAGTAAACCTGCCCGTGAGGCACAGCCAACAAGTGACAAACCCAGATGGTCTGGCTCTACAGCCCGTCTTTTAATCTGCTTTGAGCTCTGTCTGTCTGTCTGTCTCTGCCCACGTGCAATGAAGTGTGTGATGTGGAGGGGTCTCGCCGGGTCTCCGATGGCTCCATTGTGTTATTCTTACCTGGCAATAAAACTTCAAGCCCCTCAAGGGTAGAACCCCTCCGCCTCCTGAATATTCACGTAGGAAAATAAGGTGAAGGACCACACGGTCACAGAGAACAGGCCAGGAAAATGTTTCAGAGCCACTTTGGTGGGAACTCTGATAGATCGAGCCTTACAGAGTAAAAGAGGGAGTAGGGGCGGGGACAGAAGAATTTCATTTCATGTGAGCATATCCTGACTCTCCAGTTATGAGGGACTCCAGAAGTGGGAAGCCGGGAGGTAGACTCCCTGCTCCCTGGAATTAAGAGCTAGAGGATCTAGAAGACACAAAGCCCAGAGCCGGATCAAAAGCCCCAGGTCAGGGAACTGACCCCCAGAGAGCTCCCAGGAGGGTCCATGAGACAGCAGCATTCAGATATCTGTTCCCTCGACATTGTCAGCCTGTCCAGGGTAAACAGAGAAGCAGATACCCCAGTACCTGTTGGGTAAAAGGACATGATCCCTCCCTGTCCCCGCCCCCCGCCAATACTGCCCCAGAAACCAGTCCCTAAAGACTGAAGGGGCCTGGGTTATCTAGAGCCTAACCAGCCTCCTCCTCCTGCTCCAGAGGTCGGGGTCCCCTCAAACTGCCCTGGGGAGAGGCAGAGACACAATCCAGACTGAGCTGAAAGCTACACTCGAAACTAGACAGAGTTTTAATAATTGAAAGTGATCAGAAGTTTATGGAATCTGAGTTGTCATTGAGAAATGGAGATGGGAGGTGAAGCATAGCAGGTTGTAAGCAATGGTTAGAAAATTAAACCATTACGTATTTATGCCTCACTGGATCGAAATTCCCCCTTGACCTGGCTCATGTAATATAGCACACAGCACATGGGCATGGCGGGACACAGACCCTGCTGAGAACCTTGTTTGGGCTCAGCAGAACTGAAGACAGCTCCTCCCAGGGCAGCCCCTGACTTCAGGCCCATGGGCCCCGCCCTGGCCCTTGTCCCCATGCAGAAAGAGGACGTTTCCCTGCTTGAGCACCTCCGAACAGGCCTCGTGGTCTTCACGGCCAGGTGGACAAAGTGAGCCGCTTGGTCCCCAGCGACAGATCAACGGAGCTCCACAAAAGCATGAGGTCAGGGCGGCTGTGCTAACGATGACAGAAATCCTCAGAGATACTGGATTCAGGGCCTTCGTCACCATTATGACTCTCTCCCTCCATTTCTTGGCTCTGCCTGTGGCCTCGTTCCCTGGACCATGCACAGTGGCAGGGATGTGGCCATGGGCTCACCCTCCCCCACCCCCCAAGAAAAGCATCGTCTCGCCTACAGTTTTTTTTTTTTTTTTAATTTTTTTTTTCAATGTTTATTTATTTTTGGGACAGAGAGAGACAGAGCATGAATGGGGGAGGGGCAGAGAGAGAGGGAGACACAGAATCGGAAACAGGCTCCAGGCTCTGAGCCATCAGCCCAGAGCCTGACGCGGGGCTCGAACTCACGGACCGCGAGATCGTGACCTGGCTGAAGTCGGACGCTTAACCGACTGCGCCACCCAGGCGCCCCTCGCCTACAGTTTTTAAATGCAGAGAAAAGCCCCTGACTGTCCAGTTTGGGTCACCAGCCCTCCGCTTGGACTAATCCCTCAGGGGGATGGGAGGTTCTGTGATTAGCTCAGCCGGGATCACAGGCCCATCCTTGGAAAGCCAGAGGGCTTCTCTTACAGAGAAGCCGAGCGCAGGTAGCACTGGGGAAGTCAATCCCAATTTGAATGTTCTGCGAGGATTCCTTGATTATTTGTGGCTGTGCATAACTTTGTGGGGGACTTTATCAAGTTATCTCAAGGGAACTGATCATTTACCTGCTGAGAATGCTGCCCTCCCCCCCCACCCCCCAGGGCCCCGTCCAGCTTCATTGCCTCAGGGATGGTAGCTGAGTCTCCCGCCTGGGAGAAACGGGCTCCTGTGAGCAGGCTCCTGCTTCCTTCCCGAGGGTTCTCCTCAATGCCAAGCAGGAAGCCCGGGGCTGGGAGAGGCACTCAATGAATCCGTCTTGAATGAATGTCTGCCTGAGTGAATGAATGACCATATGAATGGAAGGAGAGGAAATGAAAAGCTGTTAGACACACACATGGCCAGAGCTCACCTAACCACAGCGCTTCCTGCCCTCCCGCCTCCGCTAAAAGCTTTGTTCCACGTAATATCAGGTTTGGGCTCCTCAGTCCCTGAGGGAGGGGAGAGGACCAGCTGCTCTGTGGTCTGCAGGAAAAGATACGGGCTGGGAATTGGGGGGGGATTTATCCAGCCATTAATTACCTGTGTGACCTTGGGCAAGCCACTTAACTTGTCTTTGCTTCAGTTTCGTTGTCCATCAGATGCCACTGTGCTCTCCGCCCCACTTATCACCCCACCACAGGGTGGAGGAGAACAAACGGTATTAGAAAGTGAACAGCAGGGGCGCCTGGGTGGCGCAGTCGGTTAAGCGTCCGACTTCAGCCAGGTCACGATCTCGCTGTCCGTGAGTTCGAGCCCCGCGTCGGGCTCTGGGCTGATGGCTCAGAGCCTGGAGCCTGTTTCCAATTCTGTGTCTCCCTCTCTCTCTGCCCCTCCCCCGTTCATGCTCTGTCTCTCTCTGTCCCAAAAATAAATAAACGTTGAAAAAAAAAAAAAAAAGTGAACAGCACTTAGAGAAATGTAGAAGAAAAGCACAGCGTAGGGGGAAGGAGGTATTATGGCCACGGGCCACCAGCAGGGGTACCAATTTGATCGCAGTTCTCGACGCGAGGTATCAGGGATGGTGTAGCCGGGAAGGCGCCCAGGCCCTCCACATGGAGAAGCTCACACCTGCAGAGAAAATTCCCCAACAGTCCCGAGGACCTGCCACATGCTCAGCCTTGAGAGACAAAAGATTTCAAAGCGAAAGAAAGGATAGTCTCTGCCCTTCAGAAGAGATACACACCCCCAAAGCCGTTAGCTTCTCAGAAAGGGCTCAAGAATGTGTCCCATAAAATTAGCCAGTCAGTCGATATTTGTGGAGCACCTGCTATGGGCCAGGAACTCTTCTAGAATCTAAGGATAAGAGATGGGCATACAGACTCCAACCCAAAGAGCTGCCCATAGATGAAGGAATGAGTAAATAGACAGGGAATGCATAATGGAGTTAAGCCCCGATAAGGGCTGTAGAGAAAAAAGAACAGGGTGACGTGACGGAGAGTGGCTGGCGTGGCCGCTCCATGAGTACTGCGACCATGGGAAGATGACGCCGTGAGAACTGAGGCTGAATGATGAGAAGCAGGGAAGGATGGGCCATGCAGATGAAAAGGCAAGCGGGGAGCCCGGGAGGGCCATAAGTATGGTGACCAAGGGGACAAGCAGGAGCAAAGGACTGGCCGAAAGGTGGCTGGGCCCCAGCCAGGGCCGTCTATGCGCAGGACGGCGTGCGCGTCATTCCACAGGCAATGGAAATCCACAGAAGCGGGGACATCACATGACCTGAGAGAGGCATGACCGAGCAAACATGGCGAAACGCTAACGGTTGGTGAATGTGAGCCATGTGGGCATGAGACTCGTCATGGCCTTCCTGTAACTTTTCTATATGTTTGAAATTATTTCGGAATAAACGGTAAAGCAATAAAAAGAACACTCTGGCTCCCGGTGGGGAATTGGTGGCACGGGGGTGGGTCGGGGATGAGGAAAGCTGGTGCCAGGGGTGGCGAAGGGAGGCCGGCAAAGAGCTCCAGCAGGAGTCCAGGTGACTTGGACCAGGGGAAGAGGGAAAGAGAGGCCACTCTCAGGGTGCGTATATGGAGGCCTGTGTTAGTTTTGTGTGGCCGCCATAACTCGTGGCCACAAACTCAGTGGTTATAAACAACATGAATTTATCATCTCACAGGTTTGTAGGTTAGAAATATGATCGTTCTCCCAGGGCTAAAATCAAGATGATGGCAGGGCGACGTTCCTTTCCAGGGGTCCTGAGGAGAATCCATTGCCTTGTCAGGGGCCGCTGTCCAGACCTTGCACATCGCTTCCTACATTCCAGAACCGGCAACAGGGCTTTGATTCCTTTCCAGACTGCTACCTCTCGCTCTGACCACAGCCTGGAAAGGTCCTCACGTTGAAGGACTCGCATGGTTGCATTGGGTCCACCCAGACAATCCAGGACGATCTCCCGATCCCAAGATCCTCAGCCTTAATCGTATTAGTAAAGTCCCTTTTGCCCTGTAAGGTGACATAGTTGTGATTCCGGGGATTAGAGCGTGGGCGTCTTTGGGCGCCATTATTCTGCCTGCCGTGAGCTAGAACCATGAGGATTCACTCATGGACTGGATGTGGGTATGAGGGAAAGAAGTGAACTGAGGACAGCTGCTGGACTTCCCCCCAGTGACATGAGTGACTGTGGAGCCGTCTCTCAAGAGAACGAGACCCTGGGAGGAGTCGGGTGGGGGAATCAATAGTTCTCTTCCAAATGTGCTAACTTTGGACTTGGCGTAACAGGAGTCATTGGAGTCCACGGGGGCTGGGGGGGTTGGGAAGGCCTCACGCCGCAGCCCAAGGGCGGACGGCAGAGGCAGAGGCCCGGCCAAGAGCAGGCTTGTGTGTGTTGTGGCACACGCCTCCTCAGCGTGATAAGCAAGTACTATGTCCCTAATCTGTCTTCCAGGCATGGGAGGTACAAATACCTTCACAAGTAAAAGACGCCCTAGAAGGGAAGGGAAGGCCGTGGGAGAGACGCCCGGACAGGTTGGGGTCTGATGACAGGGCCTCAGGTGCTAGGCCATGGGGGCTGGGCCTGCTGCAGGGACAAGGGGCAGCCATCCCGGGGCCTCGAGGAGATGAATGACACAGCACAGAAAAAGGACATGGGAACGTTTGACACATAACAGTCTTTAAGCAGGCACCAAACGGGCCGAGTGTGGGTGCATGCAGAGAAGATGTGGCATGGGGCCAGCGAGGGCATGCACAGTAGCTCCAGCCCAGCTAGGGAAGCCCTGGCCATGGTCTGCCCCTGCCGGGCTGTCCCTGCCCAAGGCGGGGGGTGCGGGGGTTGGGGGGGTGCTTTGCACCGCAGGGCTGAGCCTGGGCACAGCGGGGTGGGGGGTTGGCGTGGAATGAAGGGGAGAAGCATCTTCCTCTTTCTGAACTGCCGCTCTTAAATCAAACAATTCAATCCAGGTGGAAGAGGGTTGGCAGCTGGGAGGGGAGAAGAAGAAGAAGCAGACGATAAAAAAAAAAAATCAATAACTCTTCCCCATAAAATAAATTGAGATTTGTGGAATTCACTTCCACTTGACATCAAAGATGCCGATTTGGTGAATTCGTTTAAGGCCAAATTGAAAACGTATCGTTTTAATCCAGGTCCCCAAAGCTGCCCCAGGCTTCGTGGCAAGGGCCCTGGGGACTGGGTTTACAGCAGCTCCGGATGCTTATTTGGGGCCGATTGATCTCTGTTGCTCTAGAGAGGCTGTGTCCAAGGTGACAGAAGAGGCCTGATGATGCTCCCCCCTCACCCTGGGGCCAGGACCCCTCCAGCTAGGACATCCCAAGAGACCACTCACATGGTCACGTTTGACCACCGGAGAAGTGACTCTATGGCAGATGCTAGGCTGGCGGGAACCCTGGGCATCCTGGCTCGTGCAGCCCTTCGGACCCGCGTTTCTTCCTATAAATGAATGTAGGGCAAAATACAAGACAGTCAGGGAGCCCACAGACTCGGGTCTCTTGGATCATGAGCAGGGGGTGAGTGGCGGTACGCAGGCTGAGGGCACAGAGCTGCTGGGTGTTGAGAAACGAGGTAAACACAGGATAAACAGGACAACATGAATCCCCTTGGTCTAACCTCAAAGAAAAGAGGACAGGTCTACAATATGGCAGGTCAGGGGCCAGAACATACCTTTAAACTTCTTTTTTTTAAGTGTATTTATTTTTGAGAGAGAGAGAGAGAGTGCGCGCATATGAGGAGGGGAGGGGCAGAGAGAGAGAAAGGGAGACACTGAATCTGAAGCAGGCTCCAGGCTCCAAGCTGTCAGCATACAGCCCGACGCGGGGCTCGAACTCACCAACTGTGAGATCATGACCTGAGTCGGAGTCAGATGCTTAACCAACTGAGCCACCAAGGCGCCCCCAGAACATAGCTTAACCATGGTTAAGATTCAACCTTCCGCCTGCAAGAGTATTGCTCTGGGGGCTTCCCTCTGCCTGGAGCACGGATGCACAGGCAGGAGAGTCTGCAGGCCAGCAGGATGAAGCTGTCTCTGCGGGACGGGAGAAGCCAGGCTGGGGGTGGTGTGGCTAGGACCGCTTAAAGGCAGGCAACGGGGCCTGGTGGGCAGACAGCGATGTCCAGCAGCATAGACTGCTGGTGACCAAGGAAGGATCTCAAGTGGACATGTCCAAGCGCCAATGCCAGCTGCATGACTTCACGCAACTTAGCCTCTCTGTGCTTCAGTTTCTTTATCTAGAGACATGGGAAACAGTTAAAAAATTGTCTTATCATAGTGGATGGCCAGGAAAATCTAAAGCCCTCAGCATGATGCTTGGTAGACGGTTGGCACTCGAAAAAGGTTGCTATTCTGATGACTATAATGGCCAGTAGGGGGACCTTGGGCAAGCTGTTGAGACCCCCTCCTGTTCTCAGCATCCTGCTCTATAAAGCGAAGGGGCCGAAGCCAATGTCTCAAGAGTCCGTGCCAGGTCTTTGCTGCTGTGGGGTCCTTCTCACCCGAGTGACTGCCCAGCCGAGCAGGGCTGTTCACCAGAGGGTTTCCAGTCTCAGCAGCTCGCCGGCCCCAACCCTCCCCAACGTCGGGCAGAGACACGTGGGCATCTGGGAGTGTCCCAAGGGAGTCAGCCCAGAGAGAGGCCCAGGAGGGGTGGCACCCGATACACTGAGACCCAATCCATGGCCACATCCACCCCAGAGCCAACTCGGGCTGGCAGGTCCCAGGCTTTGGGCCTTGGGGCCCAAGCTTGATTTGACCTCCTCAAATTGAATGTTCACTTTAGCCTAGATTTGCAAAGCAATTTGTTAATGCTCCTGTGCAGGGGCTGTTTTCTCTAGGGTTTTAAAGAAAAAACTCATTTCAATGTAAAATCCACAGCACCAAATTGAAATGTATTCTGAGTGGAGTGAGCAGTTGAGAATTTCCAGGCCCCTGCCATCAGCGCACATCACGTTGTAATTACACCTTTCTTTGTGCGTCAGCTGCAGGGCTGGCGAGGAAAATAGAAGATAATGCTGACCCTTTTGAGAAGAGAAAGGACTTTTGTGCCTGTTCCCTTTCAGAGAGAACTCTTCCAAGATGAAGGGAGAGAGGGACCTCTGAATCAATCTATCAAGGGGAACAAAACCATTAGTATCTTCAGCCTCCTTAGCCAAGATTGGTTCCACTCAACAGTTTCTGGAGCTTAGCTCTTATTTCTTCAAATGCGTTTGAAGAGAGAAAAAATAAAGTATACTCTTTCTCGCACATCTTGATTCATTCTGCTCAAAGACGATCCCCAGCCTCTCCCTCCTCGACACACCCAGGATACGCACATCATAAATGTGAATACCCAACACACATGCTCACATATATGCGTATATGTATATATATACGCATATATGCTCAGGCATTCATATTTACATGTACCTCACACACGCACACCACACTCCCTAAGCTTAATCACACACACACGGACACACACACACACATTTCCACGTGTTTAAAAAACAATACTAACAGATCTTTCATTGGATTATAGTTCCCCAAACAGAGAAATTTGGACAAGGCCTGGTTTAGATGATAGAGGGAATTCTTGTTAATTTTCTTCCGCAGGATGATAGTATCATAATTAAGCAGGAGAGTATCCTTGTGCTTAGGAGATACAGGCGAAGGTATTTAGACATAAAGTATCAACATGTCTGGGACTTGCTATCAAATGATTCTGCTGGTGGGGAAGGGAGGGGAAGTAAATGTAGCAACTTGTTAACGTCATTGAATCAGGATACAGGACAGAGAGGTTGTACTCTTCTTGCAATATTTCGTGTGTTTGAAATTTTCCTAACTGCAAATTGAGGGAATGAAGATCAGTGAGAGAGTTTGCAAATTGCCTCCAGTCGTTAGTTTCTTTAAAATTTGTGCTTTATGTCCCAAACTGTCATCTGTGTATACGGGTGGCATAAGGACTTCAAAGTTTGATGCCTTTACGCAGATCCAACCTTGCCAGGGAGCATTAGGGACTTGTGGTCCCTGGAGACGGGAGAGGATCTGAAAGGGTAGGGAAGGAGAGCGGAAGACTTGCCTGGGTGGGGTGAAAACTTACAGTCGTCTTACCTTACTCTTGGTGAGCTGGTGTCTATTCTCTTGTCATAAGTATTTAAGGTAGGGGTCATAGCCTCAATCCCTCAGACGAATGAGCATCACCAATTAATGTGAGTAGACAGATCTGTAGAGCGTGGACTCAACTTTGGAGGTCAAAGGAAGTCTTGTGAATGACACAATGGCAATTGAGTCGAAGATGACAATAGGTGGGCTAATTTTTAGAGAGTTGGGGGCTGCGGACGCTCTGCCCCAACCCCCAACCTTCTAGTTAGAGGCAACTGTCAGCTACCATTTGCGGGGGAAACATACAATGAAACCTGCCATTTGCTCCCCCATAGAATTGTCGCAATGACGCGGCCCTGTTTTCTTCTCAGCCCGTAGCAATGATAACAGCTAACAATTATGGAAGACTCATTAAAAAAAAAAAAAAAAAAAAAAAAAAAAGGGTAAGTCAGAAAGCGATGTCCTGAATTGCTGTGGCCAGCCTGCTGCCAGCCTGAGGATAACTCCCCTGGCGGATGGGAGCGAGGCTGACAGGAGAGCCCAGAGGCCGGGCCTTACTGTGTACGCACTCCCTCTCATGGGAGAATATAAATTCCCATTTTGAGCTGAATTTTGTGTTACCTGCAGCCAAAGTCTCCTGACTGGGAAGTTCCACCTCGCTTAGCGTGTGCTGTGTTATAGTCAGTTGCGCAGGACCTACACTGTCCTTCTCTTCTGTCTGAGCTAATTTTCCACCCTGAGGACAGATACTCCGTCCTGTTAGTACTGTACTCATAGCAGTCAGTCCAGTGATTAGCACACAATGAAAGGGAATTTGTTAATCAGGTGTCGGTGCACCCTAGTCCCTCTTAGAAATCATCCAAAAGGATTTATCCATCTCAGTATAAATTCCTTCTTGGAATGAGGTGGGGGGTGTATGTATAAGCGGGAAGGAAGGAAGAAAAACAGGAAGGAAAAATGTCTGTATTAAAATATTATCTCTTCTATAAAGGGCTCTCATGGTAACCTCCACGGGCAAGGCCCCATCTCCATCTCCTCCAGAAATAATCAGGAGGTCCCAGGAGGAGAGGGGCAACTTCTCTGTCTTGAGAATCTCTATCTTTAGCCATCTCCCGCCAACGAGAAAGATTTTTCTCAAGCTTTAATTTTTGTAGTTCACATTTTTTTTTTTAATTTTTTTTTTTTCAACGTTTATTTATTTTTGGGACAGAGAGAGACAGAGCATGAACGGGGGAGGGGCAGAGAGAGAGGGAGACACAGAATCGGAAACAGGCTCCAGGCTCTGAGCCATCAGCCCAGAGCCCGACGCGGGGCTCGAACTCACGGACCGCGAGATCGTGACCTGGCTGAAGTCGGACGCTCAACCGACTGCGCCACCCAGGTGCCCCTTTTGTAGTTCACATTTTAAAAAAAATTTTGAGGTTTTAAGAATACCCCTCAAACAAAATTATGTTACAATACCAAGTGTTTGCTTTCAAAGCACACACCCCTAGACCTTCTAAGGCAGCCCTTCCCCCGGACAGCCACCGATCTAGAGCCCCGGGTGGTTACCCGCAGAGACCAGGCAAGGGCTCCTGGCGCTGGCTTCCTTCAGCGTTTGCTTCAATTGCTTACTTTGTTAACTGATGGATTATAAACAGCGCAAGGCCGTGTTGCGCCTGCTTTCTTTTTATCTTTGGGACCGAGGTTAATTGTGTTTGTGAGTTGTTTCTAATGCCCTTTGATAGTCGAGAGGTGTTCATTATGTTTACAGTCCTTAATTAAATGGACCAAACGTTAGGATTGAAAACAAAAAGTTCACAGAGCCTCACAGTCTATGGAGAGCTGAGTGTCTCTAGCCAGTCCGTGAATTCCATAGAAAGACTCTTTTGGGCCAGAAACATGGTTGCACAAAGCCGGGGAACGGGAAAAGGCAGGAGGACCCGGGGCCAAGAGCTCGAGGTGCGATCTGGAAGGAGGAGGCAAGCCCCAGATGGCCGTGCTGGGCATGGCGCAAGAGGCTTCAACAGAAATAGCATATATGGGGGCGCCTGGGTGGCTCAGTCGGTTAAGCGGCCGACTTCGGCTCAGGTCATGATCTCGCGGTCCGTGAGTTCGAGCCCCGCGTCGGGCTCTGTGCTGACAGCTCAGAGCCTGGAGCCTGTTTCAGATTCTGTGTCTCCCTCTCTCTGACCCTCCCCTGTTCATGCTCTGTCTCTCCCTCTCTCAAAAATAAATAAAACGTTAAAAAAAAAATTTTATATATAAAAAAAAAAGAAATAGCATATATGTATACCGTACTATTATCATCTGAGCGTGTGCATTGTAATGCACAAAACACGGACAGGGGCCACGCACTTACCAGAATGAGCCTCACGGTGCCTCAGTTTCCATATCTGCGAAACGGAGATAATAATAGACCCTTTCTCAAAGGGCTGTAATGAGGATTGAATTAATTAATACATTTGAAGTGCGCTGAGTGCTGCCCGGCACAGAGAGCACTATGGAAATGTTTGCTTCCATTATTATTACACCCAGCTAAGACAAGGAGTCCTGTAGGGTTTGTGGTTAAGTGGGAAACGAAAAGCTGGCTGCGGGGGCCCCCTGGGTGGCTCAGGTTAAGCGTCCAACTCTTGATTTCGACTCAGGTCATGATCTCACCGTTTGTGAGTCGGAACCCCATGTGGGGCTCCACACTGGGAGCACGGAGTCTGCTTGGGATTCTCTCTCCCCCCCCCCCCCTCTGCCCCTCTCCCCTGCTTGGGCTTACTTGCTCTCGCTCTCCCTCTACATACATACAAATACAAATAAAAGAAAAGCTGGTTGCCTAAAGGACCGTTTGGACTTCTGAGCCCAGGGTCCGGATCTCATGTCCGCCCTCTCTGTCACCACTTGTAGGCGCCGCTTGTCAGAGCCAGTCAGGCCCACATACGTGCTACGCCCCCAGAGTCACTGCGTGCACTCCCTCCTCTGTGCGTGCTCTCTCCCCTCTCCCAGGGGGCAGCAGGTCCTCCGTCCCTTCTCAAGGAAGACCCCTTCTCCTGAGCTCCCGGTCATATTTCCAGAAAATTCTCTTCCTCCTTCAGTCAATCAGAGTTGTTCCAGGCATGCACCCGGACCTGTTCGCAGCTGGCAATACAACAGATGCCAAGCAAACACCTGGCCACTGGCTGCAGGGCTGCGTGGCCCAAGGCAAGGAGATCCCCTGCGTGGGCTCTTGGGCTCACCCCTGCGTGCAGTCGTGGCACGGAGGAAGGCGCCTGATGGTTCCACGTTGGGAGAATATTAGGGAGAACCAGGCAGGCCCCTTCTAAAAAAATTCCTTTAGACTTGAACGACCTTAACCTAAATTGAATGCTGACATAGTGGTACCCGTTGTAAGGGCACAAGCCTGCAGCGGGTGTGGCTCTCCAGCTCTAATATCTAGGACTCGGTGTTGAGGATGGAAGGGGAGGCTTATTTCCTCAGCAGGAGGGTTAAACCTGAGCCTCTAAGGAGGCTCCCCGCTTTGCCATCCTGTGCTACCCGCTGCACCCTTTCCTCCTCCGGTAGACACCCCGCTTTACCTTCCTCCCTCCACCCCTAAAACCACATCTTTACTTCCAGTTCACCATCAGCCATCAAGTCCAGCTCCAATGCCACCTCTTCCAGGAAGCCATACCTGATCAATTCTATTCCCTCTGGCCCTTCCTCCCCGGCCCCCTAGCCTCTTGGGGAGGTGGACAAGAGTCCACACGTGCACGGCTTCTCTCCTGGGCTGCCAGCTCCGTGAGGGTGCCATCTCTGGTGTGATTCCTGTGTATCACCAGTTCTCAGTGCAGGGAAGAGGTGCTCAAAGAGAATGAATGAATGAGATCTTTTCATCCAAATGAACGTACACGAATGCAGCGCCTGCCTCAGAGGACGCCCAGCTTCTCCCGCTGAGCCATCAGCCCAGTGGAAATGGACTTTTGTCGGAGTCACCATTCGAAGAGGAATTAGACAGTTGGGTTCCTGAACACACACTTCCTTCGTAATCAGGGAGATAAGAGCTAACCTTTGGGTAGAAGTGACTCAGAATCAGGAATTAGCGCAATATAAAGACTTCCGTGGCAATGAAACATGACTTGACAGTCGAACACGCTGCCTGCAAGGAATGAGCTCCTGGCTTGAGAATTCTTCTGGCAAAGACCGTCAGGAGTGCCGTGCTTTCCATATACGGGTCCCGCCAGTGGAACAGCTGCTTGAGAAGCCTTCAGCAAACTTGTTTAAAATACAGCTCTCTGGGCTTCGTCCTTAGAATTCTGACTTAGTGGACAAGACGGGGGGCCTGGAAATCCCTGTATTTTGCACACAGGTCTCCCGGAAATTTCCTAGCACGGCTGGGTCTGGGAAGGCCTCTCTCAGAAGGGTGTCCACCTGGAGCCGGATACTAAACCAGGCGACGTCCAAGAACTCCGCGGCTGGGAAGGCGGTGTTCCTCCAGGTCGGATCACGACACCATGCTGGTGCCTGACCTTTTTTTCCAGATTTTTTTCTTCCCAGGATGGTTATTTGGGGTCCTACCCGTTGCTGCTTGGGGCCAAATTCAGGAAGCTGACTCAGCACAAGAAAATACTCTCCAAGATGTCTTTGAGAGCAGGAGGCCTGATTCTGATGGATTTACTCTGACTACCGCCATCGGGTTTCATGATGTCGGAGGCCCTGGCCCCTCGCGGTCCTCCCGCCCTCGTTATTTTAACATGGTGCCATAGCTCTTGAAAATGCCTGAAACCTTGAGCAACACAGAAGGAGCCTTGGGCAGCATGACAGTCATTTTGATGCTCTTGGCCCGTGAAAATGGTCATATGGTATTTCAAAGTGACCTCCTGATTAAATCCAGGGCACAAGACACTGCGAGGGGTGAGATATGCTGCCCGCCAAGGCATGTTAGCCACGAGCCTGTCTTGGGAGGGGCTGAATGGTAGCCAGACCCATTTCCTTGCACCCATGATGCATCGGCCCAGTTGGACTATGTGTCACCGGTAAAGGACTGGTCACTTTAACCTGGACGGTACCCAGAGCTGGACTCGGTGCCCAGGACTTGGTAGAAATTGTAACGCAGCGGGGCGCCTGGGTGGCGCAGTCGGTTAAGCGTCCGACTTCAGCCAGGTCACGATCTCGCGGTCCGTGAGTTCGAGCCCCGCGTCGGGCTCTGGGCTGATGGCTCAGAGCCTGGAGCCTGTTTCCGATTCTGTGTCTCCCTCTCTCTCTGCCCCTCCCCTGTTCATGCTCTGTCTCTCTCTGTCCCAAAAATAAATAAACGTTGAAAAAAAAAAATTAAAAAAAAAAAAAAAGAAATTGTAACGCAGCATTCAGGCTTACTTAGGTCCCAGACGACCCACCCTTCCTCCCCCTGTCCCTTTCTCCTCACGTTTGGAACTTTCAGTCGGAGGCCAGAAATCCCGGAGGGCAAGAGAATAGGCCTCTTTCTCCTTCTTCATACCTGGAAATCTGGAGGGCGGGAAAAAAAATGAACTTTCAACGCTTGTATCACTTGCGTCAGAGCCAGCCCCGAGCAAAACCATGACAAATACATAAACCTTGGTCTTATTTCTGTCCCATGACTCTTATTCGGGTTGCCCTTCTCCCCTACCTCCCACCCCTCCACCCCGACTCCGCGCCCTAGCCCCATCCCCCGAGACCTTGCTCTCAGCTGGCTGAGAAGACGCGTGGTGGTTTGCCCACACGTGCTGAGAGCACGTGACAGGTCCCACCAGAGCCTTCCCTGAAGGATAGGCTCACAACTCCAGGGGCTGAGGCTTTCTTGACACCCCTCAAAGCTCCATGGCTAGGTGGCCACAGATACTCTCTGAATATCCCCCGCATGGGCTCTGCTTGCTACTGGGTTGGTTTTTTTTTTTTTTTTTTTTCTTTTTCTGACAGTGCGATATTGCATATAATAACAATTACCAATGACCTCCACTGGGTTGTCCAATCTCATTATTGCCAATGCATTTGGTACCTGCCACGGCCAATTTGCCTCAGCTGAGGTTTTATTCAGTGGGATATGATAGAGCTGTACAGCAATCTTTTTCCATTTAAATAGTTTAATTGAGGAAAGCTATCAGATGTTTCCAAATTTAATGTATACAACAATTTGCTTTTTTTCCCTATCTCTTTTCAGAGTTGAGTTGGAAGAAAATGACATCTGATTCTTATAGAAGGAAAGCAATTACATTTTGGCGTCTGCCTTCCCCGGCTTGCATATGTTTTTAAACATAAAAAGAAATTCTTAATATGTAATTGTCAGGTAATAAAAAGGGAAAAATATTTTACTTTGCGTTTATGAAGTAATTTTTCAAAAGCATAAGGGAATTACATGTTAATGTTTTATGTTTATGACTGCATTCTAATACCGCGCTATTTCTTCAAGTTTGGGGTCTTTTTTTCTCCTCTCCGAAGATAAGAGTTGAGCTGCTCAGGCCTAGCTCAAACCCTACCTCCCTGCTGGCGACGCCCTGGGCACCCTTCTCTGAGCTCCCTCCTCAGAGCCCGTACCCCCCGCACTATCACTCAGCACTTGTTACCTACAATGAATTATTACGATGTGACTCTGAATGGTCTTCCTCTCTAGATCATAAGCTGCTAGAGAGGAGAGAGAATTCCTTCTGCATTCTTGCGTTCTCCACAACGTTCAGCAAAAGGCTCAGCTTTAAAGAGTTGGTATTCAACACATCCTTGGTGAACAAATTTACTCATGGAATTGTCCAATCGCTCAATCTCAAATAACAGGAATGATGTTATTCCAGCACTCCGTGCATAATACAAAGTGGCCTATTGAATGGGATGAATGGAGGGATAGACGGACGGACAGACGAGTGGATGATGGATTCCACCTAACTCCTCTAAGTTTTCCCTGACATTTTGTCCAGTTGGATTAGACCTGACACCCACCCCAGCTCCTTCTTCGCTATAAAGCCTATTTATACCAGACAGACTAAGATCATGGGTCTCAAAGCACTTTCCAGAAAGGACTCAGGGGCTTTTCACACCAGAAGGGTATGGGGCTTACCCCGTGAGGAGACAATTGTCTGTTGGGCCCATCTCCACTTCCTCACCTCTCATTCTTTCCAATGCGCCCTCACTGGCTTCTGTCCTTAGGTCCCCCTGAAACTGCTGTTCTCTAGACCCCCCTCCCCCCCGACTTTATCTCTCTGCTGCCAAATCCAATGCACACTTTTTGGTCTTGACCTCTCAGCAAGCATTTAGCACAGGACAAGTTCTCAGTACCAGGTTGTCTCCCACTCTAAAATGCAAACTCCATGCAGGTGGGAATCTTGTGTATCTAATTTATGGGTGGAGCCCTAGGACCTACTCTGGAAGCTGTCACATGGTAGACGTTGAGTAGATGTTGGTGTTGCCCCGTGCGCTTGGGGCCAACAATCCCAAACCTGCTCCATTTCACTGAGAGATAGAGTCACAGAATTTAGATTTGGAAGAACCTTCGGAAATGATTAGATCAGAGAGTTGTTACCCCAAAGAGGAAGTAACTAGCCTGAAGTCACACTGCTGGAAGTTTCTAGAAGACCTGGCACTTGAGCCAAGCTCTGTTGGTTCTCTGCCCAGGCTCTTTCTGCAACGCCTGGCCCTGTGCTCATGTGGCAGAACCCGGGTGCTATAGAGTCCCCCCCACGGCAAGGGTAGGGAGTGTGCTATCTCAAGACCAACGTAATAACCAAGCAGGGAAGAAAAATGTGCACCATGGTGGTTCACGATCTTTTCTTAAAACCAACTTTGTGGAGAACACCTAGCTGTGTTCGCATTTCCAAAACTTGTTTGAATATCTGTTCTCCCAATTAAAAGAGCTTTATGGCTTTCTTAACTATATAAACAATACATCTATATTGTAAATAATTCAAAGACTAGAAAAATTATGAGAAAGTAAAAATTATGTGAAATCCCATCATCCTGAGGTAATAGTTACCATTAAAATTCTTTTTTTTTTTAATCTGTTCTTCGCAATATAACACTAATACGAAAAGTGCACAAACCATAAATTAACAGCTTAATGCATTTTGACAAAACGGAAAGCCATGTGTTTGCCACCATCGACAGGAAAGAGAACGTGATCACACCCTCAGGAGTCCACACGTGACCTCCCAGATACTTGACCTTCATATAAATGAAATAACTAAGTATGTTTCTTTGCGTTTAGCTTTTTTTGTTGTTCAACGTTATGCTGGGAGCTCCATCTGTGTTGCAGTACAGAACTGTGGTTTGTCTGTTTTCACCCCTGTAAATATTCCATTATAAGAATATATTATGATTTATGCGTCCATTCTACTGCTGATGGGTACTTTGTGTTTTTGGTTTTGGACTGTAAGCAATTATTGCTACAAACATTCTTACAGACACCTTGGGATGCATTTGCGTCCACAGTTCTGTCAAGTGAATGTCTAGGGATCAAACTGCCCCGTCATCATATATATGTACATTCAGCTCTGTCAGACAGTTTCTCAAAGCGATTGTGCCAAGATTTGCATACTCCCCAACAGTGTTCGAGCACCTGCTATTGCCCCTACAAATGCTTTTCATTTCAGCCGTTGGAGGGGTGGGTGGATCTCATGATGAAGTTTTTTGATAACTGGTAAGATGGAACATCTTTTCATAGGTTTCTTGGCCACTTCTTTGCCTCAGTTTCTGTATCCTCGTAAGTCTTAAGTCTTGATATTTGAGAGTACCAGAGCCCTCCCTCCCCCCTCCCCTCCCAATCTTGGTTATTTTGTCAAGAGTATCTTGACTGCCCTTCGCCCTTATCATTTTCATATGAATTTTAGAGTTAGCGTGCCAATGTATACACAACACATACGTGTACACATGTTCATGGACACACACAGACACACACCCATACCTGCTGAGATTTTTACTGGAGTTGTATGGAATCTCCATATTAATTTTGGGAGAATTGGCATCTCTGTGATATCTGATCCATGAATACATTATTAATATTTAATGAATGTTCTTCCAGACTTCTCTCCCCATGTATAGTTTTATATACACACACACACATAATCTTTCACCATCCCTCATGCTGAGTTAATCAAGGTCAACAATCTTCTATACCATTTTTAACCTCTTTGAGTCTCTCCACACACACCACTATCAACCTGTTCTGAGTCTTTTCATTAGCATTCTTTTTTTTTTGAAGTTTTACTATTTATCTATTCATTTATTTTGAGAGACAGAGAGAGAGACAGCGTGAGCTGCCAGTACAGAGCCCAGTGCAGGGCTCGAATTCATGAACCCTGAGATCAGGACCCGAGAGGAAACCAAGAGTCAGGTGCTTAACCGACTGAGCTACCCGGGCACCCCTCCATTAGCATTCTTTATGCTCATATGATCATTTACGTACACGATATGTATGCGCTTTGAGGGGGGTCATAATTACCAAAGCAGGTCATATTATATACCATTCTCTGCATGTGCTTTCCTCATTTAAAAACATATGATATGGGGCTCCTGGATGGCTCAGTTGGTTAAGCATCCATTGTCGGCTCTGGTCATGATCTCACAGTTCATGGGTTTGAGCCCCGCAAGATGCTCTGCACGGTCAGCTCAGAACCCGGAGCCTGCTTCAGATTCTGTGCCTCCCTCTCTCTGTGCTCCTCCCCCCTTGTGCTCTCTCTCTCTCTCTCAAAAATAAATAAGCATTAAAAAAAATTAAAAAGGAGTTAAAAGTGTACTATGATAATTCCTCAAAGTCAATAAGAAATGATATTCAATAAAATCTTTTTTAAGAGCTTTGCAATACTCCATGATATAAATGTTCCACAATTTAGTCAACTATTTCCTCTATTGATGAACATTAACTTTGTTTCCCATTTGTGCAGTTGCAAACAATGCTGATGTGAACATCTTTGACCTTGAACAAATTTCTTTTCTTACCAAAATTTTGTTTATAAAGGACAGATTCCCAGGGATGGGTTGTTAGGTTGAATGGTATGTGTATCTTACATTTTAAAAATCATCACCTAATTGCGTTCTAAAAACATCATTCACATTTTCTTGAAATGTATATAAGTGGACACTTTTCCTCCTAACATTTCTAACTAGTGATAGGAGTTATCACTCTTTGTATTTTACTAGTCTTGTAGTTGAAATGATATCTCACTGTTACTTTCATTTGTATTTAACTAACTGCTAGAAAAGGTAAGTATCTTTTCATGAGCTTATTGATATTTGAACTTGATCTTCTCTGAACTGTCTCTTGATATCCTCTGCCCATCTTCCAATTTATTGATCTTCATTTTCTTATTCATTTGTTAGAAATTTTTGGTACAGTTGCGATGTTCACATTTTATCAGTCATCTGCATTGAAAATGTGTTCCCTAATCTATTTGCCAAACTAATGCTATATGTTTTTAGACAGTTGAGTACGCCTATCTTTTCCTTTATAGCTTCTCAATTTCCTGACTTGCTATAATTGTTTTCTATTCCATACTACCCTTTCCCTCAGCCACAGCCCTGGGGAGATTTTATACACAAATATACAAAAATAAATAGAAATTATATATATATATATATATATATATATATATAATTAATTAATTTATATATCACAATATGTAATGTAATTTTTATGTGTGTATATGTGTGTGTATGTATATTTTTCCTCCTAGATTTTCTTGTAATAAATTTATGTTTTGGCCTTTTATTGGTTTGTTTTACATTTTAAGGCCTTAATCCAGGTAGATTCTTTTTTATACGATATGAGGCAGGGAACCAAAATCTATTTTTCTTCTAAGCAGATTATCAACATCATTTATTAAAAATACTACCTTTTTTCCCAGGGATCTATTTCTGGGTTATCCATTAATGTCATTTATTAAAAATACTACCTTTTTTCCCAGGGATCTATTTCTGGGTTTTCCATTCTGTTTCTTTGTCAGCCCCATTCTGTATATGCTTTTATGTCTGCTAAATCAAGTTATCTTCCCTCGACTATCCTTAAATTTTTTTCTTGGCCTTTCTCAGACATTTACTTTTGCATACCAATTGTTAGATAATTTAACACAATAAAACTTCCATTTGAATTCCAGTTGGAATTTCATGACCTTTATACAATGATTTGGGGGAGAATTGAAATGTTTATGATATTAAGTCTCCCCATCCAAGAAGGTAGTATGTTTTCCATTTGTAGAGATATTGTTTTATTTCCTTCAAAAGTATACAGACGTCTTCATATTGGTTCAGTTCTATGCGTGAATTTCGGTTTGTGTTTCCTTTAACATCTAGGAGTTAGGCTCAGCCAAGGATCAGAGACCAAAATTGCTGACTAAGACAGAAGACCTTAATTAAACCACCAATCTGCAAAAATAAAAACAAGCCCACTGGCAAGTTTTTAGGGGCAGTATGTCACAATGACTTCGATGTCAAATGGATTCGGTTCGCATTTTGCTTACTCAGTGGCTCCCACTCCTCCTCTGTGAGGGTAAATGACACCTACCTCACTAGGTTGAGGTAAGAATTTAAAAAGATCCTATAACAGAGTGTTGGCACACAGTAGATGGTCAATAAGTGCCTAAGGAAGGTTTTTCCTTTCTTTTGCTTAGCTGTTTAATAATTTAAAAGAGAAAAAAAAATCTCCACGCTTTGCATGTAACTCACTTAGGAAACTGCAATCAGACTTTGGTCTTCCAATCCTGGCTCACAATTGCGCTCTGCACACCCCCCACCCCCCCCAACACACGCATCCAGCCAACCCCCCTCCCCACCCCCCACCCTAGGCTCTCTCCCTCCCAATGTTCCTCTTGGCAACAGTATCTTGGGTTGGTGCTCCATGCATATGATTTAGCACAACATTTTTGCTGTTTTTGACATCTTCTTGTTGTCTCCGTTTTTTTGTTTTTGTTTTTGTTTTGAGGAGGAAACTAAGACCCAGAGAGGTAACAACGCTTCTCAACTCTAAAGCGCTGGGCAGTCCTTTCCAGAGGTCAGCACAGCTTTTTTTTTTTTCCAGTATAATTATAAAGAAAAGTAAAGTGAAAGTAACTTCTAATCCAACAATGTGCGTTTCTCTATGTAAATTCAGGCATATCTGCACCAGAAGACAGTGGGTCATGCGCCTACTCGTAATGAGTAAGTTTGTATTTAAGACTAGATGGTATTCAAATGAACACTATTAGAGCTCCTTTATATTTGACTTTTTGAAATATGGTTTAAAAGTATATCTGGTGTGTGCATATATATATACGGGTGTGTGTGTATGTGTGTATATATATATATATATATATGCGTACATACACACATATATATATGCATATATATATACACACCCATATATATATATATATATATATATATATAATCCATTACATATATACACATAAATAGAGAAAGAAATAGAGATTTTGATACAGATGTCTTATACTGCCATTGTTCAAGTATTGCAATGTGCCTAAACGGTAAACAACTCTTAACCAGACGAACTGGAAAAAGAGTTCCCTTTCCCTTGATTTATGAGTAGTTGCTTTCTTGGGAACACCGGAGTATATTATAACGGTGCAAAAATACTTGGATTTATGTGAAACAGTGTCTAGGCTCAGAGCATCAGGGACGGATTTTTCATCTCTACTGACTGGCGGGTCCTTCTAAGCAAATGTGGGCTTATCCCCCAGCAAAGCAAGACTTCCGGCATCCTAGCCTCATCCCCAGGGAACGCGGAACACCCCCCATCCTAGTGCCCATCAGCAGCCCCCCCCCCAAAATGCCACCAGTGTCCTCTAGGGGGCAGTCCCGGCTCCGCTGAGAGCCTTTCTGCCAGCTCCGCCCGTCTCGCCCCCCGCCCCCCCACCGCGGGCTGGGCCTTCCCCGCAGCAGGTGCCCCGAAGGCCAGGGCGCAGGCGGCCTGCGGGGGCGGAGGATGCAGCTTGTGGCTCGGCGGCCCGGCCAGGATTTCCTCGGACCTCCGCGCCCTTTTGTTGGCGGGGAGAGCAGCAAGCTCCAGGCTTACGGAGGAGGTCAGGGGAAAGTGATTTCAATTAGAGGGGGATCACTGAGGTCTCAAGCCAACACAGACAAGTTGTGTAACACCGGCGGCGCGGCGACCGGAGTCATTTATCCTTCTCCGAGCCAGTCAGCCCGGGCTTTGCAGGAAGCCCCTTTGCTGCCACCTCCCGCCCCAACCCACCGCCCCCTCCCCACCTACCTCCTTTCTCTTTCTGAAGGGAAAGGGAAACGGAAAGAGTGCCGGCTGCGGAATTTCTCATCTCTGAGGGGTGATGCCACCCGGGAGGGTGCCACAGGGTCTGCCTCTTGCCCCCAGGCTCAGACCGACTGGTGGTCTTGACGTTTCAGGGTTGGAAGCCCAAAGGAAAAATAGGGAGAGGAGGCCCCGCCTCCTCCTTCTTTCTATAGGGACCCCCCCCCCCCATCTTCAGGGTCGGCTCCAGGCCACCTCCTCCTTGAAGCCTCCCTGAACTTGCTTGCATTCAGAG
Organism: Leopardus geoffroyi; assembly: GCF_018350155.1. Classification (NCBI taxonomy): domain Eukaryota; kingdom Metazoa; phylum Chordata; class Mammalia; order Carnivora; family Felidae; genus Leopardus; species Leopardus geoffroyi. The sequence continues at coordinate 67,392,707 of NC_059339.1, read as the reverse complement.
CCAACATTGTTCAATCTAGGATATTGCACACTCTCCCCTGGGGGTTCTTGAAAGTGGTCTGTTTCTCTGGTTGCTTGTTTGAACCCTTGATTCTGTTCAGCTGCCTGTACTCCTGCTGCTTTCTAAGTTCATGTTCATTTCTGCTACCAATAATAGACACTGGCAAGGGCAGCAGAAGTATGGAGGGCCGGAGGGCTAAGTAAGCGGGACCGCCTGAGAAGCAAGGAAAGAACTCAGGAGGCTGGCGCTGAAGAAGGCAAGGGCGGGGGGCGGGGGAGGGGGGGCCCAAGATAGCGGTCAGCAAATTCTGGAAGCCTGTTGGTGGTGTAGTGATAGCAATACTCCCGCGAAGCCCCGGGTTTTATTCTAAAATGCCCATCACCCAAGACAGAAGAAGTTTGAAGGTACACAAGACCATGGCTACTCTGGAAAGGAAGAAAAAGGCTCAGCTTGGAAAGTGGCCAAAAAAAAAATTTTTTTTTTTTGAGGATTCAGAGGGGTGTAAAACACAGGCCTTGCTCTCTTGTGAAGAATGCTACAAGATTCAAATTGTGTGTGTGTGTGTGTGTGTGTGTGTGTGTGTGTCGTGAGGCAGCGGGAGGGCAGGAGATAGTGTTCAGCATTTCCTTTGACCCTGAGCACTGATGCAGCCTTAACACCACTCCTCTACTTGCCCCTCTGCTCCAGGCCAACAAGCCATACCTCATCTTCCATGTGGGCTTTCTGACCTCTATACCTCCAGAAACATCCATGCCTGTCCAGCTCCTGAACTACCTCTCACCTTTCCTCCTTTGCCCACTGTCCCCATTGAGAAAATGACTTCTGTTTCATTTTAGGGAAACTATCTTCTTTATAGGGAAATGTCAAGCAAATGTATACTTGGACAGAAAGAAGGCAACGATTTAATACCGTATTACTTCTGCGATGATGAACGTTCTAATGCGTATGAGATATTCCAATAGTGGAATTTTAATATGATAGTAGACAGATCAGAGAACAGCACCCATGTATCACCAAACTCAGGAAAGCTTACAGCTGGCCTTGTAACTATTATCTGCAGGTTCTGTGCCCATAAGAACCTCATATAATATTTTCTCTCTCACTCACTCTGTCTCCATCTATCTCTTATATCTATCTATCATCTACCAAGGCCCAAAGTCATTAAAGTCAGTTGGCCTGTGGTATGCATGCATTTACAATAACCAAAGTCCAATCGACAGCTTCTATGCCTAGCTCAGCAGGACAGGTTTCCAATTCAAAAATCATCCTTCTCCAGAGTCAACAATTAAAAATTATTCTTCTTATGAACTTTAGTAAATGAAAATGAGTTGTATTTTAATCCTAGAGCCACCTTAGCAACACTACCATGTGTCTGCACCTCTGATTAAGAGGAGAATGTTCTGGAGGCTCCTGGGTGGCTCAGTCGGTTAAACATCCAACTCTTGGTTTCGGCTTGGGTCATGATCTCGTGGTTCGTGAGTTTGAGTCCCGCATCAGGCTCTGTGCTGACAGTGTGGAGCCTGCTTGGGATTCTCTGTCTCCCTTTCCCTCTCTGCTCCTCCCCTCCTCACTCTCTCTCTCAAAAAAATAAACTTTAAAAAAATTTTTTTTAAAAAAGACGAGGATGTTTTTAATTCAATATGCGTTGTAAACAGAAGTGATACTAGAAGCACAAATAGAATCTATTTCAAGAGCATCAGATTTTTTTGCAAAATTGTCTAATTAAAACTAACTGCCATTATTAATATAAATTAGTATACCCATACAACTATGCGTTCCCTAGAACCCAGTAATTCTGCTTATAGTCTCATACATACGTGTGAAGAGTAGTTTAAGAGTGTGTTCACTGTGACAGTATTATTGCAGGAAAAAAAATTATTGCGGTATTCATGTGACAGAACGCCACGTTGCAGGTAAAAAGAACGCAGTTTGACCAACACGTAACTCAGTAAACAAAAGCAAACTTGCAACACAATGCTGTCCCTCTACCTTTTATACTCATTTTAAAAAGCTACAAAACACTACTATTCTTTGTTCACAGATACATGCATGTTTGTGAAAGTATTTAAAACACACTGGAAAGATACATGCCAAATTCACGATGGTGGTGGCTTGGCTGTGGGACACAGAAAGGGAGCTGGCAGGAGACGGAGTGGGAGGGACAAAAGAGACTTCAATTCTACTCCAACTAATGTATTTTTTTTTTTTTTTTTACTTAACAAAATGAAGCAAATGGGACACAATATTAATAACCATCAATTCTGGGTGGTGGGCACACCTGTCTCTATTTTATTATTCTCGATACTTTCCGGTCATTTTTTTTAAATTTCTGAAAATAAAAAAAAAAAAAATAAGCAGATGAACACAACTAAATAATTAACTAGAAGCACCTATGTTGTTCACTCGTCTGCCTATCCAATTACCACACGTCCTTCAAGGATTAATCAAATCCTATATTGCCCATAAACCTCATCCTGCTAACCTACCCACAGAGATTTCTCCCCCGAATTTCCAGAGCGCTATCTACAGGAGTACGCATTTGGGTCCCAGATTATATTGGGTTTGGCACCTGGGCATATTTGTCTCATGACACGTTCTGTTGTTGGCGTCTATGCATCCTGTCTCCTGGAGGTGTAAACATCCGGAAGACAGGGCCCACGAGGGGAGCAGGCAGGGCTCCGAGGACACTCTCGGGACCTTGTCAAGTGGAAGGACACCTTTCGGTGTAAAAGCTTTTCAAGAACTCCAGTTGAGAGTTGCATCTGTTCCCTGAGGAAATTCAGTATGATCAAACCCACTATGAGTGCGATAGTGCTTTTAAATGCATTGACTTATCAATCACAAATATCCATAAGCATGTGAAAAATGCAGTCTTCAGGTGCAAAGCTATTTCTCTTCTCAGGCTCCTGGTAAAAGTGGGTAACCAAAGGGGGCCCCAACCTCGTTGCAGCCCAGTCTCCTATCCCTCCCTTGGGCACTCCTTAGCCCCCAGGTGAGCACCACAATACCGACTGGGGCTCTGTCCCATCGCCTCGGTACCCGCCTCACAGACCTTTTCTCAGTCACCTGTCTGCACCTCACGCTTGACCAGCCCCGGCTTCTGCTCTGACTTGCCTTCTCTGCAGGTGTATGGCTCCCTTCCCCCGAGATGGATCCCATCTCCTTCAGCTAAACCACCCTAGAGGGCTCCTCCCCAAACCTTCCCAGTTGCCATCAGCTGGAAGTAATCTCTACCCCTCCCACGGCCCATCACCTGTACCTCTGTTGAGGCCCCCCCAAACTTTCTCCTTTATCCTACACTCGTTGGGCTACGCCTTACATTTCTTGGAGGATGTCAACTCCTTGAAGACAAGCTTGCCAGGAGGCGGTTGGAAAACCAGATGGCTTTGCAGTTTTGGCTGTAGCCCATGCCAACCGTGTGACCCATGTAAAACGGCACAACAGGGGAGATGCAGAGGCACGTTCTAGTGCCCCCTGCTGGAAATAAATAGGCACTGCTCACAATGCCAGGCTGCGTCGTCCTATTTATCACACCAAGAAAAATCTAAATCTGTACCTCTCACTGGTCTGGCCCACACAGTAAGACCTCTGGCTTAATCTTTACCGCTGTTATCTGATTTTACATCTGTTCTCCCCAACCCCCACCTCAGGAGGCTAGGAGCTATTCCTGTGCCTCTACACCGTCACAGACAACTAGAGTCCTTGGACAGCGGTTGGTTAAACCTCTCATTCTCCCATGACCTTGATCCCCGTTTCGAGGGCCAGCGTTGGGCCCCGTGTTCAGAGGCCTAGGTTCTTTCTTTGGTTATGCCATCTGCCAAATGGGCTGGTAGCTCTTCCTCAAAGCCCCTTCATTTCTGAAGCTCCCTGGGTCCCTTGTTAGTGACGGTGACAACTTACAAAATAATCCCCTGGTCACCAAAGTCTTAGGCAAACTCCAAAGCGGTTTCAGCACTATGGCTGTGAGATTATGGGTGAAATTTTAAATTCATTTTTAAATTTTGTATTGGTGCCGTGTTATCTTTTCTATTTAAAAAGGGGTGAAGGGCACCTGGGTGGCTCAGTCGGTTAAGCATGGGACTTCAACTCAGGTCGTGATCTCACGGTTCGTGAGTTCGAGCCCCGCATCGGGCTCTGTGCTGACAGCTCAGAGCCTGGAGTCTGCTTCGGATTCTGCGTCTCCCTGCCCCTACCCTGCTCACGCTCTGTCTCTGTCTCTCAAAAGTAAATAAATGTTAAAAAAATAAATAAATAGGGGCGCCTGAGTGGCGCAGTCGGTTAAGCGTCCGACTTCAGCCAGGTCACGATCTCGCAGTCCGTGAGTTCGAGCCCCGCGTCAGGCTCTGGGCTGATGGCTCAGAGCCTGGAGCCTGTTTCCGATTCTGTGTCTCCCTCTCTCTCTGCCCCTCCCCCGTTCATGCTCTGTCTCTCTCTGTCCCAAAAATAAATAAACGTTGAAAAAAAAAATTTTTTTTTAAATAAAATAAATAAATAAATAAATAAATAAATGAAAAGGGGTGTAATGGCTTTCAGTGGTGACACTTCCAGATTTGTAGTCCCCCCCCCCACTCAGAAACCTCTGGGGCTCGCATCTAACCTCCCCTGCCTTCCCTCCCCTCCTCACCCCACCATTAGAGAGGCACCTGACCCCAGAAGGCACATTTTCCTGCAACCCAGGGAGCAGCAGCCAACCTTCCCCGGTTACACCAGAGCATCTCCCTCCAGCTTCTTCCTGGACACGTCTCTGCCCGCCTCCCCTCTACTGTACCCAAGAGGCCTGGATGGACCAGGCCCTGCCCTGCGGGGAGCCTCAGGCCTGAGGACACTCACCTCCTGGAACAGTGGCTGGGCTGCTGTGGGGGTGGGCGGCCAGGAGGGGGTCTGGGCTCTGCAGAGCCATTGAGAACATTAAGCTTTTGCACCCCCACCCCCCCCATGAGATTGCTGATCAAAAAAGGAAGGCAAACAAAGACGGGTGAATGGGAATCAAATTGAGTCAGGGCAGCGGACAGATGGGGCCTGCCAGGCGCCCACAGCCCATCCTATTCATTTAAAAAGAAAAAAAAAAAAAAAAAAAAAGATAATCCACCTCCTCCCTGAGGCTTTGCCAGAGGTGGGAGGTATGGGATGGGGGTGGGGCACTGGGCCAGGAGGCCCAGATGTTTTCCCAACCATAGGATCCCAGGCCCCCGGCTTGTAACCCTCGTCCCCCAGGTTAATTGTCTCGCTTCTGTTTGGGACTTGTGTTTTGTATGCCAGGTTTTCCTAAAGCGAGGCATCCCTACGGAAAGGCGGGGACTCGAGGCCGAGGCCAGGAGGGGTTGGGGTGTCAACGCTGGAAGGCTGCCTGGCTTCTAGGTGGTGGCATCTGGGCGCAGGGAGTGGTGACGAAGGACGGCTGGGGAATCGGGCCTGTCTCTTGCACGCTGGAAATGATTCTTCGCAAAGCTCCAATCCGACAGAGGCTCATGGTCCATAGTAACAAAATGCGACGGCTGGTCTGATTGGAATTTCCCTATTTTCTCCTCCCTTCCCACCTGCACCTATAGGTACACATGTGGGCCACACTTGTGCAACACAAGTAAGATGCTGAGACCTTTCCAGTTACAAAGAATGCTCCCTCCATGCTCTCGTTTGTTCCCAGGAACAAGCACGTGAAGTACGTAGGGCTTAGTTAGCAGTCTCAGTTTACAGAGGAGGAAACTTCAGTGACCTTTTAGGGTCGCGTGATTATTAGATTTCAGACCCCTGGCGAAGCACGGTCTAGCACACGTGCAAATGCACTCGTGTGTGTACCATACACGTGGACACGTGCCAACATCCATTCACGCCTCTGCATGCTTACTGCCAGGCACGGGGGCTTTATGCACAGCCATTTGTGTGCAGAGAGGCTCCTTCCTGTTTGTGGGCCGTCGTCCTGCTCGCACTCACCTCTACCTATGTCCCTTTTCTTGTACCCATGCTCACACTGGCACACGCAGATGCCCATCCGGGGGGAGACATTGACCTTTGCTTTGGACCTACCCTCCATCCTTCAAGGGGCCAAACCAAACGAACCTGGAGATACCATCTGAATCCCCCTAATATTTCTCAGAATCAGATTACAAATTTGTTCTTCAAAAGTTGTCGCCAGGCAGGAAAAGGCTACCCCGTTAATGGGGAGGAGGGATCAAGAGAGCAGCCTGAGAAATCAGGTGTCAAGCTGACCTTTTGGAGGGAGCCAAGCACTCATTCTTATTATTGATTCCTTTCAGGAAAGACAGAAGGCACTTTATCTCTCAGCTGTTGAACTAAGGAATAGGGCCGCCACATGGGGAAGCAAAGACAACAGTGTTTTATGCCACTCGAATACCCGGGCAAAGGACCCTACTGACCTATATTGTTTAAATATTTGTCACAGGCCTTGTAATTCCACTATTAGAGATTTATTCCTTTAGGGTAAGCATTGTCCTCCACAATCTTTAGAAATGAACATTCTTGCTTCAGTCTGCTCAGGAAACTACATGAAGTTTCTAGCGTAGTACAAGTAAGGCCCTAGTGGCTGAGCACTTTTTAAAAAGAGGTTTCCAAACTCTACCCCCGGAGATCATGATTTATGTCTTTATTCATTCATTCAACAAATGCATGGAGTGTCTACCTTCTAAGTGTCAGGCCATAATCTAGACACTAGGGATATGGCAATGAATGAAACAGACGAAGTCCCTGCCTCCTGGGAGCTTATATTCTAGTAAAGAGGATACAGACAGTAAATGAACAGAAAACAAGCACAAAACATGTCATTTAATGGCAAGTACTCTGCCAAGACTTGGGTTGATGCAAAGGTGATTCGCTTGGATGGCCAGAGGAGGCATCTCCAAGAATGTGACATTAAAACGAAGGTCCAGGCAGGGACCATTACAAGCAAGGGAACTGCCAGCACAAAGGCCAGACGGTTGGAAATAATTCAGCCCAGGTAAAAGGTCAGGTCAAAGGCAGAGACAAGGGCCAGAGCAAGTAGCACACTGAAAACCAGGCTAAGGAGTGGGGAGTTTCCTCTAAGAGCTAAGGAGCGCCATGTTGGGGTGTGCTTAAGCAGAGAAGAGACTTGCTCTGATTTGTAGTCATGGGGGAATGGATCGTTGGAGGCCGGAGAAGAAACATGAAGCCCAGGATGGAAGGTAGTTCCCGGGGCCCAGGCAAGAGGTAGCCGCGGAGCAGACTGGAGTGGGAGAGACAGAGGCTGAGAGGAGTAGACAGATACCAGGTGAGCCTTCTTAAAGCCCGGTGGCCTTGCCAATGGCTTGGATGTGGAGGCGGGGGAGAGAAAGGAACCAAGAACGATTTCTAGGTCTCTCACATGAACCATGGAGTGAGTGGACGGCATGTTGTTTCTTGAGATGAGGAGAACCAGGAGAGCAGCTAAGGGGGAGAAAACCAAGGGTTCTCCGCTGGCCGTGTGAAGTGTGAGAAGACTCTTAGCTATTCATGTGGAGGGAAGGAGTGAACACTTAGATGAGGAGTCCAGAGCGATTTCTCCAGCTGGAAGGTATGCCTCAGTGACCATGGACACATCGTGGGTCTTTGGAGCCAAGACACCGGACAGGACACTTAGAGGGAAAGGGCAGATAGAGAAAGGAAGCGAGCCAAGGCCTGAGTCCTGAGGCACCCCAACCCTTAGAGTAAGTGCAGAAGAGGAGGAAGAATTATTAGCATGAGTGGACTGTCCAACGATCTGCCGCCAGTGTGCTATCAGAGAAGCCAGGGGAAGGACGCGTTTCAAGAAGTGATCGACTGTATCTCTTGCCACGGAGAAGGCAGGGAAGGTAAGAGCAGAGAAACGACTCGGCCGTTGGGAACATGAAAGCAATCGGTGACTCTGGCAAGACTAGTGCCTTCGGCGTGGCAGGGACAGCAGCCCAGCCGGGGTTGAGAAGAGAATTCGAGGCAAGGACGTGGTGACGGATGTGAACAGCTCCTACAGGCAGTGCTCCCGTGAAGGACGGGAAGGCAGGCAGCAGCTACAAAGAAGCGGGGTCAAGAGGGCGTTTGGGGTCCTTTATTTTAAGGTAAAAAACAGAGACAAAGCCTGGAGTCAGAGACCCACATAACCACAGAGCTACGAGGACTATCTGTTCTGACGCATTCATCTCAAAGTGGGAGATTAAGGTCCAGAGACGGCAAGTCAGTGTTCGAGCACACAGACTGGTCTGCGGCCAGGACTAGACCATACGGATTCCTGCTCCCAGAATGGACCCTGTAGGGGGTGACACAGGCTCACAAGGGTCTTGGACGAGCCACCAGGGCAGCTTGCTCTCCGTTCTTTTTAAAAAAAAAATTTTTAATGTTTATTTATTTTTGAGAGACAGAGAGGGTGAACAGGGGAGGGCAGAGAGAGAGGGAGACACGGAATCCAAAGCAGGCTCCAGGCTCCGAGCTGTCAGCACAGAGCCCGAGGCGGGGCTCGAACTCACAAGCTATGAGATCATGACCTGAGCTGAAGTCGGTCGTGTAACCGACTCTGAGCCACCCACGCACCCCGCTGGCTCCCCATTCTGAATCAGTGCTCCAGTCCTGCTCCCCTGCTCCTGGTACACCTGCCCTCTCTCAAGGGCCTGCAGTGGGTTCCCTAACAGGCCCTGAGCCAACGGGCCCCTAGTGTAAAACACTTTAGTGTTTTTGTTCACACGCTTGTGCCCCTTTTCCTGGGGGCCCTCCAGGGGGCTGCAATCAATGACTGGGAGCCTAGTACCAGACAGAAAGACTTCAGCGGAGGAGACACAAGCAAGTTCACACATGTTGTCGCCATGGCTTGTACGGTCCCATTGGCCCTGAGCCACGAATGACCGACCACATGCCAAGAGCCCTGGACAGGATTGAAGAGATCCAAGTTCAAGTCCTGATTCTTTTGGTACTTTGCTGTGTGCCCTAAAGTCAGTCCCTTGCCCCGCTGAGCCTCAGGTTCCCTTTTATATAAAATGAGAAGATCAGACCAGTTGTTTTCCCTGTTCCTTCTGGATGGGTACTTTTAATTCATTTTTTTAATGTTTACTTATTTTTGGGAGAGAGAGAGAGAGAGAGCATGAGCAGAGAGGGGCAGAGAGAGAGGGGGAGACAGAACCCAAAGCAGGCTCCAGGCTCCGAGCTGTCAGCACAAAGCCAACGTGGGGCTCGAACCCATGAACTATGAGATCATGACCTGAGCCAAAGTCGGATGCTTAACTGACTGAGCCCCCCAGCCCCCCGAGTGGGTACTTGTAACACAGACGGGCACCTTCCTGCAAGTTCCTAAGGAAGGAATGCCCCACCACAGCCCTCCGAGCCCAGCTAACATGCACCTCGGTCTCCCAATGGCCCAGCTCCTCCTGGGTGCCACCCCACTGCCCACGAGAAGTTCTTCCACTGCACCCCGAGGTGATTTCCCCAGGATATTTATGGTCTAACGTTATCCCCCGGAAGCCTGACTTTTTTCAGGCTTCCCTCTCTTTCTGACCGAAGCCACCACCTTGCACGGGGATTCACTTCCTACTGCTCCTGTTCCCAGGGGACCAGCAAGGCCCCTGTCTTCTCTCCAGTCCTCTGGATGCTGGGAGCCAGTGGTTTGGGGACCAAGACTCAGGTTGATACAAATGTTTAATTTCTCGAAAGTATTATCTGAACCAGCGTGCAGGCTCTTCTCCTCTGTCAGAACGTGGAGTGGTTGTTATTTTACTTGTTTTTGCTGTAGCTTTTTATAGAGGGGAGGGCAAAGGTCTTTTCCATTTCTCCTCCTAAAGCAAACCAAATAATATAATCAATTTGGCTGGTGCAGGGCTGATCCCAAGCGTTAAAGCGGGTATTTGTGGTTGATATGACGGGGGAATAAAGTGCTTGTGAAAACCAGCTGATTAGTCCAGCGGTGGAGAATGAATCCGCGTCCGTGTTCATCGATCTCTCCCAATCTTTGTCGGTGCCTGTATGCCCCACTCTGACACCACTGTGGGCAGCATGTGGCCCGCGAATGGCACTGGGGGTCTCTGAGGTGCTGGGCCACCGGGCTGCTTCCCATTTAAAGAGACAGGCCCCATCGAAACACAAGTGCAGGAGACAAGCAGCCTTAGAGCAGAGATGTTAAGGGTTAGGAGGGGACTCCCTGCTCCCTCACATGCCTCCCCATCTGTTCCCTGATAAAGTCTACAAAACCTCTCATCCAGTCTGCTGCCTTGGGCAACGTAATGCTTTGGACCTGAGGGCTTTGCAAGAGCCTATAAAATTATTTTTGCGACCTGGAAAAAAAAAAATTGGCTCTAAAATAGGAAAACTGCAAAATCAAAATTAATTAAACTTTAATCAAATGTTTGCAAAGTATATTGTTCTGTCAAGTATTCAACCACAACTCAACTCAGATAGTTAAACATAAATGAGATTTCTCGTATTTATGTACAAATAAGTACATTTGTCACATTCGATATATTGTGGGATGGAGTCATCTCAAGTAGGAAGGCGTTAAGGACCATCTCGTGCTTCAGTGAGAGCCCCCTGCAGGGTCACCTCACCTGAGGACCCTCAGATGTCCAGAGACCTGGCAAGCAGCAGATCAAGGGACCTCATGCAGACCCCAAAGATTGGCTCTGGGGTAGGGGGGGAGGCACCGAAGATAAATTGCACCTGCTGATGATTTCCATCATTTAAAGGACATATCCACCAAGTTTATGTCTCTGTCTTGACACTTTGGGGAATGGTCCTCTCACTTAGAGACATTATAATCATGGGGAGGAAAATATATATATCTGTATATTTGTAATAGAGGCACAGTCAGCGATATGTTCCTATGAGTGGTGCAAACGCAGATGGGTGGTTTGTGATAGGCTACGGAGACTAGGAGGTGAGGCAAAGGTAGTCTTAAACCCGCTAAACTAGGATAGACCTGGTCGAAGCCTACTACACGACCTCTCTGTTACCCTCACAACGTCCAATGGCTGGAAAATTCTGGAGCTGACCTCGGATTCTTTTGTCCCAGAGGCTGTCTGGTATTTACGTATGCTAGCTCCTTGACACCCTTCAGTTTCTTTCCCAAATCTCTTTGGTTGGAAGGGGGGCGGTTCTTTCCGTTTTTATTGAAACAATAATTCACCTATTACAAAAGTCACCCTGGGGCTCATTGATTTTTTGCATATTCACAAAATCGTGCCACGATGTCCTTGCAGAGCATTTTCATCACTCATCAGTTCTCATAAGTTTTCTGTAGAAGCTAAGATTGTCTATATGCAAGATCACCTCATCTGCAAATAGAAATCGTTTTCTGGATGCCTGGGTGGCTCAGTCCGTTAAGCCTCCGACTTGATTTCAGCTCCATGATCTCGCGGTTCAGTTCCTGAGTTCGCGCCCCACATCGGGCTCTGCACTGACAGTGCAGAGCCTGTTTGAGATTCTCTCTCTCTCCCTCTCTCAAAATAAATAGAATATAAAAAATATTTTAGAAATAGTTTTCATTTTCCTTTCCAATCTGATCATTTGCATTTCTTTTTCTTGTCTAATCACCTTGGCTGGAACCTCCAGTACAATGTTGAACAGAAACGGCAAGAGCAGGCATTTGCATCTTGTTCCTGATCTCAGGGAGAAAGCTGTCAGTCTTTCACCATTAACGGTGACATTAGCTGTGGCCATTTTGCAGATACCCTTTATCGCGTTGAAGAAGTTCCCTCTTCTACTCCTGGTCTGTTGAGTGTTTTTTATCAAGAAGGGATGCTGGATCTTGCCAAATGCTTTTTCTGCATGTTTGTGGAGATAATTGCATTGTTTTGTCCTTTATTCTATTAATACAGTAAATATATCCCATCAATAGATTGCTATATGTTGAACCAACCTTGCGTTTTGGGATAAATTCCACTCTTGAGTCTTATTTTCTAAGTGAAACACATATAGTTTCTTTACCATTTGTCACCTGATTTGAGAGCTGGAGTTGGGTCAAGTGCAAAGCAGAGCTCCACTAAAAATCCAAACAGAGGTAGAGCCAGAGAATAGCCTCATGGGTTAGGTAACTTCAAATTTGCAAAGGATTTTTCACATTGTTTGCTTCTTGTCAGTGGCTATTTGAGATAGAAATATTACATCAATGCCCCCTTGCTGTGAATTATCCTTCACTAGAGACAAGAACACACACAGAGATAGATATAGATATAGATATAGATATAGATATAGATATAGATATAAATGATATAGATACAGATATGGATATGGATATGGATATAGATATACATATGGATATGGATATAGATAGATATAGATATAGATGATATAGATATAGCTACAGATTTAGATGATATATAGATGATATATATATAGATATAGAGTTATATTTAGGTGACATATAGATGATATAGCTATAGATCATATAGATATAGATTTAGATGATATATAGATGATACAGACATAGATATAGTTCCCTTTTAAATTTATGTCAAAAAATTTGAGAAATAGAGAAAAGAGAAGAACTCCAGATAATTTTTTTTTTGTAGTTGACCATCAGGTATATTGAGGTATAATTTACATACAAGAAGAAAATTAGCTTTGAGAAAATGGTTCTATGAATTCTGCCAAATGCACACAACGATGTAACTAACCCCATAATCAAGATATAGAACAGTCCCATCAAAAAAAGTTCTCAGGGCGCGTGGGTGGCTCAGTCCGTTAAGTGTCCAACTCTTGATTTCAGTTCAGGTCATTATCTCACGGTTGGTGGAACGGAGCCCAGCATCGGACTCTGCACTGACAGCACGGAGCCTGCTTACAGTTCTCTCTCCTCCTCTCTCTCTGCTCCTCCTGTGCTCATGCATGTGCACTCTCATTTCCCAAAAGAAATAAATACACTTAAAAAAGAAAGCCCTCTGTTAACAAAAAAGTTCTCTTGTCCTTCTTTGCGGTATATCCCACCCACCACAAGAGTCCCCGGGCAACTACTGATTTCGTTTCTGTTCCTGTAATTGTGCCTTTTCCCGAATGTCACAGAAATAGATTCATATGGGGGCGCCTGGGTGGCTCAGTCGGTTAAGCGTCCGACTTCAGCTCAGGTCACGATCTCGCGGTCCGTGAGTTCGAGCCCCGCGTCGGGCTCTGGGCTGATGGCTCAGAGCCTGGAGCCTGCTTCCGATTCTGTGTCTCCCTCTCTCTCTCTGCCCCTCCCCCGTTCATGCTCTGTCTCTCTCTATCTCAAAAATAAATAAACGTTAAAAAAGGAAATAGATTCGTATGATATGTGACCTTTTATGTCTGGTTTCTTTCACTTGGCATAACACTTTTGGGGTTCACCTATGTTGTGTCCATCAGTCCTTCGTTCTTTTTTATTTCTGAATGATAGTCCACTGTGTGGCTGTACCGCAGTTTGTTGGTCTATGTGCCAGTCGATGAACACTTGAGTTGCTTTCATTTTTTTGGAGGTTCTGATTCAAATTACTAGAGGCATTCGTGTACAGGCTTTTGGGAGGTGTATGTTTTCATTTCATTTGGTAAATACTCATGAGCGGGATTTCTAGATCATGCGGTCAGTATATGTTTATCTCAGTAAGAAACTGCCCAACTGTTTTCCAGAGTGGCCGCACCATTTCGTAGATGCGTTGTTCCACTAACGGCATGTAAGAGTTCCAGTTGCCTCTCAACCTCGCTAGTACTTGGTGTGGTCAGTTGTTTTGTTTAATCTTATCCATGTTGGTAGGTATAGAGTGGGTTTGGATGTGTTTCTGCCTTTTTTTATATATGTGTATATTTTCTACATACTGAAGATCATAGTTTGTGTCTAATTTTGTATACCATTTTTTCATCCGATAGTAAAGAAAGGCTTTGTCCACATGGCTACCACGTAAGACTAATATTCCACTGATTGGATGTGACGAAAGCTCTTATCGATGTTGGGTTGTTTTTGGTGTTTGTTGTGATAAGCCACACGGCAGTAAAGACCTTCGCACATGAGTTTTTTCCATCTTTTAGAGTACTTTTCCAGGTTAGAGACTCAGAAATGGTATTCCTGAGCCAAAGGGAATAAACATTTTTGTAACTTTGGATTGCTGTCTGAAAGGGTTTTATCTATTTACAAGACCACCAGGAACGTGCAAGTTTCAGGGCACTGTTATCAAAATCGAGTATTCTCATTTTTTTTTTTTATGGTGTATTTTAACGTTTTTATTTATTTTTGGGACAGAGAGAGACAGAGCATGAACGGGGGAGGGGCAGAGAGAGAGGGAGACACAGAATCGGAAACAGGCTCCAGGCTCTGAGCCATCAGCCCAGAGCCCGACGCGGGGCTCGAACTCACGGACCGCGAGATCGTGACCCGGCTGAAGTCGGACGCTCAACCGACTGCGCCACCCAGGCGCCCCAAGTATTCTCATTTTTTTAAAAAAAAGATTTATTTATGAACAGAAGATTCTTTTTTCAAAATTTACATGTATTTCGCTTCTAGTGAAGCTGAACCTTTTCCGTATTCTTGCTTACTAGTTGTGTTTTCTATTCTGTGAATTGTGCTTATATTCTTAGCTTATGCTTGGGGCTTGGTGTTTTCTTATCAATGAATTGATCATTTTAAATAATAAAGTTCACTCTTGATCATAGTCATATTTTCCCAGTGTCTTGTTTGCTTCTTTTCTTCTTGAACCTACAGAAATATTTTGTTCTTCTATATAGTCAAATCTGTCTCTTTTCCTCTGAGGGTTTCTATATTGCTTCTAAGCTTAGAAAAATCATTTTCGTCCCTCTCTCCTGAGGCTTGATAAATGGTCAACTTAATTTTCTTTTAGATTTTCTCAAGGTTTAAAAATAATCATCTCTGTAGTATAGAGTTTATATTGATATGTAATGGGATGTAAGACCCTAAAATAGAGATATTTTCCAACATATCTTAATATAAGTAAAATATTCTATGAAGCCACTAAAGGATTGAACCAAAATTCATCTTAATGAATGACATGATACTTTCATGTTCTGGTTTCACCCATTCCAGGTATATCAGGTGTATATCGGATCAACAAACAACGGCTGAACCCCACACATTGGTACTGAAGGGATGTGCGGGCACCCTTTGCAGGCTGATGGGGTGGTTCTACACTAAGAGACCACACAAGTCCCCGCTCAGAATCAGGGGCCATTGGTCACCTGCTGCTTCTCCTGTCCCTGAGTCTCTGCTCCGTTTGCCCACGTTTCCAGAACCCCCACACTAACCCTCCCCACTTTGGATAATTGCAGGCCTGTATCAGTTTCTACTCAGGGAACAGGGACTTGCTCCCTCTGCACCTACCCAGAACTCACTTTGGAAACCCTGGTGTCCAGGATGCTAAGTCGGTTAGACTAACCCACGGGAAGCCACCCTGGCCTGTTTGGCTCCATGGTACCCCTTTGCCCAATCCGTGTCTCTGATGATGTCAAAAGCAGATAATAACTCTTTTCCCTCCTCAGCCCAGCAGACGTAACCCTTCTTCCAACACCAAACAATTTCATAATTGATTACATCCTTCTTCTACTTTTTGCCAAGCTATTGGTAAATGGGATGAATTATCTACATGGAAAAAGGCCATTCCTCAGACAGAGTCTCCCAAATGAAGAGAGGCCTGGGTGTCACCCCGTTTTGAGGAGACAGAAGAAATAATTTCATTTTTCATGGCTGTGCAAGGGCTGAGCCATCTAGCAGAAAATCCACTCAGAAGCCCCAGAGAGTGTAGGAGCTGAAGGAAAGCAGCTCACTGGGCCAAAGCCCCTCTCCTTCAGACCCCAATCAATATTGACAGGAGCAGGGCCTCAGATCCAGGGCTGATGCCCCGTGTCTTCTGGGAGGGTGGCCCAGTGGGTCATGGTGTTGGGGGTGGGACAAGGCAAGGCCCCTCCATCTATGTGAGGCAGGCTCTCCTCAGGGTCTGTCAGAACACTAGGCATTTAGCTAAAAACTCTCTCCAAAAGAAAGAGCGTTAAGGCGGAGAGCTTGAAGTGGATCCCGAGTAATTAAGTGTATAAATTAATTCTTCCCCTAAGAAATGTTCTTCTCCTATTATTAGATTTGGCTCTCAGAGGAGCTACATCCAAGTAGTGGGTTTCCAGTTGTGTGTGTGTGTGTGCGTGCGTGCACGGGCGTGCATGTGTGTATGCGAACACGCATTCCGGGCTTTGCTGCCTGAAGCCTACAATTAAAATAAGTGACATGAATGTGTCTTTAAAAGAGAGATCTGTGAAAAACTAACGGATTGTCTGTCAGGGGAAGAAAAAAAAAATGAAATATGGCTGCCTTAGTCCACTGAATGGATGAATAGGAAAGTACTTGTCCATCCCGTACCCAAAGGGATAAAACCCAATGATAGCCTTCTCAACTGCTTAGCACATAATGCATGTGCTGTTTGGATGCTAGTAATGTGTTTTTTACTTCTTCCTATCTGGGAGGAATGAATCAAATATGAGGAGAGCTGGAACATGATTTTCAACCCATTGCTTTTGATTAAGTGCCCGAACAGGCAGGTCCTGGGACTTGCAGTAATACTAATGGGGCATAAAGTGCTATAAAAAGGACGGGGCCCTACTTTTGTCCAAATGCCATTATCCTGGAATCAGAGACCCTGGTGTAATATGTCCACGGTTAACCTTTTTTTTCTGACAGGAAATTTTCTCCATCCACTCACACCATCAATTATGCTGCATTTGACCAGAGTGGTGAGTGATTACTTTGTTTCAAATGAACAAGGTACATATGCCAAGCGCCCAAATACCCAACACCAGCACGGAGGGGGGCAGGCCTGGAGCAAGAGGAGATCAACTCTGCGAGCCGTTCGGGCTTAGAAACAAGTGCTCCTTTTGTTTTCGGCTGATTTTTGTCAGCTTCTCACTCGTTTGCTTCTTTTGGAAAAAGGAGCGGTGGAGTAACTAAAAATACAATAATTATTCTTTTGAGCCACAAAAATCGTTAACTGATGGAGACTTTGGCTACCCAAACAGGAGCCGTAGCTAACAATTACCTAGTGAACTCGACTGCCACAGAGAACCTCAGTTGTTCAGAGCTGGTACAGGAGAAGAGCAGAGAGATTTCCCTCCGGCCACTTTTCCCTGGAGGAAGGCTAATTTGGTGGCCGCCCCTAGGGAACCAGGCTCACGGCTCTCTCGTCCTAGCTCTGCTCCCCGCGCACGGCTCCCCGGGAGCTTTTCCGGATGCCTCTGCAACCACTCCAAACTTTGCGTTACATTTTTTTTTTTTTTTTTTTTTTGCAATCAGCAAGTTGCAGATTGTCCAACTGTTCTGTCATTTATTGTAAACGGCTGCAAAAAGAAAAAAAAAAAAAAAAAGGAAAAGAGAAAAGGAAAGGAAAAGAAAAAAATTCCACAATGCTATAACCTAGTCCTGAGTGTAAATCAAACATTCCCTGTCATGTTGATAGCTTGTGTTAGTCTAATGTATTTTATATTACTCAAAAGCTTTGAAACCCTGCAGCTTTCTTCATATAGGCCATTATGCGGTTATCATTAAATTGTCTTGCAAAGAACATTATCGGTAATTATAGCAGACACTAAAATCAAATGATCAGAGTGGGACCTTTAACACCAAGAGGAACCATTAGAAGTTAATCAAATAAAAGGATGAGAATAATTATGTTAGGATTAGGCAGTAATACGCCAGAAGTTATATACTTTGCTGACTATATATCTTTACTCCCAGCTTCCTGAATTTCCTTTTCGTTGATGTGTTTTTATATAATACTTTGGCACAGAATGTAAACGACAGTATTTTTGTCATGGCACAATCGGGCTCGAAGGTTCATAGGCGGTTCATATCTAAATGCCATCAGAGGCACGGAGGTAATGATGAAGATAGAAATAATAGTAATAAAAAAAAGTGCAAAGCTGGAAAAAATCCATCGGTCAATGAAGCATGGCAAAATGATAAAAATGTTTGCAACAGGCACAGGTGCAAGGGAAGTCGTTATTGGCTGGTTGTTCCGTCTTGGAGCATGAGGATTTCTCCTGCAGGCCTCGCTGCAAACCAGCGTGCTCCGAAGGCTCGCCCGGTGTGTTTGTGCCGGGGAGAAGGAGAAGCCAGCCTCTCCCAGGCTCTCCGAGTTGCCCCTGCCAGGGCTGATATGTAGGGCTGTTGGGGAGTGGGGGCTCTCCGTGGAGGCGGGAGGGGAGAGCTTGGCTCCCTGAGGCAGAGGGTTACCCACAGAGGGTTTAGGCTCAGTGGGTCTCTCCCCTCCCTAATGCAGGAGCGCTCTCACACACACACACACACACACCCCACACCTCTGGCACCTTGCAGATTGACCATCTCTACATTGCAATACATGGCCTGGGGGGCTGAGGACTGGGGCTCTAATGGAGGAGAGGATGCCTTCCTCAAGACATGGCGATCTTAGATTCCAGATTAAACCTGAGCGGCAGGACAAACAAAGCCATTGTAAGCAGCAGGGGGAGGTGGGAGCGATGGAGAAATTCTATACGGCACGACCTTAAAAAAAAAAAAAGAAAAAAAAATCAAAATCTCCCCTGCCCCCTTCCTTTCTAAATAAAGATCAGTTCATAATAACAGATTTGCCTTTATGTCCGGCTTTGTGCCGGGCACCGGGCTACGGGGATGAGTCAGATAATAACAAGGCCGTCTGATTTCAAATGTTGCTGTTACAATACACGGACAGCAAATTGAATGGTAAAGCCCTGTCTAACATTTCTGCATTTGTCGCAGTCTCGTGTGTTAGAGGCTTTGTGACCTTTAAAAAAGGAAGGCCTGGCTGCATTTTGCGGGGGTCAGACCTGAGGCATGTTGACGTGGTGGCGGAGTTGAGAGGTGCTGATCCGCAGGCCTCTTCTGAGTATGGGGACCGGCCCCTCTCCCACCTTTCTGTGTAGCAAACATACCTCACGGGGCCGTCGTAAGAGATCTTTTATTGCTCTGTGTGTTTGCAGGTTGTTAAGGCCTGCTCTCCTTCGTGGGCTTGGGAGGGGGGTCACGCTCCTAAGCAACAGAGCAGAGAGGTGACTTTTGGAGATGGGTGGCTAGTTTACGCAAACAGAGAGGCCTTTGTCTCAAATCTGCCTGTTACCAGCTTGGCCAGTGAGCCGCAAACCCTCTAGACCAGAAACAGGGCTTGGGAGAGGTTTTGGGAACAGGACGAGACGGCAGTCTGCTAGCGGTGGTGAAGAGCCTGAGTCAGGCAGACAGGCCTGGGGAAGACGGCGCCCTCATCACGGCCCCGGGGTTCCTAGTGAAACCGGGGCCAGAAATCAACTTCAGACCACAAGTCTCAGCAGCCAAGCTTCACCGACAGGAGCACCCCTCCTGACAGCAAGCCTGTTGATATACTTCAAAAACACTCACAATTTTTGAAAACTGTACACGCAACTGAATCGTCCAAGGTTGAGGGGATCTTTTCAGGGCTCATAGTTCTCAGTACAAGGGAAGAGTCCTGGGGGACTAGACGTCCTTCCTTATCAGGGGGCTAGCTTGGGAGCTTGTGTCCAAGTACTAAATTAGACAGGTTGAGAACCCCCAGCCCTACGAGGTATTCCAAGCTAATTCCACTACCAACCTTCAGTCTGGGCATCGATCTGCTCAGAACGGGGAGGGCAGGTCTGCAGAGCAAGAATCAGAGACTTTACAGGTCCAGGGAAAGGACAGTCGAGGAAGAGGTGATTAAAAAAAAAAAAAAAAAAAAAGCCTGGCCTGGCCCCACGGAGCACCCCAGGAGAAATGACGCCTTGAGCGAGGACACATTGTGTGAATGGTGCCAATTTGGGGTTTTGTTTCTGTTGTTGCTGTTTTGTTCTATTTCCACAATGCCAAGCAATTAAATTCTGTGTTTGTTAAGGAGGATGTAAGGATGGTGTCTGGGGAAATGGGAACCGGTTCTTGAAAGAAAAGAAATCCCGGAGAGGAAATTAACGGAAGCCCACAGCGGGGTAGGGCTGGAGTTTGGGGACAAATAAGCCAGATTCCTGGAACCTACAGGACAAAAGAAATTCCTGCTTAAGAAATGGGTTTCAATGTAAACAGAGGTGACTTGGAACTTGGCTGGGAGAAACCAATGTTCTCCCTTTCCCCATGTTACTGAGTTCCTGTAACTGGAAGCGGGGCGGGGGTGGGGGGTGGGGCAGGGAAGAACAACCACAGTATCTTACAAAGCTCTATAAATGCTCGCCGGTTGATTGATCCGGCCTTGCCGTCGAGATGTTAGGGGAGAAAATCTCCACTCATATAGAACCATTTGGAACCTCCCCTTCCATCTGGGATGAACACAGTCGATGTCTTTTCTATAAACTTACATCTACAGTATTTCACCAAAAAAAAAAAAAGTTACCGTTCCATTCTCTCGCAATAACCATGTTGGATAGAAGCCGTGGCGTTTTGTATCCTATTTTGTAGATGAAAGAACCAAATGTTGTGAGGGGGGGCGTCTAATTCATGACAACACGTGGAGTTGCATCCAGCCCTTCTGACTCGACTCTGACCACCGTGTCTCTGTTTCGGTGTGCGCACAGCTTGTCGCACGGCCATGTCCTTGGGGAAAGGCCCAAGGGGACTGACTCTGGGGCATGTCCTAAGTTCTTGGAGTCCTCTCATATTGAAAGCCGCCTGCAGCCCCCACTTGGTAATGGATTCATAGGTGTAGGTGCATGTGCGTTGATCACTGTAGACGGGGGCACGTAGCAGGAAGCATTCGACATTCCACACGCCTCTGGCCATTTCCCAGGGCTAATAGAGAGGTGACTCCTAAGTCTGGTTACGCAGTGAACACGACACGCTGCCCTGTCCTATTTTCAAGGCCACAGCCCAGAATGAGGCTCAGAATAACTGCCCAGTTATTCAGCAGGCTCAGAGGCAGGCAAGGTCTCTGGCAAATGTGGTCAAGCAGTGTCATCCATGAGGACGCGGAAGGACCCAGAAGGTACCCTTTTGCACAACCCTCCCCCCCTCCTTCTATTGAGCTCTTAAATTAGCTCTGAAAACCAGGTGTCAGCCGTCCCCCTGAAAACAACCCAGACGAGCCATTAAAAACGCCAAGAAGAAATGAATGCCTAAATCACCCTGTCTCTCCGAAGGTAGAGTCTTAACCTAATCACACGTCAAATCATATTTTTTCTTCTCCGGATGGATGTCTTCTTTCAAAGCCTGATGGTCACAGAGACAAAGGTACCGCTTCAGCCTTAAGTAACTATTGAAGTTTTACCCCGATAGATTATTTGCTAGGAGTAACTAACATAAAAAATGCCCTGTCAGACAACAGCTTGCTTTCTCTCGTTTTTTTTTTTTTTTAGAGGGTAATATTTGGTTTCATCTTGCAACTACTTGGGGAAATTTAGCACTGAGTCAGAAAGGTTGGCCAACAAGTAGCACTTCATAAATTCCTGGAGCCCTAATCAATACATATTGTCATCCACTCCAGTCCTTCGAGCAGATTTCTCTCTGCCCTGAGTCGTTGGTGTATTTTATGAGGTTGTTACAGGCTGGGCTTGCATGGCCTGGGCCTAATGAACCTGTCACCACTGCTATTGATTGACATGCCAGTGTAAGTGAGACAGGCGATTCCGATTGACTTCCTAATTACTGCTGCTGGGCTGCCTCGCCAACTGCTGGGGCCAGAGGTTAATAGTTTTGATGTTCAGAGGCTCCTGGCTGTGGAGGCCGGAGCGAAACTGGCTCTTCAGACGTCAATACCTGAATCAAGTTCTCAAGGCTACTGCCCTGCCTGATCAATTAAGGCCTTCCGCGTTCCTCCTGGCGGCGGCTGACAAGCGACTAATGGTTGAAGGGAGTTTAGGAGGCTCTGAAAGCACCACCCCATTGGCCCGCGATTGGCAATTAAGGGGGGAGGGGGGGCCTTGAGCTAAAGAATACTGTACCGGGCTTCGGTTGTTTGGGTTTTGTTTTTTTCTTTCTTTCTTTCTTTTTTTTTTTTTTTGGCCAGTTTTCCATCCCGAGGATTAAAAATTAAGGGAGTTGGAGGAGTTTTTTCGTTCTTGTTGTTCATCCAACGTCCCCGATTCTGCCAGTTGCCACTGACTTCTAGAAAAAAAAAAAAAAAAAAAAAAAGGAGGTAACTTGTATTCATTCATCTGTTCAGCAGAAACTAATAGAATGTTCACCTTGTCCAGGATGTGGGGGTGTAGAGATGTATAATAATCTTCCGTTGGTACCATTTCTTTCTTTTTTAATTTTTCAAAAATTTTTTTGAATGTTTATGTATTTTTTGAGAGACAGATAGAGCCAGTGGGGTAGGGGCAGAGAGAGAGGGAGACACAGAGTCCGAAGCAGGCTCCAGGCGCTGCGGGGCTCGAACCCACGAATCGGGAGATCACGACCCGAGCCGAAGTCGGACGCTTGACTGACTGAGCCACCCAGGCACCCCCATTGGTATCGTTTCTTAAGAGCTGGGAACGTTTTGGGGGCGCCTGGGTGGCTCAGTCGGTTAAGCACCCAGCTTCGCTCAGGTCATGATCTCGCGGCTCGTGGATTCAAGCCCCACGTCGGGCTCTGTGCTGACAGCTCAGAGCCTGGAGCCTGCTTCGGATTCTGGGTCTCCCTCTCTCTCTCTGCCCTCTCCCCGCTCGTGCTCTGGCTCTCTCTGTCTTTCAAAAATAAATGTTAAAAGAAAAAAAAACAACAAAGAGAGAGAGAGTTGGAACACTTTCACACCCAGGGTTTTATTGGAACTTCACACGTCACCACGAAGTAGAGAGCTTGTCATCATCTCCCATTTCCCATGAGAACACAGAGCCTCCGCACAGGTGACTGACCTCCCCCCCCTCCCCCCAAGCCACACAGCTAGGAAGGAGAGAAGCCAGGCTTCACAAGCAGGAGTGCTGGTTCTTGGTCTGATGTTCCAAGCTGGACGAAAGTCAGATGCTTAACCGACTGAGCCACCCACGTGCCCCTCATTCTTTATTTGTAACAAAACAAAGGAATCCAGGGAGGAAATGAGCCTTCAAGTAGGTCTAGGTCCTTCTCAACGGTGACCAGCATATCCTGATTTACCCGAGATCGTCCCAGTTTTTAAACTGGAGTCCAGTATCCTAGGAACTGCCTTGGTCCTGGGCCCACCAGGACAGCTGTCACCCTAGCCAACTCTGTGGCACAGCAAACCCGGAACTTATTTCGCAGACACCGTGAGGAAATGAGAGTTTTCCTTTTGCTCCCGAGAAGGGAGGGGCTATGGAGCAAGAAACATAGGGAAGAATTGGAAAGGAAGGCCAGGAGGGGCCCACATTGCTGACTTGGGCCAGAACTTTGCAGAAGGAGGCTGCCTACAGCAGCCGGTGAGATCGTGGTGACCGTCCTTCCATCCCCTGTATGCTTCACTAAAGTTGGCCACCCATACTCATGCAAATGCTTCATGCAAGGTGTTGGCTTGTTCTCTGAGAACTCAGGAAACGTGCTCGTTCCACATCGTGACGTGAAGCAAGGCCGGCACATATCAAACAGTAAGATGATCTACCAGCTGAACTAAATCAGCAGAAGCAGAGCTTCAGACTGAGGTGACTCTCAGAACATAAGCCCGCGGAATACACTGGAATTTCGGAGGGGTGGGGATTGGACTTTCCACGACCCACAGAATGGCAGTTTGGGTTTTAAAATGATTTATGTTTATTTTATTTGAGAGAGAGAGAGAGAGAGAGAGAGAGAGAGAATCTCAAGCAGGCCCCACATGCAGCTTGGAGCCCAACGCAGGGCTCTATCCCACGACCCCGGGATCATGAACTGAGCTGAAATCAAGAGTCAGACGCTCAGGCGACTGAGCCACCCAGGTGTCCCTGGTTTTTAAGAAGCCACTGACAACCGGATTCTGCAGCCCACTTTTACTGAGGACCGGCTATGTGGGTGGGGGGGGGGGGTGGGGGGCGCTAGGGACTACTGGTGTGGTTGCAAGACCTAAGTGGACGAAACCCACAGCGCTGAGCAGAAGTCGTTCGTTTAGAATAAGCAACCTACCCCCTGGTCCGTGGGCGGCCTGAAATCCCCCCTCCACCCGCCCCTGACCTGCTTCCCAGCGGCTCAGGTAAGTCTTATTTTTTCTGCCAACCTCTGCTCCCCATTTTCCAAAGACTCAACGCCGTACCCTCCTCTTCTGCTGGTAGGAGGAGTCTCCGGGACGATCCAGCACGTCCCTGATTATTCTTTGGTGTCACCTCCTCACACGTTTTCCCCCAGCTGGGGACTCCTGGAATCCAAGAGGCCTGGGCTCTGCGGGGCAACAGCCTCATGGCCCTGTTTGGACTTTCTCTCCGAAAAAGGGGCCTCTGCCTCCATTTTTCTCCTTGCCTCCCCTGGTTTCCCTCCGGGTTCCCGTTCCCTCTGGCTCTGTCACTTTTCTGTTTCCAGTGTGCCCAAGCACCTGGTCTGTCCAGACCATCCTCCAGAGAGCCATCCCTAAGGGTCTTGCCACCTCGCCAGTGGAGGCTTATTCCCAGCC
Source organism: Leopardus geoffroyi (assembly GCF_018350155.1). Taxonomy (NCBI): domain Eukaryota; kingdom Metazoa; phylum Chordata; class Mammalia; order Carnivora; family Felidae; genus Leopardus; species Leopardus geoffroyi. The sequence continues at coordinate 67,368,330 of NC_059339.1, read as the reverse complement.
TTCCCGGAGTCTGAGGGAGGAAGTCGCCAGGCAAACCGCACGCGGCAGTGTTTTCGCTCTGCCTGGCAGATCCACGGTGAGGCTCACCGTGCGTGAGCGAGTGGAGCGCACGCACCTCACGAACTCACACCGGCACCGTAAAGCAGGTATGACCACTGCTGTTCCAGATGAAGAAACTGAGCCTTGGAGAGGTTACTGGCTTCGAGCATGACCACGAAGGGGCCAGACCAAAACAGGAAACCAGACTCACCCCAGGGCCGTCTGATATTCCACGATGACAACGCATCACCGTGTATCTATCCTCATGTTGACGGACATTCAGGCTGTTCCCAGGATTTGGCTGCTATACAAGCATTCTCGAATATATTTCCTGAGGTGCACTTTCCTGAGAACGGAATTACCGAGTGGCAGGAAATAAGCATACCTTTAACTTCACTGGATGATGCCAAACCTTTTTGCAAATCATTTGCAGTATTTTACATTCGCACTGGAAGTTTCCATTGCTCCTTGTCCTTGCCTCTGCTTCTTTATTCCCTTAGTGTTTGCGGCTCCAAGGAGGGTGCGGTGGTATCTCATGATATCGTTAGTTTTCATTGCCCTGATTCCTCACACATTTGAGCACCTCGGTGTTTGATTACCGGCCAAGCAGATTTCTTCTTTTATGGCCGGCAAGTGGAAGCCCTTTTCTAGCACCTTGCTTTGAAACCTTTGTCCTCCCTGGAGCATGGCATCGTCAATTTTTCAACTATACGTGGTGTATTATAAGTATTCCATGATGGTTCAATAACCACTTGTTCAGTCGTGTTGAGTTAAATAAGGGTTCTTACCCATCTCAAGCCTTCCACTCTGACCAGCAAAATCAGTCCTCGGCTTCTTCGTTCAAAGAATAGTAGTTACCTCGGATGTCACTCATAGTCGACCACAGCCAGCACGCTTTTCCAAGACCGGCATTTAAATCTCCCAGGTAGGTTCCCTCTCATCTTGAACGTGGGGCCTGATCCCGGATCTGCCTGAGACAGTGAGGGAATAAGGACAGCAGCTGGTCACCAGACAAGAATCTGGGGATGAGTGACCTTTCAAGGTGCTTCTTACGGCCTCATCTCTCAATGTGCCCAGAAGGAGCTCTTGGGCTGCCCATCCAGAAATGGCTTAAACTCTGACCCTTATGAACTCACCTAACGAGAAGTCCAGCAGCAAGAACGCTCCAGAGTTGGTCTGTCCAGTGGCTTCCCAAAGTCACGTCTCTCTGAAGTTTCCCGAACGTTCCCCTTGAGTCACACGAAGGCTGTGGCAGCTCAAGCTTCAGGTCCTGATGTAACCCCAGGCAACGTCCTGCAGGACGGATTCTTTTCACAGTCTCTACATTAGGGAGGGTGATCTCTCCAAGAGGCCTCAGCAAGCTGCCTCTGTTTTATCAAAGGGACCTTCTAAACCAGGCACAAGCAAAGGGAATGAAAAGACCTGGGTGGGCTTTACGACAATTCATACTTCCTTCCTAGAGCTGGGGAGGGGTTGTCCTTCCTAAGCCCTTGGCAAGAGGAATGCTTGATCGGGATGGGGCCTCCATGTGCTACGGAGGAGGAGGAAGGGATCGGGGTTGGTTATCTCAGCACCTGCCACACCCAGGAGCAGCTTCCGGAGTGCACAATCTGTGCAACTGTCTATGTCCCGCCCTCAGCTTCGTGTAACGTTCTGCGATCTCCGTCTTAAATTTCTCGTCGTTTTTGAATACGGAGCTCTGCATTTTCATTTTCCACTTGCATTTTGACCTGCACATTATTCAGCCATTCAGAACACTCCCGCCATGCCCTTCACACTGTGCTTCAACACCCTGGGCTTCCCACCCTCCTCAATACACCACAGCAAACATTCTACTCACTCCCCCTAAATCAGCGCTGACCGGTCAATGCAGAAAATCGGTACCCTCCGGCTTCTGAACATTTGAAATGTTTCTAGTCCAGATTGAGATGCACTACAAGTATGAAAAAACACACCAGAATTTAAAGACTTAGTACGAAAAACATGTAAAACAACTCAGTAACTTTTATATTGATTACACGTTGAGATGATAACATTTTGGGTTAAACACTGGGTTAAATAAAATATACTATTAAAATTAATTTTATTGTTTCCCTTTAAAAAAAGTTTTTAAAATTTTTTATTTATTTTTGAGAGAGAGAGACGGAGAGAGAGAGAGAGAGAGAGAGACAGAGCATGAGCAGGGAAGGGGCAGAGAGAGAGAGAGGGAGACACAGGATCCGAAGCAGGCTCCAGGCTCTGAGCTCTCAGCACAGAGCCTGATGCGTGCTGGAACCCACAAACCACAAGATCATGACCCAAGCTGAAGTTGGACGCTTAACCAACTGAGCCACCAGGCACCCCCTCTTTACTTTTTTTTAATGGTGCTATTAGAAAATTTGAAATTATGTATGTAATTCATATTACATTATGTTTTGTTTTATATTCTTTTTATAATACATTATTATATTTCATTGGGCAGCACTGGCCTAGATCAATCTGAATCCCTTCTCACTCACCCTATCTTTCCTCGCCCTTTATGTTTTGGTTTCTGCTCTCGCATAACTAGAAGCTTCTTTGCGCTCCCTTGGCACTCTGCATGCTTGCTCTTAGGATCAAGGCTTTGCATCCCCCAAGGAAACTGGGAGCTCAGAGATTTTCTCATTCCAGCTGTAGCTCCCCCAGCATGTAGTCCAGTGCCTGGCACATAGTAGGTCTCAATAAATACTTGTTGAGGATATTACTTTCAGGAGTCCCCCACACTTCGGACTTTTCTTCCTTATTCCCTTCCCCTACACCTGCCTTGATCAAGCAGTTCCAGATAATCGTTTCCAAGGAAGAGATGACGAAACTCTGCTTTGGGGATGGCTCTCGACCTTAGCTGTACATTGGAAACACTCGGTTTGCAAATCCTGATGCCCGAGTCCCATCCCCAGAGATTCGGATTTAATTGGTCTGGGGTGGAGCTTTGAGCAGAGGGAGGTTACAAAGGTCCCCATCTAACCCTAATGTGCCGCGAACGCTAGAACCATTTAGAGCCCATCAAGGACTTGTGGGCAGGGTGTCGCCAAAGTCTTCGGTCCTTTGTTGTCGGTGCTCACAGCCCTGAAAGCGGAAAGGAGGCACCACGGTAGCAGGATCACCGTTCACAGGACGCGCAAGTCTAGGGCAAATCCTCCTCACCGTCCAAGGAGCCCAAGAACCCCTCTCTCTATTAGGTCTCTCCCAAGAACCCTCTCCCATCAAGTGCTAAGAACTCCACTGGGTCACCACTTTAGTTCGCAGATGCCACCAGGCAGCCATCAGCGGGTAATGATTTCTGGTCAGATGCAAACAATTAAGTTAGGGAGAAAAGAATCCACATTCCATTACCAACCCCCTAAACGGCTCGCTCCCTGGTCTAATTGCCTTCTGAGTTCCCCAGACAGCTATGGCTAATAAGGCGAACACCCCGAAGAGCCAAAACTTGAACCCAGAAGGAAAAGAGCCTGGAGTAAATTGGAATGCTCAGCCATCGCAGGGTCAGCCCCAAGAACTGCTGATCCGCCCTCCGGAGAGCACCGCCTACCTCGCGGAAGCACCTTCCGTCTCCCCTCCCCCTCCTCCCCCTTTACAGTCTGTCTCCAAAAAAAAAAAAAAAAAAAAGAAAGAAAGAAAGAAAAAACTCAAGGCAACTGCAGCCTGATTTTTGATGGATTGGCCACTGTGTTTTATTCGACAATGTATATCACTCTGCCAATATGAATTTGCAAGATGGTAAAAATACAACCCCCCGAAAAGATTACATGAAAGGGGAAAAAAATCATTAGGCAATTAAGAATGGCAATAATTCACCCATATCTATGCTTTGGGAAGAAATATTGCCCCAGGGAATTAGCTCTGCTTATCACTCTGTCATCTGTCTGGGGTATGAGGGAGAGGGGGTTTCGTGTGCATTGCTGATGATTTCCCGCAGTATTTCTGAGCGTGATCAAAACGCATGCCAGGCTTTTAATAGAACCCTGTCTCTCTCGGGGTAGCCGCAATTTGTACACAGGAAGCTGAGCTAAATTAACTAAACATATGCATTCCGTAAGCACCTCCAACATAAATTCCTTTCAGAGGAAGCATCTTCTGGCCATCGTAGAATCTTTGAGCCAGGAGAGACCTTAGAGGTCATTGGCCACCCTCATCATTTTATAGATGAGGACGTTTGAAGCCCAGAGAGGGAAAGTAATTTTTCTGAGGTCACACAGCCAATGGAGACAAAAATATAACTAAAGCCCTGGGCCGTCCAACTCACAGTGTGGCCGGGGTCTTTCTATTCCGCCACCCAGCCTTCTCCTCTGCCAGCTCAGGATCCAGCACACGGCACGGAGGATGTACTATGTGTCCTATAAATGGGATTTGAATAAATCAGTGAGGTGTGGGTTTTCTTGTCACGAGGAGAAGGGAAACTGCCCTTTGTTCACTCTCTGTGCTTCATGACAACAAGCCAACCTCCTTAATCCCTTTAGAAAGGACCCAGAGAGAAGGTCTTTGGTTGTCCGATGCTACAAGAAATTCCTGCCTATGCTCTTGCCCTCCTCTCATGACCTCCCCCGGCCACCTCCAGCCAGGCTCCCTACTGTGCTAGAAGATTCCATTGTCCAGACAGCCCAGCTGCCTCCATGTCCATGAGCATGAAGTTCATGCTGGCGTCACTGCTCTGCTGAGATCCTGTTGAGTCTCTTGCCCAAAAACCCTCCTACTCCTTCCCCCCGCCCTATATGCTCCACGGAGCTGTCCCTGGCTAGCCTCAGGCCACACCGATTCTTACATCATTTCGTCGTTTGCAGCACTTGATCCGTATCACCCTTTCCAGAAATATTCTTACCATTGCGTAATGGTTTGAAAACCGCGTCGCGTGCGTAAACGTCGATGCTCGAACAAAACTGTGAACCCTTTTGAGCGTCCCAACTTCTTTTTTATCGATCACGAAACACGGCAGGTGATCAAACTGTTAAGATGCTCATTGACTGAACGTGATTTGGAAAACGTCTTGCCCCTCAAGATCCGTCAACCCACTAGCGGTGGCGTGACGGTGTCATAGCCTTGCAAGACCTCATAAAACAGCTCGGAGGCCCGGAGGGAAGGGAGAAATGGTCACGTGGCAGTGAGCCTTGTCCATCAGTTAGGGTTGCAAGCAGCTGCATGGAACAGAAACCTGGCAGAGCGCCAGGAACAGAAACAGAGCGCCGTGGAACAGAAACGGCGCCGTGGCAGACTGTATTTTACAAACGAGGCACGGCCACATTTCCAGTCCCACAAGTTTCTGTCTCATAAAGAGAGGCTTTCCCTCTCCTTGCAGCTGGGCTCTGTGGCTGCCTCAATGAACAGAGCACAGCAGAAGCACCCCTGTGACAGCCAAGGCTATAGGTCATAAAGGTAAGTTGGCTTCTGCCTGGATCTTCCTTTCGGGGGATGCTTGACCTTGGCGCTCACCCACCACGTTGGGAGGAATTCACAAACCATAAGGAGAAATCACATGTAAATATCGCAGCCGAAGGCAGCTAAGGCCTCGGTGATGAATCAACATCAACCACCAGACGTGTGAGCAGGCAAACCTTCGGGTAACTCCAACCCTATGCCTTTCCGACTGCCCCCAGCTGACCCCAGGTAGAGTACAGAGGGGCTAGCCTGCATACCCAGACTGTGGCTTCGTGAGCAAAGTGACTGCTGTGGGTGCTTTAAGCCACAAAGTTTTAGGGTGGTGTATTACAGATTAGACAATCTGAAGAAATGCTTAATGAAATCAAATGTTATTTTTCTTGTACAACGGAGTCCCAGAGAAGGCAGCACAGGTGTGGTGCTCAAGGAACGGGCTCCTTCTCCCTTCCCGGGCCCGCTGCCCTTAGCATGTGACTTTGGTGCTTGAGATCGCAAGTCGGCTGTTCCACTCAGGCCGGAGGAAAGGAAAAGGGAACAAGGGGGGGAAAAAAAAAGAAAGAAAAGAAAAGAAAGGTCTGATGCCAGCTGAGTCTACCCTCTTTTACAATAGAACTTTGCAGGGTTCTGTTAAGGTGAGACACACACAGCTCTGCAGCCCCCCAGACCAGCTCTGCAGCTCCCCAGACCAGGCCCTCTGGGGGTCCCTCCCTGCTCCGCGCTGAGGTGGGAGAGTGCCGCTATGCCCACTTCTGAGTCTCAGTTTGTCACTTGGAAACACAGCAGCACCATGAGGGCCCAGGGTCCCATCAAGACCCTCATGTCGACAGCTCTCCTCTTTTCCTCCCGCCACAAAGCTCAGACATGAGTCAGCTGGAGAGACAGCTGCTGTGTCCCCGTTCCAGGCTTTCCCACCACTCTTCTCTAGATGCAGACCCTCACTCAGGTTTTAGTCCTGCTGACCTCACCACAGCCCAGCACACATGCTCAGACGTTATCACTCTCTGGAGGCTCAGGCTGGGCCCCTGAGTTAAACACATCCCCAACTAGAGTTAGGTGAGCTTCCCATAACTAATTTTATGTGTCAACTTGGCGAGATCCCGGTGCCCAGATAGTTGGTAAGATATTATTCTGGATGTTTCTCTGACAGTGTTTTTGGGATGAGATTAACATTTCAATGGGTGGACTTTCAGAAAGTAGATGATTCTCCATAATATGGGTGGGCCTCATCCAATCAGCTGAAGGCCTGACGAGAACAAAAGACTGACTTCCCCCAAGTAAGAAGAAATTTGGCAACCAGATGGCCTGTGGAATGGGACCACAATTCTTCTCTGGGCCACCTGCTTCCTGGCCTTCTTTGCAGATTTTGGACTTACCAAGCTTCCATAATAGCATAAGCCAACTCCTCAAAATAAATCAAAATCTATCTACCATCTATCTACACACACACACACACACACACCCTTGTTGGTTCTGTTTCTCTGGAGAATCCCTGACTCAAAAAAAAAAACAATACAAAAAACCCCCACAAACCTGTATCAAAACCCATTAGAATAACCTCATACTTGAGAAGCCCAAGGAACATAAAAGCAATTTTCTTCCTCTACTAATTGCATTAAGTGCCAAGGGGGAACAAACATGAACATGACACGGACCATGCCCTCAGGGAGCTCATAGCCTATTGGGTCACACAGCACACCAGCATTTCCCCAAGTGTGATCTACACGATACTAACCCTGAGATATACTCAGTATAACCCTGAGATAACCCTGAGACGTGCTTTATCCAAAGGACTCCTTGGTCTGAGAAGTTTTGGAAACACCACTCAGAGAGAGTTAGGTTAGTTAGGTTGACCATACGTGTTCTGGTTTGCTCAGTACAATTCCAGTTGGTACCAGTTGTCTTGTGTCATTAATAATGGCACCCCTGATACTCTCTAAGCGTCCTCAGTTGGATCATAAATTATATGGTCGCCCTTTTACAACTACGTGCGCATATTAAAGGCTCTGAGTCATCTCGCTTTAAAAAAAAAAAAATCCCACTTAACTGTTAAGCCTGGCCTTCCTCCAAATGTAGCTGAGTGTGGAATAATTTTTTACATTAACGTCTATTAAAATGTAACTCCCAGGGTCAATGTTCTAAGTAGACAGAAGTAACAGTTCAGTAACCTACACACACGGCAAACAATAAGGGCCGGAGCATCAGGGAAGACTTCCTGAGGGAGGGGACATGCACTGGGCCATGAAGACTGAAGAAGATTCGGATAGGAAAGAAGAAGGTAGGAAGACACTCCATGTGGAGAAGCAGCGTCCATTTAAGCTTGTTGTCCCAAATGTGAGTGAGAGAGTCTTGAAACAGCAGCTTTGCTGGAAGAAAGGGTTTCTCTCCTCTTCATTATTTCTTTTCTAATGCCCTGTTTGGTTGATGGCTGTCAACACAGTGTCACCTCCTCCTTGGGGTGGACCACAGAGAGTCCCACTGATGGAGTAGGAACCCCCAAACCAGTTGCCGATTGATAGGTTGACTAAAGAAGGAAACTATTATTGAAATAGTTCACACAGTCACACAGAAGCTGCTGGAGTTGGTTCCCATCAGTCTCAGCTTCTGGAATATCTTTATCCAATGTAGCCTGATGGATCACATTAATCTAGCGATGGCCACATCAGCAAGGAGTTGAAATGGTGCTGTGATTAAAAGCCATCAGCCTAGGGGCGCCTGGGTGGCTCAGTCGGTTGAGCGTCCGACTTCGGCTCAGGTCATGATCTCCTGGCTCACGAGTTGCAGCCCCATCTTGGGCTCTGTGCTGACAACTTAGAGCCTGGAGCCTGTTTCAGATCTGGGTCTCCCTGTCTCTCGTTCTATCACTCTCTCAAAAATAAAGAAACATTTTTTAAAATATAAGTAAATAAGAAAAAAAGCCACCAGCCTTGCGCATCCAAGTGTAGCAGGAGACCCATTTTGGGGTTTGAAGGTAACTGATCCCCATGCGTGATTCTTGGAGAGCGCAGGGAAGGTCGAGGCAGTGGACTGTGAGAACAGGAGTCCCCAAATAACAGAGCCCACGTCTGGTTTTGCTGTTGCTCATTAGAAATTCCTTGAGGGCAGGGATCAAGGCATAAATGTTTCTGAAGTGTCACCTACAGACTGAGGCTCCTACCCAACAAGCACTCAACAAAATATTCTTTAAAGAGAGATGACTAAGTACAGAATTCATGTGCAGGGCCCCATTTGCTTGTCTATGAAATTAGGTCGATAACTTCTGTCCTTCTGTGTTTAATAACTGAGAAATCGGTTGGGTCCCCATACCCCCTTAGCATTTAGGTAAGATTGACCCAATCTGTCCATAGATTTGGGTAAGTTCAAAGCCTTCCCCAAGACTTCTGTAAATCCCACCCCGGTACCCCCAAGCCCCAGAATTAGTTGTATTTTAAGAATATCTGAGGGGGCGCCTGAGTGGCTCAGTCGGTTAAGCGTCCGACTTCAGCCAGGTCACGATCTCGCGGTCCGTGAGTTCGAGCCCCGCGTCGGGCTCTGGGCTGATGGCTCAGAGCCTGGAGCCTGTTTCCGATTCTGTGTCTCCCTCTCTCTCTGCCCCTCCCCCGTTCATGCTCTGTCTCTCTCTGTCCCAAAAATAAATAAACGTTGAAAAAAAAAAATTAAAAAAAAAAAAAAAAAGAATATCTGAACTTAACTATAACTTAGTGTCTCCATTGCACATAGTGTTTACCTGGCTCAGGACTCAGTCTAAAATTTCCATTCATTTCCAAATGCACCATGCACACAGGCATTTAGGTATGCAGTGGACTTTGCTGAGTGCTTGAAGAAGTGGAGAGATTTCTACCACAACAAGCTACTCAGAAATCATATCAGACATCCTAGTTCAGGGGCGCCGGGCTGGATCAGTCGGAAGAGTATGCAACTCTTGATCTCGGGGTTGAGTTCGAGCCGCATATTGGGTGTAGAGATTACTTAGACATAAATAAAATAAAATAAAATAAAATAAATAAAATAATAAAATAAAATAAAATAAAATAATAAAATAAAATAAAATAAATAAAATAAAATAAAATAAAATAAAATAAATAAAATAAAATAAAATAAAATAAAAGACATCCTAGTTCATTAATAATAAATATAAAAGGACCTAAGCCATTTCTACAACATGGGCTCCGTACTAGAGCTCCTCCCCTCTCACCTGGTCAAGGTCTCTTGTACTTCTCTCCATGGAACAAAAACTCAGTTTCTCCAATTTCCTTATGCAGAGTAGTTCTCGGCATAGTAGTTCTTTGTCACCCAAACTCTGCCCCAGCTCCCCTTTGCACGGTCCAGGGTCTCCTCGAAAAGGAGGATCACCTGTAAGGGCCAAGGCAGTTAAGTGGACAAAGGCTTGCCTCTTCCATAGTCTTCAGGGCATGGGAAGTGGTAGGGTGGCCCCTAGTTTCCCTTATAACATTGACGTGAAGTAGAAAGCTAGTTTCAGCAAACTCCCAAACTGCTTGCATGTAATTGTGAGCTATCCTTGCAAGCTTAATCTCAGCCGGACATCCGCATTTTTCCTGTGCAATCTTGCCCTTGATCCCAGCATCAGAGAATGCAAACTTGTTTTAATACCGGCCTAAGTCAATTCTCCTTTCTCTTCCATTTTCCTACAATGCTTCTTCATGCCCTAAAATCTTTGAGCCAATGCATACAATGCCCTGCTCTCTGAAGACTTGATGTCTTAGCTGGGGTTTCTCCCAGAAGCAGAGCCTGAGTCATTTATTTGGAAGGTGACACCAGAAAGGGGGGAAGGATCAGGAAGAAGGGGATGGGAAAGGAAAAAAAAGCCAACTTAAGTGATCATTGTCAAGGTTGCAGCTGTAGGCAGTGGGCGCTCTTGTCCCCAGGCTCTCCGAAAATTAGAGAGAATGCCAGTTGGAATTTTCTGCCTGAAGGATGGGAGGCTGGAATATTTGTATACTGGCTCCCATCCCCCAGTGGAAGAGAGCCACCCTTAAGGTCAATAAAGCCCTTGCTTTCTGGGATGCATTTGGTCTCTTGGTTAGGCAAGTTCCTTCCAGCGAAGGCCCTGGAGTGGAAGTCAGTGTGCTTGAAATGGAACTAAGCCAATGTGTGTTTGAGCTCACCTGGAACCTCCCCTTCATAACTGCAGCCGAAATTGGAGGTGAGCCAACGAGAGCTGACGTGTGGCACCAAAATCTCCAGCGGCGCTTAGTAAGAACTATGTTTGGTAAAAGTCAAAGGGAAGATGCTTAATCACAGTTCACCCCTCTTCATGGGCTCCGAATGAGATTTCAGAATCTCCACAAGGTTGAAATTATGCTTCCAAGTGTAACTGCGATGTTCCCTGGCTTCCTGTGGTCATGTGGTCTTTTATCCAAGGCTGGGTCCTTCTATCTTAGGCACACACGTCGGGATAACACTTCCTTGGACGTCAGTATGGTCATGTGGTTACTCTGGCCAATGAAATGTGAGAGGAAGTAACACATGTCACTTCTGGATAGACTGAAAAGCCAGCATGTGATTCACTAGCTCTCTTTCCCCTGCCTCAGCAATCATGCATATGTTGAGACAGAGACTTCCTAAGTCTGGGACCCTGCATGACTGTGAAGCACAGAGCCCCTTGCGGACCCCTGATGGATACGTAGCTGAGCAGAAAATATGGTGAGAGTTTGAGGGGGGTGGCTGTTTCTAAATGTCGCAGCACCAAGCCTACCGTTACGCACCCAGCCCCTGTCTGGAAACAACACACATGGCGTTTGCTTCTTGCAGACATAGTTTAGAGATCGGATGCTTATAGACGGAGTGGGAATTATTCAGAAAAAAAGTACATTTAGAAAGCATCCAGTTTCACTGAGACTGACAGCACATTATGCAGCTGAAAGTTAACTAAATTATTTCATCTGCTGCTTTAGACCATCGGAGCCACTGTGTTCTTTCTTTACCGTAAAAATGTATTCACCTTCATCCTTACTCCTTGGGAAGCAGGGCCGAGGGGAAGGACAGGGCACATATAAAAAGTTATATGCCAGTCCCCTTGAGGAGGAGGGAGGAAAGGGAGGAACTCTCTTATCGTCATATGGTGCCTTTTGACGTATAGCTTCTTTAGTCCACACAGCCAGCCCCTTATCCAGATGAGGGCATGCGGGCTTGGAAAAGTGACATGCCTTTCACATCCACACGGTCAGTGGTCCCACCACCCCACACTGCCTCTGAACACCATGCACAACACGTTCAATGGCTTAGTTTTTTGTTCCGTTTACTGAAATATAATTCACGTAGGACACCGCTTAAGTTTAGGGTGTACAACATCATGATTTGATAGAAAGATGTATCGACAAATGGTGGCCATAGTAAGTTAACATGCACCACCTCTTAGAGTTGGGAATTATTTGTTATCCTTGCGACGAGAACGTTTAAGATCTACTCTCTTAGCAACTTTCGACTGTATCATACAGTACCGTGGACAGTGGTCTGGACTTGGTTTTTCCACTTTAAACAAGATGTCTGACTATGATTAGCCTTTTGTCGATCCTGTTTCCCACCAAAGTGAGTCTAAACTTCTCTTCTCCTCTTGTCACTTCTGCGACTCTTCCATATTTTTGTTCCTCGAGCTCTGAACCATGAGGAAGAGCCCGAGTTATTTCCACCCGTGTAACCGCCTCTCCTGTCCTCAGCTCCTGGGACGGCTTCCTCCATCACCTGTTGGAGCTGTCAGTCCAACTAAGGCAACAAGCCAAAGATGGTGAGCCACCCTGTGTACCCATTATAGACCAAGGGGTTCATGTGAAGTATGGAACCAATGAGACCACCCTATCGATAAGTCCCATCATGCTTTCCTTCCTCGGTGCCACTATCTTTCCAAATAAGCCCTTGGATGCCATCCACTTCCCCAGGAACTATATGCACACTTCTTGTGCAACAGAATCTCTCCTCCTGCGTGGAGCTCTCTCTACCAGCTCTGGACGATGGTTCTGCCGGGAAAGGCTGCCCAACCCTGGTCTCACTGTAGGCAGGACAGCCCAAGAGTCTACTTGGGGTCAACCCTCAGGCTGCTGGTCCCAGGCAGAGTCAAAGGGACCCAAGCTTCCCCTCTTCGGCAGCCTCGCCCTCCCACCTTCTCCCCATCCCCCCCCCCGCCCCAAAAAGAGGGGAAAATCAATTTCAATCAACGTGGAATGTAATATTATCAAATGTCAGCTGCTGAGGTCATGCGCTTTGAAAATTATCTTTGACAGCTTCTGGTCGACTTAATTAAGTGCTCCCCAAAAAGGGGGGAGGGAGGCAAAAATACTCTGATTGCTAGCTGCTCCGTCTTTGTGCTTTAGAGCTTCTATTGACAACTCTGAGCAAGATTGCCTTAGGGGGTTTTATTGATAGATTCTCGCCTGATATTGGAATGATTCTTGCACAGATAAATCACATTTAGATTTGTTGGTAATTGAGGAGAATTGATTGGCGCAGGAGGGAAGCCCCCAAGGGGTGGGCTCCTTGTCCTCATTGAAGGAAGCCCAGGGGAAAATGGGGAGGGGTGTCATCAGAGAACGGAGCGCCTGCACGGGGGGACCCAGACCTCATTGTTTACCTGTCAATTCCGACTTCCTCGGAAACTTGCTCCCGTGTCCCCTCCCAAAGGAGGGGCACTGAGGGGGAAGATGAGGGGAGGCCAGGACAAGCTTCGCTCCAGACACTTTTTGGAGGCGCTGGTGCCAGAGTATCCCCGGTCACATGACCGTGACCTCAGCCTGAATCTCTCTTTCTTTCTTCCGAGTCTGACTACTTCTCTTTGCTTCAAACACTTCAAAGACTTCTGTGCAGAGCCTAGGGGTTCAAACTTCACAGCATGGCCTCTGTGGGCTGGCCCTGCCCGAATCCAGCCTTCTCCCCGCCTCTCCTATACACTCAAAACTTCTTTTAACCCCCTCCTCTCCTCCTTGGAGTCAGGTCCCTTGAGGGCACGTTGTGGGAGTTCCTCAGCTGAGACTTCCCAAAAACCGGAGGCTCAAGCAGGTGGGTGCCAGGGGTACCCTAACAGAGAGATGTCCAGACGTCCAAGCAGGGGAGCTCTTCTGCCCAAACGCATGTCGTGTGGCACCCCAGTGCACAGACCAGAGCCAAGGGGGCTTTGTCTCAACCGAGCCTTTGTCTCTCCCTCACCCCCCATGTGCGGTAGCCCTTTGGGAGGGCAACGAGCACAGCCTGAATACCACCGACCCAGTCCAGCTCCGCAAGTTTCCAGACAGCTAACGCTCGGGGTGGGAAAGTGGTTTGTCTGGGGCCTCAGAGCCAGCAGTAGGATCAGAGCCGGGGCTCCTGACTCCCAGCCTGGCCCTTCACTAATGGTTCGCTTTTCATCTATGCCACGCTACCCCTCTCGTTTCACACTTGAGACAACTGAGCCTCGAAGGCACGCGGTGATGTGTCCAGGGTCACACAGAAAGGCACGGCTGTAAGCAAAAGTCAAACCCCAACGCCCAAGTCCCCGGCTGAAGGTGTGAGAACACTGATCCTTGCTCCTGTATTCTGGAGTTGGCACCTTCAAATGCGGGTCTTCCTTCTCTGCCTGGACCCCTGCCCCATCCCTCGCGACAGACGGCAACCTTTGGCTCTTTGTGCCTCCGGTCCTCACCTTCCACTTCCCACTATGTTCCTAGATTCCTTTCTCTCACCAGTTCCTGCCCAGCTTGCAACTGGGAATTGTAGCAAACGATAAAAGCACACAAGGAAATTGATCAGGGAGGCACAGCACTTGTACCTGGAAAAATCTCCTAACCCCCAAGGTCCCTGCAGAGGAAACACGGGAGGGGGTGAGTGCCTGGACGAGGTCGAGCTGTCCCCACCACCCCCCCCCCCCACCCCGCCCCTGACAGGCCGCCGGTGCCACCTAGGGACGCAAAGAAGTGAGGTTCCGGGTCCACGTGGTTCTTTAAAGACCGCGAGCTGGGGTTGCCGACTCATTTTTTTTTCTTTGTTAAATGTGATGGAACCAGTCCGTGCCCAAGATTGGACTTGGGCTCATACTTGATTGGCCCTCCTCACACCCCTGAGTGTGGAGAGGATTGCCCACGGCCGGTCCCCTGGGCAACTCTGGGAGGAGCCCTCAACCATTCCAGGCAGTTCCTGGCCAAACAGCAGCACAGGTGACCAGAACTGTCTTCAGGACGGTGACTCCAGAGACACTGCAATCACCAGGTGGATGACCAGCGACTTAATCTGCTTGGGCTGCCATAACAGAATACCACAGACTCGGGGGCTTAAACAACAGACATTTATTTCTTACAGTGCTGGAGGCCGGGAAGTCCAAGTTCAAGGTGCTGGCAGATTCGGTTCCAGGTGACCCCCTCTCCCTGGCTTATAGATAACTGCTTTCTCACTGTGCACTCACATGGCCTTTCCTTAGGACAGGCAGGTAGACTCTCTCTCTCTCTTTTCCTCTTCTTCTAAAAACACTAATCCCACCACGGGGACCCCGCCCTCACGATTTCATCTAAACCCGATTACCTCCCAAGGGCCCCTCCAAATACTATCACATTGGATTTTAGGGCTTCAACTTATGAACTGGTGGGGGTGGGGGGCGCAAACATGGAACCCATAACAACCAGGGTCCCAGGGATGCAGCCAGAGGTAGAGGAGGTGATAGCTAGAGGCTGATACCAAAGACCCAAAGCTTAGACACGCTCCCTCAGCCCAGAGGAGCTGACCGGCTTTCCTTCCTTAGTCTCTCCCCCCACCCCCACCCCACATTCTGCTCTGCAGTAAACCCCACTCCCCACCGCCCCATTCAACAGCCTTTGCTATTTGCGGTGTTGGTTTACCGGAGAGATAAAGTGTGAGGTAGGGGCCTGAGTTAGCCTGCAGGGGGCTGTTTGTAGTTTACCCCCTCCCCCCCAACCCCGGATCCAAGCTCTTCCAGGGCGGCCACCTGGGACTAGGTAGGTGGTGACCGGCCCAGGGTACCTGGCAAAGGGAGTGAAAGTGCTGAAATCAGCACACGCCCCGTGGGCTCAGAGCTAACTGAACGCTGGCAACAGAGACAACCGGCTCCAAGCAAAGCGTGCTTGTTCCAACTGGCCTGCCCGAAGAGGGCTGTCACAAAAGCTTCCCTGGGTTAGCCTTGGCCCCGATTTGACAAAAATCTCCCGCACACCCTTCAAAGAAGACCCCTCCTCCAGGGGGCAGCCCTTGGCCTCCGGGACCCCGCCGTCCCTCTGCCCGCTGGCCCTCCACGTGGGAGCCGTTGCCTCCTCTTTGCTACTCTGTTCTTGCCTGGCTCCCTGAGCTAGACAGTTGGTAAAACTGCACACGCGAAGATGTCTTAATATTAAATATAATTAGATATTATACCACATGCAGGGCTGTATGATTAGTGAAATATATGATCATTAGTTATTAGATTAATGTGTCTACTTGTGTAACTGAAAGCCATTTGCAAGCCGAAATGAAATAGCTCAATTTGCTGTAATTGACTGATCTCCCAGAGAGAGAGTCGTACATTTGCTTATGTACGAGGCGATCTCTTCAGATGTCGCCCCAGATGCAAGACAAAGACAGGCTCTCTCTGCGCCCCAACCCGCTGGGCTAGGCTGACCAGCTGGGCAGCAGTAGTCAGGTCACCCGCGGGTACATTCAAGGGTTCGCGCTGAATCGAGGTGTCCGGGTCGGGCCCCAGTTTTTCTTTTTGCTGAAATGTTACCTTGCTCTAACTTCTCCAAGCGCCCCCAAGGGAACACTGGCCTCCCGCTGGTCAAAGACAAATTGAGCTGCCTGGTAGACACCGTACCCTGGCCCCCTCCCCATTTTTCTTCCTGTTTGTGTGTATATTGGTTTCCAGGACAACCGAGCTGCAACTAACGAATAAAAACGATTGCAAAGC
The DNA here is from genome assembly GCF_018350155.1 of Leopardus geoffroyi. NCBI lineage: Eukaryota > Metazoa > Chordata > Mammalia > Carnivora > Felidae > Leopardus > Leopardus geoffroyi. The sequence goes on along the minus strand of NC_059339.1, from coordinate 67,352,033 downwards.
ACTCCACAAACAGAGGACACAAGTGGAATACTTATTATTGTGGTGCTGGTCTAATAATAGCCAGATGCTAACGAGGGTAGCACAAGATTAAATTAAAAGTTGGCAAGCTGCTAGGCGGGGGGGGGAGCTGGTTCACAGGGCAGGAGCCTGCCTGCTCCCCACTCCTCCCTTCCCTCCCACCGGCAGGTACTTCCTGGCCGCACGGGTGAGCGAGGCTTCATCTTCCCACTGAAAAGGAGGCAGACCCGCATCCCCGAATGTGCCATCAGAAGGGAGCCCTCTGATTCCCCTGGCCAGCAAGGAGGAGTGACGAACAGGAAGCAATCACACGAGGGCCGAATTCCTCCAGCTCTCATTGGATCCTCACAGCTGCTTTTCAAATAAGTGATTTAGGTGGTAGTTCACCCCATTGTACAGATAAGAAAATCGAGGCAGAGGAAAGCCTAACTGTGGGGTCCTGGGCAAATTGTTTTCCTCTCCAGATCCCAGGGTCCTCGGGGGGGGGGGGGGGGGGAATACGGTCTGCTCAGACTTCTCAGTGCTTTCATCGTAGCCAGAATAGCTAGTACCCTAATTTCTCTTCTAAAGATGTTTTCCCCTTTGTAGAGTGTTTAGTAATCAGTGCCTTGAAAACGCCTTAAGAGACCTTAACTAGAGGTTTCACTTGCAATTTTATTTATGAATCATGCAATCAATCAAATTAACAAGTATTTATTGAATAACTAATAGGAACTGAATATGCTGCTGCAGGAGAGTGGGGAACGGGGGAACAGAAGTCTAAGATGTGGCCCCCCGGCTGCAGGGAGCATCTGACCGAGCCCCAAAGGCTGCCATACACGAGGGGCTTCAGAAGACGCCAAGGAGAGTATGTGCCAAATGGAAGGGGCTCCCGTGCCCTGGAGAGAAGTCACCGGAGGCAAAAGAGGTCAGAAAAGGCCCTGGGACAGCTGGGGAAAGTGGGAGGATTGAAAGGATTTGCTTCAAATTCCACCGAGCGGTGCGCTTAAGATTTGTGGGGCGGGCTGTGCCTCTTTCTGCCCATCTTCTTGATGACACTTAGCACCGTCTGATATATTATTCATTGTATTTGTTTATTTGTTTTCTCCCAACTAGAAGTGCAAGCTCCACGGGGCTGAGATTTGGGACTGTTTTGGTCACTGCTCTGTCCTCCGAGCCTGGTACACAGTAGGTGCTCAATAAGTGATGGGTGAAAGCTTGAGGGGCTGGAAACTGCCCACCATCTTTCTCCGCCTTGCCACTCTCTGGCGCTCATCGTCTCTTGCCAGACAATGGCGGGAATCGCCTCACAGGGTTCTCTTTCCAGAAACCCTGGACCGTTCACTTCCCCCGACTTGTATCCTTATTTATTTATTTATTTATTTTTTTCACGTTTATCCCTCAAGTCCATTCCAAGTTCCTTGATGGCAAGGCTTAGTCTTCACATTCGGCTAACATTTGTTACGCACCTACTAGGTGTCAGGCACTGAGCTAGGTACTGAAAACCCAAACTGTGGTGAGAACCGTCCTGGCCTCCACTCGGTCAAGTTGAATGATGGAGAAGGTCAGTAAAAAGACAGAAAGACAGTTGACCCTTAGAGCAATAAGGAATACAGATGCCATACAAGCACCTGAGGTTCAGATACCTTGTCAAGGAGAAGTGGTATCTAACTGAAGTGTAGAGGATGCGGAAAAATTAGGGAAGCAAAGGATGGTCTGACCCAGGCCAGGAGACCATCATGGCGGAGACCATCATGAGCTGAACCCTGCAGGGACTGCCAAGTGCCCTAGGGGGCTGGAGGCCGGCGGCTGGGCAGGTGGCATGCGGGGGTGACAGTCACTCAGGCCAGGTAGACAGGTGTCCCAAATTACGATACAGTCCCTGGGCTTAGCAAACTGTAGGCTGGCCTTCGGCTTTTAGTCCACTTCAGAGGTATTTTGAAAGCAAAAGACAGCCTGATCCAGGCTTTGGGAGGTGAAGGGAAGAAAATAAGTTGAGCTGAGCGTGCAGGGGAGGAGAGGAAGACCAAGTGAAAGACAGAGGAGGGCCATAGAGTCGAGGGAGGGATTTTATGGTTGCTGTTTTGTTGGGAAAGCACTGAACCCTGGGGCAAGGGCCAGGGTTTGACACACAGTTGTATCTTACACACAGTTGTATCTTCTCTGCCAGGGGTGTGACGGCCACTTTCCCCCTACCCTGCTAGAGAACTTGTCTTTGGCTCCTCGGAGAAAGGAAGCGAATGCATTCCAGCCCCGTGTTCACTTCACATTGAAAGCCTTGGTCCGTCTGCCGAAATTACTGTATCTGCCTACATAAGATGAGACTAGGGTCGAAGCCGTCTCTCTGGCTTCAGTCTCAGGAACTCAAGAACGAGCAAAGAAAAAAAAAACCCAGACAACCTCTTTTGCAGGTTGTATTTGAACACCGACCCTATTAATGAAGATGTTTGGGGTAACGGAGAACCCCGCTGCTTGTTTTTCAGAGAGGAAAACTTTTTCCCAGAAGCACCCATCAAACCCCCGCCTTGACCAGACTGGATGACACAGCCATCCCAGCTGCAGAGGAGGCTGGGAAAGGGGAAGAGCCCTCCACAGCTGGTGTAGACCACTCACAATTCACTACACTGCTGCCCCCGGTGGAATTAGGGTCTGATGAGCAAAGAAGCAGAATCGAAATGGCTGTTAGGTGAGCAACTCACAGGGTGTGCCTTGCCCCCGACATATATGTTAGTTGATATATCGAGGTGCTAATTACCAAGACCGTAAGTGGCAGCCACGTGGGCCACCTCCCCTCACCGGAAATCAGCGCTGGAAGAGCAGTCACGGCAGAGACAGCACAGTGCCTTAGGTAAGGCGCCAGACTGAGCTGCCTGGCTTCATTTCTGGCTGCCCCACCGACACATCGTGGGTCTTGGGCAAGTTAGTTAACCTCTGCATCTCAATTTCCCCATCTGAAAACAGGGCTGATAACTGCGTCTTCCTCCCCGGGTTGCTGTGAGAAGTGCGTTAAATTGTTTAAAGCCTTTGGAACAGAACACGGAAGAAGGACGCATTGGCTCAATGTTGACTAATGTTAACCATTTACCAATTCCCTCGAATGAACGAATGCATCATCAAATGCATCGTCTACAATTCTTAAGATAACCCGGCAAGATAGATACGCTGACACCCATTTTGGAGATGAGAACACGGAGGTTCCGGGCGGTGAAATAACTTACCAAAAGTCATAATGCCGAAAAGCAGCAGAGCAAGGGTTTGGACCTGCCGAAGCCCAGAGCTCAGCTCTTTCCAAGAGGCCGTGCTCTCTCTTGTGGCCAAAGAACGGACGGAGCCCAGCCACAGGCTTCAGCTGTGGAATTTCCCTCTGGTTTTCTCCAGCCCGCGGCTTCAGATGGAAAACGTCAGCAGCCGTAGAAACGACATCTGCCTCAGAAGGACCTCGAAAGCCAGGCCTCTGCATCCCTGTGACTTGTCACTGACGTCCTCACAGGGGACGGAGGCACAGCCCTCCCTGTGCTGGCCGTTCCTGCCGGGCTCTGCGTTCTGGCCCCTCTCCGTCCTCGCCACTCTCCAGCCCATCTGTTCTGGGAAAGGTCTCTTGTGAGCTGTGGATGTGTGGGTGACACGCTGACCTCCTGGGTCTCAGAATTAGTCTCAGACTAGCTTTGTGTCTGGATACGTGTGGGCGCACTGACCTCTGCCGACTGCCAAAAAGGGCTTCAGGTGAGTGGCCACACATCCTCAGGTATGCCCAGCATTTCTGCAGCACTCCCACCACACAGACACACACACACGCACACAGACACGCCTGCACACAGACACACGTGCACACACGCATAGACACAGAGGCACGCACACACAGACGCGCGCACACAAACACAGATGCAGAGACGCACACACATAGAGATGCACACACAGACGCATGCGCACACACATAGACGCACACACACATAAATGCACACAGACGTGGACGCACACAAACACACATGCACACAGACAGCGACACACAAAGACACACATGCACACACAGACACGCACACAGAGGCACACAGACATGCATGTACACACACAGACACACAAATGCACACACCCAGAGACACACACACCCAGAGACACACACACCCAGAGACACACATGGACAGACACAGAGACACAAACACACGTGCACACGCATAGGCATACATAGACATGCACACATGCACACACACATAGATGCAGACACACACACACACACCACATCCCCATCATCTCCTCTCCATCTGCCCAATTCCAAACCACCACTGAAGTTCAGCTTGAACCTCACTTCTTGCAGCAAATCACCTTAGATCATTGCTGGCCAGGCCCCTGCCTCTGTCACCCTGTGCCCTCAAGAGAGGTGGGGGGGCCACGTCTGACAGTGACCATGTCCGACTCCTCTGTCTCAGACTGGCAAGGTCCACTGTGTCCCGAGCCCCCTCTAGAATAGACTCTTGGTAAAATACGACATTTTCACAAGGCTTCTCTGCATGCAAAGTAAGTAGACGAAGTTGAGATGTCAAAAACAAAAACCTTGAATATAACTGATACTGATTAAAAAGGAAACGGAAGCAAGATATACTATATTGAAGCCACAGGTCAGGACTTTCACCAAACAGGCCAACAGGTGCCCCCAAGCCAAATCACAGAGAAGCATTTCCAGAGGTTCAGGGAAGACCCACCCCAACCCCCCACCGAGAGCGGGGGCCTGATGCCGACCGCCGCCAGGGAGACGTCTCCCGGAGCCGAGCATCCCCATCATGTGATAACAGTAATCCGCTTCTGAAAATGACACATCCCAACCCCAAAGTTTGGGAAGGTCCATTCTGTTGCAAAGAATATGAATTCTGGATGCAAACCAACTCAGGGTTCCAGTCCCACCTCTGCCAGGTGCTGGCCGTGTGACCTTAGGCAAACCGCTTAACGGACTTGAAGTAATCAGTGTGCTGGCCCTGGGAGGTGAACACCACAAACTCACCCACCCACAAACTCCCCTTGGCATCGACAGGGGCAAACGCAGTATTCCCAGTAAGCACCTGCAGCGCGGCACCGTTGGCCAGCCGAGGGAGGCCGGGTCCGTACCAGCTGAGAAGCAAGAGCTGAGCCCAGGTGCATGCTGGCGGGCCCCAGCCCACCCTGAGCCTTAAGAACGTCATTGACAATGCAATTTCTGGTGCTTTTTCGTTTTGCCAGAGATAAAGATATCTATACGAGTCCATGCATCCATCCATATATATACGTGTTAGCCACGGCAACTAAGAAAGCCATCCAAATTGCGGCACTGAAATGAACAGAGCTGAACAATAAGCTAAAACATGCCTAGAGCAAGTTGAGCAATAAACAGGTTTTTAATTTTTTCCCCTTCCATCTCTTGAGTGTCTGTCTCTGATGGATGATGTGACAGAGGAAGGCAGCTCCATAAATTCTGAATTCTGAATACTAAATCAGCAAGTGGCAGTCGGTGCCGGGCGCCTGGTTCCCCCTCTTCCCGGAGCAGCCGTTTTATGGGGACTCTGTGACCCAGGCCTGCCCCTCCGGAGGTCCAGCCGCTGATGCATTCCATGAACAGGCAGTGGGACCGCAGTGCCACCGCAGTGGCTCGCCAGGGCAGCATTTGAATCCCTGACTCTGGCAAAATGGGGTTCAGAAAGGCAAGAGGTCTTGCTCAAGGTCACAGAGGAACAGAGATGAGTTTGCGGTACCAAATGTGGTTCTTTGGGTCTCAGCCGTCCCGGAAGTAAGGGCTGTTTCCCCGTCGTGCATATGAGGCATTTAGCTTCAGGTCCATTAAGTAGCTTGCCTGAGGTCACACGGCCAGCACCTGGCAGAGGTGGGACTGGAACCCTGAGTTGGTTTGCATCCAGAATTTGTGTTCTTTGCAGCAGAATGGACCTTCCCAAGCTTTTCTATGTTGTGGCACATATACAAAATGTAGGATTTGTGCTGTATGCCGGGATGAACTGAGGGCATTTGGAAGTCTTCCTATGGGGCCTGGTGGAAATTTTTTATTACCTTTTGTTTAAAAAATTTTTTTAATGTTTATCTATTTTTGAGAAAGAGAGAGAGAGAGAGAGAGAGACGGAGTACAAGCAGGAGAGGGGCAGAGAGAGAGGGAGACACAGAATCCGAAGTAGGCTCCAGGCTCCAAGCCTTCAGCATGGAGCCTGATGCAGGGCTCGAACTCACAAACCGTGAGATCATGACCTGAGCCAAAATCGGACGTTTAACCGACTGAGCCACCCAAGCACCTCCCTTTTGTTTCTATTATATAATTACAATAAGGAAACTAAGTGTTGGGAAAGATATTAAATATTGAATATGTATAAAAATCTCGAACAGTATATTTTCATATTTGTAATGAGAAACCTGAGCTTGCTTCTGTGAACATGATATTCTCATCTCAGATTTTACGTTTGCAACAGCTACGCACAATTCCTGATCAATACCTCTTAATGATGGTGTCTTCAAATTCTCAACAACCGCCACTCACAAGAAACTTTGTTCACACGAATAGGCAACAACATTTTTAAATCTTTTTTTTTTACGGACAGTTAAAGAATGTACAACAGTTGAAATGATAGTTTAAGAAGGGAACAGCCTTTCCTTTCCTTTCGCCGACAACTACCCTGTTGGAATGTCTTGTGATATTACATTTGGATTTCTAATTGAACGGAACTTCTGCACAGCCAATGTTTCGATATCGTGATGAAATCTGTTTTGAGGGTCACGTATGCCATATTGAGTGTCACCCAAGAGTTGGCTTGGGCCTTCTGGACAGGAAATCTCATAAACATAAAGCAGAGGCTCCGGGACTCACCCGTCCCTGTCCCCTCCAGGAACTCCATACTGTGTTCCCCCACATAGCTTGGGTTATGTGCCTTGTTCCTTGGGTGCCCGGAACACAAGTCCTCCAGCAGCTCCCCATTCCCCTTGCACATGGACAGCTATTTGCAAAAGTAGGCACATCTTGCAAAATGCAGAGCTCATCTCGGCCGCCCTCCGCATACCTGGAGGTCCAGTGCAGTCACTGAGCACAGGTGTCACGCATGCCGAAGGTGAGGCCCATGGGGTGGCTCTTTGGAGTCTGTTCCCTTCAGACTGTGCTCAGAGGATCCCCCACCAGGGCGCTGGCGGCCAATGCCAAGAGCTCCAGAGGCTCTGAGGATTCCAGGAGCTCCAGGGCCAAAAGCACCACTGTCTCTTTGCCTACTTATAAAACGTTTGTGCCCGGCCGTCTGGTGGGAAGCTTTGCTTTGGATTATGCTCTCTACCGTAACTATCGACTATGGCGAATACTAATTTGGGGTAATAACTGAGTTCTTCTCTCACTGCTGTTTTCATCTTACCTTTCTTTGTCACTCAGGTGGCGGGTGCCCTGCCCACCAGGGATACAGCCAGGAACATGGCGTCACTGTTTGGCTTAGACTCACCGGGCAGGCCTTTGAATGTCCTTAGTCGAAATGGAGGTGTGAAGGCAAAGGCTTTCGCGAGATACCATTTTGTGGCACTTAAAGGGGGCCTGGACGTCTCCCAGCACAGATTTTAAACAGAATGGAGAAGAATCCAAGCTGAGTAACAACCGTTACTGTAACCAACTGCCCCAGACTGAGGGTCAGAGGTGGGGAAGATCAGCCAGCAGCTGAGAGAAGAATCCAAGGAGATGGGACTGGAGTTTCAAGGGACACAGAGCCCAGCAGCACAGCCTCTTAGAGCTGGGGAGGAAACGGCAGACGGCAGAATGACTATAGCCCTGATTCTAGATCTCAGGCAGACAGAGCTGAAAAGAATGTTGTTTGCCTCCTAGAGTGTGGAGCCCAGGAAGCCAGGTGTGTTCCTTTCCAACACGGCGCCTGAGCAGAAGACAGCAATGGCTGACAGTGAGTGTCTACGTGATCAGATCAGCCACGGGTGCCTGTTCACCCTGGTGTGCTATGGAGAAAGCCGCCAGCATTCCCACGCTCCCCAAGAGAGATGTAGATGGGTCCCAGAGCGCAGCTGGAAAAGAGGCAAAGAGGCTTTGCCGCAGGGCCAAAGAGAAAGCCAACGGCATTGACCTGGCCACGGAAGCCACAGTGGGGACCAAGGTCACGTGCTATAGGTACAGAGGGGGCGGGGGCCCATACCCCAGAGCCCACGACAGAATCGGCAAGGTGCACCCCCTCACGGCTCCCGGAAACATAGATTACCCCAGGAAGGAGAGAACAAGACAGCAGTTAAATCCTGATCTGACCGCGTTTATATGAGAAGCGCTGATCACCTTGAATTGGTTTCTGCCTCTGGAAGAAATGAGGGGTAGAGAACTAAGGGGAGTTCTGTTATAAAGAAACACAGAGAGTTACAGTTTGCACGTCTAATGTTACGACTGTATAAATAACTCATGCCTGTCGCAGAATTTGTAAATAAATTCATAACTTTTCACCTTTGAGCACCACCAAGATGTCTAACAGGCAAATCCTCCTTTTAAGAAACAAACCATGGCTGGATCCCAAAGAGCGAAAGAGGTGGGTATACGTCACAGAATGATTCTCCGCTTTACAAGAGGTATTTCCTCTGACGTTGTTTTCACTGGCTGGACATCTTAATGCAATTAAAATAGTATCTGACCCTGTAAAACTCATTTTTCGAGGCGATCATCCAACACTGCGAAGAAATCTGCACTGATTTGATTTCATCAGCTGCCGTGCTCTTGCTGGAATTTTGAAGAAGGGGGGTGGGGAGGGTTGGCCTGGGTGAACAGACGCAATTGAAGGCCATGTTCATGCTGGACTTGAAGTCAATGAGTTGAGCTCTAGTGTCTCCTGTGCCACCAAGCAGCCATGGGAACTTCCACAGACCCCTCTCATCTCTGGGCTTCTTCCACAAGGGAAGGGGTTCGGACTCAGATGGCACTATGGGGTGTTCTAGCACTAACCCTATGGCTTGTATGTGCGAATACCTGGGGTTACAGACTGACCTGCTTCTGTTCTTATAGGGAAGAGTATAGAGCCCACAAGCATGATACGTGATGTGACCATGTCTGAGACTACGGTGACATGTTAAGTAGCCTCTGATCAGGCACATAGTGAGCGCCCACCATATGCCAGTCCCCAGCTAGGCAGCGTTAGGGAAGAAAGGAATGCCCCATTTCCTGCCACGGAAAGGAGGACTCCTCAGAGGAAGCAAGACAAGGACCAAAAAGATACTGCAAAGTCAAGTATGTGGGTCCAAGGGAGGCAGGGTTCCCTGTGAGGTGTAGTTGTCAGGAAGACACAGATGACCTTGACTCTGCAGCGCACACAGAACTTCTAGAGAGAAGGGAGGTCATTCCAGGTGATGCAAGAGGGGACAGTGCTTCTCATGAAACCTCAGCAGTGTGACCAGCCCAGTGAGGGATACAGTTGGATAACTAGTGATGAACAGATGAGCAATAGGGAATGGGGTGGGTTGTGGACAATTTTCCATTTTCAAACATTTTTAAGGCTTTTGCCCTCTGTTTCTCTGTGTCCACCTTTCTCGTCCAACCACGGTGCTGTGAATATCTCCACAGCGCATGTCCCGAGTGACAAATTCCCCAAGCCCTCCTTTCCAAAGGAAGAGACGTAAGCTCGGGTGCAGCCGTTAGGCAAAACTCGTCCATTCCCTAAGACAAGCAGACTCCCCACGTTTTGCTTTTACGTGTAATTTGTACCTTGCCGTTGCCAAAAAAGTATTTGAGGGGCTAAAAACAAAAGGCAGAAATTGAAACGGTGAAAAAGAACTATAAAATCAGGAGTCATAGAGAGGTTAGGGGAAGGAAAGAAAACCACACCAAAGTGAACTTGGGCCATCGAACTACCTTTAGCTGTGTTTCCTACATGCCAAAGAGAAGAGGAAAGTCATTCTACAGAATAGCTGATAAAAGTAAATATATCAATTATTTGGAATAGATCCTCTCTTCCTGAGCACTCGGGAAATGTAATAGGATTTTGAAGGTGTCCTGGAGGACTTTCCAGAACCTCCCTGTGATTCCCCAGTAAGTAGAACATGGTGAAGTAACTCATATAATAAGTACCAGGGACTCACTGCTATACGGAGACTTTACTCAGCACTAGACGCTATAAGAAGAGATAAGACACAATCCTTGCCCGTTTTAAGCTTTTAACCGGAAAGAAGATACACCATATAATCAAATAAGTATTTATGGGGCACCTGGGTAGCTCGGTCAGTTAAGCGTCTGACTCTTGATTTCAGCTCTGCAATGACAGTTTGAAGCCTGCTTGGGGTTCTCTTTCTCCCTCTCTCTCTGCCCCTCTCCTGCTCATGCTCTCTCTCATGCTCTCTCGCTCTGAAAATAAATAAATAAAATTGTTTTTAAAAAATAACATTTATTTGGGGCGCCTGGGTGGCTCAGTCGGTTAAGCGTCCGGCTTCAGCGCAGGTCATGATCTCGCGGTTCGTGGGTTTGAGCCCCGCATCGGGCTCTGTGCTGACAGCTCAGAGCCTGGAGCCTGCTTCGGATTCTGTGACTCCTTCTCTCTGCCCCTCCCCCACTCATGTTCGCTCTCTCTCTCAAAAATAATATAAAAAACATAAAACAAAAAATAATATTTATTTAAGATCTTCTTTGCCCTGGCCACATAATAGACTGATCATTTCCACAAGAGAGAAAGATTTTTAAAATTTCCTCCCAAGTTGAAAGAAGCCTCTTAACAGAGCCCAGATGTATCTTTTATTAAAAAAGATCCAATTATACCAAAAACTGTAACTATGTGGGGTGACATATTAATTAGCTGGAGTGAAGAATCATTTCACTATGTATATGTGTATCAAAGCATGTTGAAAATAATGTTTTAAAGATCAACACTGAGAAACAAGAAAAACACTTTTAAAAATAATTTAAAAAGGGGGGGGGGTGGGCACCTGGGTGGCTTACTTGGTTAAATGTCCAACTTTGGCTCAGGTCGCCATCTCATGGTTTGGGAGTTCCAAGTCCCGCATCGGGCTCTGTGCTGACAGCTCAGCACATTCTGTGTCTCCTTCTCTCTCTGCCCCTCCCCTACTTGCACTCTGTCTCTCTCTCTCTCAAAAATAAATAAAAAACTTAAAATGTTTAAAAACAGAGTTAAAAAAATAATAATAATAATCAGGGAGCCTGGGTGTCTCAGTTGGTTGAGCATTGGACTCTTGATTTTGGCTCAGGTCATGATCCCAAGATCATGGAATCAGCCCTTGCATCAGGCTCTGCAGTGAGTTTCTCTCTCTAACTCTCTCCCTCTGCCTCCTCTCCCTCTCTCTCTCTGTAAAATAAAAAAATAAAAAATAAGAATAAGTAAAAAAATTAAAAATGAATTGATAACAACATACACACAAATCCAAAACTCAGCAGGTATCTCATTCTTACAAAAATACAGAGTAGGAGTCAGAAATGTGTTGTTTAGCCGTGAGCAACAGAGACCTTGACTGGACCGTGCTTCTCAAACTTTACTGTGAGTGTAACTCATCTGGCTGTTGAAATGTAGCTTCTTATATGTGGGTCTGGGTGCCCCTTGAAAGTCCTCCCTTCTAGCAAGCTCCCGGGTTCCCAGGCAGCCCCTTGAGTGACAGGCCAGACGGGTAGTCTGGCTTCATTTGTCATATCATTACCCTCTCCAGAGACAAGCATTCCAGGCAAAGGTAGTGAGGAGTGCATGGAAGCCCAGTGAGGCTATCAGGGAGCCATTCTTTTCCCTTCTCGCCACTCTACCTTCTTTTTCAAAACGTTCGTCCTCACGCTTTGTTGCCTCATGTCAAAATATGGCTGCTCTCCTACGCATCGTGTCTGTTTCAGATTCGAAGAACCAAGGAGTGCCCCGTATCAGGAAGACAGAAGTTTCCCAGAAATTATCCTGCCCTGCCCTCAAAAAAGCTAAAGTCTAACTGGCCAGCATGTGTCAGGTGGTCCCCTCTAACTGCAAGGGAGTATGGGAAAGCCTTTGGTTTTAGGTGAGTGCCACCCCCCTGAACAAAACTGGGCATGTTGGGTGAGGACGAAGAGACCGATGGCTATCAGAGAGGCAACGGGCGGTGTCACCGCAGAGAAACACTTGTTTTCTCCACAGGCGTCCTTTGAGTGCCTCCCATGCTCCGAGTTCTCCAGAGGGCCCTTTCGCAGTGCGGCCAACTGGCACGTCCCACCACTTCCGTCCTCGCAGATTGGGAAATGGGGCTCCGGGGACTTCGACGTGCATCCTGGCATCACCCGGCTGGGCAATGGAGGAGTTGGGCCTGGGGTCCCTGGATCCTGGCCATTCTGTGAGCAGGGAGGTGTAGGTTTACCAACGAGAGTGCTTTCGCTTGAGTAAACTGAGGCTTACGCCGCCTCCCCCTCTCTGGTAGCTTAAAGCAAAAGGCCCCTCCCAGGCCGGCCAAGGGTGTGGCACGAAGAGAAGCCCTTTGTAAATGTTGGAGAAGAACAGACTCGCAGGCAGTAAATAGCAGGCATTGATGTAGTACGAATCACGCCAGACAAATTTAATTGCTTTGTTTCTCATCTATAGGAATGCCAGATGAGGAGATAAAAGGAAAGCAGTGAATGTAATTGCTCTCGATTTTAGGAACGTGCTGGGGAAGAGCGACTTGGGTGAGGTCCTGAGTTAAAATATAAATCATAACAACTCACATGGGCCTGGCCGGGGTCGTGGCTCTGGGAATGCAGGAAGCCCAGGCCCTCAGAGGGTGTGGGCAACAGGTGGGGACAGACTGTAGGGACCCCCCCCCCCCCAACGCATCGCCAAGGACCTGCATTTCAACAGAAGCCTGAGTCAAATTCTAACAAATCCTCCGCACCCGCTGTGTGCGGTCCTGGGAGCGGCAGCACGGCCGCGACCAGGAGTTTTCCAGAAATGCAGAACCTCTGGCCGCCCACCCAGCTGGCCTGCAGCGGCTTCTGCCCCTAACAAGCCTCAGGGGAGTCGGGGACACACTGACATTCCAGAACACTGATCTACAACACCGTGAAGTTGGAGAGCACTCCCCCAAACCCTCTAGTGAGGAGCACCTCCCTCACCTTCCCCCTGCTCCCCGGCAATGCCCCCCCCAAACCCTCAGCTCCAAAATTCACCCTCCAGCTCCCCTCCATCAAACTGTTACCTCACTGCCCTGCTGACAGTTTATTCTCCCAAATAACATCAGCCAGACTGAGGTAGAAACACCATGGGGATATTTGTCTTTTTCAAATGAGTCAGTTAATGAAACGCCACTAGAGGGACTTCGGGCCACGTAACATTGGAGCGACAGGGGACCCATCTCTGGACAGGACACCCCTCCAAGAAATCAAAGATGGAAGGTTGAATTGAGTGCCCCCTCGCCACTTCCTGATGCCAGATACCAGGATGTACTTCCTCATTTGTTTCTCACACTCCTGAAGGCTTTATTACCCACACCCCCCTTCCAGTGGTGGCGGGGGGGGGGACACTTAGGAACACTTAGGAAGGTTCCCGGGTCTGAGGTCATACGACCAGAAGGGACAGAATCAAGCCTGGTGCCGGTAGGCTGTCTTCTGAAGTCAGGGTCTTTGCCCCGGGCACCCCCTCTGCCCACCCTTGTGGATCACCTACCCAGCCCTTGTCACACCCACATCTCAATGCCTGACTGCTGAGGGTGGCCACAAGGCACTAAAAGGGGATTCTGTCCATTGAGCTTTAGAACCTCATTTATACCAGCTTCTAGTAATGTTCACAGGAGCTAGCAATAGGAAAGCAGGAAAGAACAGAAAGGGTATGAGCCGTCCAGATGCTAAAAATACTGTTTAGACCCGACTCATTTCCAAAGTGTTTGAGGTAAACTTACAGCATAACACCCGTGTACATGCGTTCTTTTATACTAAAAATTCATGAAAGCCACCTAACAAGGGGAACACATCTCACAGAGACCCAGCAAAGAGAGAGTCACTGCCACCATACACAAAACTTAGCGTCAGGTTTTCTGATGACTGAGGCAAAAAAAAAAAAAAAAAAAAAAAAAGTATGGTGACATTATCCAGGAAAAGCAAGTGTGGTCAGGAGAGACCCGCTTTTTCTTAACACTTATCGGAAAGTGTCTTATGAAACTGACAGATGGCCCTGCCTGGGAAGGGGCGAATAAAATTATCCGTGACCTGGAGAAGGAAGCTGTTTGGGGTAAGGTGTCCCCAGATGAGATTCGCCTTGGAAAGGCACAAGCATTAACACGGAAGGAAAATATAATCATGAAGACAGAGACAGATTCAATAACGTGGAGGGGACCTCAAAAGTGAGGACGCACGGAGAGAGAGAGAGGGACAGCCCCAGAGCAGAGCCCAAATTAGATGAGTTTGCCATAGGAAGTGGCAGAGAAATAAATAAAAAGGGCCAGATGATTTGGGCATGCGTGTGCAGGGCTCAGGACACAAAGCCAGGAGGAAAATGGTCTCCGCCTGGGAGGCTGCAGCCAGCCGTGGGCATCTCATTACCCGCTAGAGGTAGGCAACGTGGTAAGAGTTCAGGGAAGGGCACCAGGCATGATTAGGTAGCGGGAGAGATTAATTTAGGAAGAAAGATTAAAAACTACAGTAGGAGAGCTGGGCTCTGGGAGAGCTGGCTCCTGGGCCAGGAGGGAATGTGGGAGGCACATGGGAGCAGAGGGAGGGGGAGGCCTGGCCTGGCCCTTGCGGGGGGATGATATGGGCCAAGGGTAGGGGGAGATGGTGGAAACACACACCGAGGGAGACCAAAAAGAGCTCAGTCAAAACTAGAAACTAAGACAAAGCTGCCATTTTAACGGCCGCAGACAAAAGCCGCAGAGCAACGAGCTCTACACCGAGGATTATCAACACATCCTCTCCAACCCACTCCTCCTGGCGGTCTGTGGGGCTAATTTTTGAGGTGGAGTGGATGGGAATAGGGGCTTCTCATTGGGCATCTACCATATGCTAGGTATTGGGTTAAGCATTAAGAAGACAAAGTCATAGGGGCGCCTGGATGGCTCAGTTGGTTGAGCGACAGACTTCGGCTCAGGTCATGATCTCACGGTTCGTGCGTTCGAGCCCCCCCTTGGGCTCTGTGCTGGCAGCTCGGAGCCTGGAGCCTGCTTCGGATTCTGTGTCTCCCTCTCTTTCTGCCCCTCCCCCGCTCATGCTCTGTCTCTGTCTCCGAAATAAATAAACATTAAAAAAAATTTTTTTTAAAAGAACACAAAGTCATAGAAGACGGTCCCTGATCTCAAGGCACTCGAAGGTATAGATCAATCAACTCTTCTGAGTCAGAGTAACAAGTACTTAGGAAAAGCACCAGGAACCAGAGTAAGAAGTCAAGGAAGGCTTCTCAGAAGAGGCAGCATGTGAACCAAGTTTGGAAGGCTGATAGTCATTAGCTGGCCAATGCAGTGGATGGATGGATGGATGGATGGGACACGGGGCAGCATCAGTTAATCAGTAAAATCAATCAATTAATAACAGTGTAAAGATATGGAGGTCTGAAAGGGCCTGATGTGTTCAAGGAACTCGGGAAGTTTCAATTTGGCTGCAGAAAGGGGGACGGGAGAATAGAGAGAAAAGGTTAGCTAGTTAGGCAAGGGGCAGATCATAAGAAACTTTGTTGGGGCGCCTGGGTGGCTCAGTCGGTTGAGTGTCCGACTGCAACTCAGGTCACGATCTCACAGCTCGTGAGTTCGAGCCCCGCGTCAGGCTCTGTGCTGACAGCTCAGAGCCTGGAGCCTGTTTCAGATTCTGCGACTCCCTCTCTCTCTCTGCCCCAACCCACTCACATCCTGTCTCTGTCTCTCTCAAAAATAAATAAATATTTTAAAACATTAAAAGAAAAAAATAAGAGACTTTGTATGCATGAAGTTCAGAAATGTGAACCTCAGGCTGAAAGCTCTGTTAAGTCAGCAACCGAAGGCGTTTAAGCGGAAACACGGCAAAACCAGGTGTAATTTTTAAAAGATTATCCTGGTGACGGCGGAAAGGTGCACTATTTCCCACAGTCAGGAGACAAGGAAATCAGCTTGGTAACTGTTTTCATGATCCGGGTAAGCATTTGCAAGAGGTTGAGCTAAGGTGACAGCAGATAGTGGCCGCAGGCCTTTTCAAATGTTTGGCAAGAGGAGCCGGGCCGGAAGGTAGAGACGGGTAAATATGGGCCTGGCGTGGGTTCCTGGCTTGGACAGTGGTGTTCGTCCCTGAGACTGGTGATGGTCAGACAGGTTTCAGGGGGAGTAAGCGTTCTGTGCCAACGAGCTGAGCTTGACCTGCCTGTGGTACATCCTGTGGGCAGGATCAGATGGGCTGTGAGCCAGGTGGTGGCGAGAGAGGAATGCAGGAGGCCGGGACAAAGAACAGCCCAGGCCCCCAGAGAGGGGGTGGATGACGGAGGGCGTGGTTTCGTTCGGTTGGTTCTCAGATGAGAAGGACCCCCAACACGTTCGACTGTGCGGGTGAAGACGCAGACGTTGCCAAGAGACGGACAGAGATGGTGGCCAGAGGAGGGGCTGTCTGCACACGAGATTTCAGAGGAGGAGCAGCTCTGGGTTCTCCCAAACCACATAATGCGCATCTGGCCATGCAGCTTAAAACCCTTCTGGACCTTCCCCTCGATCTTAGGATAGGGAACAGCGTCCTCCCATTGCCGGGAAGGCTCTGCAGAGCACCGCTCCTCCCAGCCTCCTCTTGTGACGCGTCCCTCCTCCCCATTCCCCCGACACCCCGTTCGCCCTGACCTTGTGGCATACCCAGGACACTTGCACATGCCTGGTACTCTCTCCAGCTCATCTTTTCCTCTATAACTCCTACTTACTTTTCAGGTTTCAGCTTCTTTCAGGAAACCTCCCTTGAACTCCAACGATGACAGCTTCTTTTCTTACTGCTTGCTCAGAATCGTATTTCTCTTTGCCATAGCACATACGTAGGTATTCTTTATCGTGATTTTTCAATTCTGTGACGGTAACTGTTTTTTTTTTGTTTTTTTTTTTTTAATTTTTTTTTTTTTTCAACGTTTATTTATTTTTTTTTGGGACAGAGAGAGAGCATGAACGGGGGAGGGGCAGAGAGAGAGGGAGACACAGAATTGGAAACAGGCTCCAGGCTCTGAGCCATCGCCCAGAGCCCGACGCGGGGCTCGAACTCACGGACCGCGAGATCGTGACCTGGCTGAAGTCGGACGCTTAACCGACTGCGCCACCCAGGGGCCCCAGGTAACTGTTTTTAATCACCGTGGTGACCCCAGCATGTGACATAGTGCTAGCACAGGGTAGGGAGGCTATTGATTCCTATTTGAATTGAATGAATGAATGAGTGAGTGAGTGAGTGAATGAATAGCAGTTGTTTATGAGGGAGGGAAAACACACATCCTCTCTTCTTATGGTAAGACAGAACAAGCCTGGGGATCTGGAAATGACAAGTATGATGAGTAAATGAGGTCCAGGTCCCAGCCCGGAGCTGTGAATGCAGAGCTACCCATAACCCCAGACCACACAGAGAGAAAGGGGGCACTCTTATGAGAGCAATTCTGGCTGGAACCGGCAGCCAACTTCATTTAAAGAAGCATAACACTTTAATTATCGTGGCTCTCCGAAGGGCTAATTCAGCTGAAAACTAATTGCCAGTAGAGGCTGCCTGGGTGAGGTCAGTGAGCGCTCAGGAAAAATACGAGGAGACAATGAAACTTTGAATTAGTATGCTGGAAACATCCGAAACATATTCATTGTGTTAATAGAAATGCCTAAGTTTATTAGACATTTTTGGGCTTATTATTCATATTAGTTATAATATAGAAATCAAATTTTATTTCTAAATTGCAATCAAATGATATTTTCTATTAAAACTTTAATAGCAAGCCAAATTAAGCAATGCTACGGGTTACATATTAGTAATCCAGTTTGGTTATAACTCATATTTTTTATTTTGTTATGAATTCTCATAGGAATGAAATAAAGCAAGGTATTTTCCAAAATGAACTGAAAAGACTTTTCTTGAACAGAACAAACTGCTTAAGAGTTCAAATAAGTAATAGGGTCTTAGTAAAATAAACAAAGACAAGCACTAATAGTGAAGCTTCACATTGATGAAAATAATTCACCTTCTTCTTCCATCGTCCTGCAGAACCAAGGGCCAGAAGGTCCTAAGAGACCAATTAACCAAATCTCCCACCTCAAGCAAAACCGCATAAAATCTTTCCTTAAAGGCTGACACCTCATTAAGAACCAACCTGGACTCATTTCTTTGCCCAAGTGCAGTGGCCTTTCCTTAAATGTAGTTGGATTCCTCATTGCCTCTTGCGGATAGTAAGTGCTCAATAAAACCTTGATACGTTAATTTGATAAATTAATCGCAAGTTAACCTCTCAAAAACATCTATTGATATTATATAAACATGTAAATCACTCAAAACAATACTTGGTGCATAGAAGGTGTTTATAAATACAAAGTCTCTTTTCCCTACTGGGCACAGGTCCGGGTGGCAGTCAGTCACTTCCCTGGTCCATCTAAAAATCATCATATTGATAACAGATAGCATTTGAGTGCCTACCATGTACCAGGCACTGTGCCTAGCTCTTTACATACATTACCACACTTATTATTCCCGACGGTCGTAGAAATGGGAGCTACCATTCGCCCCATTTTACAGATGAGAAAAATGGGGCACTGAAAGGCAAGTGACTTGCCCAAGGTTATGAAGCCAGACTTACAGCCCAGCCGTCTGATGCCAGTGCTGACGCTCTAACCGCTGGGACTCCACAACAACCACAACAGAAAGTGTGTGAGAGGCACTCGCTCTAGTGTGCAAAAGGCCTCGCCTTTCCCTCCAGAGCTCTGTCCAAGGCTCTCGGGGTATGGAGATGGGTTGGTTTGGCTTCAGGCTCCAGCTGTTCATCTCCTCTGCATCCTCAGAAGCCCCAAGTACCATTGGGGTTCCCTTCCCGCCCTTAGAAGCAGAACTCCCTTTGGCCATCAGGGCCCAGGAGTACAAATATGGTTATGGTTAGAGTGAGTATTCAGGTGTCCCACAGGACTTTCTTGCCCTGTGGTGATCCGGAAATAATTGACTCAGACTTTCCCAGGTCCAAAGTCCGAAGATGACCCCTGACTTTGACCATGCCTTTCTGGTCCCATCTGCCTCCAGTGTCTGGGCCTATGTGTGCTATCAGTGCCCGGTTGAACAGTGAATAGTATCTCCACCTCCTTAAATTCACGTCCACCCGGGACCTCAGAATGGAGCCTGATTTGGAAATAGTGTCTTTGTGGATGTAATCAAGTTCAGTTGAGGTCATACTGGATGTGGGTGGGCCCTAAAGCCAATGGCTGGTGTCCTCACAGGAGACAGAGATTTGGAGTCACAGGAAGAAGGCCGCGTGGAGACCGGGGCAGTGATGCGTTTACAAGCCAAGGGATTCCAGGGATCGCCAGGAGCTACCAGAAGCCGGATGAGGCAAGGAAGGATCCTTCGCGGAGCCTCCAGAAGGAGCACAGCCCTGTAGGCACCCTGACTTTGAACGTCTAGCCTTCAGAACTGTGAGAGAGTAAATTTCTGTTGTTCTCGGCCAGGCAGAGTGTGGTGCTTTGTTACGGCAGCCCAAGGAAGCTGACTCACTGTTCTTGCATTTGCTCGGTCCAGAGGCACACATCCCTGCACCTGCCACCCCTAAGTGCCAAGCGACTCCATGAGGTCGGTGTCCAGGTGAGACTTAGTGTGGTCCCTGGACCCAAGCCAGGCCCCAAACTTTCTAATTTTCTTTAATGTTTACTTTTGAGAGAGAGAGGGGGCAGGGGAGGAGCAGAGAGAGAGGGAGACACAGTATCCGAAGCAGGCTCCAGGCTCCGAGCTGTCAGCACAGAGCCTGATGCGGGGCGCGAACCCATCAACCGCGAGATCGGGACCTGAGCTGCAGTCAGATGCTTAACTGACGGAGCCACGCAGGCTCCCCAGGCCCCCAAACGTTTGATAACAGTCTGCAAAGAGAGAAGTTCAGAAATTGAGAGTAAACCTTTAAAATCTTAACAGCCATGTGACAGGGTGATTTTATGTCTGTTGACCTCAGTAGTGAAAAACTTGGCACTTGTCTGTTGTGCATCCCCCTATCATTTCATTTTCCTAGGAATTCATTTTTACCGTCTTTGATAAAAGTATCCGTCCATGACATATTGATAATTAAAGAAAAAAAATAACCTCCTCCTTCAAAGCCAAGGGTTTGAGAAACCTTGTAGAGGGCCCGTGGCCTTCCCTGAAAGAGGCCTCACTCTTTTCAGGAGGCCGAGAGCATCATAAAGAGCATTTTATGTTGTTGGTTGTTTTTTTTTTTTTTCCTTTTATAATAACAAGGTCACCATTTTTCAGGCCTGGATCCTGCCCTCTCCTCTGGGCACTGCTGCCAGCTCACATTTTTGCCGAGGAGTCCCACAGGCACCTCGAGCCACCGCCGGAGGCTGGTCCGTTTTCCCCAGGCCCTGCCCCACCACCCCTCCCCGCCCCCCCGCCACTGCGTTTCCTGAGGCCTATTCTTTGCCCCATGCTCAGTGTGACCAGCCCTGAAGCAGCGGTGCTGCCTAGGACTGTCTCACAGAGTTGTCGGTCGCCAGCTCTCGCAGTCGTCACTCGTTCTGTATTTCCCTGCAGCCGTGGGCCCCTCTAGACAGCAGTCTGGGGTCCGGGGGGCCTGGTGGAGCACAGCCTGAAAGCAAGGCATCGTGGGGAATCACTCCTTCGCCAGACCTGGACCCTTGGAAGGGCTTCCTCCCCGGCAGCTTCCTCCTTGGTGTCACGTGCAGGTAGACCGAGGCAGGCCCCTCTGCTCACCCCACGCACGCACCGATGTGCCTAAGCTTGCATTGCCTGCCCAGCTTAGGCCGGCCCGGGTCCTGCTGGGTGCACGGAGGCTAAGTCATGATGGCCGCTGCCAGCCACTATTCAAGAGCTGTGCCATTTCACTCATTCCATCCTCACAACGCCCCTACGTGGCAGATGCTACTATTATCTCATTTTACAGACGACAAAACTAAGAACTTGCCCAAGGTTACCAGCAAGCAAGGGGCAAAGTAGTGACTCCAGCGAGTGCCCTATGCCTGCGGAGACCGCCCCGCGGCCACGGTGCACCCGGCCCGTCGGCTCCCATCCTTCCATTGGGACCAGACACCAGTGCAGGGCAGCACGAGCTCACTTCTTTTTTTTTTTTTTAATTTTTTTTTTCAACATTTATTTATTTTTGGGACAGAGAGAGACAGAGCATGAACGGGGGAGGGGCAGAGAGAGAGGGAGACACAGAATCGGAAACAGGCTCCAGGCTCTGAGCCATCAGCCCAGAGCCCGACGCGGGGCTCGAACTCACGGACCGCGAGATCGTGACCTGGCTGAAGTCGGACGCTTAACCGACTGCGCCACCCAGGCGCCCCCACGAGCTCACTTCTAACAGAGCGCCTCCTGCACGGCTCTGGAGGAGGCCTGGCCTTACAGGAACGCTCTCAAGTGGTGCAAAAATCCAGCATCTACCGGGCTTCAGGAGATACGAGTTGGCAACGGAGTTTCTCGGCTCTCATCTATTTGCCTCCCCCGCTAGTGTCCCCTCTCCCTGGCCCCGTTGACCAGCCTCCCCTCCTCACAGGCGAGCCCCCGAGCACCTCCCACAGCAGGCGGGCGATGTCGGGAGCATCGGGACTGTCAAGGAGAAGAATGGCCCCCCTCCTCTGGCCAATGCCTTGAATGTCCTCTCTAGGCCGTCAGTTCGTCTGCCTGGGATAGGAGATGGCGATAATAAAAATCATGCATCTCGCTGGAAAAAATGTCAAACTATACAAAAGCACGGAGGGGAAATAATTAAAGCTCCTCCCGTTCCTCCCGCCTTCACCTTGCCCACTCGCAGGCCTAGAAGTCAGCTGCTCGCCTTAGGTCATTGGCCCTCCCAGATGAGTCCTCCCCCTCGGCCTGCCCCGGCCCCAGTTTCCTCTCCTTCTGAGAGGAGGGATTGAGAGCAGTCCGGAAAGAGCCTGGAGGCCATGTGCCTGGTTGGGAACAAAGTGGTCTCAGACTGGGGTGGGGGTGGGGGGATACAACAGAAGGGAAGATTCCTGTCCATGAAATGTGCACACGTCACATTTTTGCTAACGTCTGAGCCTAAGGAAAAAAAGAGGGAAGAGAGGACAGAAGTCTGGATACAGTCCGTCCCGGGAAGAACCTTAGAGGGTACAGAGGGGGCCAGGATCTGGCCAAGAGACACATCTGAGCAGCCGGCAACCCTGACACACAGCCTCTGCCCTTGTCTCTGCCCTTGGCAGAGACCTGTACTTGGCAACAGGTGATGATACACTCAAGCCTCCCTTCTTTTTCTTCTCTCCATTTCCTATTCTCTCTCTCTCGCTCCTCCCCTGCACCCTGGCTCTCTCTCTCTCTCTCTCTCGCACTTCTGACTTCCCAGTCTTAAAAGCAGGTCGTGATGCGATCTGAAAACCTTCTGTCTTCGGAGCTGTCTGCCTTTGCACTTGCAGAGGTTAACAATTCTGGCCGAGGCCGTGCGACAGAGCAGTGCAACGAACGCTTGCCTAATTCTCTCACTATCAGCCTACGGAGAGAGTAACTCCAGATAATAACCCACCCCCCCTTTCTACTTCCCCCAAACCAACACAAAAAACCAACCTCGTCATTTCCCCCTCCCCCGGGGTCCACTGTGCTTCGCTTCAGAACCAGGAGTAAATTATCTCCAAAGAAGGGTTCATTAAGAATAAATAATAATTTGCACCATCTAGCACACCTTTTGTCTAAGCATCTCAAAGTGCTTTACTTAATTAATTAATTAAGAGAATGAATTAATTCGGAAAACACTCCTGGAGGGAGGGAAGGCATACTTAATGACACCTGTCTTCCAGATGGGTAAACTGAGGCCCAAAGCCCTGGGCTCAAGGTCACAACAGGGCTCAAGTGACAAAATGGGGCTGGGATGGAGAACAGGGGTGAGACCAACTTTGCTCCCACAGGCTAAGGCTTGGGCACCAAGAAAGCTGGGCAGGGCAGGCCCAGGGTTGGGGAAAAGCAAGCAGAAGTGGTGGCCTTGGAAGCCAAGCAGGATGGAACCAGAGCAAAGAGCTCGACAGAGGCTGTTGGCCTGAGTCCCGGTAAACGCCAGGTGCTATGGCCCAGGGCTCCGGTGCCCTCAATCAGAACCCAGGCTGGATGGGCTCCCGGCAAAGGGCCTGAGTCCTTTGCAGGCCGAGCAAAGGTTCTGAGTGATGGACACACTGGTCCCCTGGTAAATTGGCGGTTGACACACAATTAAATGCTTCTGAGCCACCAGCACCTCCCGGGTGGCCCTAGAGCTAATCAGAGTTGGGGCGTTCTTTGCAGGGGGGGGGGCAAGCAGGGACCCCTGCTAGACCAGGTGAATGAGAGGCAGAGTCATCTTGGGGAGCAAGCCTAGCCCCTGGGACGCCCCCAGCCCCTCATCAAACATCCCGGTCACCCCAGCCACTGCTCTGGGCCCCAAGTCCCAACGTTACCTTGCTGACTTTTGTCCAAAATGAGACGGGGCAGCAGACACTTCCCAGCGGTCCCCAGCCCTCTCCATGTCCCCCCTGTGCTTGTCCAGTCCATGGTCTCCGACCATCTAGCCCTCAGCCCCCGGCTGCTACCGGCAGAGCGAATCAGGCCACGTGTGCGCGCGCGCACCCACACGCACACACGCACACAGGCCCCCGTGAACATGCACGGCACTGCAAGTTAACAGCCCAAGCTTGTCTTTTTCATTGTGTTTTTATTATGATGCTCCTCAATGATGTTTTTAAATGAATTTTGAATAGTCCCCGTAATTTGGTTTGTTCTACATTGCAATGCAAGTGTGAGGGCCCCGCAGGAATTGCTGCGAGGAATACAATATTATGTGAGCATGGCTTCTGCTTGCTTTCTGCTTCCTCATAATTAAGCTTTATTGAGTTGTAAAATGAATAACAATTAAAAAAAAAAAAACCTGTTCGCTGATCCAGGTGCGACATACAGACATCTGAAAAAACTTTCTCCCATTCCTGACCCCACCAAGTGACTGCTCTCTCAGCCTTCAACGTCGGTTACAAGCAATGGGTCCCTTTCAGCTGCAGGTGGGGCTTCTGACGCCCCTGAGGCGCCATGAAGGGAACCCTAACCAGGGCTTGTCCAGGGAAGAAGTCAGCTGAGATCCCAGGGACTCCTGACTTACTTCTTCTGGATGCCTAAAAATTCTGTTCATCGTTTTGGTGAGCTATGCCCTCGTAACATGGGATTAACCTCAGGAAGGAAGAGCACATTACAGCCTCATGAAATCTGAGAGCTTCCCAGGACTTAGACGGTCAGATTCTTTCAGGGAAATGTCCAGCCAGAAGATCTCTGCAGAAGTGAAACTTTGCGAACGCGGAACAGTGATGCTAGGGGACGGCTCAGAGCACGGGGCAGCGTCTGGTGACGATCGGTCAGGTGTGTGGCTCCAGATGGTCTGGGCGGCAGAAGGGCAAGGAGAGGAACAGACCCACTGAGAGGTGCCAAGTGAAGAGGAAAGGGTCCTGAGGGACACCTCACCCTGCTGCCTTCCTTCCGGTCAGAGATGGCAAGACACCTGAGCAGCCTGAAATGGCTGGGGAATCCAGATGGAATCTTCGGTTTTCCGAGGGCTACGACGAGTTGTCCTAATTCCCAGGTCCCAGCTAGGTTTCCACTCTGGACCCAAATGGACAATCACCTTGTTTCACAAGCAGGTGCAGGCTTTAGGGGATCCCACAAGGGAGACCGTTTGGCCTCACACAGGCCCCCACACACGCACCACTAGGGAAGGATACGAATCTGTGCAGAGTCAAAAGGGCTCAGCCTACTAGAATATACATCATTGTGTATTCTGGACATAAGTCCTGGCCAGGAAGTGAAGGTTCCTTCTATTCCATATGGCTCTGGGCCGTTTCACCGCTGGCCACCCTGCAGAGGCAAGACTGCTGGGGCCTGGGCTCTACACCAGATCCTGTTGACATGTGCCCTTGGGAGCTTTAGGACTTTCTCTCCAGATGACGACAACACTTTCAGCAAACACTCTGGGGATGCCTCGCTGCCGAACAAGCCAGGCTCCTGGCCGAGGAGCTGGAAGCAAGAGGAGGAAGTCACAGCTAGTGCTACGCGTGGTTGATATGTATCCACACCTGTCTCGGTCAGTTCAGGCTGCTGTAACAGAATATCGTAGACTGGGCGGCCTAAACCACAGCAATGTCTTTCTCATCGTTCTGGAGCCCGGGAGTTCAAGATCAGGGTGCCAGTATCGGGTTCTGGGGAGAACCCACTTTGATTTGCAGATGGCTGCCTTCTTTCTGTGCCTTCACACGTCAGAAGAGAAAAATGCTCTGGTTCCTCGACCTCATTACAAAGGCACTCGTCTCTAATCTCATCATGGGAACTCCACCCTCACGAACCTCCTCTCATCCTAATGACCTCCCAAAGGCCCCACCTCCAAATACCATCAGGCTGAGCCTTAGAGTTTCATTCAACACACGGATTTGGGGGACACAGTAATACCCCCTCGGCAGCCCATGAGCACATGCCTCAGTTCTCTGCCCTGTCACTTCTCGTCACCAAGATAAGTCATGGGTGGGGGAAGGGATTACTCCTCGCCCTCCTCCTCCAGTTCTTTCAGTGTGGTCCTTTGTGCTTTGTGTGTCCTCCAAGGCTGTCACCAATGTTTATTTTGTCCTACGTGGCAATGTCAGGGAGTGCAGAGAGGTTCCCATGGTGTGACTGGCTTAGAAGCCCAAACATCCCCTCCCCAGGATGGCTCCGGATCCTACCCTCCACGAACCACCTGGGTTATGTCAGGTCTGGCTATGTTACTTACTACATTTCCATTCTGCTCTTTGGTTGATTGGTTGGCTGGTCAGCCTATTGTGGAACATGTATGATGTTTCTAGTCAAGGTGTTAGATGTTTCCCCTGGATTTTACCAACACCCTATCACTCATCCAAACCTGTGTAAATCTACCCCTGGTGACTTATCCCAGTCTCAAAGGGAGGCAGAAACTGAGGCCAGTGACAGTCCCCAAGGAAACAAATGATGGTGGAAAAGCCTAGACACCCGGCCTAACGTATATGCCCTTCATACCTGTGTGGGGAAGACCTCGGGAGAAGGTTCTAGAAGTCAAATTGTCCTCCAGCTATGACATCCTTCTCCCCTGAGGCTTCCCAGCCTGAGGAAACACCCATAAGACTTATGAGGCAGTGCCACAGCAAGGATCTTATAACGAGGCCAAAGGGGCAGTCCCTTCAGAAACTAACAGCCTGTGCATAGCACAGGCAAAGGAGGCAAAGAGAAAGGGGCAAAGATTAAGTTTAAGCAAGAATCTAGAATAAGGGGTTAACTTGCTCCCTTTCGCCATCTGAGCAGACGTCTTTTGGTATGTATATTTCATCTGGTAATAACAGCCAGCAGGTATTGGGCACTTACTACGAAAGAGGCCCTCTGCTAACACTTATCCTCTCTCAAGCCTCACAACACCCCTGTGAGAGAGGTCTGACACTGACCCCATTTCATAGAAAAAGAAACTGGGCTTAGAGAGGTTGCTAAGAACACGCCAAAGTTCACCGTGCTTGGAATTTGAGTCAGTCTGACCCAACCACACACTATCCCAACCCAACTACACACTATATAGACCCAACGCTATGCTATCCTGGTGCCATTCTCGTGGATGTAGTTTCTCCCCAGGGGCAGAAACTGCCTCTCCACATGCATCTTCCTCTGTTAGCAAAGCCCCGTGCTTGGCCGGGTGGTCATGCCAAGGGCATGTTAGCACTGGCACACAGTTTTGCTGTCCTTGACGACAGGTCTCTAGACTCAAGATGCAGTTTTCTTTGGGCACAAAAGTCCCTGCAGAATTCAATGGGCCTCATCCCTGAATAGACGGGACAAAACTGAAGTTCTGGGGTTTCTAGTTTCTGGTTCTGCATGTAGGGAGCTTGGAAGTCACCACTCCATCCTAACAAGTATAGACCTAAACAGATGGGAAAATCACAGGGCAAACCACTGCCCCCCAACACTGGAGAGACAGACAGGTGAAGACACGAGGTCACCAGTGGAAACCACCGTGCGACCCAGCGCTGGAGTAGGGAAACCTGAAGCGGAATTGACAAATTGCTGAAGGTTCGGTGTGGACAAGTCTGAGAGTTAAAAACCCCAGGTAAATCCACTCATATGGGGGTCCCCACAGTACTGGAGCTTGACCAGGTTCTCACAGTAAATAGCCTCTGGCTCTTCCAGCAGCGGGAGAGGAAAAGGAACCATTTTGAAATAAGCCAGAGCCCTCTGTTCTTCTTAACAAGGCCAGTTCTCAGGGGAAGCTGGTTCACCAGAGCCTCACCTGCTGGGGTATTACCAAAGCCTGATTGGCCTGGGGGAAGGAAACGACCCAACTTCAGCCAACTCTAACCTACAGTGGGGGAAAATGGAAATACCTGACTCCAGGCAGTTCTAGCCATCCCTTCCCACCTAACATGGTCGGGGGAAGAACCTGAGAAATATTTGTGAAGTTCATCATCCAGAGGCATAGACCCACTAAAAGACTGAGACCTATCATAGGACTACAGAATGCTTTCCCCACCGCCCCCCACAATCTCACCACAATATTACTAAAGGCCTATTTACAGCAGTTCCTTTCACCCAGCACATCATGTCTGGCTATCAAGAAAAAAAATCGCAAGGCGTACCAAAAGGCAGAAAAACAAAATTCGAAGAGACAGACAGAGCAAGGATGTTGAAATTATCAGACCAAGAATTTAAAACAACTATGATTAATATGCTAAGGGCTCTAATGGATAAAGTAGACACCATGCAAGAACAGATGGGGAATGTAAGCAGAGAGATGGAAATCCAAAGAAAGAACTGAAAAGGAATGTTGAGATCAAAAGCAAAAAAAACAAAAACACATTTTAGCAGAAATGAAGAATGCCTTTGATGTGCTTGTTAGTAGACTGATGTGCTTATTAGTAGTTGTTATGGCTAAGGAGAGAATCTCCTGAGGTTGAGGATGTAGCAACAGACACCTCCAAAACCGATAAGCAAAGAGAACAAAGACTGAAGGAACCAGAAGGAACACCCAAGGACCGGGGGACATACATGTAACATACATATGTACATACATGTAACATACACAAAATGGGATTACCAGAGAAAGAAGAAAGAGAGAAAGGAACAGAAGAGATACTTGAAATAATGATGACTGAGAAATGTACAAACTTAATGTCAGGCACCAAACCATAGGTGCAGGAAAGCTCAGAGAATACCCAACAGGAGAAATGTCAAAAAACAAAAACTACACATAGACATATTATTTTCAAACTACAGAAAATGAAAGATAAACAAAAAGTCCTGAAGGGAGCCAGAGGGGGGAAAGAACACCTTACCTCAAGAGGAAGAAAAATAAGCATTATATCCAACTTCTCCCTCAGAACCCATACAAGCAAGACGAGAGAGCAGGGATAGATGTTTGAAGTGTTGAGAGAAACAAACCACCAACCTAGAATTCTGTACCCCACAAAATTATCCCTCAAAAGTAAAGAAAAAATAAAGACTTGCTCAGACAAGCAAAAATTTAGGGTATTTTCTCCAGAAGAACTATCTTGCAAGAAACATTAAAAGTTCTTTAGAGATCAGGAAAATACTATAATTCAAGGATTTGGATTTACATAAGAGAGGAAGAACGTTGGAGAAAAAAATAAGTAAAAGAATAAAAACTTTTTTCTTCTTCTTAGTTAACAAACAGCAGTATGTTCAAAATAATAATAGTAACAATATATTCAATTATATGTGCTTATGTATATATCTTATGTGTGTGCATTTATGTGTGCTTATATATAAATGAAATGAATGACAGCAATGGTACAAGGGACGGGAAGGAGAAATTAGGATTATTCTGTCATCTTAAGGGACTCACACAACCCATGGAGGACTATGGTGTTATTTGAAAGTGGTCTTGAGTTAGCTATAAATGTATACTGCAAACTCTAGAACAACCACTAAAAAAAAAGTTAAAAATGAAGCATAACTGGTATGCTAAGAAAGGAGAGAAAATAGAATCACATAAAATGCTCAACTAAAACTACCAAAGGCAGAAAAAGAGTGGAAGACAAAAATAAGACCAAACAAGAATAAATAGAAAACAGTCATGTCATAGATATTAATCCAACTCCATCAGTAATCACTTTGAATAATCAGTGGGTCTAAATGCACCAATTGGAAGACAGATTATCAGAGTGGATCAAAAAAACATAACCCAACTATACGTTTTCCACAAGAAACCCATTTTAAATATAAAGACGCATATAGACTAGAAGTATGGATGGGAAAAAATATATACCATGCTAGCACTAATCAAAAGAAAGCAGGAGTAGCTCTCTTACTTCTGTTTTATTTTATTTTATTTTATTTTATTTTATTTTATTTTATTTAGCTCTCTTCTAGACAGAGCAGACTTCAATCAGCAATACATAAGGAATCAAATGGCCAATTCTCCAAGAAGACATAACAATCTCTAATATGAATGTGCCAAACAACAGTGTCAAACTCCATGAGACAAAAACTGATAGAAAACAGATGAATCCACGAGCATAATTGAAGACTTCGACACCCCTCTGTCAGAAACAGAAACAGCTGGAAGAAAATCAGTAAAGACAGAATTGAATTCAACAACCCCATCAATCAGCTAGATATAATTGGCATTCATAGATTACTTCGCCAACAAAAACGGGAGACACATTCTTCCAAGCTCACATGAACTTTCACCAAGCCAGACTACATGATGGTCCATAAAGCACACCTTCACAAATTTAAAAGAATATAAATCATATAATGTCTGATCTCAGACTACAATGGAATTATATTAGAAATCAACAAAAGAAATAGAACTGGAAAAATCCTAAAACAATGCACTTCTAAATAACACATGGACAAAAGAAATATCAAAAGAAATTAGAAAAGATTTTGAACTAAATGAGAAAATGAAAATACAGCTTATCAAAATTTGTGGCATGCAGACAAAGTAGTACCTAGAGGGAAATGTATAGCATTGAATATACATATGTATACACGTATATGTATATACATATGTATATGAAAAGAAGCCTCTAAAATCAACAATCTAAGTTTTCACCTTGGGAAACTAGAAAAAGAAGAGCAAATTAGATCCAAAGTAATCAAAAGAAAGCAAATAATAAGAATTAGAGCAAAAATCAATGAAATTGGTCAAAGGAAATCAATAGAAAAAAATCAGCTGAACCAAAAATTGATTTTTGAAAAGATCAATAAAACCAATAAGCCTCTAACCAGGCAAATAATAATAATATCATAATGATATGATAATGTCAATAATCATATTGACAAAAGAGAAAAAACAATACAATGGAGCAAAGAGTCTTTTCAACAAATGGTACTGGAATGACTGGACATCTACATGGAAAGAAAATGAATCTATACACAGACCTTACACCTTCCACAAAAATTAGCATGAAATGGATCATAGACCTAAATGTAACACAAAACTATAAAGTTCCTAGGAGATAACATAGGAAAAAAACCTAGAGGGCCTTGGGTGTGGCAATGACTTTTTAGACACAACGCCAAAGACACATCCATGAAGGAAACAAGTGATGAACTGGCTAACATTAAAATTAAAAACTTCTGCTCTGTGAAAGACACTGTCAAAAGAATGAGAAAGAGAACCAGAAGAATATGAGAAGAAAATATTTGCAAAAGGCACATCTGGTAAAGGACAATTAACCAAAATGTACAAAGAACTCTTAAAATTCAACAATAAAAAAGCACTGATTTGGGGCTCAGTCAGTTAAACGTTCAACTCTTGATTTTAGCTCAGGTCATGATCTCATGATTTGTTAGCTTGAGCCCTGCATGCGGCTGTGCACTTACAGTGTGGAGTCTGCTTGGGATTCTCTCTCTCTCTCTCTCTCTCTCTCTCAAAATAAATAAATAAACACTAAAAAGAAAAAAGAATTGATTTTTTAAAAGTGGGCCAAAATGGGGCGCCTGGTGGCTCAGTCGGTTAAGCATCCGACTTCAGCTCAGGTCACGATCTCGCGGTCCGTGAGTTTGAGCCCCATGTCAGGCTCTGGGCTGATGGCTCAGAGCCTGGAGCCTGCTTCCGATTCTGTGTCTCCCTCTCTCTCTGTCCCTCCCCCATTCATGCTCTGTCTCTGTCTCAAAAATAAATAAAACGTTAAAAAAAAATTAAAAATAAATAAATAAAAGTGGGCCAAAGACCTTAACAGACACCTCACCAAAGAAGATACGCAGATGGCAAAAAACACATATGAAAAGGTGCTATCTGCTATATGTCATCAGGGAAATGCAAATTAAAACAACAATAAGATACCAGTAACATGCTGATTAGAATGGTCAAAATCCAGAACGCTGACAACACCAAATGCTGACAAGGAGGTAGAACAACAGGAACTTTCATTCATTGCTGGCGAGGAGGCACAACAGTACAGCCACTTTGGAAGACAGTTTGGGGGTTTCTTGCAAAACTAACCACACACTTAACCTTATAATCCTGCAATCACACTCCTTGGTATTGACCCAGAGGAACTGTAAACCTAACATCCACACAAAAACTTGCACATGCATGTTTCTAGCAGCTTATCCCTTTTATATATCAAAGTTTATATCAAAACTAGGAAGCAACCAAGATGTCCCTCAGAAGCTGATTAGATAAATAAACGGTGGCACATTCAGACAAGTGAAATATTATTTGACACTAAAAAAAAAAAGTGAGCTCTCAAGCAATCAGAAGACATGAGGATGTTTAAATGCATAAAACTAAGTGAAAGAAGCCAATATGAAAAGGCTACATGCTGTATGATTCCAACTACATGACATTCTGGAAAAGGCAAAATTATAGTGACTGTCAAAAGATCAGTGGTTGCCAAGGGTTGATGGGGTGGGGGGTGGGGGGAATGGACAGAGCACAGAAAATGTTCAGGGCAATGAAACTATTCTGTTTGCTACTACAGTGGTGGACACAAGTCATCATACATTTGTCCAAACCCACAGAATGTCCAACAACAAGAATGAACCCTAATGTAAACGATGGACTTTGGACGATAATGATGGGTCATTGTGGGTTCATTCATTGCAATAAACGAAGCACTCTGGTGGGGGATGTTGGTAATGGGAGAGGCTATGTGCGGGTTGGGGAGGGGAATATAGGGGAAATCTCCGTACGCTCTGGTTTTGCTGCGAACCTAAAAGGGCTTTAAAAAATAGTCTTTAAAATAAAACTAAACTGCTACAAGCAGCCACCTGCAATGCCAGTAACAACATAAGATACGTTGATATGAAAAGATATGAAAGACAGAAAAGAAAGGTAGTATGTGTCTGTTCCGAACGCACATATCTGCGGATGCTTTCACTCCTCCGACCCACATGGCATGTAACAAAGTGCTCCGCACCTGCCAGTCCTGCAGATGTTTGAAGACTGGTGTCTATGTCGTGTTTTCTATGATTTCAGGGTGTGCATGCTCATATGTATGTTGAATATATGTGTGCGTATATGCATACAAAGGGTGTGTGCACGTAAATTGATAGGTATGCAAACATTTTGATTTTGTGAACTATCTTTGCAAGCTATAGGCATGTATTAATGCATGTATGTTGTGCATACATATAATGTGTATCTGTGTGTGTGTGTGTATGTGTGTGTGTGTGTGTGTGAATAATGATATCTCGGCCAGCAGTGAGGACAGGACCAGCAGAAGAGTAAGCTTCCAAATGACTAGCAAAGCACGAAGGCCTGCATTTGCAGGCAGGTTCGCTTCTGAGAAGTGGGGCCTGCGGGCACCCAGCACTGTAGTAACCCCCTCACCGAGGGCACTGCCATAGGGAGGGAGCTGGTGCCCAGGCCACACAGGCTCATGACCCTGGAGGGCTGGGGCAGCTGGGCTCTGGCCAAGACAGCTCCCCAGAGGAGCAGAGCTCAGCGGCATCAGGCACAGTCTGACCCAGAGGCCAGAGCTGGCGGGAAAGTCAAATGGGCTGCGGGGTGTGAAGTCCCTGGAGGCCCCTTCCCCCCTCACTCTCCAGATCTGCCCCCTGGGAGCTGGGAGGAGGCAGAGACACGGATTTATGTCAGCTCTGTCAACGAGGAATGCTTTGGATGGTGTGTCTGAAGCCAACAATGCAACGCTCAACTCGTTCTGGTCATGAGGAAACTAGGGCCTCAGAAGGACTTGTCCGAGGTCACCCAGGAATCCATTTAGCCCAGCACATAGCATTGAATAAATGATGACTGAGGAGTCAGTGAGTGAAGAAATGAAGGACAAGCTGAATGAAAGGGAAGAAGGGAAGAGGAAGGATTCACGGAGTGGAGAAGAGGTGCCATCTTGAACTTTTGACACCCCACTTCTTATTCCAAAGAGGGGAAACAAGAGAAGGCTGGTAGAGACAGATTCATTAAAAATGGGGAACTTGATCTATTTTCTGAGGGTGGAGAGGAGCTATTGAAGGAGTACACTTGAAGTATTATGTGTTCATGTGTGATGATTTTGAGGTGTACTTGTATCAAGGAGAGCTTCATGTGGATGGATATTGGGGCATATGAATGACACCCTGGATAAAGGAGACAAAAAAAATAAACACTTTTGACGAAGTCAAAGACCTTCCGAGATAATAAGAAAGACTTAACCCGATCACTGACAATCACGACTGATTCATTCATTCCACAGCCATAGTCAACAGTGAGCTGGGAGCTATGGCGGGTGCCACAACAGACCAGACCCACGTTACACCCTGAAGGAATGAGGTGTGTTTGCCAACATCAGAATCAAGGGAGAGATGGCAGTGAGCCGAGAGAGAGATACAGAGGCGTTGCAAGAGGACTTAGGAAAAGCCAAGAGGCCATATTTGGGGGCGGGGCAAGTCATACACGCCCTTGAACATGCATGTGCCTGGGTGACGGGCTTCTGTAGTTAAGCATTGGGTTTTTGACTCACACAGACGGCTGTGTTCAGTGCATGTTATATGAGGAACGTTGCTGCTGTGATTTTCCGCCTCCCTTCATCATTCAGAAGCATATTATTAGAAAGTCATAGGTAGGGTGACCATATAGTTGACCATCCAAACTGGGACGCTTGAATGTGAAAGAGAGCACTATCCGTGACCATGCCGGACAACTAGCACAACCTGGAACTCTCATGTGCCAGCTGGGGCTTGTGGTGACCCTGGCTGTCCTTGAGATCCTGGCAGCCGCAGCGTGGACAGGGGACGTTCACTCCCATGCCATTCCAGAATACGGGCCAGGCCCCATTCCACTCAGCAGTGAGGCTGCCCCAGAGGGCACAGGCCAGTGCTCGGGAGGGCAAAGTGGGAGAAAAGGCTCCCGGGGCCTCAATGTCTTGCTGCCCCACAGCCAGGGTCGGTGCTCAGGGCCCTCTGCGGTCAGCAAGCCTGCTGCTCCGCCCGGGATCTTAGCACTCACTCCACTGGATGTCGCACCGCTGTTCCCCCCCCCACCCCCGCCCCCCCACCGTGCCAGCCCAGGCAGGAGGCTCTAATGGATCACTTGCATTATCTCCCTCATCACTGCTTAAATATTTATCAGACCATTATGTATTTAGTGGCCAGGAGCAGGGAGTGGAAGGGGCAGGAGGCAGAACAGCTCTGGCCAGAGGCAAGGGTTAATTACCGATTGGATAAATCCCCCCGATTTAAAAATTAAATAAACAAACGGGGTCGCGAGATTGAAAGGGGCCTGTTACTTACACATAAGGAAGTCCAGCGCAGCCTCATCCAGGTTTCACTGCCGTCCCCTACCTGCAAACCTGTGGGCTGCCTGAGCCTTAAACCAGCTTCTAATTAAAACGCGTACTTCCGCTTTTGCTCCGCCAGCAACCAGTGTGTGGGAAAACTCAAGCTCTCCTAGAACGGGCGTCGGCATCCGCCTCGTAAAGGAAGTTCTGAAGGTAACTCTAGGGCTGGCACTGTGAAATATTGTTCATTATAACGAAGCAGCTGAGATAATGCCGTTTTCTAATTTCCCTTTCTCAGTCAGAAATTAAATAAA
The DNA here is from genome assembly GCF_018350155.1 of Leopardus geoffroyi. Lineage (NCBI taxonomy): Eukaryota > Metazoa > Chordata > Mammalia > Carnivora > Felidae > Leopardus > Leopardus geoffroyi. The sequence continues at coordinate 67,317,027 of NC_059339.1, read as the reverse complement.
AAGTCATGTCTAAATTACAATCCTGGATTGAGATCAGACGAGGGCCCCATGCAGAGAGCTCATGATCTACCCTTCCCACATTTTACAGCCATTAAAAAAGATTATCGCCGTCTCTTCCCCTCCCTTTTCTTTGAGGCCATTTACATTTGTTCTGAACTCTCACTGTGTTTTATTCGCATCTCTTCAAAGTGCCAGTGCACATAATAAGTCAATCACAAACTTAAATTAAGAAAAAAACAAAACAGACGCCCGGGCAAACAAGGGCTCTGAACTCCGAGCTCAGCTACCTTGCATGTCCCTAACCTGGCTGTTAATTCCCACCTTGCTGGCCCCACACTTTCACCTACTGCCCACCTGGCAAAGTCTGCTGAGAGAGTCAGGGCGGAGAGGGCTCACTCTGTGCAAAAATAGCTTACACTTCTGTAGCCCTCCCTTGCAGCAGAAATGCCCCTTGGACCAAATGAAAACGCTGGACTGGCTGCTAAAGCGTATTTAAAAAAATGCTAATGAGTCTTTAATATTAAATGTAATCGAACACTTGTTTGACTATTCAACGAGGGAAGAAGAACATTGGCACATTTTGTCGGTCGTAATACAAGTTGTTGGTATTCCCAGAATGTTGCAAAAACGTAGGAGCTGAAAATCATTCTTTTTGATGGTATTCGTTACCCAGCGTCATTATGAATCATTTTTACCACGTGCAACTTGCTTCCTGTCAATCACTCACATAGGATGATTGAGCACCTACTCTGTGCAAGGCACTGTGCAGGAATGAACAGGGATGATGTATTCTAGAGTCCTGCCATCGGGGCCCCTGAGACACTAGCTCCACGTGGGAGCTCACTCTCCAGTGGAGACAAGAGAACATTTAGATTTTAAATTTTTTTTAATGTTTATTTATTTTTGAGAGACAGAGAGAGACAGAGCATGAGCGGGGGGGGGGGGGGGGGTGGGCGGCAGAGAGAAGGAGTCACAGAATCCGCAGCAGGCTCCAGGCTCGGAGCTGTCAGCACAGAGCCCAATGCGGGGCTTGAACTCACAAACCGTGAGATCATGACCTGAGCCGAAGCTGGCACTTAACCGACGGAGCCGCCCAGGCGCCCCGAGAACATTTAGATTTTAAAACACAGCACAGGGGCGCCTGGGCGGCTCCGTCGGTTAAGCGGCTGGCTCTTGATTTCGGCTCAGGTCATGATCTCACGGTTCTTGAGTTCAAGCCCTGCATCGGGCTCTCCGCCAATAGCATAGAGCCTGCTTAGGACTCTCTCTCTCCCTCTTGCTCTCCCCCTCCCCCACTTGCTCTCTCTCTCTCTCTCTCTCTCTTAAAATAAAGAAATAAACTTAAAATTAAAAAAAAAAAACAGCACAAATTACTGTGAGTTCAGGGCTACCTGAGGGCAGGCTCTAGCAGTTCAAGGAAAGGTAGGTCTCTGTGAGACACATTAGTCAGGGGTTGGTGGAGGAGACGGGCTTGAGCTGGGCTTTATAGACCAGGTAAGACCTGACAATGAGGACAGAAGATGAGAAGTCACTCCAGAAAGGAACAAAGTGTGAGCCAAAGGCCTGGGGGTGAGATGCACAGGTCATTTAAGGATGTAGCCAGCAGGGTATGGCCTGGAGCAGACACAGTACATGGGGATGGTCTCTGGTGGCCACAAGCAACCTCCTCAGAAGGCCACTCAAGGCAGGCAGGGTCTGGTGGCATACGTGTGGTTCCGACAGATAGTAAACGTGACAAGTGGCTTCTGACCCCATGCTGCTCTTCAGAACTGTGATGACAATGACCAAGGAGGTATCTGACATCTGGACGCCTGCTCCAACAGCCAGCCGCAAGCCCACCGGCCACCATCACGGACAAAGTCTGATGAGCTGCTGGAGCAATCCAGGTACCAAGGGGCGTGGGGTGCTGCCCCACATGCAGCCACCCGAGGAGAAAAGGGGCAGAGAGGCTGCGTGGATTTAAATGGCAGGCATGGTGGCGACGTCCCTAGCTTGAACTCAGTAGATGTCACATGCTTTGGTCTGTTTGCCGCGTCATTCGGGTGTCATCCAAGCCAGCTGCAGAGTGACGCTCCGACACCATGTCCACGTTCTACAAGCCAGAATGCCATCATTCTTCTGACTCCTTGACGTGAATGAGTTCAATTGAACTTGAAACCCACCTGCATCATCGCAAAAACTTTCAACACTACATTTGTCAATGGAAGAAAAGGAAGGCTGTTAAATACTTGAAATATCATTTCAACTGTTATGAATCTTTAATGGTTATAAAAATGGCTTTAAATTTTTTATCACTTACGTGCGCAAAGTTTCTTATGCAGGGTGACTACCAAGAACTTGTAGAGATCATCATGAAAAGAGCCTTGATCAGGCATGGTGTATACAGTCCTTTCCAACATAAACCCTGATACAAAAGTTACATTCACGGAAGGAAACAAGCTCAAGTTTTCTTGCGAAAACTACGAAAATATTTTAACATTGTTCAACATACATTGTCTTTCCTAATATACTATATTTTATTTTGTATAATGTATAGAAAATGGAATGCCTTTTCTTCGTAGGCCCCAGACAGAACCCCAAATGGCCTGCAGTTTATTATAATGTGCAGCGCAAATATTCTTGTCTTGGTGTGTGTCGTGACTTTAAAAGGTCGGGAAACCCTGCTCTAAGGTATTTTGCTTGATCTTCATGGACCTTGGGTGATCTATGAGTCTCATTGTCAGCTAAACGCCTTAAATGCCATCGTATGCAGATCAGTGTGACCGTAAGTCTTCCCCAGGCCCAACAGGGAGTCTACAGGGGCCAAAGACGGCATCTTATGACCCCGAGGAGGTTCCCCCTTCCAGTTGTTCAGCTGATCCCTCCTCTTGTGGGTGCTGCCTAGGCCTGAGTCCCTACTGGTAGCAAGACATGGTATAGTGAAGGAGGGGAGTGGGGAGAAGGGCGGGGGAAGGGCAGGGGCAGCTCCCAAACAGCAAAGACATGCTCACTGCTTACCCAATCCACCTCTCCCTCTGTAGCTCTTCTGGGCTCTCTTCTCCACCTCTTGATTTTAAATAACTTCCTGAACTATAAATGCAAAGAGTTCCAAATGAAAACTGATTGATAGCCTCGTATAATTATATAATAAAAACGCACCGATATGCATATACATTATGTGTGGGCTCATATGTCTATATGCATCTGTATCTATTCCAGAGGGAGGAATATGCAATAACGTCTTCTGAAACAAATTGTCAAGGTGTCAATAAGGAATCTCATAATGAATGTGTGGGTGTGATCTGGGGTAATTTCATCGCAATTATATTGCTCAGGCTGATTTCCCAAGACAGGTCTTAAAGGCACAAGTCCTTTCCCAAGCGGAAAGCTGGGTGTTTTGTTTCCTATGGCGTCTTCAAAGCGTCACGTTTCCCGGCCAAAATGCGTTTCCTCAAGCAGACCAGACCGATCTGAAGAAATCAGGTCGTTAGCAGAGTGTTCAGAGCTTCAGGCCACAGCTACAAGCTTTTAAAACCCTGGGAGAATGTTTGTGCCTGACCCCCGACATCGTTAGCAACTGTTCCTGGCTGAAAAGGAATGATAGCATCACCCTGCCAGAGAAGTTAGAAGTCCCAACGACGTGTACTCAAGCACTGTCCAAAAATACTAGGGGATGAGGGAGAGCAAAGATGGGGACCAGGCAGGCATACGCTGGAGGGGCCAAAGGAAATACATGTGGCCCATGTCTCCAAGTGGTCCCGAAGGGATAAATGCATGAACGGATACTGATCATTCAAATGGAATGGACTAGAGGTCTAACCATGGGAACCCAGGATAAGGGCGAGGACATAAGAAAGACTTTGTAGGACTGGTTCATCCGAGCTGGGCTTTGAAAGTAGAAAAAAAGTGCAATCAACGTCTAAGAGATTGGTTTTGCATCATGCCCTGCTCTATGCCGAGTCCAGAGGAGACTCTCCCTCAACAAAATTTTGTGGAATAAAGTATAGATTGCATTCGGGCATCTTCTCACTAGGAACAAGGGCCCCCGGTTGCGCATCCCTGAGACCGGACCATGGAAGTTGCTGTCAGGAAAGCCATGTGTGGTCCGGGACATTGTGTGTATGCTGGACCCCAGCTGCAACACCGTCTGGGCTTTCCACGACAGCCATGTTGGAAGAGTTCTAGGAGGCAGACGGAAGAGGAAAAGAGGGGGGAAGGGGCTGGCTGCTGAGTGGGCTTCCATGGAAAATGGGGCAAGGGCAGAAATTATTTTCTCTGCCTTTGTGACATCTAAATCTAGACTGGCCACCTCACATGAGAAATCCATGAGTTTTTGCTGACGCCTCCTTGCCCCTCATCCCTGCAACATCCTCAGCACCCTCTCTGGCCCCATGCACGCCTATCCCTGAGTCTTGTCAAGTGGACCTTTGTAACATCTCTTGACTCTCTGAGTCCCTGCAATCTTGTCCCAACTGGCCTCTCACATCCGCTCCCTGCTACCAGACTGATTTTTCAAAAATACTTAAAACTTCCCTCCCTTAAAGCTTCCAATGCTTCCCTTCACCCCAGATAAGGGTTAAACTCCTAGGCATTTCCAACACAACCTTTACGTTCTCGCACCTCCTTGCTTTTCCAGATCTATCCTTTCCTTGAACCACCAAACTCCACAGTCATGCCAAATTCCCTATAGTTCCTCCAGTGCTCCCTGTTTCCTCTCAGTGCCAGACCTTAAACATGCTGCTGTCTCACTCTCTCTCCCCTCTCTCTCACTCCTCTCTCTCTCTCTCTCTCTCTCTCTCTCTCTGAAACGTCCCTTTCTCCCTTCTCTATAACAGGATTAACTTATAGAAACTTTGAAGACCTATACTTAGGCTTTCCCTCTGGGATTCACCGTATGGGTTAAATATCCCGCCTCCATGCTCCAGAGCGCTTTGTGTGTTGAAAAACCAATGAACTGCCTCTTTCCTAGTCCATCATGCTCCTGAGCTGTGAGTAACTTGGTGGTAGGGACCATGCCTTTTACCTATGCAAACCTAGCACCCAACACCCAGCACAGTTTCTAGTAGATAGCATGTGCTCAATCAATATGAAAGGGGGGGAGAGAGGGTTGTTTGGATGGATGGATGGATGGATGGATGGATGGATAGATGGATGGATGGCTATGTATTTGGATGGGTAGATGGATGGATGTGTTGACAGTGCTTAAGCAACCTGGGCAATAATAAATTGAGGTTCCTTCTTCCTGTCTATACCCCCACCAACTAGGTCATCCTCTAAAGCAGTGTATCATGTCCCCCAAAGACCCCCAGGCCTAGAGAGATCATCAGAAAAATTATGGAACCTGCCCTATTGCATGGGAATGCTTTAGTTTAGACTAAAGCAAAAGATCCTGGGTGTAGGTCTTCCAGGGAAGGTAGAATGTCCTCTGCCAATGGAAAGCAAGCTGGTCACATATTCCAGCAGGCATCAATCCAGTTATTAAGACTTTTTAAAACAGAAGTGAAGTCAGGGGTTTCTTTTCAGGGTTTTTTAAGGTTTTGTCAAGTCAGGCAAATGGAAAGGAACTGTATAAATTCCACTTCTCTTTCTGGGACTGACTTCTGGACACCAAATAAGTGAGAATCAGCCAGGTTATTCACCACCATTCTGGTTACATTCTTAGGATAAAAGTCTGGAAGTAGAAGTACACATTTAAAAAGTATGGACATTTTTAAGACTTTTAGTAAAAATTGCCGACTTCATCACCGGAAATGCTGTAGCCATGTGTAGTCCCACCGTGTTCTATGTGTGGCTACCCCACCACGCTCCTACTCACACTGTAAAACCCTTTTTTAAACCTTCCCCAATTTGATAAGCAAAAATTAGAATCACCTTGTTTCAATTTGCATCTCTTTGATAGCTGGTAAAGTTGACTTTTGTTTCATAAGTAAGGGCTGTTCTGCAAATTTCCTGTTACTTTTCTTTGCCTACTTCTCTATTGAATTTCTTGTACTATATTATCAATCCATAAAGGCTTGTTTGAATATGTGAGCATCATTAGTCTTTTACTGTATGTTGCAAATATTTTTTCTATCTCTTAAGAAATGTGACTCCCCCACATTCCTCACTGGAAGTGAATGAATGGATCTTCATTAAACACATAGCTCACAGTCCTGTGCTAGGTACTCCTGGGCATGCAGGGTGTGTAAGACACGTCACCTGTCCTCAGGAAGCTTGCAATCAAGTTAATCCAGCGAGGTAAATTTGTCTCGAACGTATCCATGAAGCATTAACAGCAATACAAGTCTTTAGGAAGAGAGAGGATTTGTACTGAGCTTGAGGTCGGGCTTGGTTCTCAAGGGACAGAAACAGGAGAGGTCAGGCATCCCAAGCAGGGAAAAAAGAGTAAGGGCACCAAGGTGGGAAAGCCCAGAGTGGGTCTGAGGAATCCTGAAGAGCAGAGATCTGTGTAGGTGAGTGGTGGGAGGTAAGGTCAGCCAGAGAGGGTCTGAAATACCCAGGCTTTGCGACAATGTGGCCTTACAGAGGCTATTTACCTTCCCTGGCTAGGCCAAGCAGGAGTCTTTGTCTCTGAGCCATTCAGATGCGTGTGCATGCTGGGTACGTTCCACTCTTTTATGATGGCTGTTGTTTGTCGGAATTGATTAGCCTTTCTGTGTGGGAGCCATCTGCTGTCTGTCAGGCTCCTTGTCTCAGTAGCATGTTGATTTCTATAAATTATTACAGCATTTGGAGTCGGCTGGTAGTGTGATGCTGTGAATCCCACACATCCAAATCAGAACTGGATTGAAAGCCATTTAATGCTGTTCCCCCAATGCCTTCTCTCTTGGTCAATAACATCTCAAGTGAACCATGATGGGTATTACCTTGGGCTGCTCATTGTATTCTGCACCATTTTTCTTCTTCTGGCCACAGGGCTGAGCAGCTGGTCCTGGCCTGGCCACCACAATACCCCCAGGTCCCTGGATACAGAGATGGGTCGAGGATGAACCCGTGGTTCAAGCAGGCCTGTGGGTGAGAGGAGGCTGTCTTTCCACTAGGGTCGCAAAGTTGGGGGATGCATATTTGGAGCTATTAGTGGACATCTTTGCTGGCAAGTGGAAATGCTGAGCCGAGATAGGCAAAGATGACACACAGTGTCCCAGAAGTATTGATCCCTTAGGTCCCACATCTCTTCCCTTCAATTCCAGGGGCTTCATCAACTTATCCCCAGCAACAAGGTCTTTGCAGTTCTTCTTGCTTGAGTTTTTGTCACCCATCATACAGGATTCCTGAATATATACGGTGTCACTATCAATCTAGCTGCCCAAACCAGGCATGTGGGAGTCATTCTCAAATCTTCTTTTTCTTTCACCCCCAAATCTAATCAGTCACCAAATCCCCTTGATTCTACCTTTAAAATCTCTTTCCAGTTACTTCTGTCTGTAATTGTCTCTCATCTGGATCACACAATAGCTTCCTAACTGATCTCCTTAGATTTGGCCCCCTTCATACCCATCTTCCCGTGAGGCTACCATGTCGTTTCTTTCTGGAATCCAAAGGTTCAAAAACTTCAGAAGACATCATCTGAAGTGAGACAAATCCAAACCTCTCAGTGTAGGATACAAGCCTGTCTCCATCTGGTCCCTCCTACCTCTTCAGTCCCAACTCCAAATGTACCTCACCTCCCAGCTCTCCCGTGCCTCCATGCCTTTGCACGTCTTCTAGAAGGCCTTTGCAACCTTGTTTGCCTGGTTTCTCCTCTGGACCCCCATGATTCAGCTCACATGGCTCTTCTGCAGTGTTCCCCCGACAACAGGGAGCATAGCATTCTTCTGGGAATTCATGGCACTTCAATGTTTGGGTTAAGGACAGCAAGATGGCGGTGGAGCAGTGAAGAGCATGGGCTCTGAGTCAGCAGACCTCAGTGTGAGTTCTGGCTGTCACCCTTACTAACTGTGGGGAGTTGAAAAAGGCATCTAATCTTAAGGATCACTTTTCAAATGGGGGACATAAATAAGGGTAACTGTAAAGATTAAATGAGAAAACTGGGCAAAGTTTTGAGGTAGAACAGCGAAGATAATAAAAGACAGCTCTCATTGATGAGTGACCGTGCCTTCACCAATGTCACCCCAAACCCCACCATGAGTTCCTGGGGGGCAGGCATGAGGTGCTGAATCTTATTCTGGTCACGAATCCATGGCTGGCACAGAGTAGGCATGCAATGAATATTTACTTCATGACTTCTCATCTCTTTTCATCCACTGTTTTACTAGGGGAAAGGGAGCAGAAGAGGGCACGGCTATGACTCTCCAATCACTACTACGACTCTAGATGGCTCAAAACTGATGAATGATTGGCTCTCCTTGGGAAGTAACTTGGAAGTGACAGTCAATGAACCAACCAGCCCTATAAGGGACACAAAATCTAGTTCCCTTACATCGTAAATGCCAGTGGTTGTCTATCCAGCTCTCAAGGAAGATGATCCTATTCTCAATTCATATGTAAGTCCGAAAACATTCTAAGCCAGTCATGATAATGCCTTTCTCCTTGCTGGAACTTGGTTGATTATTGTGTTAAAGAGGAACTTTAGTTTTATTACTTTGCCAGGCAAAGGAGGCTGCAGCAGACGCATGCCTTCAAAACTGCAGACCTGCCCAAAGTAAAAGGATGAGGGGTTTTATAGAAAAATACGGGAGCTGGGTGCTTTCGATAGGAACCTGGAATGTGCTGCCAGCTGTGTTCCTCATGTCTTCAAAGTGGTCTCATGACTAGTGCTGGTAGCAGCCATCCGAGTCTTGTTATGACGTATGCGTTGAGGTCAGTGAGATGTCAATATCATACCAAGTTCCTGGAACAAAGGATTCTGTAGAAAAACGAGTGAAGGGGAGAAGGTGTGTGAAGGAGGGGGAAGTCTTCCATGGAGCTTCTGGGAAAGTTTGCTTTGTGTTGTGTTGTTTTGTTTTAAGAAGAGATACAAGGAAGAGACAGTTCCTTTTCTTCTACCTCCCATTGTTCATCTGCAAAAGATGCTGTGAACAGGGACCTTGCTATCTGGTATCCTCAAAGGAAACCCACAAGGATAGCAAGGCAGAAAAACGGGAAGAACCTGAGTTCTTGACGGTGCTATCAAGCCATAAAATTAGCCAGCCCAGGGGCACCTCTGCCTCAGAACTCCTCGCTTGATTAAATACAAATTTATCTCACTATGTCAATCAGTTAAATCAGTTTTCTATTATTTGAAGCCAAAATATTTTACCAGATTCACTTAACTTTAAAGCTTTTCTCCCAACATGCCCCTGCTCATTCCCTTCTTGGACGTCACATAATACGCTTACTCCCCCATGTCCCTTTTTACATATGCCGCTCTCTCTTCTTGAAGAGTTTAATTCATCTTTCACTCCCTTTTCTCCTGGCTAACTTTTACTTACCTTCTGAAGCTGGATTCACCCTCCCTGGGGGTTGGATATCTGAATACAGCATGGTTCCTCGTAAAAATATTCCATGGTTCCTCCAAGGACAACAAAGGGTAAACCCTTGTGTTCTTCCGAACCCCATTAACACTGTGCACACTTCAGGTCACATTTAATTACAATCACTGATCTTGTTCTCTTCAACTACAGGACAGCCTCTTGAGTGTAAGGACTACATCTTATACCCCAGTATCCCTCGAACCTCGCACAGTGCCTGGGCTGGAACATAATAAAGACTCAATAAATGTTGAATGCATGGATAGACAAGTAGATGATGGACAGTCTCTATAACGGCCAGTCTTCCACTCTTGCCAGGGAAACCGGAATAATATGAACAAACTGTAGAATGACAAAGAATGATGTCACATTGTGTGATGCACAGCCCTCCTAACAATGAAAAAAAATGCATATTCACACAACTTTAAGGTATCACTACATGATATTAAATTAACCAAAATAAATAAAATATATAAAATCCAGTTGGGTGGACTGTGGGGAAATAGCATGCCATGAACTGTTAGTAGCATTGTAAATTGGTTCAATCTGTCTGGAGAGCAATAGGGTAAAATGTAACATAAGCTCTAAAACTGCTCATACCCTTTGACATAGTATTTCCACTTTAGGGAGTATACCCTGAAAAATAACCCAAACCAAGTAATAATAATTAATAATAATAATAATAATAATAATAAAAATAAAAGTAATTTATATGAAGACATTTATAACAACAGTACTTAGAATCCAGGAAAAAAACAGTACCAGCTGAGCTCTAATGGGACAGTAAAGCTAAACACATTACGGCATTTTAGGTCAAAGTAAACACTGGCAAGGTCCACATGTGAATGCATATATATAGTTATGATAATTAGAAAAACAAAACAGCCACATCACACTGATCTAAATTATATGCAGTTTTATTTAAAATATATTTCTATATATTGCAAAAGATATTAAAGAGAAATAAAAAGCTTTTGTTGATCATTAGGTGCCTGTATTTGCATGGAATGCAGTCCTCTGGCATCCACTCTTAGGTATCTACAGTACATGCACCTTCTGCTTTCCAAATCTTATCCACATGATGTTGTCAATATACTGAATCATCAACCCGATGGCTTGTAGGATGAAGAGATGATTAAGTATCTCTGTGGTCTAAACTGCGACATAGAGATGGAAAGCTGAAGCAATAAAGTATACTGCAGTCCTTGCCAGGTGAAAGCAAACTGTGTCTTCTTATTGGAACTGAATTTTTAAAAAAGCACTAGCCATATAAACAGCTGCAGATTGAGTATCAGGGACTCGGTATTTTCTCCAGTAAGGCAGCCATATCTGAAATAGCTGTAATTGGAGGCCACTTCATCATGTTTATAATAATCTGCCGCCATTTTCCAAGATATAGTTATTTTCTGCTCTGGAGAAATAAAATGACTTAAATGGAGCTGTAATAGGAGTCACCACACCTGCACCTTTTGAGTCTTTGATGGCTGTAATTATTTCATCCAAGGACAGGGTATTACTTTAGGCTTACTACTTTAAGTCTTGCACTTGGCACTTTCTAACAAAGAAACCCTTCAAGTAATCAACATAATAATTCTGCCCAGTATTGAATGTATCTAGTCCAACCTTACAGTCAGGAACTGAGAAAACATCACGGAATGAACTTGGGGATTCACGAGGCAAACTATGATGTCAAAATCCCATAGATCACTTAACTCCCATAAGATCCCCTAGGATCCTCGGGAATTTGCTGAGAACTAATGAAAAATCTAAAAAGTATGGACGTCTCTTTTTCCACCCAGCCACTATTACCTTGGTAAAAGGCTCCAGATCTCTGTGAAGATAGCCAGGAAAGGGATTTATAGTATATACTCGTGGTATAATTGCAGGGTCCTTCTCCAGAGGTGTCTGGGCTCTGGTCTATGGCTCAAGTTTAGGAACTGGGTGAAGAACAACAATTCTCTGTACTTGGTGACTCAAAAGGGCTTTTGTTCTCTAGGTCTAGTGTTTATTTGTTTGTTCTGATTACATGGACCAAGAAGGTTCTTAGAAGACTACCCACATATTTCAGTGCAAAAGACTTCACAGTCATTTAGCCGTCCCAAAGACAGCTATGAGTGCAGGCTGGTCTGATTAGCATGCCAACCCGCTGCCTATTATGGAACCTTGCATTGTTAGACACCTTTAGCTGTGCAGTTAGCGGCACACCCAATAGCTACTCTCCACATCTTCCTTGCCAACAGAAACAAAGCGTGTTATGGTGCAACAATGTGCTCAGCTAAAAGTTCTCCCAGTACTAAATTCCCTTAAAGTTATGTGGCTTAGAATATGACAAAGTAGATAGGCGTGTGTGCGAAAATTCGATCTGGAAGTGAGCAAAATGAATAGAAGGCCAAATGCAGTACAGCTGACACCTGGCAAGCACATGGCACAGACATCCAGAGATTCCCAGTGCCAAGGGGCAGTGGTGTCGCTAAAGCTGCCCCAGAGCCCCAGGCTCTGCTCTTTAGCCACATCCCTGCCCAGTGCAACCTGTGGGGTACATAATATGGTTGTGTAAAATCCCTTTCTGCTTAAGCCAGCCCACATGTATTCTGGTGCAATTAAAAACATGAAACAATACATGTCCCACCTTGCCTCTGGAGGTTTTTAAAGTGTCACTCCCTGGTCTCTTCCCCTGGGGATTCTAGTATCCCCAAGGAAATCTAAGATCTCATTTCAGCTACAGCACTCTCAGCCTAAAGATAAGAGCCGTTACAGCTCTCAAAGATATTGGCAATCATGATCGTTCCCAGTGACCTGGTAAAGGAAATATCTTCTAGTCCTCTTAGGGAATACAGTGAGCACAGTGAGCAAGCTGCATGTGATAAATCCTTGTCAACCATGTTTACCTAATTTTTTTTTAATTCTTTCCATCATATCAAATTTTTCTGGCATCTTATTTTCATTCCTTATAAGCCATTACTGAGTACAGGTTTCAGTACGTCCTCTAAGAAACTAATTACAAATCCCAAATACTGGAGTTAACACGTTTGATAAGTACACCCATATGCATAAAGTCAGCCGGATTTAAAATTATGTTACCCCCAGAATGGAGAGCCAGTTTAGCTACTATTCACCAAAATGAATGACACTTGTTCCCTATAGTCACTAACATTGGTTCCCAAAGTGTCTCCCAAGAAGCTCTAGGGGGCTCTCAGAACCCCTGTAGGAGTGGAAAAAATGCAAGGCTCTGGGCATTCCACTTCACTTAAAAGCTTACTCCAAATTTAACTTATAGGCTTCCAGCTAAGCTTTTGTTTGAAGAAAGTCTAAAGCTTAAATAAATACATAAATACATAAATGGAAACCACTGAAATAGATCATCTTTGAAGTCCATCGAGAAGAATTCATGGTTTTTCTAATTACCATGAGCTAGTTTGACATCCTTCATTGGAAATCCTAAGGAGAACCTTCCAGAAATGTTGACTGTCTTAAGGCTGTTTTCCTCCAGTATCTACTATTACCATTTGGGTATGAAACTCTGGCACCTGCCTAGAAAGTGCTGCTCTCCACCTGGACTGTGGAGAGGACCTGAAAGTCCAGAACATTCCATGGCCAGGCTTAGCATAGCCTGGGCCAGTATAGACTGTCTGTCCGTCTGCGCTTTAGGCCGTGTTCCCTTCCCTCTGTCTGGGGCCTGAAGCTCTCGGAAGCATGGAGTCTCCTTCCCTCTGCCATCCCAATTTCACTGTTCAATAAAGGAGCCTCTTTGGGGTCCTCAGATCCCTCCATGCAGACAAATGTTTGTCTGCTTTCTCATGGGCCGCTGCAGGTGCAGGATGCTATAGAGGCTCACAGGGCTTGGAGTAGTCCAAATCCTAAAAAGATGTGGCCAGGTGTCTGGAAGGGTGGTCCGTGGGCAAGATCATCATTTCTTTCTTTCCCTTTCTCTGGAGGCAGAAGAAGTGGGATAAAGCAGAACCACGGGCAAATATAAGAAGAAAAAACAGGTAAAGTAATAATACCAGTCATATGTCTACAAAATATCATATATCCTATCACATATCCCTCTTCCTAAGCGTATCCATGTCTGTTATTTCATCTAGGGACAGAGTTGTCTAGGAATATTCATTCCGCTTGACAGGTGGAGAGAGCGGACACAAAGTAAGACTATGGGCTGAGTTGAAGCCACAACCAAGGCCTCTGAGTCCTTCCCAACACCCCTCCCCGGAGTTCCTCTGACTCGGTGTCTCCAACCACCTACAAGAGAAGAGCCTGCTCTCCATTCCCCACACAGGGACGCACCGGCTCCAACTGTGGGAAAGACGCCATCAAACTCGGTTTCTGAAAGCGACTCTTCATCGGACAGAGGAGCCCTTCCCTTTCATCCAAAGGGCTCCGTTTACTCCTGAAAAGAAACTAGAGTCAGTTGTCTCCTACGAGGAGACAGGTTCAAAGGGACCCATATGCGGCTCTGAAATAGCCCTGTTTGGAGAGCCAAGAGGGCCCATGACTCCACTTCCAAGGGAACTCTCTGCGTCTAGGTTTGAATGAAGTGACTAAATCAAGACTTCGCTGGTTCTGCGTTAAAACCCAGTCACGGATGACATCAATCTTCTGAAATCATTGGGGAGTGAGAAATGGGTTAATAATCACTAGGGAGTCCCACCCATAAAAGTTGGAGTCTTTAACTAAATCCTCTTCTGTGAGGACATAATGCAACATCATTAAACCGGCCGTGACGAGCATTTTGCCTGCAAACGCACCAGCCCTGTTTCCATCTGCCTTCAATCTGCCGTGGACTGGGGCTCTGGCTTCTTAAGTGGGCTCAACTGTATTACAGGCTTCTGTGGTGATGTGGGACTACAGCGAGCTCCATTTTATGTTCTTAAATATTCATAAGGCGCTTTGCAACATTAATATCTTAGATGGCTTACAAGAACACTTAAATACTGGGCCTTCGCTCCCCTCCCGTCTCCCCGAAAGTCCCAGCCTGTTCTAATTTGTGTAATGCATTGGGCCATTTTAATAATTGTCCAGGGATTTATTTGGTGGTTCGGCTGCCCCGTCGCAGAGGGTGTAATTACGACCCCGGCTTCTCTTATCATGCGCTAATCCGGCTTGTTTCACCAGCAGAGAAGCCAAGATTGGCAAGGGCAAATGCAGGACAGGGCTGTTGCACCGGAATTAAGTTACGGGCCTCAACCGTTTCCCTTAACCTTCCCGCTCCTCCTCCAGCTTCGCTGATGCTGAATGGGGACTGAGCAGCCGTCGCGGCGTCTAGAGGATGTTTTTAATTAAAGAGCATGTTTTATCTAAAGGAGCAGTTTCAAGAAGGGGAGACCAGGGCCATCAGCGACAACCCAAACAATAAACTTTTGGCACACAACGCTCAGAGACCAGAGGCTCCGAGACGTCTCCTATCCCAAGGTGCTGTGAAACTCCGTTGTCATGGTTTTATAAAAGCAAAATGGAATAGAGGCTGCCGGTTACGACTGGAGACAGGGGCGAACACGGGGTATCTTCGAGCTCGCTGAAATTCTCTGATACGGCCCAAACACCAGGGACTCGGGAGATAGTGAAATTCAACTACTCTGAAACCGGACGCTTCTAAAGGGGTGCAGACACGGTGGGCTGCGTGGCATTATTTCACGTAGAGTCACGGAATCTTACATTGCTGATGTTGCCTGATCATCTCTTGCCTCCGGCCCTATAAGCTCAGGGCAAGAGACATGAGAGGAGAGGAGGTTGAAATAGTAGAACATGCAGAACCCGCGTCAACGCACAGAAAAATCTGAGCACCAGCCTGCTGGGCCGGATCCGTAAAGCGTGGAGGACTCCAGTTCTGAATCTCAATAGGGAAATAAGCCAACACGCATAAAAGAGTATTAAACCCCTTCGAGGTGAACATATAAACACATGCAAATTAATACAAAGCTGATTAAGAATATCTATGCTCTGGGACTAAGCCTGTTGTCACCAACCCCCAACCTTCTGAGGCAGACACTTCTATAGTTCTAACTCAAGTTTAAATGTCTGAAGCTGGCAAAGTTGTGCGCGGGCCTGGAGGCATGGGCCAAGCCTAAGTGCCATCTTCCTCGTCCCTCTCTGCTGCCACCCCGTCCTTCACACATGCCGTCCCACACGTGACCATTCCCCGGCTGGCAGTCCTTGCCACAGAGGCAACCACGCGGACCCGTCGCATGCCCCGGGAAAGTGAAGTCTTGGGTTCCACGTTCCTGCAGTTCTTTCCCCGAAAGCACAAGTCAGAGGAGGCCTCGTGGCAGAGATTAAGAGTTGGACCGGAAAAGGCTGGGCTAGTGAGAAGCGTCCCGAAAAGACAAGCCATGCTCTGGGATGATTCATTGGTTTGCCCGCTGCGGGGAAGATAGTTACCAGGAAGTTGTAGGAGATGAGGCTAGGAAGAAAGACTGAGGCAGAACATCATACTCAGGTGGTGGGGTAGCCAGTTTACGAAACCCAAGCTGGGTGCCCAAGCTGGTACCTTTCGTCCAAAGGCGATGAAGTAGTCAGAAAACCGACTAGTCTGTCTTTGCTTCCACCACCTGCCCTCTGTCTTCTTTCTAGGAGACGTAATTTGAACAGCGTGGAATAGTCACCCTACTCTGTCTTAAACTTTTCCGCCACCCGTACACGGGAATAAGAAGCTCTCTCTACCGGAAGCATGAATTATCATGCGTTACTTTTACTCATTCACGTTCTTCCCTTTAAGCTCCAAAATGCACGGCAAATATCTCCATTTATTTATTTATTTATTTATTTATTTATTATTTTTTTTTTTTTTGGGACAGAGAGAGACAGAGCATGAACGGGGGAAGGGCAGAGAGAGAGGGAGACACAGAATCGGAAACAGGCTCCAGGCTCCGAGCCATCAGCCCAGAGCCCGACGCGGGGCTCGAACTCACGGACCGCGAGATCGTGACCTGACTGAAGTCGGACGCTTAACCGACTGCGCCACCCAGGCGCCCCACAAATATCTCCATTTAGAGGAGAAAGCAGCACCTCCTCTCCCACCACACTCCACCTCCACAGGACGACCCCTCCACACACACAGGTGTATTAGCCCTTCCCCAGGCTTGCTGATATAATGAAATCTTCTGGAACGTTGATCCAGGACGGGATCATTCTGGTCTAGAATGGGATCAGATCCTGCTCAAGGAGTCCAACGAAGGCCATGCGACGTTAAAAGCCAGAAGTCCTACTTAACCGCTACCCGAATGATCTTGAACGAACGGCTTCCCAATCCGGGCCTCAGTTTCCCCACCTACAAAATGAGGGAGTGAGTCCTGACACTCTCCAAGCCACCTTTGTGGACTAAGACCTCATGCATCCCTTTTTGCAACAACAGCACTTCGTTGTAACGTGGTGTTACCTGGTGGACAAATTCTCCACACAGACTACAAAGATGGCTTTGTGGCCGAGCGCCCATTAACATTTAATTAATACCAGCGTTAATCTCTACCTAATCCGTGTAAGATTCCAAAATAGAAGGGAAGGTGAGCCGCTCCCAGAACCGGCTCCTGCAGGCTCCTTGATATCCAAGCACCAGGATCACAGACTTGCCTTGTCAGAACATGATTTACAGCACTCAGAAGAGTTACATAAATTTCCATAAACATCCGCAAATGCCCCAGACATCAGATTCCCTGTGCATGGGCATCAGGGGGTAGGGAGAGAGCCGATCCCGGGGGTCGTGGGCAATGAAGCAGCTCCATGCACCGGGCAGCACGGTGGCTCCCCCAACTTCAGGGCATTAAAGCTAAATTTGACTAATCGTGAGCGTTTCTTCCTCTGCTGAGCACCTGAGCACTAATTACATGCCTGGTTAATTCAGTAATGTATACACATTGCTGGGCGAACCCAGCTCTCTCCTCTCCTCCACTTCACGAGATTAATGGGGGAAGAAGAAGGTTGTTACAAACCTGTTTGTGTGGTCGTTCTTTACCCCTCCTGTGACGACGACCAAAAATGATCTGAACCACCTTCCCCGTCACTGCTTGGGTGCATGTATCCTCCTTATTTAGCTCCAGGTACCTCTCCTCCAGCAGCCACGCATGTGAGGCACAGTCAACAGCGAGACGGTGAGCAGGGTGGGTGGGTGGGGGGGGGGCAAACGTGCCATCTCAGCGGAACCATCACCGTAAATTCCCCCCACCGTGGCCCCGATGTCAGACATTTGTTAGCAGCTGTTTCCAAATGGCCATGGTGGCGTGTTGATTTCCAGGATCATCGAAAGCTTTCTTGCCCCACCCCCGCTTCCACCCCCTCCAGTCATTGCTCGGTTCTGTCCCGTAAGGATATAACTAGGTGTGCGTTCCAAGGTCACAGCTGGCCCTGAGTGCAGGAGCCTAAATTCCAAGGTCTCTGGGGCCCCAAGGAGGTCAGAGACTTATGAAGACAAAAGGGTGGAGGGTGCAGGAATGAGGTTTCCAAGTGGAACAAGGGGGACATCGGGGGCCTCCTGGACATTTAGACCACCCTAGGCCACCCTTGCTGTCAACATTAGGACAGAATAGGAGAGATGGCCCCTCCAGCTGCCCTTCTGTGCTCTGTTCCCCAACAAAACTTGTCTTGATGTGTATAGCCTTGATCCATTTTTTTAAGGCTTGTAGAGGGATGGGAGCATATCACATCATTTAGCCCAGCCCTGGCCCCCTAGAAACACCCCCGGCTCCTGCCCTTACCACCCTTAGGAATGACCCTGAATTCCGGACTTCTTAAGTCTGGTCTGCTCACTCCAGGCCTGGATGGGCATCCGTGGACTGGAACGAATCCCAGCAGCAAGCTGTCTGCCTGTGCTCAGTTCAATAAGCATTTGGTGAACACCTACCTTGGGGAGGCCATTTACTGAGCATGCCAGGGAGGCCAAGGTGAGAAAGACAGGCTCTTGCTGTCATGGAGGTTTCAGTCAAGCTGGGAGAGGCACAAACTGCTCATGGTATCCACTGATCATGTACATCCATGCACATGGCCCCAAGGGGGTGCAGAGAAGGGACCGTTCATTGCTGAAGAGAGGGATGTTCAGGAACATACCTCTGGCAGAGAGGACATCGGAAGGAAGAAGTGTGATAGACTGACAGGGCAGAAATGGAGCAGTGGGAAGGACCAAGGCACAGAACGTGCAAATGCATGGAAATTGAAAAGCGGCCAAGATAGTTTGGGGGTGACTCTCTCTGACCTCGCCCCTCCTTCCCTCTCCTTCTCCTCTCTCACCTCCCTCCTTCTCCCTCCCCCTTCCCTCCCTAGTTCCTGGGGAAGCATCCCCAGAGACCCATGGCCACTGCAAACCCGCAGGGGACTCTTTGCGAGGCCCTGTCCACACACACATGGCATAAAAGACGGCCAGCCTATGGCTCCCCCACTCCTCCCCTTCCTTGTTTGCCATCTCTCCCTCCCTCTCAGGACCACTTGTCACCTCCTCCAGACCAGCAAACCAGTGACCTCAGGGCAGATTTACATCTTAAAAGAAAGAAAATGGGATGCTTACATGAAATGATGATGGAATTTCAGGCATCAAGAGCAGGCCCTTCAGAGAACTATTTTGAAGGGTAGATGCACTTTCTTCCTTGTCCTTCAAACAACAGGGGGGCTGACCCACTCAGGTATAATGAGTTGGGCAGACATTTTTAAGAGCATCTCATCACATCAAAAGACTTCAAGGCCTTTTAAGAACAAATTCCTCTCAAGATGAAACACAGAAGCTCTGGGAACTGGTGTCTCTTGCCTTCAGAGTCCACTGGCCATTTGGACACGAGACAGCAGTTATTAGAAGACAGAATAGAGTTCCTGATCCAATGAAGTTGGAAGCCAGGCTGGTTCCTCATGCCCTCCAGGTGCCAAAGGGTGGAATGTGGATTGGAATCCACATTGTCTCTGGGCCAATTGTCCCAGATTCTGCTGCCCCCTCACCCCTCTCCCCTTGGTTCCTCTCAGTTTTAAGAAAGGACCTAGATAAGCCTAACCAAAGAGGTGAAAAATCTATACACTGAAAACTATAGAAAGCTTATGAAAGAAGTTGAAGAAGACACAGAAAAAGATGGAAAAATATTCCATGCTCACGGATTAGAAGGACAAATATTGTTTAACTATCGATACAACCCAAAGCAATCTACATATTCAATGCCATCCTTACCAAAATAACACCAGCTTTCTTCACAGAGCTAGAACAAACAATCCTAAAATTTGTATGGAACCAGAAAAGACCCCGAATAGCCAAAGCAATCCTGAAAAAGAAAACCAAAGCAGGAGGCATCACAATCCCGGACTTCAAGCTGTATGACAAAGCTGTAATCATCAAGACCCTATGGTACTGGCACAAGAGCAGACACTCAGATCAATGGAACAGAATAGAGAACCCAGAAATGGACCCACAAACGTGGAGCCAACTAATCTTTGACAATGCAGGAAAGAATATCCAATGGAATAAAGACAGTCTCGTCGGCAAGTGGTGCTGGGAGAACTGGACAGCGACATGCAGAAGAATGAACCTGGACCACTTTTTTACACCAAGTACAAAAATAAACTCAAAATGGATGAAAGACCCAAATGTAAGACAGGAAGCCATCAAAATCCTCGAGGAGGAAGCAGGCAAAAACCTCTTTGATCGTGGTCGCAGCAACTTCTTCCTCAACATGTCTCTGGAAGCAAGGAAAACAAAAGCAAAAATGAACCACTGGGACGTCATCAAGATAAAAAGCTTCTGCACAGCGAAGGAAACAATCAGCAAAACTAAAAGGCAACCAAGAGAATGGGAGAAGATATTTGCAAATGACATATCAGATAAAGGGTTAGTATCCAAAATCTATAAAGAACTGATCAAACTCAACACCCAAAAAACAAATAATCCAGTGAAGAAATGGACAAAAGACATGAATAGACACTTCTCCAAAGAAGACATCCAGATGGCCAACCAACACATGGAAAAATGCTCAACATCACTCATCATCAGGGAAATACAAATCAAAACCACAATGAGATATCACCTCACACCTGTCAGAATGGCTGACATGAACGACTCAGGCAACGACAGATGTTGGCAAGGATGCAGAGAAAGGGGATCTCTTTTGCACTGCTGGTGGGGATACAAACTGGTGCAGCCACTCTGGCAAACAGTACGGAGGTTCCTCAAAAAATTAAAAATAGAACTACCCTACGACCCAGCAATTGCTCTACTAGGTATTTATCCAAGGGAGACAGGTATGCTGTTTCAAAGGGACACATGCACCCCGATGTTTATAGCAGCACTATCAACAATAGCCAAAGTATGGAAAGAGTCCAAATGTCCATCCACAGATGAATGGATAAAAAAAGATGTGATATATATATGTATGTATGTGTATATATATGTATATGTATATATGTGTATGTATATATGTATACATACATATATGTACATATATGTACATATGTGTATATGTATATGTATATGTATATACATACATATATATGTATTATATGATGGAGTATTACTCGGCAATCGAAAAGAATGAAATCTTGCCATTTGCAACTACGTGGCTGGAACTAGAGGATATTATGCTAAGTGAAATTAGCCAGTCAGAGAAAGACAAATATCATGACTTCACTCATATGTGGAATTTAAGATATCAAACAGATGAACATAAGGGAAGCAAAAATAATATAAAAAGAGGGAGGGGGAAACACCATAAGAGACTCTTAAATGTAGAGAACAAACTAAGTGTTGCTGGAGGGGTTATGGGTAGGCGGATGGGCTAAATGGGCAAGGGGAATTAAGGGAGACATTTGCTGGGATGAGCTCTGGGTGTTATACGTAGGGGATGAATCACTGATTCTTCTCCTGAAGTCATTATTGCACTCTATGCTAACTAATTTGGATATAAATTAGAAATAAATAAACAAACAAATAAATACAAACAAGTAAAAATAAATTAAAAGGGACCTAGATATACCCCTGGAAAATATCCTTCAGCTCCATTTGTGGAATCATCCAGTGATTTGGGGGATCCCCATTTGTTGACAGGCTGTGGCCCGAGCCCCAGAACAGACCCGCAGCGAGGTCACATCCCCTCAGGCTGCACCCTCCCCCAGGCTGCCCAGCCCCAGCCAGGCCAGGTGATTAACAGTGTTGGCTGGCCCGTCTCCACCTCTCAGAAAAGCCGAAGCTTTCCACACAAACCACATACGTGGGGCTCCACCGCTGTTCCCATGGACAATCAAGAGCTACAGCAGCCTCGCGGTCTCGAAAAACAAGATAAGTCATCCCAGAGATGCCTCGATGACATCACGGGCTGTAGCCCAGCGAAGCTTTTACACCGACCCACAAGACAGTGGGGTCTGCAGCTGGCCCTGGCTGCCACTGGGCGGCCCCACGGCCACTCGGCCATAGATCACATCTGTAAGCCCATGGAGTTCATTATCTCCCTAATGCTGCTTCTTTTGGTAGATCGTTAGAAAGAAACTTGACCTGACCTCTGAACTCTGAAATTGATTGTTGCCTTGAAATGGTCAACAGCCCATTTTCTAATCGATGTGCGGAATAATTTTATACATATTTAAATTATATATTAACTTTAATGCTTGTTAAATTTATCTACCACTTTCCTCTTGTGCTTCTTTTACATTTGCTCGAACTCAGGAGGGTATATTTACCACTGAGGGAGGAAAAGAGAGAGGGGAGGGGAATCGAGGCCAAGACCAAGGGAAGGAGGGAAGAGAAGTCCCGGGGCTGAGCCAGAGGCCGTGGAGGACTAGGTCCTGAAGCTGGGGTGTGGGGAGGAAAGTCGGTGTGTGTCTGGAAAGATATATGCGTGTCTGTGGGTGTGTGTAGGCATGAGAGAGTAATGTGTACTAGCATGCGTGTAGGTGTGTAACAGTATATGTGTATCTGGGAAAATATATGTCTGAATGTGTGTGCATTTTCTCTCCCATGCACTCTTCCCCAACTTGTCAAGTGGTCCAGACACCTTGCCTAACCCCGAGTACCGAGAATTAGAAAGAATTTCTCCCCCTAACATACAGTAAGGAGCTATCAAGACAGGAAAGTTTTGCCTGAAAAGGGCAGACTCAGACCATTACGGTTCTCCTTGATGTGGCTTGAAATTTGCAGTACAGAAAGGGGTCCCCCAAGCGCTAAACTACCTGGAAAGAAGACCAGAACTGCTCATGGTCTCTAAAGCATAGGTTCTTAACCTAGTGTTCATCAAGCCTGTGTGGATCGATGAATCCCTTGAAATTGAAGAAAGCACCAGTGTCCGTGCGCACGTGCATGGGTGTGCACGCGCCCGCTCCTGTGTGTATGTGCGCAGGGAGAGGCTGGTCACGTCCGCTAGACTTTTAAAAGGTTTATGACTATGGAAGAAAGAGGACTGCAGATCAGATGATACATTCCTTTTGTAGGGGCAAAGACTGCTTTCTCCAACCCCCTGCAACTAGCACTTTCACACACAGTCCCAGCACCCCTGCCCTTGCCTCCCTCTGAGGCAGGACTCACCAAGGTCTCTAGCCTCGAGCCCAGAACACCTGATAGAGAGCCACTCACGCCTGGAGCAGAGGAACAAGCAAACAACCTCTCAAGTGGCTCCACGTTCAGAATCCAAATCAGCATGCCCGTGCGGCCCCTCCTGACCCCAGCCTTCCAGAGTTTGGACACGCCCAAGATCCATAATCTCTGCATGCCCCCTGTGGATGAGGCGTAAACAGATAAGCAACCCCACTAGAAACAGTCTTTAAAATACTCATACCCTTCAACTCAGTTGTTTTACTTCCAAGAATCTATCCTATGGAAATAGTCAAACTGCAAACAAAGGTTTGTGCACAGAGATGTCCCTCGGAGTTTTGACGCCAAAACAAATGACTGGAACCCAGCACCAGGGGACCAGCTAAATACATGCAGAGATTCCGTGGGAAGGATTGCTCTCCAGCAATGCAAAAGCATATTTACACTTACGAACCGTGCAACTCAATTAACTACCAATAATTTTAACTGCCCGTCCTCTATTTCTTAAAATATGTTTAATAGACATTTTAATGACACGGGGAAATGCCTCGAATGCAATTATCAAGTAAAACCACAACACGGTGGGATTTCAAATTTTGTTCAATGCATGCCGAAAACAACCGAAGGAAAAAAAAGTCCGAAAGAGTAATACTGATTTTTCTGAGGTGGAGGCCTTCCCATACACTTTTTTGTGCTAAGTTTCTGTTGTTAGCATGCATTGTTTATTCTGCTATTAGCATGCATGTTTAATTAAATGAATTAAACAATTAATTGAATTGTTTTAAAAAGCTACGTTAAAAAACATCTCTGCTTTCTAATCCATCCACCACACGTCCTCCCTCAGCCCAGACCCCAAACTCACAGACTCCAAACGTCTAGGTTTCCCTCCTTCTTGGGAGCAGGAGAGCTTCTCTCAAGTTCTGCATTCCCCCATAGTGGTCCTTGAAATAAAATCATACCAGTACTCACTTCTTCTATTCCTTCACACTTCCACTTTCTTCATGAACTCCCAGAACCCTTCCTTGAGCAATCTGTTTTAACCTTCTTCCGTTTCCCCCGGTGGGTTATTCACAACAGCCAGATCCCTCGTCTACACATAAATGCCCAACTTAGGTGAGAGAGTACAACCCCGGGGGGTCTCTGCCCTATGAGAACAAAAGGGGGTTAGGCAGGGAAGGGGGAAAGGAGGTGGGTGAAAAAGAAGACCAGCTTTGCCAGTGTAGGTTGCTACCAACTTCCCCGGGAAGATCAAGGTCATCTAGCGTGAACTGCCTTGACTTCTTCCCTCTGCCTCAGAGACTCTCGGCATCATCATCCATCTTTTCAGCCCCCGTCCTGTCTCAAAGGAAGACGTATTTCCTTACTTTGCCAAGGTGCACCCCTCCACCTGGACTATCGATCCCATGCCTTCCCATCTCTTCCAGACCATTACTAGATCAATCATCCCCAGCTCTCCAGAGTCTGTGATCTCCCCTCTCTAGTGGCTCGTTCCCCTTCTGCAGAGTCAGACTGCGTGGATTTGAATCCCTCCCCTACCACTGAGTAGCTAGGCAGGCCACTTTTCCTCTCCACGCCTCAATTTGCATGTCTGAACATTGGAGTAATAATAGCATCTGCTTCGTACAGTTTGGGAATGAAATGAGTGCTCCCTTTGGAATAGGGATGTCGCATAGCAAATGGTAGCTGCTCTCCTTATGTTTAAGGTCCTAAAATATGCTCAGCGGGCTCCTGTGTGGGGAAATGTCTTTCCCCGTGCCCTTCTCCGTCATTCCAACATCCTGAATCAGTCCTTCTTGTCGGGGGAAAATTTCTCACTGCCCGGAATTTCTCTGCTTCTCTCAGATCTCATCCGGATGCCGCCTCCCCCACTAATAAAGTTGCTGTCACTGGCATCGCCAGTTGCATGCCCCCCCCCCTGCCCCGGGTCCCCAGGACTTCTCTCGGCCTTCACTCACCTCAATTCCCATTTCTCCAGACCCCTCGCTTCTCCAGACTTTGGCCTCCTTGGCCTCGTAACAGCGTCCAGCCTTTGGTTCTGTGTCTCCTTCTCCAAACCCTTCTGTTCCGCTTCTTCCACCAGCAACTGCTTATCTGTTTACTTCTTAGATGGAAGCTCATCCCCCAAGGCCCTGAGGCAGGTCCCTCCTCCTCCCACTCGGCCCCCTTTCCCTGAGTGACCCTGTCAGCCCAACTGTGGTATGTTCTTCCTCTCATTAGCTCTTCAATGGTAAAAACGGGTAATAACGTCAATCGGAGAGGGCTGTTGGGAGACCTGTGGCCAATGATTAGTTTCCCTCTCTTTTCCCCATCCCAGTCTCAGTTTCTTTACCTGTGAGATGGGGGTAGCGTCATAAGGATTTAGAAGCTCCTTGGAATGACTCTCCTTTGAAATTATTTGGCCCCAGTCCTCTGCCTTACTTAGGAAGTGACTCCTGATGAGAGTTTATGCTTCAATAAATAATACTCCCCTTCCCAGACAGACTGGGACTCGGAAACGCTGATCCCACCAGAGAGGGAATCGGCTGCATCGCTGCCAGACCGATGGAGGCGGCTTCCGATCTGTGGCAATCATGGCTCGCTAACATTTCATTCCAGAAATCCCACCTCCCCTCTTGTTTGGGAGACCAGCGCCCCCTCCCCAGCATGCAGCCGGCCCCATTCCCTGCTTCTGTCCCCAACGACGCAACTTTTATGAGCACAGGAGAGAGTCCTGAAGCTTCCCAGCTGGGCAGGGGAGATAACAGAGCTTGGGTTTAAATGGGCCTCCTGAATCCCTTGCCTAATTTCCTAATTTCCAGGAAACCCACATGGGTGGTGGTGAGTAATGCTATTGCTCGAGCAACCCCTAAAGTGTGAAACACCCAGGGACTGGAAGTGCCCCATCAGATCGATCAGATACCCTGTAGGACCCCCGTCCAGAAGCTTGGGATAACATATTTATGGGGCACTGTTCCTGATGCTTTGTATGTATAAGCTCATTTAATATTTATAATACTCTTATGGGTAATTACAGGTAATAGGTAATAGTCTTAAAGATAGTTATAATTATTAATCCCATTTTGGGGCTGAGGATACTGAGCCTCATTTTGGGGCTGAGGATACTTTATGTGTGTCCTCGATCACACATAAAGCAAGGGCAGAGACTGGGTACAAAGCCAGGCGGTCCCAACTCCAGAGCCCATGCCACTGTCTCTCATGCCTCGTCCGCCTTCACAGGATCCGCCAGTCCAGCGGAAGTGACACGGAACTTGGAGGCCCCACCCAATCCACTGCTGCCCACGCCTCAGCTGCCCTCCATGATGGTTAACTTAGGATCAACCTGACCGAGCCATCAGGCGCTCAGACATTTGGTCAAACGTTATTCTGGGTGCCTCTGTGGGGGTGTTGCTGGGTGAGATCTGCCTTTGAATCAGCGGCTGAGTAAAGCAGCTGCCCTCCTCAGCGTGTGTGTGGACCTCATCCAATCAATTGAAGACCTACGTCGAACCAAAAGCCTGAGAAAGCGGGCGGTCCTGGCTCATTGCCTGAGGAACACTGGTTTCCTCCTGGCCTTTGAACTCAGACTGGAACGACATCAAGAGGTCTCCAGGCTCTCCGCTGGCCTATTGCGCCTCTTGGGAGTTGTCGCCTCGGTGATCCTAACACCCCCACATCAGCTCAGACTTCCTAGTTTCGTTGTACCCATCTGGTGATGTTAGGAGGAGGGTCCAGCCACAGCCGCCCCGGTACTGAGCATCGGGGCATCGGGGCAGGATGGCAACTGACCACAGAAGGGGGAGGAGAAGTAGAGACGGCCACCAAGAGGAGGTTCCGGGGGGACAAGAGGGCAGAAGGCCGTGGGGGTGGCAGTTGGGAACAAGAGAGGGTGCACTTAGCCCAACAAGCTGGAGGAATCTCAGTAGTGAGGAAGGAAGACAGGACGGGAGGAGCCCCCCCCCATCCCGCACTGTCTCCGCAAAGGACGTCACTCCCACCTGGACCTAGTGTGCCCCCCACCTCCAGCTGTTGTCTCTTGATGCCCCAGCCGGCACGTGAAATCCCTGGGGAAAAGCCTGGCTTCATCTCGCATCCCTAGCACCTGGCACAAGTAGGTGCCCAACAGTGGGGGAATGGGGGCGTCTATCAGCCAGACGCCCGATGAGAAAGTCACCCCGCTTGCTGTGTGATGTGATTCTGCTTGAAGAATGAAGGCAAAGCCATAGAGGGCGGATGAGAGGTGGGAAATGGTTCTGGACCGCAGTAGCCGGAATCCTAGCAAGGCAGTGAAACACTATGGGGAAACGGTGCTCTGGAGCCACGCTGCCACATTCGGATTCCAACAGCATCTCCGCCTGGCTGTGTGGCCTCAGGCAAGTTTCTTAACCTCTCTGTTCCTCAGTTTCTTTCCCCCTCTGCAAAACGAGGGTGACAATAGCGCTCGCCTCAGAGGGCTGTCAGGAGAATTAATGAATTAAAATGCCGGTCAAGTGCTTAGGACCCTGCCTGGCACAGAGTAGATATGCCTGATCATCACCATCACCACCCTCAATCATCACTTTCCACAAGCGGCCCATCAAGGTCCCTCCAATTCGCTTCGTCCTTTTTTAAGGTTTGACCTTGGGGACTCAGCCTCTTACGGAGGTCATGTGATTGTGACCCTTAAAGGAAGAGAATAGACCCGAGTTGCGGACTGTAACCCGCAGCGTGTTTCCAGAAATCTCTGATGTCCCAAAATAAAGTTCCACGGGTCGAGAACCCAAGAAGAGTGATACTAAGTCCCCAGAAACATTCAGCTTCATTCAAGGTGGTGGGGGAGGATTATTTGTTTTTGCAAATATTAAACTTTCCAATTTTCTTATACCGGTGGTGGCTTCATCAGAAAGCTGGAATTGGGTGCCCAGATTATTATGAGACGGGCTGTGGCTTAATCTTCTCGATGTTTTTATATTTGAGAATAAAGAGGCATTTGGCACTTATCTAAAATTACAACAGCGGAGAAGGAAAAAGCCCTCGCAGGTACGTGGCTGTGATCTGCATATTTACATGCTGTTGAGTTCATTACGGAATCACAGAATCAAGGCATCGCACAGCTACAAGGAGCCTCAGCGCCCCTCTCTTTCAACCCTTTCCTCTGACAGATGGGGAAACTGAGGCCCAGAGGGAGGATGTTAATTACCCAGCGTCACTTGGCTAGTTAGCGACAGGCTAACTACGCTTTCTGGGTACAAAGCTCTGAAATGAAACTTCGAGCAGGGAGAAGGTCTGCTTCTTGTGTTAGCAACAAGATACCTTCCACTCTGCCTGTCTGGTCAGGAATGGGCCCTAAGCCTTTGCTTTGAGCTTCTCCATAATCTGGCTCTGTTCGACCTCACCGTTCCACGTTGGCCTTCCATGCAGCCAGCACAGTCTCCCTGCGACCTGTGTGGTTCCCACACTCCCAACTCCCTCACTATCAGGAATGCCTTTCTTAACTCGCCACGCTGATCCTTCCTTTCCTCTGAAGCCAGGTGGAGGCCGCTTCTTTGAAGTTTTTTCTCGTGACAGCTGCAGCCACAGGGACACTCTCAGCCTCTGAACTCGTGGGGCCAGTTCAAAGTGCGCAGACTCAAGGCTGAGAGCCATGTGAGGAGGAGCTCGGGGGTGGGGGGAGTCCGATGGCTCCAGCCTCCTTCCCGGCTCTGCCTCCTGACCTCAGACAAATGATCTCCTTCTGTAAGCCTCACGTGCCTCCACTGTAAAGATACTTAGCTGGTACGGCCGTTCTCAAATAAAATCACGCATCATAGCACACATAGTAGGTACTCAAGTAATGGAAACTTCTATTTGATGACGCGTGATCTAGTTCGCCAATCTACCGTAGGCCTTCTGTCCTGTATTTGGTTCCTATGCATGTTGGTTTTGTCGTTCCAGCTACGTTGTAAGGAAATGCAGCGAGACTCCACGAGGGCAAGCATTGCGTCCCTTTTATTCCCTAAACGACCCTCAGTGCCCCTCGCACGATGCCTGGCACATAGTAGGCACCCTGTGAATCTTTGTTGAATATTATGAGCAAACTTTCCTTTCATCCCCTGAAGAGTTTAGACCCACAGTGACAAAGGAGAGCCTTTACTGTATGTGTGCAGCGATTTGCGTTTTTCAAAGCATTTTCACGCGTAAACATCTGTCTGATGTCCAGACAACCCTGCGCTGGAGGAAGATCCGGTATTATTAGGCGTCCCCACTTCACAGTGGAGGGCGCTGAGGTGCAGATGACAGGCCTGGAAAGGGCTGGAGCACAGGCTACCGCCATTTCCCAAATCCGGATGGAGGCTGTCCCCAGTCTGCCACAACCAGGAAGTGCTCATGGAAGGACTGATTAATTTGGATTCTGCTTCTGATCAACTTGGTGAAGCATTTGATGACTGTGTGAGGGGCTCCCTGGCTTCCAGAAGAAAGACATCTCTGAGAGAGGTAGCCGGATAAAGGGACGCCTAGGCAGGGAAGCTGGGGCGTTGGGAGGGAAGTGAATTAGAGAAACGCTTCCTTCAGCAAGACAAATTTGTGCGGGCAAAACCATGCCTGGCTGGGGAAGCCAATTGGAAAAGAATGATAGAGGGCCGGCTCCTGAGGTTCATCAAAGTCATTTGTTGCAGGTAAGCTCATTTTTCACAGGCCAAGGGGATATTTACCTGGAGTACACCTTTAAGGAATAGCCGACAGATTGAATGGTACAATGCTTTATTATATTTCACACCCTGGTGATTCAATATGATGGAGGCAGAAGGAGGGGGATGGTGCTCAGGAGGGAGAGCAAAGAAGAAAGGCAGAGGAAAGAGATATTAAAATGTCCAGCAATGGGGTGTCCTCCTTCTCCGGTGCCTGGGGCAAACCTCAACAGCAGTGGAAGGCAACAGAAGGTGCACAAACAGCCGTGCCCTGGGGATGATGCTGACCAGAGAGTGGGTATCTGACATAGGCTGACCTCACGTCTTCTCTCTCAACACTCCCTATGTCCCGTGGGGCCAGTTCACCCCTCCGCCATCTTTGGATGTGTTTTCACACAATCCTGGGAAAACTGAAGGTCTGCGTTCTCGTTCCATCACTCTCAGTTGGGTGATTGTTTCATCATCTAGAAAAGAAAGAATTCCCCAATGGTCTAGGCTCCCTTCCAGCCCTTGGGTTCCAAGCCAACCCCGAAGGTCTGTCTTTATCCAGAAACAGCTGGCTTCCTTGCAGCCCTCCACACTCCGTGTCACAATAGTCAGACGAGTATAGAAAGACCGTCCTCCGCCTGGAGATCGCCTCTGCCCCAGGTGCCAAAGGAAGGAACTGCTATCTCCTCCACAAACAGCCTCCCTTAATGATTCTCAAGAATTCTCTCCTCCAGGAGTCATCTCGACCCTCTGGGAAACTGTATTTTTAGCCCTTTCCTCCATCTACAAAGTGTCATAGTTGGGTGTATATAGGTGTCTGTGAAACACAAGGATTGGGTTTTTGCTGTCCTCAAATCTTCAAAGCCTCCTATGGAGTCCTTTCCTCTTCTCACTCAAGATGTCACCATGAAGTGCCTACTCCTATCTTTGCCCCTTATCCCCCCAGGAACCCCCTAAGGGCCTTTTCCCTTCACTCACATCAACCTGGCCCATGCATCAAGTGGAAGGTGCACTCCTTCCCTTGTCCCTATCCTGCTGCCTGGAATGCACATCTGATGGCTGGCGCGCTGGTGGCCATCTTGGAATGAGGCCACATTGAGGATATAAGTCATGAGCTACAGAAATCAGAAAGGTATGGGCTCCCTGATGACCGGAAGGCAGAGCCATGGTACCAACCTGACAATGCCACCTCTGGGTTTCTCTCATAAACTCCCCCCTCATTTATGCCACAGTCTCTTTGGTTTTCCATTGTGTGTAGCTGAGCCAAATTCTTAATGGATGCAATAGCCTTGTCTAAGAGTCTTTCCACCACATTCGCCATCTTGCACCATGGGGCTGAGCACACACCAGGGAGCATGTGAATATTAGTGGAAGAAAGCAGCAAAGAGGGAGTGAAGGGTGGTTCCTTCCTCTAATTCCTTCTCCCCCCTCCCCTGTTCCCTGGCCGTGGGTGGAGGGCCTTGGGGAATGTTGAATGCTGAGCAGGAGTGTTGGCTGAGCTGGGGACCCACCATGACATGTTCACAGCATCCTCCTCTGGGGGGACATGTTTTCAAAGCTCTGATGGGGGCACCTGAGGCCATTTTGATACAGGGGATTTACTTTGTCTTTAAAGCCTCACTGTATGAAATTGAGCATGGCGTATGGTCGAAGCCCCTTTGTGATATCCCTCAAACCCTCCCCTTATCCCTAACTTCTCCATCAGCATTATTTGGGACCGGAAACTTTTATCTTTGTGTTAGAGCATTGAGGAGACACTTTAAGTAATAACCGTGAACTTGAAGCGATGCTATGAGCAATTCGGTGGTCACTTAGCAAGGCTCGGAGACAGTGGGGCATGTGACAAGCAGTTTGGATGAAAAAGAGAAACTCAGAAGCAACGAGCCAGATGGAGAAAAGTCCAAGGAGAGACAAGCCACACTGGATACGGGACTGGGACAGCATGGGGACTGGAGGCCTGGAGAGTGAGGGATATGGCAATTCAACTCAGCCCAATAAGCAGTCGCTGAGTGCTTCCTTCTACCAGGGAAATACACTAGGGGCTGAGTGGACTCTCCCCCGGAGGAGCTCAGAGGTCAAGGGTATTTATGCGAATACCTAAAATATAATTTTGCATGTCCAAAAAGATGGAGAAATCAAGGTCTCTGAGAAGGAAACACGAATTCCGCCTGAGGGTAAGAAGGTTTCCCAGAGGAAGTGGCCTTGGGTCGGGCCTGGCAGGCCGAGGAGACCTCTGGCAGGCAAGAACAGGAGTGCTGGCAGACGTAAGCGACGGGAGCAGTGGGGCCCCGCGGGGATGTGCTAAGAGAGGAAGTTGTCTCTAACTTCAAAATTGTGTCGATGGAATGGATGAATGCTTTTTGGACACCAGCCTCCTCGGAGAATACCCACAGCTTTATCGTCCAGGAAATGCTTCTTCTCCCCACACCCACAAAGATGGGCTTAGAGCCCTAACTCAGGTATGTGGCATTTCCTGGGCCTGAGTCCAGCAGTGGAAATAGTTTTGCTGAAACTCAGGTGGCCAGTGAGGTCAGCAGGCCAAACGTGCCGGAGCACTCCTGACTGCCCCTGGATGCCACGCCTGTGGGATCCAGCTTGCACTGAAATGCCTCTGGACATTCTAGAAACACACACTACATACTAAAATGGTTTAATGACATTGGCACCTAACCCAGGCCCTGGCAAAGAACCCCAAGGATGTCAGAACTACCGCATACTTTTCTTTAAGCATCGGTTAGCACTTGGAACCTTCTAGTACCTGGTCCCTAAAGTGACACAGTGACAGGAAACAGACATGTTACCCTCGATCCAGCCTCTTCGAGTTCCCAGCACATTTACAAAGGCAGGAAGCACATATGGAAAATGGCAAGAGAAAATGCTCAGAGGGTAACAGAGAGGAAGTCAGAGGGAGCTAGACTGCCATGGAATAGAGAGCAGAGATGTAGGCATGGTCAACCTGGGAATACTTCCTGAAGGAAGCAATTTGGGGTCCTAAAGTGCTGGGAAAATGGAAACTCCCGCATTGGTGGTTGTATCTGTCACCTACTACCATGTTAATGCTGCATAACAAACCATCCCAAAAGTCAGTGGCTTAAAACAATAATCATTCACTCTCACCCATGTTGCTGCGGGGCATTAATCCAACCTCAGCTTTGCTGGACTTGGCTCCAAGCTGCAGGTCGGGTCCAAGCGTGCTTGTAATTTCTTCCCCTTCTTGCACAAGCAGGTCAGTTGGGATTTGTTCTTCTCAACAGAAACACAAGAAGGCACGTTAATGTCATATCTGCTAACATCCCATTGGCCCGTGCGAGTCACATGGACAAACCTTTCATCAAAAAGTTGAAGTACACACGGTCTACTATGACACAGCCAAGCCCAACTTCATCAGGGCAGTGTGTGTGTGTGTGTGTGTGTGTGCGTGTGTGCGTGTATACACATAAGAGGTAGGAGTGGGTGGGAAGGAAGTGAATATTTTTTTTAAGTCTACTATAGTGATGGAGATAAAGGGAAAGATATTCCACAAAGAGGAATCGTATAAGCAAAGGCATAGAGGTGAGTATGAGTCTGGTGTGGGAGGACAGCCAGGAGGGCATGTGCGACCCAAATCAAGATGGCGGATGCACAGGGAGGGATTGGAGACCCACCTGTCTCTGGCAACAAGGCTGGAAGCACAAGTGTCTGGCACGCCAGCTAACAATCTCTTTCTTGGGCCCTTGCCTTGGAAAATTCCTTGGAGAATTAAGAAATCATGAACTGGAAGCAAGAAAGCTCATTCCTACGGGACCTTCTCCCTGGAAAAATATTACAACTCACTGGGATCCTGCCTCCTCATGAGGCTTTCCAGGCTTGGCCCAGCCCTGAGCTCTCACTCTTGTCTGAGCAGAGGGCATGCACACACATGGGCAGTGCCTCTCCGGCACTCAGAAAGCACAGCTCTTCCTGTCTTGACTTCCCAACTGGACTTTAAGCCACTGGGGCCTGGGACGATATCTTATGCTTTTTTTTTTTCCATCTCTGAACAGCAAGGGCTCCATCACCACATGTGGAATAAATGGCTGAATGGTAGACGGTGCCAGGAGAATCAGGCAGCGCCATTTCTGGAATAAAAAACGGGAAAATAGGTCAGCTGGACCAGCCACAATCAAGACAGTCCTATTAATAGAAACCGCAAACATTATTTAGGGACAGGAGCGTGAAATGGGAAAGGGGAAGGACACTTGAAGGTGGATGGAAACTCAGTCTTGTGTGAAAACACAAACTTGAGCAGAAATGAAATTGCCAGGGAGGTTGTCTGTCCCTGAAGAAATGTAGGCACAGGTAATGGCCCCAGGGAAAGCTTCCATAGCAAATCAGCCCACCAGCCACCTCCCGCAGAGCCCACGAAGGTGCTGCCAGCGACATAGGCTCTTAAGAAACGCTTGTGGCAAGATCTGTCAGCCACGTTGAGGAGGGCTGTCCAGCAGCCCGCCTGCCCCAAGATGGAATTTGCCCTGCCTTACGTTGGGGTTCCTCCCACCGGAATGAATGCCTTCCCCCTTGCCTCCTCCAGGAAGCTCTCCACGACAGCAAACACCGTAACATTGACTTAAGCCCAAATACAGCACACGAATTTGCCTTCATTAATAATCAACTTAATATATTCTATTTAACTCTGGATTACAGAGTTTTTACATTGTCTATTGCGGATCAGTTTTGTCCCTCAATTACCGGAGAAGCCGTGGCTTTTCTTTCCTGTGAACCCTTCCTCCAGGCTGGGCACTCCCCTGGCTCTTATGAAATTCCCTTCAACAGAACGTGGGACAAATTTGTGAGGACACTGACGAAGATCAAAGACACACAGACACTTAGGCCCTTCGGGCTGATGCAAGAGATTTGACAGGACGTGAAAAGTGCCATCTTAATCGGGGTCACGCTGGGAAGGGATGAGAATGTCATCAGTGAGAGACCCCACCTGTCACCACTCCCTCCCCCTCCCCCACATGGCAGGGCCCCCTGGGCACAGGAGGGGAAAGGAATGGAGCTGGCGGTGAGCCACTAGGGTGCCTCCCTCCACTGCTCCTGAACTTCACCACTGCTCAGTTTCTTTCTGGCCCATCCCAAACCCTTGAAGCCCATCTGACCTGCAACAAAGCCCTCCCATCTCCCTTCTTTAGAACAGGGATTAGACCAGCTTGTGTCTTCTGATGCTCTTTTCTTTTCTTTGATTATCAGGAAATGTTCTTAAGAATCCTGGCCTTTCTCACAGCTCAGTCAAGGTAGAGCAATCACAGGGAGGATCCCTGGAGGGTCCATAGCTGGGTCAAGGCAGGGCCACCCAGACGCTGGTGTCTCTTGCTGGTCTGTTTGCCATCATCACAGCTTTCCAAGGCCCTGTTCAAACATTGTGTCTTCCCGGAAGCAGTCCCTGACCCCCAGCCCCTTGCTGATGTCTCAAGAATACCACCCAGTGGCTCAGTCGGTTGAGCATCCGACTTCGGCCCAGGTCATGATCTCACGGTCTGTGGGTTCGAGCCCCGCATCGGGCTCTGTGCTGACAGCTCGGAGCCTGGAGACTGTTTCAGATTCTGTGTCTCCCTCTCTCTCTGACCCTCCTCTGTTCATGCTCTGTCTCTCTCTGTCTCAAAAATAAATAAACATAAAAAAAAAAAAAAAAAAAAGAATACCACCCAGGGCTGGCTCCACCCCGTGGAGGGTTTGGGGAATCAGTTCCTGGTGGGTTGCCTCCTGGGGTCTTGCCCAGTCCTTGACACAGGAGGCAGTCTTCATGTGACCTGACGCCCCTACCCGGAAGGGGCCCTGGGCATGGCCATCACAGGGACTGTCCACCTACAACGCAGGTGACAAAGGCCCTGGGGCTGACCTGACCCTGCCGTTGGAGTAAGGGAGGAGATAGGGGTGTCAGCTATGTCTCCAGACATTGCCAACTGTCCCTGGGGGAGAGGGGACAAAATTGCCCCTGGTGAGACCTTGTTCTACATCATGCTCTAGAGCACAAGGCCTCTGTCGGTTGACATCTGGTCGGCTGGTTGAGTTTTTTGACAAATGACCTCATTCAGGGGTTGAGGAAGTCAGAGGCCAATGGAGGCCAGTATGTTAGGGGTCCTGATGGGGAAGCTGCCGATGGCCATCTTTTATGCCAGCACCCTTGAGGCTCTGCCTCTTTTCTGAAGGTTGATTCTGACACCACATGCTGGCCCACTGGGGATTAATGAGAGGGGGCCAGAACTGACCCCCACACACACCCAGAAATCTTCACCCAGTGGGCACAGAGCTTCTCACTGCCAATCCGGTGAAAAGATTTCTCATTCCTCCGAGAGAAGTGGTTACACACACTCAGGCTCAGACACCAACCAACACTTTCACGCACAACGCACACACTCAGACTCGCCCACTCTCATTCACTCACACACATACAGTCCTTGCCATTTGCCTGGACATCAAGTTGAGTCAGGGATCGCTGAAAACAATGCCATTCATTTGAATCATACTTTTGGCTTCGCAAAGGATGCTCGTACCTAGTATTCTCAAACCTTCCCTTTTGCTTGGTGTGACCACCCTTCTGAAGCAGGCGGGCAGCTACTGTCGTTGCCAGTTGAGGAAACTGAAGCCCAGAAAGACGAAGCGGCTCATTTTAGGCAGAAAACACACACTGTCAGTCAAAAGCTGTGCCAGGACCAAACATCCTACGGTGTGCAGGGCCCCACACGGCAAAGAAATATCCAGCCCCACGTGCAATAGCACGGAGGTTGAGAAACCCTGGAGTCAGGAGGCCAGGCTTTTAGCCCCGTGTCTTCCACCAAGTTGCTGTGTGACATAAGCCAAGTTACCTCACCTCTCTGGGGGTTGGACTCAATGCTGCCTGGGCTCTCTTGTGGTCCTGGTGTAGGGACAACCTTGGCTCCTCCCCTTTGCTGTGAGAGCTGCTACTACACCCCCACCTCTTGCCCCACATCCTGACCACAGGCATCCTGCCTCTAGCACGGGTTGAACGGTCCAAAGACAGGCATGTAACCCGGGCAGGCCAGAGACCTTCCCAGAGACTCTCCATTCGGAACAAGGGACAAACGACCCCTCTCTGGAGGCCCCACCATCGGGTGTGATTCAGGAGCTGTGGCGGCTCTGTTCAGTTGACGGGAGGAAGAAGGGCATCCAAGAGAAAAGCCAACCTGCAGAGAGGCGAAGTGGAGCCCTGGAGAACCAGCAACCCTAGCAATCCAGCCCAGCCGCTCCCTGGCCTCCCTGACCTTTGGCGACGGGAACCCACTAATTTCCCTCTCGGCCTATCCCGGTCTAAACTCGGTTTCCATCACTTGCAACTAACACGCTACTGACTAACCTCCAACAGCTTTCCCTTCTCCTGATCCTACCTCCCACACTCACGCTTCCTCAGCCTCCTGTGCAGCTAGCAGTCATGACACCCAGCCTGGACAAGGAGACATGCGCAGGCATCCGCTGGTGACATCGTTTCCTTCCTACCTCGGAGGGTTGGTGCTCTGGCCTGAGCCACTGACTGATTCCAGCTGCCACTATATTTCTTATTGGGGAGAAACAAAACAAAACTCTCCCTCTTTTTAATTTTTTAAAGGTTTTATTTATTTTTGAGAGCGACAGAGACAGAGACAGAGTACAAGTGGGGAGGGGCAGAGAGAGAGGGAGACACAGAATCCGAAGCGGGCTCCAGGCTCTGAGCGGTCAGCCCAGAGCCCGACGCGGGGCTCGAACTCACAAGCTGCGAGATCATGACCTGAGTCGGAGTCAGACACTCAACTGACTGAGCCACCCAGATGCCCCCAAAACAGTCTCAATTTAAGACACTGTCATTGGGTTTCTGCTTCATTCAGCCAAAAGTGCCCCTGTCATACTGGTAAGGGTCTCCTCCAGCAGGAACGGATGGGCCTGGTGGCTGTTCACACAGGACCCTTCAACCCTGCACTGACTTTCACCTCCATCAGCCCCTCTGTCCTGCTGACTCTCCTGACATCCCTCTCCTTTCCTGACATCAAAGTTCGAGACGTCGGAACAATGAAGCTCTGGCACCACCTGACTTGGGAGAAAGCCTGGCTGGCCCGAGTCCTCAGGCCAAGTGGGGCTGGGGGAGGAAAGTGTCACTGCATAAAACTGACAAGTGAAACATCCAGTCCAGGTAATCCTCTCAGGCCGGAGAAGAAAATAACTAGCGTGATTGATGATCCTAGGATACTTGAGGCTTGGGACCAAGACTGAGCCAGGGAGCACGCGAAATATTCTCAGCTGGCAAGCAGGGTCTTTGATGGGCGGGTAGGGCCCTGAGGTCAGGACATCAGGCCAGAAATCATCCCAAAGGGCCCAGTGCCTCTTTCTGACTTGTCCTCTTGCCCCCAGTCAGGGTCAAATACACTGGTCAGGCCAATCCCCATGGACCTCACAGGCAGCCTGAAGAAGGGGGAGGCCGAGACGTGTACTAGGCAAGCCCAGTCATGAAATTTAGTTCCTGTCTGCAAAACTGGGGTCTATCAGAAAGCATTTTCACCAACCTTCACCACATGTTAATTCTGCAAATCACCTTAGAGATTGTCCGGTTCAACCCTTCATCCGAAAATAAAGACACTGGAGTCCAGAGAAGGAAAGAGTCTTGGCCCAAGGTGCCCAGTGCAGTGACAGAACCACACCAGGAGTCTGCGTCTCCTGGCTTCTCTTTTCAGCCATTCGTTACCACAGATCCCTCCCTCTCATTTATCGAATTACTTGTTGGATCCAAAATTTGTGCTAGAATGGTAATGAACCTCCTAGTCAAGGGAGAATGTGGACGTGTATCAGTTATCTCCCGCCGTGTAATAAATTAACCCACAACTTAGTGGTTTAAAACAACAAGCACTTAGGGGCGCCTGGGTGGCTCAGTCAGTTGAGCGTCTGACTTCAGCTCAGGTCATGATCTCATGGTTTGTGAGTTCGAGCCCCACAACAGGCTCTGTGCTGACAGCTCAGAGCCTGGAGCCTGCTCTGGATTCTGTGTCCCCCTCTCTCTCTGCCCCTCTCTTGCTCATCCTCTGTCTCTCTCTCTCTCTCTCTCTCTCTCTCTCTCTCTCTCTCTCAAAAATAAGTAAGCATTTAAAAAAAATCTATAAAAATAACCAGCACTTATTATCTCAACAGATCTGTGGGTCGGGAATCTGGGACCTGCTTAGCTGAGGGGTCCTGACTCGGGGTCACTCATGAGGCTGCGGTCAAGACGGAGACTAAAGACAGGTGAGGGGACGGCAGAGGGGAGAGAGTGTTTCCATCAGAGAGAGAGCAGGGAACAGCAGAGATCTCCAGCAACTCCGGGACTGCAGAGTTGACTGAGGGTGACACAAAGGTTAAGGGGTGGCCAGAGAAGTTTCAGTCTCCACGCACACTTCACTTCTTTCCAGAAGCTTCCCTAACCCTGCAAAACTCTCAGCGGGCTCTCTGGCTCCCTGTGCTCATCCATACTGCACGATTATAATTGTCTCTTGGCTTCTCTATTACTCTCATGTACCATCAGCTCAACAATATAAAATAATAATAATTAACAATGACAATGATAATAGTGATAGCTGATAATAACTGAGCTCCCACCAGATAAATGCCAGGCCTCATCCTAAGCAATTGACATAAGCAGAGGGATAACGTTTAAAAAAAAAAAAAAAAAACGACTCGTGCTTTTTCCCGTCTGTCCTTTGTGCCCCACGTGTCTCCAGTCCTGGAGACCAGGGGGATGGGACCGGCTTAGAATAAAGTCAATGGAGTTGCGGAATGAATTTTTTTTTAACTCACTGGAGGCATGCTAGTCTTGAGAATATTTTATTGTAAGGAATTAGAAGCTTGATCAAGACTTGAGGCTTTTTAGGCCAAAAGGCGGACTTGGGGTCCTAACTCTCCAAGGGGCTGGAGGCCTTGACACCCAAAGGTCACACGGGGAACTCGGTGCGGGGAGGATGCTGCTCGTGGCGGTTCTCAGCCACAGGCAGAAAGCTGAGCAGCAGGCAGAAGGAGAAAACGGGGAGCCTGACAGCGGTTTGAGGTCGCTGCTGAGGCCCCTGAGGAGGAGCCCAGCTCTCAAACAGGCTCTGAATGTGGGGAGCAGGCTGGATGGTAGAGGCCACGGAAGGCTGAGCCACCCGGCATTCTGCGGTGCGCGGCAGGAGCCCCGAGGCCCCGTGTGCACCTGTTATGTGCAGGTATGGAAAGTCGGAGGGGCACCTGAGCTGCTGGGCCGGGGGGCACCCCAAGGCAACGCGTGATGGGGGAGGGGACCGTATGCACAGGAGCCCTGAGCTCCGCCAAACAAGCCTAGAAGGCTGAGGGAAGCCAGGGGACCCGAAGTGATGAGGGACACACAGCTCAGCCCGCCTGGGCCTTGTGACCACAGGACACGGGGTCCACAGTCCTTGGAGTAAATGCTACAGGGGTAGGACTGATCCAAAGGTTACATGCGACGGACTACGCTTCGGCCAAGGGTGAGGCCAGAGGATGTGTTCAGACCTGTCCCTCTCCCAGTGCCAGGACAAAGTACACACACATACACACACACATACAAGCACACACCCGCATACACACACACACAACCATACACAAATATGCACATACACACACACACACACACACACAGCCACCACTTCCCTCTCAGGGAAAAGGGGAGGAAAAGGAGAAAGGGAAGAATCATGAACTTACCAATTTTTTACCCCAGAGTGACTACGTTTATCACCGCGCCTCTCTCCGCCTCAGGCCTCCACCTCCGGTCCCCCCGCCCTCCTTCGCCGGCTGGGCCTGCTTTCTTCCAAGCCCACATCCTCCCCTCACACCTCCTGGGCACACGCAAGCAAACGGAATGGTGGAGAACATTCTGGACAAAGAAGGAGCAGCTGGGTTCCAGATGGTTCCAACAGTGAGGGGCCATGAGACCACAGGCAGGGCAGCATGCCTCTCAGCCTCTGTCTCTACATCATAAAAAGGGGGGGTTGGGTGATGAAGTCTGTTCTGACACAATTGCCGTGAGGCTCGCGTCAGATAGTGACAGTGTCACAGCTGACTGTTTCACAAGCTCACCCCACAAGAGCCAGATACTGCTTTAAGCGTCTTCTGTCAATTGATTTGTTCCATCCTAGGAACCTCATTTCACAGGTGGGGCAACCGAGACCCGGAGGGCGTCCAGTGTCTTGCCTCAGGCCACACAGCATCAGCGACCTGCCAAGCCAATGTCTGAACCTACACTGTTGGCCGCGGGCGCTGACCCACCAGCCCCGCGCCAGGGAGCTCAGTCCTCCTGCTTCCTCATGCCCTGGGGACTCTGCTCACCTCTGCCAGCAGCCCCCATCCCTCCCACGGCTTTGGTGGTAGTAAATTGGCCCTTTGCACTTTCTGCCCCCGGGGAAGGGGCACCTGTAGAGAGCTCGGTGTAGACGACGTTTCCTGACAAGGCAGGACACTGACCCATCTGGCCCGAAGCTGGCCTAACACAGGAACAGGGTCCCTGAGGCCCCTCGGGTGTGCCAGGGGTCAGCCCTTCGGTTGTTGGGTTGTGAGGAGATACAGAAGGAAGGAGTCTCGGGCAGAAGAGGGACCAGAGCTATGGACAGGGCACTCCAGGGCTCTGGGAAACTCCTATGGTCGAATGTTTGTGTTTTTGCCACCAAAGTTCTCCCCGGGGTGAATGCTATTCAGGCCTGAAGAGCCCCCAGGCCTGACTTCCTATGGAGGTGATTATATCATGAGGGTGGAGCCCTCTTGAATGAGATTAGTGCCCTGGTGAAAGATGTTCCAGAGAGATCCCTCACGCTTTCCCCTGTGTGAGGGCATAGCATACAGGTGCTGGTTATAAAGCAGGAAGAAAGCCCTCACCAAACCATGATGGCACCTTGATCTTGGACTTCCCAGTCTCCAGAACTATAGGAAATAAAGTCTTATTATTTTTAGGCTACTCAGTCTATGGTATTTTGTTATACCCCAACAGACTCAGACAACAGCCAATACAGCAGCGTTTTAACATATCACAGTCTACAGGACCCTATGGGCACTATCAGCTGATTATTGGCTCTCTCCTATTCCGCCAACTCAGTGAAGGACAAAGCTGGCCTACTATTGTGCTCCTTTTACTCTCCCGATCAGTCCTCCCCAACTGGGCCACTCTGAGAAAAGGTGATCAAAATGTCAATGGCATCTCCTCGGCCGTCAGCTCTCCTCTGTCCTCAGCTGCCCCTCTGTCTCGGCTGAGACCTCCCAGACCAAAGTGTAATTACCCACTAGCGAGGCCAGTCTCAGTGGGTACAGCCCAGCCCTGGACTCACCCTTCCTTGGCTGGATCCCAGACTTCCAGGCCCTACCCTCCTCTCAGTGGTATGCTAGTAAATTACTCCAGGGACCTGCCATAGAACATTCACTGCTGTCTGCGGTGTGAATACGGCCGATTCCAAGCGACCAGTGGTTGAATATTAAACAATCAGCTCTCGTGAGCTGGTATGAGCCAGGTCTAGGACACTCTCGCCCAACCTGCTCAGAGGTCTGCATGTCTGGATGGGGCAGCAGGGGGTTTCTAGGACAGGACACCTTTTCCACCACTGGGTCAAACGAGGATGCGCCCTCCTTCCCCCCGCCCCACCCACTTCCAGCCCAGGACACCCTGAAGTTGACACAACTGAGGTTCTTTACCCCCTTTTCCCTATACCCAGAGAGGGAAAGAGAATAATCTGCC
Organism: Leopardus geoffroyi; assembly: GCF_018350155.1. Classification (NCBI taxonomy): domain Eukaryota; kingdom Metazoa; phylum Chordata; class Mammalia; order Carnivora; family Felidae; genus Leopardus; species Leopardus geoffroyi. Next base: position 67,274,826 of record NC_059339.1, on the reverse strand, counting down.
ACCCATCCTAGATGGTATAGATGTAGATATTTCAAATATAGATATATAAATACAGATAGAGATATATGGATATGTATACAGGTCTATAGACAGATACAGATTTTCTCTGTGACTCATATAGTTTGCCACTTAGAGTACAAACTGAGTCGATGATGATAATTATAGTTATTATCATATGAGATGAAAACCTGCATAGTCCTGGTAGAGGCATCTAGGCCATAGTCCCCAACTGTGAGCATGCTTCTGCTGGAATCGGCATTTGCAGAAAGGGTGCGTGGTTTTCTCTCCCTTTCGGGGGCTCCCTTTACCCGGACCCATTAGCAGGCAGTGAGCGCTCGAGCAGCCGCTGACACGTACAAACACTTGCCGGTGGGCCAACCGTTTGTTTGCTTTTCAGCAGTGTGAAGGTTGAGTTGAGTCATTTTGCACCCAATTACTTTGCAGTAAATTTGCCGGATGGTTCTTGTCCTGCGGTATTGATCCAGCATCTCACCTTGAGCTTGTTTATTGACACATCAAATTCAGAAGTCAGGTCCGCTCGATTGACCACTTCCCAATTAGGGCATTTGTATGATGTCACCGAGCCTCCTTGTCATGTTCCGATGAGAACCATTTGTCCCCCCAACCACCACCGCCACCCAATCGCCTGCAACTGAGTTGCCATTTTTCTCTGACCTTTCCGGAGACAGATGGCAGTCCATAAAATACATCATTAGCAACGTGTCATTTTATCTTGCCGCCGTTTCTTCACGTGAAAGGTGCTTCGTTCAACAAAAGATTCTGCAGCCCAGGTCTCCCCAGAGAGAGGCCTGAAACTGCTTCTTCGCTGGAATAGCGGATGATGGGAACAAATGCTTCCTTTCTCATCAGAGGGATGCCCTTGGCCCTGTTGGGAAAGGAGTTATTTGGGCAGTGACACAGAGCAGATGACCAGGAACAGGGGGGTGGTGACGGTAGGAGTGTCCAGAATGCAGCCAGACGTCAACAAGACAGCAAGCGCCCAGTGACGCGGTGATGCGCTCACACCCAGAGAGTCTCCTCGGCGAGACTTCCTCAGATGATTTTGTACTATTGTCTCCTAACCTGCCCGTGTGTTGGTGGGGATGAGGGTGATGGAGAAACGCAGTGTCATGAAATGTGTGCTCTTAGTACGAAACGCAGGGTCAGGAGATTCTGGCCCTTCACACAGCAAGGTGACATTATTTCCCCATTTCAGGGGCAAGTTCACGGTGCTGGTGAATGCAGGTCTCCCACTTCCTGTTATAAGGCTAGAAAGACCTAGACTGCGGGCTCCGTGATGGCAGACACCAAGGCTGGATCTTTGCCCACCTTTGCGTCCCCAGAGACTGTCACGCCGGTTCCAGAGAAGGCCCTCCTGAAAGTCCTTGTTGAATCGTGGCTGAGAGAAGTTCAACTCAGTATTAGAAGCTCATATTATGTATTAAACAGAAATCACAAATTAACAAAACACACACTGGCCAGAAATACTAAATATGTATTCTTACCCGCAGCACTGGTAACCTGCATGGATTTTTTTGGAGGCCATTAGCATAACACAGATGAGAAATATGATGGTCTGAGGTGTTCTTCCTAATGGTGGGTGGAACCAGGACTGACCCCCAAGGTCTCTGGATACCAGGTGGGGCACACTTTCTTGTGTTATGTTTGGGGTCACAGGAGCGCAGTATAAGACAGAGCGTCCTCACCTTTTTCGAGTCAAGGCAGACAGAACACGAGTCTGTTTGTAAAGCATGCGGAGGTAAGTGGTGGTGGGGGGAGGCAGTCCTAGAGGCCAGAGGTATGCATTCTGGGGATCCTGGCTGCCCCGGGGGCTGGAGGGATCAATAGCTCAGCAACCCGTAACCAATTCAAGGCACTCAGACAAGGCAGTCTGGTGTGTTATTGGAAACATGGCAATGGAGAGATTAAATCTATCCTAGTCACTCACTGTGGTCATGCAAGAGTGAACAGTGCTCAGAGGTGTCCCTGGGGGTGAATCCCCTGCCCTTCTCCTGGCCACTTCCATGCTTCTACGTGCCCTCACAAGAAGCCACCAAATCTCGGGTTAGAACAGGGCCTGAAAGGGCTAGTCATACCATTCTAGGTCCTGAAAATCAGCCTCCCCCACCCCTTAATTTTTAAGACCTATGGCAACATCGTCCCCAATTAAGCACTCAGACAAATCACTGGCTGTGGAAGCACACTGTCTTGCTTTCAACTCTCTTACTGAAAGTAGAGTCTGATGCAACTCGGACAAGTCTTGTCCTCAGCGGGATGGGAAAATGGATGATCAGGGCCGTTACTGACCACAGGCAACCAGGAGTTACGGAAGGGGGTAGAGTGGTTAACACAGAGTGGTTGGGCCCTCACTAGAAATGCCATTTTGGTATAAGACACTTCTAATTCAACACAAGTTTGCTTTTTCCTTTTAGCATGCTTGTTAAAAGAGGAACATAGAAAATATATAGGGCATGGTAGCTGTTCACCAGGGGCTTCGAATCTACGTAGGAAGATGAGGAACCTTGAGGAAGCAAAGAGAACAATATGGGCGACAAACAATATAATGTAAACATAAGGAAACAGAGTGTCTCGGAAGGTGGTACACATAGCAATTACCATCAGTCGTCAGTAGAGATGAGTATGAACCGGATTATTAAGAGGTTGTGTGGAGACAAGACTTAGCAGATGGTAAGAATCGGGTTATTTCCGCTTCATCTTTGTGCCTGAGAAGGACCTGAAATTGGATGTCCAAAGCCTGCGAAGAATTTGGACAAGTAGTTTCACTCTGGGAAGTTCTTCAAGCCCTAGGATGTGACCCACCAGTGATGATGAGATCAGTTTAATAGGGTTTTACCAGAATGTTTGTAAATGACAGAGAAGAGAAGAGAAGAGAAGAGAAGAGAAGAATAGAATAGAATAGAATAGAACTGGACTATAGCCGAGAGCCTCTGTTGTGTGGTGAGGAGAACCATCCATAATACAACACTTTTGTTTCCCATGCGGAAGGAGGTTGGGGAAAGTGGACTTTACTGGGTCCCCATATAAAATGCATTTCTCCCTGTAAATCATAGTCAAAAGAATCTAAAAGAGACTGTTGTGGGACATCGTTACTTTCCTTTATCCTTTTCTTTTATCAGAAGAGATACCATCTATCCAAATCCCTGGCCAGTCCAATGCAATGCAATCCAACAAACTTCTTTTTTTTTTATTTTTTATTTATTTTTTTTTTTTCAACGTTTTTATTTTTATTTTTGGGACAGAGAGAGACAGAGCATGAACGGGGGAGGGGCAGAGAGAGAGGGAGACACAGAATCGGAAACAGGCTCCAGGCTCTGAGCCATCAGCCCAGAGCCCGATGCGGGGCTCGAACTCACGGACCGCGAGATCGTGACCTGGCTGAAGTCGGACGCTCAACCGACTGCGCCACCCAGGCGCCCCTTTTTTTTTATTTTTTAATGTTTTTTTTTTTTTTTGAGAGAGAGAGACATAGCATGACTGGGGGAGAGGCAGAGAGAGAAAGAGTGAGAGAGAGAGAAAGGGGGGGGGGGGGGAGACACAGTATCCGAAGCAAGCTCCAGGCTCTGAGCTGTCATCACAGAGCCAGACACGGGGCTCGAACCCATGAACCATGAGATCATGACCTGAGCCGAAGTCGGCCGCTCAACCGACTGAGCCACCCGGGCGCCCCTAATCCAACAAACTTCTTACTGGGCACCTATGTGCCAGGACTGTGAGGAATATGAAGCAATTAGACACTACACATGACATTAAGGAATTAGTCCAGATTCGGCACTCAGCACCTACCATGTGCCATTTACTGTGTCGTGTGCTGGGAACACACCCTTGAACAGGAGAGCCACGAGTCAGTGCGCAGGGACTCCCCGAGGGTCAAGTGGGGAGACCAGCGGATGGGCAAGTATGCTAGCCTAGGTGGGAGTGCAGGGTTAGGGAAAGGGCTGGTGTGGCCGGAGGAAGGAGGGTAGTTAGGACTGACTTGCCTTAGCCATGACCTGAAGGGTGAGAAGGTAGTGACATAGGCAAAGGAGAGGAGTTCTAGGCAGAGGGAGGTCCAGAGCTAAGTAGGGTAAAAGATTTGTCCTGACTTGTCCAGGATTTTCCTGGTTTGGGCACTGAAAGTTCCACATTCCAGGAAATCCCTCGGTCAGGCAATCTGGGATGGTTTGTCATCTTAGAAGTAAGAGAAAGTGTGGAATGCCCTGGAAACTGAGACTGATTCAAGTTTAAGACCAGCGTCATAAGAAAGGTATCTTTGTCTAAAATCTAAAAGTTGATCCTAAGACATCAGATTCAAATATTGAGTTTGTTTATTGCCACATCAATTCAGTTGTTTGGATTTTTTTTTAAGTGATGCTACTTTAGTTTTTTTTTTTTTTTTTTTTTTAACTAATGTTTATTTCTAACTCAAGTGCATGCTTAAAGCTTAAACCAGGGGGTTGGGAAAGCAGACAGGTAACATAAATAAGAGACCGTCAACCAGAAGAGGACAGCAACAACGGAGGATGCATGCCATTCCCAAGAGGGGCAAGCCTTACCCAGCCCCAGCCGGCTGTAGGCCTGAGGGAGTGTTGCCAAATGTCCTGATATTTCAAAAGCCCCAAATTGGGATTTTATGTGCTGTCTCCTAATGTTAAAATATTAGTGATAAATTCAAGATTAAAAAAAAAAAAATACAGTGGCAAGTAAAACATTCTTTAACTGTGGGTTTTCACCTCTAACATTATCATTCATGGCACCTGGTCAATGGAACTACCGCCCCCTTATGGCAGCATGGTCAAATTGCAGGGTATTCTCTTTCACGGGTAACAAACCTTTTTTGTTAGAGTACCCTAGAGTTAAAGTCTTTGGTGAACCTGGAAAAAGGGGAGCCTTGGAGAGCAGGAGTGGGACCTGAAAAAGAAAGAAGGGCTGAGTAGAAAGCATCAAAATCCAAGCTTGGCTAATATCCCACATTGGGACAGGCTGACCCAGGCTTCGCGACGGAGAATCAAACTCAGCCAGCAATTGATCTTGGGTTGGGCCTTGAATATGACATTGCAGCATGAAAGTGGCTGTCTTGCTGGCTGATTTATAAAACGCCAAAGAAAAGTCCTCAGGGTAGAATCCTTGGCCCACCCTTAACCAAGGCAGCCTGCGTCCCACCAGCAGCAAGGCCAAGTGCATGCACACACCAGGTACATGTGTGCATACAAGCACATACACACACATTAGACCGCGAGTCAGCAGTCCTGGGCCGCCTTCCCAATCTGTCACTGACTTCTGGATAAAATGGTGCAGACATACTTCTCTCTGGCCTCAGTTTCCTTCTCTAGAAAATGAGGGGGTGGGAGGAAATTACATGCCCTTGTCATCCCCCCATGATTCTCTATAAAGTCATGCTAGGGTGCAAGCTAACTGGTAGAGGATGTTTTCTGGAAGCAGGGTTTCATAAAGCAGAAACCGTACACAGGACAGTGACCAGCTGCAAGGAGAGCGTGGGTCCACGGAGGGGGGAGCAGACCAGGACAGGGGCAGGAGGTGAAGGTTCTGGAAACCACCTTCCCTTCCGCCCAGGGCTGACACTGGCTGCGAAGTGTCTGTTATATTCGTCTCCTACTGAATTGCCACCTCTCTTCCTCCCCTCACCTCCTCACAGCAAATGCTCTGTGTGCAAACCACTGTGCCGGGGGCTGGGCAGAGCTGCCTTTGCCTCAGTTGTTCCTGATGCTTTGGAATGCCTCCCGCCCACCCGCTCAGGGAGAGATTGAGGCTCTGGGAAGCTGTTCTCAGATTCAGAACAGGAAAGAATTTCCTACCAGAGAGGTGGGAGGGTACAGCGGTCAAGAGCAAGGCCTTTGATGCCATGTGGTCCTGGGTTTAAGTCTCAGCTCTGTTCCTTGGGCACATCACCTAATCTCTCTGGGCCTCGCTTTTCTCATCTGTAAAATGGGAATAATAGTCATATCTGTCCCGTAGGACTGTTGTGAGAGATACGCAAAATAATCCCGGCATAGCAGGAACTGTCAGTGCCTACCTAACATCTAGTTTCTCCTCCCTTTCTAACAGAATCCCCGTTTTGGTGGGGGCTCATTAAGCCTAGCTAAATAAACGAAATTTCCCAGCTCCCCTGGAGCCGAGGATTGCTGGAGAGTGACATAGAAGTGGAAACCCCGTGGGGAATTCTGGGAATGTCTGCTTGCCTAATAGAGTCTTGCTTTCTTTTTTCTACCTTGGTGTTTCTTCCTGCTGAGAACACAGGTGATGGCTGGAACTGTGACCACATCGCAGGCCTGAGGGAAAGGCCAAGGAGGTAGGCGAGACCTTGGCTCTAACTCACACAACCAACAACTTACACCCAAGCCCCCTGTTTAAAACCGCTATTTCATTTCAGTCGCCCTTACTTGCGTTTTCCAGTTCATGCGTCTGAGCCTAATGCCCAGTTGGCACAGTGTTTAGCTCAGTGCCATGCACACAGTCAGCACTTACACGGGATGGATCTCTGGGGGCCCACTGCAGGGTGCCTTGTGGCGCTAAGGTCACCAGATGGGACTCTAGCATGACATAGTGGTCTAAGACCCTGCCACTCTTTAATCTGTGGAGGCTTCGATAAGTCCTCTCCAGCCTTCAGTTTCCCGTTTAGGGGTTGGGCCAGAGGTAGGAAGCTCCTTCCAACTCTAACCTTCCAAGGACATCCAGGTCCGCCATCTGGCCCCTCTCGTGCCCTATGCTCCTAGACCTCCCCCAAAGCCCCCCACCCCCACCCCCACCCAGCCCCCTGCAAGATTTCCCGAGGTCCTGAGACACCTCCAGAGAAGCGAACTGTTTATTTTTATTTATTTTTTTTTTCAACGTTTATTTATTTTTGGGACAGAGAGAGACAGAGCATGAACGGGGGAGGGGCAGAGAGAGAGGGAAGCACAGAATCGGAAACAGGCTCCAGGCTCTGAGCCATCAGCCCAGAGCCTGACGCGGGGCTCGAACTCACGGACCGCGAGATCGTGACCTGGCTGAAGTCGGACGCTTAACCGACTGCGCCACCCAGGCGCCCCGAAGCGAACTGTTTAAATAGAAGGCCAGTGCCGCCTTAGTTAGCACTGCCACCTGGTTTAAATAAGAAAACAATACCAAGAGGAACATAAAACCTAACGGAATCAGTAAGTCAGGAAGTAATTTTGGTAACCTTTCACATTAAGAGAGCACGAATACTCTATGAAGAGCTGATAAGTCCATTTCCCTTTTTCTTAAATTTATGCTAGGATGCGCGGAGGCATGAATAACTGCCCGAGCTGCCGCTCTTCAAGTGCTTCCTCGCAAGTTGTAGTATCACCTTTTAACTAGTTCACAATCCTTCTGACAGGTCTCTGCATCTTGGAATAATTTACTTTGCAAGCAACCTCGATGAATCCTGTCTTCGTTATTATTAAAGTATTTATAAGTGCTGCTTTCATTTCGCTGTCTCCTCTGCTTCCTTGCAGCATATTGACCAAAACCAAGAGTGCCTAGGGCAGTGCTTCTCCTTTGTTCCTTGGGTGCATTTTAACCAAAAGAGCGCCGGTGGAGTAAACGGCCTCTAAGCCCACGTTACAGCCCCATCCCCCCACGTCCTCCTGGTGCTGAGCTTCGGGGTTTCTCTGCCAGCCTGCCCGGCCTGCGTGGGTTGGCTAAGAGGCTAGGGGCTCCCCCCTCGACCTATCTGGCACAGGGGGAAAGAGAAGTGATATTTTTTGAAGGCCCACCCTTTGTTCCAGCTGCCCTAGCAAATAGTTGTTGAATGATTAGCATGCACCGGACACCTCTCTGGCGACTCTTCGGGCATCGTCTCACCGGATTTTCTCAGTAATAATTTCGAACACTGACCCAGCACTTGTAACACGCCGGGCCACGCTCTAAGCGCTTTGTGTATATTAACTCACTCAACCCTCGCAACAGAGATTGGCGTTACAGATTGGTACCTAACATGATGCCCATTTTAAAGATGTTGGAATTGAGGCACAGAGAGGTCAAGTGGATGGCCCAAGGTCACACGGGTGGGAGATGACCGAGCTGAGACTCACACCCACGTGGTCTAGTTTCAGAGGCCACACGTTTCACCACCAACCTACCCGTTGATAACCAGGTGAGGTGGGCGCTCTCTTCAGCCCATTTCTCAGACGGGGCAACGGCCACATTCAGAGGGTAAATTAAATGATTCTCCCCAATTCTCAAAGCTAGCGTGTAACAGAGCAAGGATTCGATTCACACTCATGCGATCTGACGGGGCTCTGAGCCACCACCCGTAGTGCTGTCTACATCATCTCACCACACTCCATACGTTAGACGTTGCTGTTCCCATTTCACAGATGAGGAAACTGAGCACGACAGGTTGTGTAATCTGACGAAAGACCGCATGATTGTCAAGCGTCAGAGCTGGGATTCAAGCCGGGGCTCCCCGGCTCTTTCAATCAGAGCATAACAGAAGAGAGGAGGAACATGTTTAATTTCAGGAAGCTTGGCTCGGGGCCCCCGCGTTCCATTCACCCCACCCCTTTCACTCCAGGCTCAGATGCCAGTTTAAGTGCCCAGAGCTCTGCCAGCTTTTGACATCTCTGTCCTGATGGAAGGGAGCAAGGCAAGGGAGGCTTCTGGGATACCATGAGGATGATGACATAGGGACCGGGGACACTCACTTGGGAATTTCTCCCTGTGGCCCTCTGAACGCATGTATACCTCCTATTGCCCCCATACCGGGTGTCTGTCACACCCTCCACTTTCTCCAGGGCCTTGGTCACACGCACCAGGGAAGGAAGAGAAGCAAGCTATTTTGATGTCCACAGAAAGCCTTTGGGCTGAATTTTCAGCTGGACGATGAGTAAGTAGAAAATCAAATTAACACTCACACCAACAGGGGTCTGAAGCCACGGAAGACAGAAGATAGGAGAATCTCCTCAGGGAATCTTGAGGCCTTCAGATGATTTAATAAAGTCCTACACTGAAGCAAGAAGATGCACGGAGAGCCTTTTTAGAGGCTCTTCCTGTTCTGTATCTTCATGCTTCAGCGAGAGCCGGCTTTAAGAAGGAGTTGTTCCCCCAAAATGCTAACATTCAGTCCCGAAGGAAGCACGCTTTCAAGAGCAAGAGAATGTAAGTGACACTTTCGAGACCAGCAGAGTGGACCCTTGTCACGTGAGCAGTGTTATGTGAGAAGTGCCTTTTCGTGCACCCTGATTGCATAGGAGAGGAGAGGAAAAGGAAAGAGAAAACCTTAGGAACTGTTCCTCAGAGCAAGACTCTTCCTTAGAAGAATGTCACTAATGCTAACAACAAAACATTAGGTCTAATGCAAAACCCAGAGCTGAGGGACAGTCCCCAGATTCCAGGACCAGACGCTTTTGTGAATTGTTGTCAAATAAAGAGGCGCCGGTGAAATGAAGACTTTTGATACGCACGGAGCGTTGGGCTAAGCGTGGAGGTCCAAGGAGTCAAGGAGGCTGTGAATGAGATGTGTGGATACGGGACAATCTTTTAGGGCTGCTCAGATAAGTCATTACTGAGTTGAAATGGCTGCTCGATCCTCTACAGACTGAAGACATCCGCCCCATGGAATGTGCCAGAGCAGGCACAGACCGACCAATTTATCCATTTAACAGTCACAACCTAGAAGAACACCAAGGTCTCAGGCTGAGTTGAAAGACATGAACAAGATGTCATGCTGTCCCCAAGGAGCTCTGGCCTAGTAAGCGAGACGGTTGATTATACATACAGGGAAACTAGAAATAATTTTTCTTGTAGCTCAAACACACACACACACACACACACACACACACACATGCACACACACACACACACACACACACACACCTCGCAGTAAGCGTTATTCCAGGAGCTAGAGAGATGCCCTGACCCTAAGCCCACATCTTGCAGATGCCATTTGGACAAAGGAGATCTGATGCCCCAAATCAGGCAGTGATCCCTAGCCCTGCGTCCCCGCTTCTAGGGTCCCCAGGCCCAGCCCCCAAGTCCCCTGGACCAAATGGCTTGCATGGCCTGTCACTTGCTCATGGAGCTTCCTTTCCTGCAACCACACAAATAAAAGTGGACAGAAAGCCGGTGCCATCTTGTTGGCTGCTATCAGATTTATGACATGTCAAGTGTAAATAGCATGTGTAAGGCTTACAATGGAGGCGGCACAGAAATTCATTTCTCAAGCCCGTCAAGGCTCTGAGCCCCCCAGCCCCTCCCTGCTGGGACCCGGAGAACGATTTCATGAAATCCTGATCCCGAGAAAAGGCCTCCCTGGATCTCCACAGTCAATTCTGCTTCTGTCTCTGTCTCTTTTCTCTTTCCCTCAAGTCCCGAAAAATACCAAAATAGCATAAATGCCACTTACCATTACCCAATAAATACCAATTAACCTTTATGCAAGTCTGCTGTGCATAAGCCCTAACCTGGTTCCCGGGGCTGAATTATTAATCCCTTGCAAACAAACCACCGGCAGGCCACACACTGCCTTCTTGCCACCCAGCTGACGTAGCTGGCTCTAATTGAGGCTTGCTCCGCCCACCTTTTGTGTCGTTCTTCATTGGGATGTGAGAATGTTTTCTCTACCTTCCCTTCCCCATTCATCAGCAAATTAAACTGCTCAGTCGCCCCCAGCTTCTCCCAATAATAGAGGCAGCTTGGACTCGACCCATTAAAGGAGAGAACCCAGAAAGACTTGCTACGGTACCCAGCAAGTCTCATTTTGATAATGGATTGGTAAGACGAGCATTTGGGTTGCAAAGTAGCTTTGGTCAGGTTTCCATTTTGCAGCAAACCCCCAAATTAAAAATCACCTCCAGGGGATAATTCTTTTGCAAATAATATGAGCCGGGCTATTTCTGTTTTTGTCAGGCACACTGTCACTCCAGGCTGGTGTCTCATATGTTATTCTGGCTGCAGAAGAAAGGCCCATAATAATAGCACTGGCAACAGAAATGATGGCGAGAATAGGATTGTCCATTTACAAGCACGAAACAAGGTGAAAACCCCACTCCTCCACGAAAACTTGAAGCCCACTTTAAACAAGAGCGAACAACATAGAGTCCCCAAAGCCGGGTGGTTTAATCCACGATGAGGCAGGCAGCACTGGGGGTGCTGGGTTAGGCTGTGGGCAGACCTGAGTTAGTCTAGAATCACCTAGGAAGCAGGGGCCCCGAACTCTTAAAAATGAACAAATGCCGGGGCGCCTGGGTGGCGCAGTCGGTTAAGCGTCCGACTTCAGCCAGGTCACGATCTCGCGGTCCGTGAGTTCGAGCCCCGCGTCGGGCTCTGGGCTGATGGCTCAGAGCCTGGAGCCTGTTTCCGATTCTGTGTCTCCCTCTCTCTCTGCCCCTCCCCCGTTCATGCTCTGTCTCTCTCTGTCTCAAAAATGAATAAAACATTAAAAAAAAAAAAAATTAAAAAAAAAAAAAAAAAATGAACAAATGCCATTCAGCCACCTAATTATCTTATGCTTGAGTCACCGTGAATCATGGCCAGACACTCAATTTCTCTTTGTCCATATCACACACTTCTCCACCTTTGCCAAATGGATCTCTCCTCCTCAGCCTTAAAGACTCAGCTCCAATGTCTCCTCTTCCAGGAAGCCCTCCCGGATTTTGGCCAGATTTTTATCCCCCTCCTATCTTGTATCCCCAATATAAGCATTTTATAATGTTTAAATAGCACAGTCGCAAGGTTGGCTGACTTTTTGGTCTCTCCCACTAAAGTTCAAGTTCTTTGAGAACTGAATACACAGCTTACTCCTCTTTTAATCCCCAGCAGCTAGCACACTGCTTGGCACATAACAGGTGCTCAGCAAATGTTTGTTGAATGAATAGATATGTCAAAATATGAAACTACAGGAGATGAAACAGAGAGCTGAACTTAAAAGGACTAATTATGCTGGAATCAATCTGCAAATGCAGTGATTTATTTATTCAACATGGTCTTCCTAAGCGCCTGCCATGTACTCAGCCTATGTTAAGTGCATAAAGGTGGTAGGAGGAAAGGAGAGAATCCCTCTTTCAAGAAGCTTATCGTCAGGGGCGCCTGGGTGGCTCAGTTGGCTAAGCGTCCAACTTGGGCTCAGGTCATGATCTCACGGTTCGTGAGTTCGAGCCCCGCATCAGGCTCTGTGCTGACAGCTCAGAGCCTGGAGCCTGCTTCGGATCCTGTGTCTCCCTCTCTCTCTGTCCCTCCCCCCCCGTCCCTCCCCCACTCGTACTCTGTCTCTCAGAAATGAATAAACGTTAAAAAAAAAATTAAACAAAGAAAACAAAATGTGAAAGGCAAAAACCGTAAGGAAATATCTGGCAAATAGGACTCCCTTTAAACAAACACATACCCTGACCAAAGTGAAAAGGGTCTGCACTGCGAGAGAAGACATCTGCAGGCATCACAGTGAAAAAGAGGAGAGCAGTCGGAGTAGAACTCTTACAAATCTATTAGAAAAAGACAGCTCGGTAGGAGGAGGATCCAAGTATATGAAATGCAATTCACAAAAGTGGAGAATGATTGATAACCTTATGAGAAGATGTCCGATCTAACTAAAAATCAGAAACATGTCCACTAAAAATGGCATGAATTACCAGTTCCTACCCATCAGATCGAGAAAAACGGAAAAGCCTGATAAAACCTAGTTTCGTCAAAGATGGGCTGCCACGGGGACTCACATGCTGCGTATAGAAGGTAAACTGGTACAGCTTTTGGGGAGGACACTTGGGCACCAATTAGTAAACCTGAAGCTGTGCATACTTAAAACTCAGCAATTCCTCTCCCCCTATCTACCAGGAGAGATAGACAGGCATATTCCTTGCAGCGTTATTTGTTATAAACAAATATTAGAAATAACGTCAGTGACTGTGATCACTAGACTGGAAAAACATACTGTAGTAACATAACAGAGCAACATAATGTCGTGTATGGGGTAGTATTACTATAGGATAGGACAGTAACATAATCATACAGTGGACTCCTATGCAGCAGTTAAAACCAATTCCCTAGGTCTACGTGTAGCGAGCACAGCCAAGTCTCAAAAATGCCACGCCGAGGAAAAACAGCAAGTTGCAGCATTGCGTACGCTGGGTCATGACATTGATGCAAAGTTTAGCACAAAGCAATGCTCCCTTGTCATGGATGGATAATGCCGCAAAGTGTCGAAACTGGACAGCATAGGAGTTACCTCTGGGAGCGAGGGACAGGGACCCAGTGTGGAGGGATGTGGGAACAAAGGGGGCCTCAACTATATGGTAACATTTAATTTGCTAAAAAAAAAAAAAAAAAGAAAGAAAATTGGAAATAAAACGTTTGTCACACCTCGGTAGCGGACACGGGAGAGTCGGCTATATTTTGCCCTGTACCTTCCTCATTTACATGAAATATTTCATAATAAAGGGTTTTTAGAGTAGGTTGGCTTAAAGTCCCTTCGGGGGCACCTGGGTGGCTCAGTGGGTAAAGTGTCCAACTCTCGGTTCCAGCTCAGGTTGTGAGCTCACGGTTTGTGAGTCTGAGCCCGCGCCTCGGGCTCTGTGCTGACAGCTCAGAGCCTGCTTGGGATTCACTCTCCCCTCTCTCTCTGCCACTACCCTGCCCATGCTCTCTCTCTCTCTCTCTCAAAATAAATAAACTTTATTTTTTTTATTTTATTTTATTTTATTTTTTAAGTTTATTTATTTTTGGGACAGAGAGAGACAGAGCATGAACGGGGGAGGGGCAGAGAGAGAGGGAGACACAGAATCGGAAACAGGCTCCAGGCTCTGAGCCATCAGCCCAGAGCCCGATGCGGGGCTCGAACTCATGGACTGCGAGATCGTGACCTGGCTGAAGTCGGACGCTTAACCGACTGCGCCACCCAGGCGCCCCAAAATAAATAAACTTTAAAAAACAAAAAAGGAAGAAACGCATTTTTAAATAAATAAATAAATAAATGAATGAATGAATAAATAAATAAATAAATAAAATGTCCCTTCTGATTCTCAAGGTCCATGATCAGGAACAGCTCAAGGACAAATAAAGGTCAACGGTTGTGCTCGGTCTGTGTGAGAAGCCAGCAGAGCACCAGCAGCCCGTGTCTGGTCAAATCCAAGTGGATTTCGGAATCGGCGCTCCAGGAGGACCGAAGAGGGGAGGGCAGTGCCGCAGGCGCGTCCCCAAGGCCTCGAGATGAGGTGGCTGATGAAAGGGCCGCAGCCCCGTGCTGGGCTGGGCTCCCAACCTGCTCCCGCAAGAACCCTTGTTGTACCACCGCTAACACCCATTCACAGCGGGACATGTGCCAGGTTACTTTCAACGTCTGATGCCTTGATTTTTACATCGGCAGATTAAGAACAACGGCAGCTTCTCGCAGGGCTGCTGGAGAAATATAGTAATCCATACGAACGTGTCCAGTCCAGAGCCTGTGGCCGCGGTCAGGGGCAGGACCTGGCCCAGCTTGTGGCCAAGGTGAGCTGGAGGCTGGAGGCTGGGCGGGCCCTGTGAGGTGGGCAGTCTGGGGAAGCTGGGAGGTCTCATCAGGGAGGAGAGCAAAGTCTGTGCTGTGGGAGCTCTGCTGGGGCTCCGTGGGGCAGACTGCTTGGCTCCAGAAGGAAAGAGATGACCGCAGCCCACAGAGGCATATGGAACACAGGGTGTGGTTCCCTGGCTAATTCAGGCTCTTTACCCAGGATCCCTCACTGCCCGTCAATGGTCATTGTTACCACTTAGGAAAAGCTGGGGTCTTTGGGGAATCATGGGGGGTGAGGGAGGGATAATGCCCTGGCTGTGTGGCCTTAGGTGAGTCACTGCACCTCTCTGGGCTGCCACGTTCTCATTTATGAAAGGAGGCATGTGCTATCTCCTGGGAAGAGTATGAGACTCACAGGAGTAAGGAAGCCTTGGTCCTATCCAGCCTGGCCTTTAGCTGTGAGACTTCAGGGAAGTCTCCGCTTCCCAGTCCTCAGTTTCCTCCTCTGTAAAATGACAGGTGTGAACATGATGCTCTCCAAGGCCCTCTCGAGCTCCAGGGCAGTCGCATGCGCACACACAGGCAGGTGGTGCCAAGTTCAACCCAGAACAGGGCGTAGGGCAAACCGAGCCACCTGGAGTATTGGAATCCCATATCCAAGATTTAAATTTTGTTTTTTTAAAAGCGGCCACATGCACCTGAGCAGAGCCACTCCTCCAGGGTGCCTGCCTACACAGCAGGATGAGGGAAGGCACTGAGCAGGCTCCTCCCCTCAAGAAAGCACAGTCACCCCAAGCCCTGACCTGCGGCAACGCCCAAGACCTCGCCACTCACCTGCTGTTCCATTAGGCCTCAAAGGTTTTCCCATTTTGCAGATTTCCACTGAAAATGCCACATCTAAAGCAAAGCCAACCCTGGGGGCATTACCTCTTCAGCTTGGTCCCCAGCTTCACAACTGGCTGCAAGCAAAACCCTAGGAGGATAGGTTATAGATGGGGCTGGATTGGAGCGATCGTGGAAAAGGACGAGTGTCCCAAAAGCAAACCCCTCCTCACGCAGGTCAGCGAGTGACCACCGCCTGGGACCGTCTCTGTGGCTGGCCTAATGGGAAGGAGTCACTGCTCCCTTATACGGCAATGGCCCAGGGGGTTAGGTTGCTTTTTCAGCCTGGTAATTAGGACCTAGAGACCCAGAGGGATGGGCTGCCCAAGGTCCCAGGGCAGGTTCAGGGCAGGGCCTCAACCAGAGTGAAAATAATGACAACAGCTGCTCTTTCTTACGGAATCCCTGCAAAGGCCAAACCCCCCTGTTCAAAGTTTTTCACCCTCACAACACCTATCAAGCGGGGACTATTCAGAGCCTCCTCTTAGAGACGAAGAAACTGAGGCACAGCTGCAGGGACACCGGGTCCCTGGCCTCCTGCCCCCAGGTGCCCCCTCTACGGTGACCTGCCTAAGGCTGGCCCTGCTCCCTGGTCCCAGCTCGGGGCCTCGTCTCCAGTGCACCAAGCCCTCGGGTCCGACAGGCTCTGGGGGCTGCCCTTCTCCGCTCCTCACCCCTTCTCACTGAGAAAGGGAGACACTGCGACAGAAACGATGTCAGAGAAAGTGACTAATGGAGGCTGACCCTGGGTCAGGGCAAATGTGGGCTGACTCCCTACGGAATCAGCCCGCCTCCCTCATCCTGACACAGCCCCAGGGTGGGAACAGCACCCAGGGCACGTCTCCTGGGGCCACCCCACACACACTGCGGCAACTGGGCAGAGCCTGTCCTGCCCCACCTCCGGGGCACAGTCCCCACTCCCGCCAGAGCCCCTCAGCTGGCCAAGCCATCCTTCAGACCCAGATGACACACGCTCCCCCCGTGCTGGTGACAGGCGCCCAGCTGGAAAAATGATGGACTACGTGGTGGGGGCAAAGTGCGGGTTTTCCTTCATCAGACTGGCAGCTGCAGCTAAGGCTGGGGCGACAGCGGCAGTCCAGCCTCACACGGGTGTGCGTGCACCCACACTTGTGCACCCCTGCGTTCACACACACGCACACACGTATGCGCAATTGCTCACACGCCCACGGCATCCGGGCTGCGTGGATGGGACCCAGGAAGACAGAGGTAAGCACCGGCTCTCAGGGAAGGTTCCGCCCACCACTGCCTCTCTCTGGAAGACGAGTAGAGACAACAGCAAAGGTTTCTGCATGGATCGCGCCCTCCGGTTGGCAAAGCGCATCCACACCCGCGGGATCAGCAGATAAGCGAGGGAGAAGACTGGCGCTGGAGAGTCACTTTCAGGCTGGGCGACAACGAAGACAGGCAAGCTACTTAACCTCTCTGTGCCTCTGCTTTCCTGTCTGCAAAACAAGACTAATTATAGCACCTGATGAAAGCCTCGGGTCATCGAGGAATTAGGGCAGCTCCACTGGAAGCCCAGAAGAGACCATTCAGCTCTGTCCCTACCGCACCGCCCACCCCCCCGGCCACTTCAGCTGCTGATGGCTGCGGCTTCCCAACTGCCCAGGACTCTGGGCCACCTGGGTGAATTCCTGGGCAAGGTGACCCAGTGTGGGAGGGGGAGAGACCACGGCAAGCCGTGTGCCACACACGCGTGCACCACACAAGCATGGCCACCGAGGTGTGTGTCCTGTGTTCTCTCTAATGGGCTTGGTGCTTGGCTGAATCTCCAGCCCTCCGTGAAGGCTCCTGGGATAGGACTGGCAAGAAACGAGGCCGAGAAACAAACCCAAAGCCCTCTCCAGACAGCCAGCGAGAGCACGCGGTGCAAAGGTCAGCATGGAGTAGTTAGCACGTGCTCGTCCCTCCCAATGTTCATGCAGCAGATTCGGTTAACAACCCCTAATCGCCCTGCCCGGCTCCGGGATGGGTAGTACAGGGTAGGTGGGAGCTGGGGGGCGGGGGGGACACGGCTCAGGCAGACCCTGGACCTAGACAAAGGAGACAGAGATATTCCCACAGTGCCTGAATTCCACTATCAGGGAAAGCCGTTGTGTCCAAGTGAGTCTTGTCTATACATCATGGAGAAATCCCGCTCCTCTCTCTGGAATGGTGCCCTTTTTGATCCACTTGTCTATGCAGACAGAGTCTCAGAGTTGTCCAAATTGGATGGGACTTTGGAGAGCTTCTAGTCCTTCCATCTTCAAACAAATTTTAAGTCAGCATGTAAAATACAAGTGAAAAAGACACATGAGGCTGGGACAGGAGGGAGTAAGGAGGGGCCAACCCCAGCATCCTTGATGTGCCAGCCAGCATTTATGGCATGATAAATGATATAACAAAGATAAGTACAACGTAAAGTGGGAGCAGTCACACAAAAACACCCAAGCTGTCCGTGAGGGTCACGGAAGGGACCGCCAAAAGAGAGAGAGAGAGAGAGAGAGAGCTTCTCAGCTGAGACTGCATTGGTTAGAAGGTGTCTGCTGAGTGGATGAGAATGGGAGAGGGTAAGCCTGGCAGAGGGAGAAGCATGTGCAAAGGCCCAGAGGCAGGACAGGGTGCCATGTTTAGAAGCTACCAACAGCTGAGGTATTCCCAGAGCACAAAAGCCAAAGGGGGTGTGATGGCTAATTTCATGGGTCAAACTGGGAGGGTGTCTGGGGGATGTGATTAATCTTCAAGTTAGAAACCTTTGGGTAAAACAGATTGTCCTTATTGTGACCTCGTCCAATGAATTGAAGGCCTGAATAGAACAAAAACACTGACCTCCCCAAGCAAGAGGGAGTTCTCCAATGACTGCCTGCAGACTTCCTCTGCACCATCAGCTCTCCTAGGTCTCCAGGCTACCAGCCCACACTGCAGATTTTGGACTCACCAGCTTCCACAATCATATGAACCAATTCCATACACACACACACACACACACACACACACACACAGCCTATTGGTTGGGTTCTCTGGAGAACCCTCAATAATTGAGGGGTAGGTGAGGGGAATATAGAAGCTGAGGTTGAACAGATTGACAGGGACCAAATCGTGAAGAGGCTTGGGTGCCATTCAAGGCCATTCGGAGTTTATTCTGTAGAAAACGGGGAATCACTGGAGACGTTAGAGCAAGAGAGGGACCCTACCTGTGTGTCGCACCATATTTAGAGGCACAGGGGGGACGCCCGGCAGACCAAAACGTACTGTGGGCGTCCTGCATGTGACAGGCACTATGCTAGGGGCTCCAGATGAGAGGGTCAAAGCCAGCAGCAAGGAGACAGGACAAGTGCCTGGATGTGCTAGGGCTGGAAGGGGAAAAGGGCTCCCAGGTCGCTCACCTGGGCGGTTGTATAAGGCCAGGAACTGATGCTGTTTCCATCCTTAGGACCTGGCCCTGTGTCTGCATATATTCGTGGAATCAAGAATGAATAGAGAAAGAAAAGTAGGACGCTGGGCCCAGCACAACCCTGTAAGCAGACGGGCCCTTCACTCAATTCAGATATTTGTTGGCTGGCTGGCTGATGAACGACCCCAGGACACTGGATGCCCCAGGGTCACTGGCACTGACCCCGTGTGCCCCCAGCCCAAATGAAGTACCACCAGTGGAAGCAGAAGTGGTCAAGGGCACATCCAGGTTTCAGGAAGGCTGCCTTCCCGCCCTCCCTCCCTTGGCTGGACGCATGAAACCCCACGTTTAGAATTCAACACCCTTAAGCCTTCATTGCAGTGCGACTAAAGCAAAATCCCACAGGCAAGGAGCCCTCTCTAAGCTGCTCTGTCGTTTACTCCCTGTGCCGGAGAGCAGGAAGGGGCGAGGAGAAGGGACGTAGGAGCAGGTCTGAGGGACAGCAGGGCAGAGGAAGGGAGGCTGAGTGCCCCAGACCAGCCTCACTCCAAGCAGCTGTGCAGGACGTGGCTCTTTGAAGAGGGGAGGACCAGCACGGAGGGAGGAAGGCTGGGGTCCAAACCTCTGCGGCCCCCTTAAGGGGCACCCACGCACTAAGACTGGGAAGATTAAATCCAGTGACTAAAGTTGGTGGCAGGCCCTTCCTTTTGACACACGGGGACCTTCTCACACCACCTTTTAAATATATTTCTGCCCAGAAGAGGCAGTTGACAGACTCGGAAAGACCTAATGGAAAACAACAGCTAACTCAGCAAAGCTTGTCAGCCCGGGCGCCATCATCCCTCACCTCCTCTTTCATTTTTATAGAAACGGCTCAGAAACAGAGAAGAGAAATTTCGAAAGCCAAACAAAAAATCAATACTGTGGGAGATAGCCCAGCATTAACACAAAAACCAGCGAGGGTTTCTTTGTCTCCTGCCTCGGCCACGCTATCAGTCACGCCGCGGATGGATTCGGGAGGCCACCTGTGCCCGGGAGCCGGTAGGAACCGTCTCGAACCGTCTCACGGAAGATGCCCACGGACAGCGGGGCTGAGGCTGAGTGGAGCCGGAGCCACTGCGGGAGGGAGAGTGCACCGCCTCCAGGCCGCCCTCCAGGCTGCCTCCCCCGCTAGGCCTCGGGGGGGGGGCCAGGGTCTCCAGGCAGAGACCCAGCACACAGGAGAAAGATGGAGATAGAAACAGGCAGCGGGGGGTGACCAGCTGGGCCAGCCAGAGGAGAAGTAGGAAGGCCTCTGAGACTCGCAGGTGCTTCTTAGATAAAGAACCCAGCTCCACGCTCACGCCCCGGCGTGTGTCCTGAGACCCTCGATTCCAAGACCAGTGAGGGGCAAACTCAGGCCACCGGGTCTCACCAGGCATGCCCTCGGAGGCCTCAGGAGGGACACAGGGCAGGCCCGCCTGGGCACAGGCCCACTCCTCCCTCCCTGACCCTCACCCCGTGTTCTCAGCTGAGCTGCGTGGCAGGGACTCCAGACGCCCCGATACAAAACACCCACGACAGAAAGAGGTGCCCCTCGCCCCTCCTCCTCTTCTCAAGCCCCCCAGTGGGACTCGGGGCCTCTGTCAGAATGCTCTATTTTTCCTTCTAAGCCCCCACCCTTATGCGTGATGATACATTCACGGACAAGGTGACTGATTTGTCTCGCCCAACAGACGGGAGCTCACACGTGTGTACCAGCACCAGCCCAGACACAAGCCCGTCACGTGAACAGCAGCCTCCCTGCCTGGGTTCCTCTCTGCAGTTTGTTCCTGCCGCTCGACGGACAATGGCTTCTCCCTCCTGGCCACTCTGTTAAACCTACTAACTTCCTCCAGGAAAACCCCTGGGCTCCTCCTTCTGCGTAATCCGTCTCTTGTCTGGTCTTCTAGACATAATCAGCCAATCTAGGGGTTCTGGGGCACAGCCCCCGAGTCACAAGAACCACAGGACCTTGAGCGGGGAGGGACTTGGAGAGTCATCCCATAATCTCCTAGGGAGCTTTATAGAACATGCCGATGCCCCAGGTCCCATCCTGGAACTGTATCAGATCATCGAGCAGGGGGCTCACGAATTAGTATTTTATTTTAAAACCCACCGGATGATCCTGATGTGTCAGGGTTGAGAACCACTGTCTAACCCAGCCCGTGAGGGGGCTCTGCGTACGCACGGGCAGGTTGTGTACTGCACCA
The DNA here is from genome assembly GCF_018350155.1 of Leopardus geoffroyi. NCBI lineage: Eukaryota > Metazoa > Chordata > Mammalia > Carnivora > Felidae > Leopardus > Leopardus geoffroyi. Next base: position 67,253,882 of record NC_059339.1, on the reverse strand, counting down.
TTCGCCTGGAGTCGGCATCAGTGGTACCCTTGGAGGAGTCGTGCAGGGCAATTTTTTAAAAGGCAAAGCGATTTGGCCAACGTCACGCGGCAGGTTAGCGACAACCTCACTGCAACCCACACCCGCCAGCAACTGCTTCAGGGCGGTTCTGCTCTTGGCTACTCGGAGCTGGTCCTCGCTCCAGCTTGTAAGCAACGAAGAGTCTCTGGCTCCGGGTCGGACTTCCTGAATCAGACTCTATTTTACTAAGGTCTCCAGACAGCTCGGGGCACCGTAAAGGTAGGGAAGAAGCACCGCTCAGCACACGGCATCCACAGGAAAGCTCTGTGGAGCTTTCCACCTGCTCCTCCTCCTGAGCTGTCTTTGTGCATAGTAGGCGATCAATACGTATCTGCTGATTGATGGACTGACTGATTGACAGATCTGTGGTCTGCATGAGACATAGGCCCCCTGAGCGTTGCTATATTGGAAATGACCGACTTTTCAAGTTCCTGTAATCGGCGATTACTGAAACAGGGAATCCCTCCTCACCCTCCTCACCACACCGGAGGCATCCCTTTGCAGCCATCAAAACAGTGACACTGATGACAAAATAATGTCTTGCTAAGCACACCCAGGGTCCACTGGATGATTTCATCTGCCCCTTGCTCCCTTCTGTAAATAACATCTAATCACCTTACCCGGCCTCATTTGGATAATGGCTTCCTTTCATCTCCACAAGGAAAAAAATTAATCCAAAAATAAATAAATAGAGAAAGAGCAGGAGAGTTCTTCAGGGCTTAAGGCATCTTTTGATTAAAAGGCAACATGGGTCAGGAGGACGTTTCCCTTCAGAGCCTCTGTCTCCCTCCCTCCCCTGCCTGTCCCTGCTCTGTCCTGTGCTGAGTCCACAGTGGCCAACGGCCAAGATGGCTGCTTGGCTGTACTGGTCCTTGTCACCGTGTTTTGTTTTCTTGTCCTTTTCTTTTGTTCTTTTCTTCCTTTTCTTGAGGTATGGTTGACATACAATTTTCTGTTAGTTTCAGACTATGTTAGTCTATGTTAGTCAGACTATGTATGTCAGACTATGTTAGTTTCACTATGTTAGTTTCACAACATAGTGATTCAACAATGTATACATTGTGAAGTGTTCACTCATCACTGTGAATCTAGCTACCATCTGTCACCTTTCAAAGTTATTACATATTATTCACTATATTCTCTATGCTTTACATTGTATCCTTTGTGTGTGCATGTGTGTATGTGTGTGTGCACTTGCGTGTATGACTAGAAGTTTGTACATTTTAAATAGTTTTAATGTTTATTCATTTTTGAGAGAGAGAGAGGGAGGGAAGGAGGGAGGGAGTAGGTGAGAAGCAGAGAGAGAGGAAGACACAGAATCCCAAGCAGGCTCCAGGCTCTGAGCTGTCAGCACAGAACCCAACGCGGGGCTTGAACTCACCAACTGTGAGGTCATGTCCTGAGCTGACGGAAGTTTGTACATTTCAATCCCCTTCCCCTAATTTACCCATCTCCCCGCCCACCCCCACCCCGTCTGGCAACCACCAGATTGTTCCCGGTTCCTATGCGTCTGTTTCTGTTTGGGGGGTTGTTGTTCATTTGTTTTAAAAAAAATATGGAAGACTTCGTGAATCTGGGTGGCACCTGCCACTCATAATTGGGTGTTGCTCTTTCTAGGTATTTGTTCCACAAACACTTGGCCACGTACCAGCTCTGGTCTTCGGTTCAAGCGTACACACTCCTTGGGCAGCTCAGCTTTCTCTGGGACACATCAACTCCTGCCTGATTCAATTGACCGCCTCGCCTGCAGCAGCCAATACCCAATTCCATGTACCCATCACATAGGATAGCCCCAAACTCCTGGCCAAACGTTATAGATCAAAGCGTAATGGGTAAGAAAGAAATCTATGGGGATGTAACATCGCCGTTTCTCTAACTTCGTGGTTCTAAACCTTTAGGAGAAAACTCATGGGCTCCCACCCTAGAAAAATGTGCATAAATGCCCAGTGAAAATTGTGCATACGGTGTTAGGGTTTCATAGGCCTTCTAAAGTTTAAGAACCCTCTTCCATGATGTTGACTAAGCAGAATCATCAGACACCTGGGTACATGGACTACATATTTTGACGTCATTATGGAAACACAAGAATGAATTGTGGTCTTGGCCATCCGCTATCACTTGGGGCCATTCCACAATGTGTCCCCATGGGTTCATGGAAAGGAAAACATGTGGCTAAAGTACATGCTTCCTCTTTAAGAGGATCCACAGGAAAAGTTTCTTTCCAGCCCCATTCCAGGAAACCTTGTTCTTCTCCAACGCAACTGGCTTGTTTTCATTTGATGGACATGGTTAATCCTGTCACTCATCACATTCCCATCTTTGCATGGACTCCCAGGTATCTCAGAGCCTAACCGTGGCTCAAACGTACATGCCTTTGGAGGGTATTAACTTAATTTGGAGCATTCACCTCATCCAGAAACTGAATTTTCTCATTTACTGATTTTTTTTTTTTTTGGTATATATATCTTTTCTTAAATCTTTTTAAAAACATGGTGGGGTAGAAGTAAAATTGTTAACATAATTGTTTCAAATTGTACTGTTCTTGCCCTCGAGGATTAATGGGAAAGACAGTCCTATAAAGAGATAAAATACACTGCAAAGAAGCCACACCTATATTTGCAGTGTGAGAAAGACAAGTTCAGAGTCCTGATGATGAAGACGGGCAAATAATGACACTGAGGAGTGGAGTGGTCAAGGAAGGCTTCCTGGAGGAAAAGACACCTGAACTGAGCCATGCAGGCTGAGCAGGAGTGTTTCACTCAAGGAGAATTTCGCTATTTCCCCACCATCTGGAGGACACATGCTTCTTGAGTTGCTTTTCCAATAATTAGAGATACGTTGAAAGAAGCAGCAGAGGGCTGGGATTTAGGAGACCTCGTTCCCTGTCTTGGGCAGGTCACTTAACTGGCTTGTTCCTTAGTGACGTCAACTGTTCTGCAAAGGATAGACCAGCTGCCTTGCCTCAAAAAGGTTGAGTAACTTCTCATGGCCACACAGCTCAGCAGCAGAGCCGGGACTTAAAATAAGTGGCCTAGATGTTGGGCCCATGAAGCACAGTCTTCCTTGGGTTGTGTGCTTTCTGCTTACACGGACACTGAGTCGATTATATCTATCTCACTGTCGTGTGGGGGGAAACTGACTCACCAAAGATTAAAAAAAAAAAAAAAAAAAGCCCTCTGATTTATAATACTGATCTGGGTAGGGTACACGCACAAGTATTCCTGCTTATTGAGCAGCGGTCTCTCACTACCCAACAGGAGCTGGCCCCGGCACACCACTGTATCTGCTGCCCTCTGCCATCTGTGAGGTGAGGCCTGTGCCACCTTTCTCTCTGTGTCCCTGGTAGGCAGTATTGTGCGTGGTAAACAGGAGAGCTCAGTAAGGATTTGTGAATGAATGAGCGAATGGATGGATGAACGCATGAATGCAGAACGGGGGTTGGTGTCACCCCTCTGATTAATGTAAACTCCTGAGAGTTCTCTCTCAGCAACTTCTAGTTCAAAGCCAGTCTCTCACCCATCCCCAACTCTGCCACGGGGACACATCCCCCTTGACGCATTCCCAGTGCCAAAGGTTTCAGGGCGCCGTGTAGACACACATGCGCGAAAGACAGAAGCCAAATCACTCCTGAAATTGCCATTGACGCGCGCAGGATGTAGATCATTCAGGTGGTGCTATAAAGCAAGTGTTCCCATAGTTAAAGTTAGAGGCATCTGCAGGAGCTGTTACCTTATTGCAATGAGCCCCTTCAGGTGGAGGTGCTGCAGTCATTAAGCCTGTTAGAGTGGTTTATAGCCTGTGGGCCGTATGTAATGCTCACTACCGGGAGAACCTCAATTGCCCTCGGGGCTGGCTGGGAGCTCGCTGCCTTGTTAATTTTCTCTTGTTAAGGCAAGGGATTCCCCAGGGCCAACTTGGGGCTGCAAGGGGTGATGGTGTGGCTGTTACCCAATGTCCTTTCGCCTAAATCTGGTCCTGTCTTGGGTCCAAGACATTCACCAGGTAGCACTAGGGTTTTATGCAAACCCAGCCAGAAAGTAGTTAAAGTCCGTCAAGGTCAAAGGAAGCTACGCGAAGGTTGTAGGCAAACCACCCCGGGTGTCACCAACTCTGTGGCATCCTTCTCAGCCTCGAAGCCCCACCCTCAGGCAGAGCTCATCGGCTGGCCTTCACCCCCGCTGCCCTGGCACACTGAATGTGTGGATACGTTGGATACACTGAACCGCGGTGATTTGGGACACAGCTGGCCTACTAGGAGAGGATCATGGCTTATCAGTCATTTTAGCCAGAACCTAGCAGATACCTTGGAATAAAAGCGATAACTCTCGATAAATTGAACAGATAAATAAACGTGTGGGTATATCCTGCCCTAGATTTATTGCATCTCCGAATTCTGAAAGGTTTTGCAAACGTGATTGCAGAATGATTGATCAAGTCTTTGAGGAATCACGGTGAGTGACACAGGAGTCAGAAAACCTAGCACAGGCAAAAGCTCCACTTTTCAGGCACGGGGAAGGACTGGACTCTGGAAAGCACAAGGCAGGAGGCCTTTAGGCTTCCCCTCAGCTAACTTTGAGGGTAGTTTAAAAGGGACTTGCGCGCGAGGAGACCTGGCAAACACGGCCTCAGCCAGGCGTTCAAGGTCAAGTTCGGTGACAAATCATGTTAATGGCATGTATCCCTCGTCTGATGGGATGGCAGCAGTACTGTCACCCTGTGATCTTTCCTCCTCAAAGTGCATAACCCCAGTCCGGCCATGAGACAGACATCAGACAAGTTCAAGTTGAGGGTCATCCTGGCCAGTGGCCAGGACTCCTTAATAATGTCAAGGTCACCAAAATAAAAGTAATTCTGAGTACCTGTCACAGCACAGAGGAGCCTATGGAAACGTGATGTCCTTGATGGGATTCTGCAACAGAAAAAAAAAAAAAAGCATTAGGGGAATATTTGTGAGATCGAGAGAATCTATGATATTTGGTTAATAGTAATATACCAACGTCAGTTCCTTAATTGTGACAAATCTTTTTTTTTTTTTTACATTTATTTATTTTTAAGAAACAGAGTGAGACAAAGCGTGAGCAGGGAAGGGGCAGAGAGAGAAGGAGACGCAGAATCTGAAGCAGGCTCCAGGCTCCGAGCAAGCGGTCAGCGCAGAGCCCGACGCGGGGCTCGAACCCACGAACTGTGAGATCATGACCTGAGCCGAAGTCGGACGCTCAACCGACGGACGCTCAACCGACTGAGCCACCCAGGCGCCCCAATTGTGACAAATCTTTTTTTTTTTTTTTAATTGTGACAAATCTTAATGTGAGATATTAACAATAGGAGAATCCTGGCACAGTGTACACGGGGCCTCTCTGTTCTCTCTTCGCGATTTCTGTTAAATCTAAAACTGTTACCAAATTAGAAGTTTTTTTTAAGTGAATCACGGACACTGAGGAGACAACACTGTGATTGTAAGCATCTGTCACGGACGCAACAACAACAGACGTGGGCAGCTAGGCTCATTGCTCCTATGAGAGAGCGGGGCACCTTCACATCTCTAGGGAAATGGACATGGGAACCTGGACAAATGCAGCCTGGGTGGCCCTGTGCAGGCTGATCAACTACCCTGGGAAGGGCGTTTACCTGGTGCACCAGCTAGGAGGTGGATCTCCACACACACAGTGTTAGGTCACAGGATTCTTTCCTTGACCCTGTCCTTTTGGACTTTCCTGTTAATCAGGAGCTATGAGTACATCAGATGATACAACTGACAGTCCAAAAATAGAGCTCAAACTAACAAAATGGAACTTAACAGATACAACGAACATGTTCACTTACTATGCAAGTAAAGGGTAAGAAACTTGGTTAAATAATCATTTCATGGCAAGAAGGGGGGAAACAGCTTTAGGATTCAATTATTTAATTGACGTGAAGATAATAAAGCTGCCAATGAAATTAATTATGAACTTGGGATCCAGTGAGTATAAACTGTACATGTCAAGAGAGACATTGATATGCTTCCCAGAGCAGAGTGACCAGCATGGTAACAGATCCAAAAACTATGAATGAACAGATGAAGAAATTAAGTGGGAATGACACAGTAGAGAGAGGGACCTCAGGGTGCCATGATAGCTGCTCTCAAATACTCAAAAGGCTACCAGGGAACTAGTCCCACCTCCCCCAAACCCTCACTTCCCAGAACACCCCTGGCCAAGGCAGACCCTCCCCCAGTGGGCTCATGTGCCCCAGCCCGGGGTGTCTGGAAATGGTCTTACTGCCCGAAGGTGCATGGTGACAACTTCCATTTGTCCACCTGACTGGGCAGCAGGATGCCCAGAGAATTGACCAAACATTATTTCAGGGTGTCTCTGGAAGAGATTCGCATTTAAATTGGTAGACAGAATAAACAAGCCACCCTCCCCAAGGCTCGTGGGCATCACCCGATCTGCTGAGGGCAAGAATAGAACCAGAAAGTGGAGGAGGGGTGACCTGCTCGCTGGGCTTGAGCTGGGACATCCTTCTTCTGCCCTCAGACATCAGTGCCACGAGTTCTCCGAGGCTTTAGACGCAGACTGGCTACCCCGGTTCTCCGGGATCACGCTGGTTCTCCCAGTTCTCCGGTTTACAGATGGCAGATGCTCAGACTTCTCAGCCTTTTATTACCAGGCGAGCCAGACCTTCCAAATGAATCTCTTTCTGTACATCTATCTCCTGCTGGTTCTGTTTCCCTGGACAAGCCTGACCAATACAGCCTGGACCGTCCTAACCAGTTCTCCTCCGACTGTGATGAACGTCCCTTCAGGGGGCCCTTAAGAGGCAGGTCTCTTTTTTTTTTTTAGAAGCTTTTTTTGTAGGAATAATTTTATTTATTTTTTTTATTTGAGTATAGTTAACAGTAAAATGCAGATTCTGATACAGCAGACCTGGGCTGGGACCTTATATGCTGCATTTCTAACAAGCTTCTAGATGAAGTCAAGACTTCACAAAGAGGAGAGCAGGGTGCACTCTGGGGCAGTCAATAAATGTTAGATATCATTATTATTATTATTATTATTATTATTATTATTATTACCACAATCATTGCCGGAGTCTATTCTGACCTCAACAAAGCTCCCTAAATCCTGGTGCCACCTGCCTGACTCCAGATGTCGTGACCACTTAGATGTCGTGCTCCACCTTGAACCCAGATCGGAACCACTCTCTTGGAGACCAGCCTATGCAAGGTCAGTCTTGACTCTCTGGCTGATGAGAGTGGATTTCCAGGTTGCTATACAAGCCGGCTCTAGAGTGCCATCAGTCCTATTTACCACGACCCTTCCTGCCACCAGCTTCTTCCTGTTCCCGCCAGCCCGTGCCTTGCTGATGAATCTACTGAGTTGTGCCAGGCTCCAAAGGGCAGAACTAGGCCTAGTGGAAGTTGCAGGTAAAATATAACAATATTTTCATAAAAATCTGAGCTGATCACCAGTAAAAAGGGGTTAACTTGTGAGGTCATGAACTCCCACCATTACAAGGTTCCAGTAGAGGCTAACAGACCACCGGTCACTGGTGTCCTGCAAATGGATCCTGTCCAGCAGGAAAGAGAAGATAACAGAGATGGACCAACCTTTAATCAAATGACTTCTGAGAGGCCTGGGGCCACGTGACCTCTCAAACCATCCCAGTGCTCGTGAGTCACAAGGCAGTTCCCTTCCTTCACCCCATCCACCTCGATTCTTACTTTCCTTCATGGGTCCAGGGATTGACTTCCCCTAAAAAGACGCCGCTTACACTGTGGACCACTAACCTGCATCAGAGCCACCTGGAGAATTTAGTAAACTACAGATTCCTGAGGCCCTAGTCAGACCCCAAAATTGGAATCCCGGAGGGTAGATCCCAGGAATCACATTTTAATACGCAGAAAGGTAGTAGGTGGCCGTCGTGGGTGAACTCTGCTGTCATTCAGGTTTGGGGAGTGAGCCTCTGAGCCAGCATCTCTGGCTGGCAGGTCCACGTGGGGGCACGCTAGGGCCACACTAAGCTCCAAGTCTCTTGGAAACTTTAGGGTGTGATCTTGAGTGGACTATTGCCTCCGTGGTTCTGACTCAGAGGAGACGTCAGGACTGGAGAGACAAATCTAGAACTCTGGGTACGAATGACGTGGTAGGAAACAAAGGTGAAGAATGAGAAGACAGAGCCCAGGGTCAAGCCTCTGAGAAGGTGTGAGAAGGATGAGCCTGAAAAGGAGGCAAGGAAGGAACAGCCTTGGGAAATAAGAGGAAAATAAGACTCTCACTAGAGAATATTTCAAGAGAGTATTCTGAAAGAGCAGACCTAGGCCGGCTGACTAGTGACCATGTCCCCGACATGGCCGCAGAAAGAAGTTCCTGCTCAAACCTCAGAACACGCCTCCTCCCCTTAAGTAACTTACTGATTGATGCATTCTTCCGAAGTCTGAGGTGGGAGTGTGAGAGGCGTGGAAAGTGTGAGTAGAAGAGGGAGGGCTTCTCTCAGGTAGGGGCCAGAGGCAGGAGCCCTCAACCCTGTCCAGGCTTAGAATGACCTGGGAGCATTTTACCCCTCTCCGAACCAATTAATCAGAGTCTCTAGGGATGGTGTTTGGTGCTAGGTATTTATATAGCACAGCAAGGCTGACAGCCAATGGTTCATAGGTGACCAGTGAGAAACGTTCTATATACACTGAGGCCAAACATGTTAGAGATCCTCAGACACAGTGGTTTTTAAACTTCAGGTGCATCAGAATCTCCTGGAAGACTTGTTCAAACACAGATTGCTGAGCCCCACCCCCAGAGTTTCTGATTCAGTAGGTCTTTGACCACCAGGCCCAACATTTGCATTTTTAACAAGTTCCAGGTGACGCTGATAATTGCTGATCTGGGACCACACTTTGGCAGCCAATCGGCTGAGGCCACGACCCTTCCCCAGCCAATCGGCTCAGGCCATGATCCCTATAAAACCTTTTGTGCTTTTGAAACCCTCTCCCTCTCCCTCTCCCTCTCCCTCTCCCTCTCCCTCTCCCTCTCCCTCTCCCTCTCCCTCTCCCTCTCCCTCTCCCTCTCCCTCTCCCTCTCCCTCTCCCTCTCCCTCTCCCTCTCCCTCTCCCTCTCCCTCTCCCTCTCCCTCTCCCTCTCCCTCTCCCTCTCCCTCTCCCTCTCCCTCATCCTCATCCTCATCCTCATCCTCATCTCACTGCTGCGTAGGCGCAGGTAGGAGATTGAGCTCCAGCTAGCTCGAATAAAGGCTCTTTGCTTTTGCATCGGACTCGGCTCCCTGGTGGTCTTTGGGGACCATGAATTCTGGGCATAACAATTCCATGGTGTTGAAGGCCAATGAGCCATCATGGGGGAAGAAGACCCAGAAAAGCCGAGATGTGGGGGGTGATGCGAAATCCCTGGTGGCCTAGGGGAGCGTTGTTTTGGGGAGCAGTATTATCATTACACATTAAGGAATTTGGACTGTATCTGGAGAATTTTAGGCATTAGAATAGCACGCCCAGATTTGGGAGATGAATTGAAAGAAACAAGACTGAAGAAATGGAGGCCAACAAAGAGGTTTTTGTGAGTGTCAGGTGGTGGTAAAAAGGAGACGTGGGACTCAAGAATTGAGTTCAGGAAGTAAAACATAGCACAAACGCAGTATTCACAATAGCCCCAAAGTGGAAACAACTCAATGTCCATCAACTCATGAGCGGACAGATAGAACGCCCCTCCGTACCACCGAGGAGGCCAGGAAAAGAAACAAAGTACTGATCCGTACTCCCATGTGGATGAACCTTGGAAGCATGACGTGAAGTGAAAGAAACCAGTCACAAAAGACAGCATCGTGTCTGATTCTAGTTATATCAAATGTCCACAGTAGGCAAGTTTCTAAACACGGAGCAGATCAGTGGTGGCCTAGGGTTGAGTGAGATGCAGGTATTAGGGGTGCCGGCTGGACAATATGGATTGTTCTTCTCAGAGTGATGAAAATGTTCTAAAACTGTGTCAATGGGTGCACAGCTCTGTGAATACAGTACAAAACGTTAAATTGTACACTTCAAATGGATAGATTGTACGAGGTGCAACGTATACCTCCATGACATTGTTTTTTTAAAGCAGAAGATGACGTGGAGAGGGGCAGGGATGGTTTCCAGTTTGAGTAGTGTCTCAGCTCAGGTTCCGCAGAAAACAGACTCAGAGGCAGAGATCCGGGGACAGAGTCCCCACACGCGAGAGAGTAAGGAGAGGGTCCCGACCCAGCAGAGCGAGGAGCTGAGCAGCAAAGCAGCGGTCACAAAGGCCTCGCCGGCCACACAAGGATCTCTGAGTCCGGGAAAGCCCTCTACAGCCCAGAGTGACCCGCCAGTCATTGGCTGTCTGCAGGAGCAAACGTGACCTTAGACTAGGTGGAAGGGCCCTCCAGGTGAGGACAAATTCTGGAGGGGGACTCAGCTGAGAGCCATCTGTCAGCTGCATTTCCCCAGCCGCTGGGAAAGAGAGCGCTTCAGCTCTGAGAGAGCATGCAGGCTGGACGAGAGCATGGGGGGGGGGGGGGGGAGAGGCCCAGCCTCCATACAAATGGCAACTATGGAACCAAGGGAGGGAGAAGCCAGTTGGGAAAGAAACCGGCTACGTCAGCTGAAAGGGGACACCAAAAGGAAAGCGAAGCACATTACGCCGTTAGAAATTGAACATCAACTCCTTTATGCTCTGCAACAACTTTTGCAAAGTGGTTTTAATCTTCACATTCAAATTAATATGGTTTTGGCTGCCTGATATGGATCGATAGTGTCCTAAATATGGATTTACACACAAATAGCTCTACAGGCCTATCTGGTCAATAATATGTGTTATTAAAGCTCCCTAAATACATATTTATGGAGCTGGGCCAATAGTCCAACCTTTCAAGGGTCCCCCAATCCGTGTTGAGCCTCAGGAGCCCAGCAGCGAGCCCACGTAGCAGGTGATAAAGAAATAGGGCTTGAAATAACTGTGGGACCAAGAGTCGTTCTTCCCAGGGCGGCTCGGGAGGACGTCACTCTTCGTCCCCTTCACGCTGGTAGAGTTTTGCCATTAACCCCGGCACCGTGAGCTGAGGACTCTGAGGAGTTGAGAAATGGAGGGACCCCACCCAAATTCGCAGAACAGGTAGAGGAGCCCAGGCCAGAACACGGACCTGCTGTGTCGTGTTCAGCATTGCGACAGCCTCAGAAGGAAGAAAGCTTCAATCCTCTCTACCCACGACCAGCTGGGTGAACCCGGGCCGGTTACTTCATCGCTTTGTATCTTGGTTTTCTCTCTGGCAAAACGGAAGTGATGAGTCCTGGCTACTTGGTGGGGTTGAGAAGACTCCATAAGACAGTTCTCGGAAAGTGTGCGGCCCGATGCCTGCCTAAAGCGCTCAATAAAGACAAGCCATCAGGATTAAGCCCCCACTGCTCCTTTAGCAGGGGGCTTGGTTATGTTTTTCTCACAAGCTGTCACTCCACTTACTACTCCAAACAAGGAGATATCTTCAATACCCCCAAGACCTTTAAGGGCAGGAAATATCTGTCTGGTCCAACTACACAACACGAGCCCGGGACATCATTATTTCTCTGCTTTGGAAGCAACATTCCTAGAAGTTTCTGATCAGAACCTTTCCCAATGGTGGAACAAGGCTCTCCTGAGTCAGGGGAGTGGGGATGGGAAGTAGGATTGGGGTCTTCTTGTCCTCTGGCCGTAAGCCATGGCATGCTGAAACTTCTTGAGAGGTGCTCCCACCCACGTGCCTTCACATCACATCATTTCAGGGGCCAGCAAAGACCCCAAATCTCTCCTGCTACCCTGAATCCGACTGTCCTAAATGCCTTCATTTGACATTCATATTTTTGGGTATGCTCTGGGTTCTTCCTCCATTAAAACTACATTATGGTAGGGGCGCCTGGCAGGCTCAGTCAGTTGAGTGCCCGACTTCAGCTCAGGTCATGATCTCACAGTTCGTGAGTTCGAGCCCCGCGTCGGGCTCTGGGCTGACCACCCAGATCCTGGAGCCTGCTTTGGATTCTGTGTCTCCCTCTCTCTCTGCCCCTCCTTCACTCACACTCTTTCAAAAATAAATGAACATTAAAAAAAAAGTTTTTTAATTAGAAAAACTACTTTATGGTAGTACTCTTGTCAGCACAAAAACAAACGGGGGGGGTCCTAAAATTGTGAGGCCTTTCTCGGTGTTAAGGAAATCCCTCACAAGACCCCCTAGGTTAGCTTTTTTGGGTTTTCATCTCACAAAAATTGGCAAGACTTTAAAATTCCCACAGAGTCCAATTTCTAAAACTATAGGGTAAGACATTACTGCCTTTTCAGTAGAGGCCAGTGGCTCCGAGAAAGTCATCAGCAGTGTCAGTTGTTTGGCAGGGACGAGTGTCGCATTGTCCCCGGCAGTGGCGAGGGCAAGCCTTTCTTTACTGGGGAAGAACAGGAAGGAAGTAGCAGTGGCCAGACCGTCAGACCCTGGCGTCCGTGGGCTCCCTGGAGCAAGGAAGCAGTAGGAGTCTGTCGGGGGGGGGGGGGGGGGGGGGGAGGGGGGGGAGGGACGGGGAGGCATGCAGACTGGGACAGGGGAGAGAAGTCTAGCGGGTAGGCATCCAGAAAATGTATGATTTTTCGAATAAGAAAAGAAACGCTTTACCAGCGCACAGTGCCACTTGCAAAAGTCCCTTCCTGGAACTTGCACCCGATCTCTGGAGGGAAGCAGCTGTCTTGGGGCTAGGAGGACGAAGGCCACATGCTAAGGCTCAGGGAGCACAAAGAAGCAGTGTGGTCCCTGACGACTGGCTTGAATGATTACATTAGTTCTGGACAACCTATTCCTGGCCGATTTTTCTTTTTTTTTTTTTTTTATTTTTTTTTTTATTTTTGGGACAGAGAGAGACAGAGCATGAACGGGGGAGGGGCAGAGAGAGAGGGAGACACAGAATCAGAAACAGGCTCCAGGCTCTGAGCCATCAGCCCAGAGCCCGACGCGGGGCTCGAACTCACGGACCGCGAGATCGTGACCTGGCTGAAGTCGGACGCTTAACCAACTGCGCCACCCAGGCGCCCCCCTGGCCGATTTTTCATGTGGGAAAACTAACGTCCCCAGTTGTTTAAGCCGCCATGGTCATGATCTGTTACAGACAGCCAAGTGGAACCCCGAGTCAGCAGCTAACCAGAAATAAACAATACAATGCTTCACGCATTCAATCAACATTCACCGAGCCCCTACTCTGAGGCAGGTACTGTGATAAACGCCTGTTATACGTTAGAGTACAAATTCCCATCATGACTCTGCTACTTCCCTCAAACCAAGTAAAAATTTTCTCAATGATAATGTCTTGTGGCAACCCTTCGGGTCATTCCTTCGAATTGTGTTTTAAATGTTTTTGTTGCTTATCTTCTGGGAGGTCTCTTCACCCATGTCTTGCCTCCCCAAATAACAGGTTGAACTATATGAAATTGCTATTTCTAGGAGTCAAAAATATATGTTCATTTGCTGTGATTTAACCTCAGTATCACACCAGACTCCTGAACGTGAATCATAGATTTTTCTCTGTGGTCTCGAACTGACCCCTGCTATCTGTGCAATTCATAAGCGAATACCCTCCTCAGAAGAGGGAAGAGAGGTCGCTTCCTGTCGCAGAGCCTCAGTTCCCTCATCTCTACGTGGAAAGGTTGGACTAGAATCTCTCCAGGTTCCTGCTGACGCCAAGAGTCTAGAAAGTGAAAACAGTGGTCTTTCACCCAACACACCTGGGGGCAGTCCCGTGTCAATCACAGAATCAGATAGGGCTGGTGACCCAGCCATCCCCAAGCAGTCTTCTTGTCCATCCCTCTGTCCCTAAACCCCCGACACTGGCCTTGCCTTCAAGTACCCTAGTGAGAGCAGCCCAAGCCCCAGTCAGGAGGCCCAGCCCTGGACCAGGTTCTACAGGTAGGCAGGCAGTCTTGCAGCCCTACTCCTATTTCTGCTTCTTGGAAAAAGCATGACAAGAGAGTGCAAAAATGATGAGGGTACCTTGATTACCAACTACCAAAAATTAATAATAAAGGGGTGCCTGGGTGGCTCGATCGTTTAAGTGTCCGACTTCGGCTCAGGTCACGATCTCACAGTTCGTGAGTTCAAGCTCCGCGTCGGGCTCCGCTCTGACAGCTCAGAGACTGGAGCCTGCTTCCGGTTCTGTGTCTCCCTCTCTCTCTGCCCCTCCCCCGTTCATGCTCTGTCTCTCTCTGTCCCAAAAATAAATAAACGTTGAAAAAAAAAAAAAAAGAAATTTTTCCTTATTACATTATCTTCTCAATAATAATTTTAAAAGATGTTGTGAGGGAAATTGAGCGTGGACAAAGAAGTCCAAAGTTCCAAGCACACACGCTACTGCTTAAACGCCAAGGTTCCCCATCTAGAGTGAGGACCTTTCCATGGAGTTCCCACGGGCGGTAGCCCAGCCCCTCTCGCCCCCGTCCTGGGGGACAGAGGCTCCCTCTCCAGTCTGTCGACTGCCCTTCCCTGATTAACCCATCCTCGCTGGTGAGGACAGTGAGGACAGCGAGGCCAACGGAACCTCCGCGCCGCTGCCACGTGGGCCATCTTGAAACCAAGTTTCTGGGTGAACTCCAGGGTGAGGGGCATGGAGGGGGTTAATTACACCAGCCCAACCCACTGACAACATGCCAAGCAGCTGGTGGCAGAGAACTCTGATTTATTAACAGGAGTCTCCCAGAGGAGCAGCAGGGCCCCGCTGTCGGCCGATGTGCGCCCTCGATCAGACAGACTCTGCCCCCGTGGAGGTGACTGAAACTCTACAGGGCACAGGGGTAACACATTCAAACCTTATTAGTCATTTACACCTCTGCGTGAATGACTGTTGGCTCCTTTCTTTGCTCAGCCAGCTGAGGCACGTATTGGAATGGAAGCTGGCATAGTAGGTTGGGGGGGGCATTTCAAAGCCTGAAAATGGTATGCTAAAAGGAGTTGGGTCCTGTGGGGCAATGGAGTCCACTGGAGTGAAGAGAGGGGACTCCAAGAGGAGAGGCAGCTGGGCCCCCATACAAACACCAGCATCACTGTTTTGTCTAGGGCAACAGGAGAACCCTTACTCTCCACCTCCACCAGCGAGCCCGCACCCCCACTGACCTCCGGCAGCCACCGCACTGCTGGGCGACCTTTGGACAGGAAGCCAGTCTGAGGGACTCTGCTCACCATTCACTTGTTCATCCATCCACCCATCCACCTGTCCGTTCATCTCTCCTTCCATTCATACTTCATTCAGTAAATATTTATTGAGTGCCCGCTACATTCCAGGCACTGCACAAACCACTGGAGAAGCAAGAGGGACCCCGTGACACAAAGTCCCGCTCTCCCGAGCTCTCATCTTGGCAGGGGAAGAGCCAAGTCAATGGGCAATCGCCGTAGCATGTGGCTAAGTGCTCTAGAAGAGATGGGCGGGCACTGTGGGAGCACGAAGGAGGAGCACCCAACTCAGACTTGGGACCAGCAAGCCTCGGTCTCCTCACCTTCAAAATGGCAGCTCTGTGACCTGCCCAGCCATCCCACAGGGTTGCTGACCCCTCAGCTGAGACCATGCATTGGGAAGAACTTTATGAACTGCAGATGTACACAAGTATCCTTACTATCATCTCTGTTCCAGGCTTCTGGATAAGGGAAAGGGCCCCTAGGCGGTATCTCTGGGGCTGCCGGTGATGGCAGTTCCGCAGGCTAAAGTCAGAGAGCATCCCTCAAAATGAGACCATCTCCTAGGCAAGGGTGCAAGCATTTCTGCTGTTTTGTTCTTGTCCGCAGCGGAGGGTAGTTGCACGGAATCCTCCGTACTCTAGGAACCCCCTCGTTCAGCCTTGCCAACCTTCCAGAGGCATGAGGGATGGTGTGAGTGCGTAGAGGCTGCTGACGGGCTTGAGAGGGCTGGGCCTACAGGTTCAGACTGGCCACAGAGCATGGGGGAAGTTTAAAGGCTGAAACCGTAACCACACAAACAGTGTGTTTGCGAAGGCACCAACCAGAGACTCGTCAACCTCAGAGCACTAGAGGGAAGCTTGATCCTCCGACAGGGTTCTTGGGTGAATGCCGTTTTCAACGCAAAGTTCCTGAAGCCAGAGAACGGGTCTGTTCCGTGGTACCTGGTATGAAACAAGCAGCCCTGCCATGATGGGTGCAGAATTCAATAAACGTTGCTAGATGTTTGAAGGAAAAGGCACCAGGAGAAGAGGAGAGGGGGAGGTCCATCCCTACCTCCCTGAGATGGGAATTGAGATCCAAGGAAGTAAAGAGCTGAGCGGATACCAGAACCTGGCCTCCGGACCCAGAGTTTAGGGCACTTCCCTGTCCTGGGGGGAAGGCGCCGCGTTGGGGGTTACTCACTACTAGTAATCCACTTCAGCTGGGTCGGTGTGACCAGGTGGGAGGGATCGAGGGGGATCCTTTGGGCTCTCAGGTCCCCATGAATGCCTCCCACAGGCACACGTCCTATGAGAGACCGCTACAACCCCTACAACTTTACTGCCCGGGTTTTACCCCCCCAACACGGGAACACCTGTGGCCTATTCTATCTCTGCCACATACAGGTGAGGTAACCTGGGGTTTGTCATCTCATCCCCCAGGACTCAATTTCTTCCTTTACAAAACGGACGAACACCTTCCCAAAACACTCACGGGTCTGTGGTGAGATTTTGCTATTATCACCCGCTGAAAACGTGCATAATTATTGAATCCACCGTGCGTGTATTCAATGCCCAAATGGCCAGTTTCTCTGAGCCGAGCACACACCGCAAACGCTGTTCCAGGGAGGAGGCATCACACATACGCAACTAGCAAGGGACAAAAGTCAAAGCCATCAAACTAAATGAGCACATCAGGGCCAATATTTAACAAGCCCAAAGGCTGGTTTTTTGGTTGGATTTTTTTTTTCTCCCCATTTCTCATCAGGTTATTCAGATGGGCATTCCCATTTTGTCCAGATCATGGTTTGGGCTCCCCAACAAAACCAATTTGTTGAGATCCTTGCCAAGGCAACGCGCAAGGCAAGTGCCCACTGAAGATCAAAGTGGGCTTTTAGTCCACGGCATTTGTTCATTTTTAATGTAAGTAATTAAACAAGCGATTTTTTTTTATAAAAGGAACTCCAATGCCTTTGGTTAAACACATTAATATAAATGATTTAAAAAGCTAATCTCCTAATGAGTTGAGAATTTTATATCGATTCAGTAATTACAAAGCATATTGCAAAATCAATGATAAATACTCCTGAAATTCCTATTGATTGGCTTGCTCTGATAAGATTATATGAAGCAGAGGCGATGTATTTAAGAGCGTAAACGTGCGTCCACGTTAACACATTCGGTGACGAATGGAGGCAAAGGGGGTATAGACCTCGGGCCGGCTTGGAAGGAGACCCTGCTCAGCACACGGTGTGCGTGTTCTCCCTCCACGCTCGGTGCTGGCTTTCGAAGCTGCTGGTTAATGAAACATAAGATTATTACTCCCTTGTGCATTTAAGTTTTCAGGTCTTTATACAATAATTAATTAGGATTATGTGACAAGGCGAGAATTTCCACTAGGAAAAGAAAAACTAATAGTACTCTTTCACAAATGATGCTTAAACTCCTTGTGACTCAACTTAATTTATTTGATCTTTCCACCTAGACCACCCTGAAGGTAATCATTCACTTTAAATACTTTTAAACTACTATCTTTTAAGTCTGGGATTTCTCACGTAGCCACTTACTGTCTAATAAGGCAGCCTTCCTGGGAATGCAGCGTTTTAAATGATATAGAAATGAAGAAGTCTGTAAAACACATACGGCGGCACGTCTCCAAGTGTGGTTCCTGCACCAACAGCATCAATGTCACTTGGGAACTTGTTAGAAATGGGAATTCTCTGGGCCCCACCCCAAACCTACCGGGCCAGAAACGCTGGGGGTGGGGCCCAGCAATCTGTGTTTTCACAAGGTGATGTTGGTTCCCGCCCAACTTTGAGAACCACGACTGCAGGCCATTAGGATTTTCATGAGCATTTACTATATGCCTACAATTATGCCCCATGGTATAAGGATACAGGAGATTATGCGGCACCTGACCTCAGGGAGTTGACAGTCCGATTAGCGGGTCAAGATTTACATACTCAGTTCTGTCCCTGACTAGCTTTAATACCTTCGCAAGACTTAACCCCTCTGGACCTGTTTCTTCATCCAAAAGGAAGTAAGGTTGGCCTAGATACTCTCCTAAAGTTGCTTCCAACTCCAGAGGCCATTCTACGAGTCTACAAATTGGAGGAAAGTGAGTTTGTTCACAGAAATTCCATGCTGGCCATATGACTTGAAACACAAGAGACCTTGCAGGCTATCTGGCTGAGTCCCCTCTGGAATGGCATGGTCTTTGATTTGCCCTGCTAAAGTTACTCCTCTGACTTTCACAGCATGAGCCAAACCGTCTCTGGAAACAGAGAAAAGCATTGGGGGGGGGGGGGGCAGGGGAGGCAGGGGGAGGGAGCGGAACGCTTCCCCCTCCCCTGGGAATCAGATGTATGTGTCTCCATCCCCAGTGAGAATCACCGTCCAGCCCTTTCCTGCCTGGTGGCCCTCTGGTGGCAGGGGGCTGAAAGGTTTCCCTAGGATGGGTCAGAGAGAACCGCATGACCAACCTTTGGGTGGCAAAGAATATCATCTATTTAGCAATATCAACAGAACCCTGAACTGAACCAGAAAAGGAAGATTTCATGTGATAAAAGAACCAGGTGACAGAGGGGCCCCCTAAAGTAAAAACCGCTAGGAGTCCACACTCCTAGGTGGTCTTTCCTGATCCTCTCGTCCTCCCGCTGCCCATCCCCTCCCCACCACCCCACCCCCACCCCCGGCGCACATTGTGCTTATGGTGCAAATGTTTTTAATAAAGTGAATGTTTATTCATGGCTCACAGGCCCTGAAGGTGACCCTTGAAGAGAACTTCCTCACATGCGTTGCATTAAGACACCATCATTGAAAAATCAGATGACTTTCCGATGGGAGAAGGACATCCTCATTGAGAAGTAGGGCACATATAAGAAGTCTTAACACCGTGTCGTATTAAATACAATAGATCCTCTTAGTAGTCAAGGCATGTTAGAGCTAGAAGGGTCCTCGGAGATCACTGAACCCCCTCGTGTTAGAGTCTATACTGCAAAATTTAGCAGTGAATTATATACTCTGTATTAGAATAATGAATGGCGTGTCCATTACTGTTGTGCCTCTATTAGTTAGGCTTGGAAGCAAGACCTGAACCCAGAACTTTGCCCTGAGGCCAGTCCTGTCTCCATCACTGTAGGAAGTCTTGCTTATAGTAGAAAGAGGGGGTGGGGCACGGCACGAAGACAGTTCTTTACGCCTGCCAATTGTTCGCTCCCTCCATGAAAATGTGTTTTAATGAAAAACATTTTTCATCAAATCTTTAAGTAAAAGTGACCTTGCAAAATGTGTCGTGTTATTCCTAAGGCTTTGTCTGCCCTCTGTAACATCAAGCACCCCCCAAAGGGGTTTGTACCTCTTAAGAAGGTGTCTTCTGGGTTCCCAAATCCACCCAACCCGAGGAAAATGGTCGGGATCGCCTTGTCTCAGTTCTCCCCTTCCCTCTCAGGTCCCTTGGGAAATATCTACACAATTATTTTATATTAGGGGATTACGTATTGGTAATAGGTTCCTTATCCCGTCTCAGAGGTATACAAATATTAACAAAAGGCATGACTCTTATCCAAAAGCGGTAAAATTTTTGGCATCAGTGGCCAACAAGTTCGAGAAATTTTTCAGTCACTGATGACAGAGAGAAGCCACTGGTGCCCCTCCATCGACTCAGCATAGCTGATCTGACTCTGCTGGGTGGCTGTCCCCCTTTTGGCAAGGTTTCTCTTATAAATGGCCCAATCGATATTCATTAGGCATCGCCAGCTCCTTGTCTCTCCCTAACTGATTTATCCGCCATGCTATAAGACCCATTAAAAATTAATTCTCTAATAGACAAGGGCTCAAATTGGCTGCCCGGAGGTTCCGGGTATAAGACAGATGTGCGTTGCCTCTAGGAAGGAGACACCCAAAAGCAGGGGTAGCCCAAGAGTGGAGCTTCTCCAAATCCATGTCCCTGGGTGTCCCTTCTCCAAATCCATGTCCCTGGGGGAACCCATGAGCAACCCTAGTGACATCTGTCTGCCCCAAGAACAGGGTGTCCCTTATCCTTCCAGATGGGAAAGGAACACTGACCTGGTCTTCCTGATCAAGGACTGGAAAATGGAATACCTTGACAATCCCCTGACCCAGATTGGGACCATGTGGGAGGGAGGAGGATGGGTCCTATCCTTCGTGCAAAAGCCCAGCCCTGGCATCAGTGACACAGAACTTTGCTGTCTCTGGCCTCTCAGAGAGTGCTTCCCTCTAGCGCTGCTGTATCTTTTCCGCTTCCGGATGCAAATTTCCCTTGAGGTCCTCCTCCTCCCTCCACTTCTTCTCTTCCTTGGCAGTCTCATACCTCTGGTTGCTGCCTCTGTGCACTCATTCACTCAGCAAGTCCGGTCTATGCTGAACAACGCCCTCAAGTCAGATGCACGGTCTCCCCTGCCTTCCTGGCATCTCCAATTCTAGGCAGAAGGAAGTGGTGATTATAATGAGCAATCCAACGATTGCTCAAGGTGGAGGACATTCAGAATGTAGTGGAGACATGAGGTAAGAGACACTCAGCCAGGCAGCAGGGGGGCTGGAATCACCTGGGAGGCTTCCTGGAGGCCATGAAGTCTGATCGGAGCCCTGAATGACATAGTCAGAAGATCCAAGGAAACAGCAGTGGTTGGGGTGAGGTTCAGAGGGGACTCATAACCTGGGACCCTTCCTGGCTTGCGGGGAAGTCCAGATGGAGAGGTGAGAGGTGAGTCTGGAGGGCTGGATCACCCTGAGCCTTGAAGGCAAGGAAGGGTTTCACCTCAGACAAGGAGGTGGTCAGATTTATTTTATAGAGAGCTCACTGGAGCTACAGTGTGGAGACAACAAGAGGGGAGGAAAATTGAATTTGGGGAGCCCAAAAAGACAATATTCAGATGAGAGACAATGGTGGCTGGGCTGGGGCCATATGGCAGCAATGTCAAGAGGCAGGGTTAAGAGTATAACTCAAAGGGGCGCCTGGGTGGCTCAGTCGGCTGACCGTCTGATTTCGGCTCAGGTCATGATCTCACAGCTCGTGAGTTCGAGCCCCGCGTCGGGCTCTGTGCTGACAGCCTGGAGCCTGCTTCGGATTCCGTGTCTCCCTCTCTCTCTGCCCCTCCCCAACTCGTGCCATGTCTCTGTCTCTCAAAAATAAACATTAAAAAAAAAAAAAAAAAGAGTATCACTTACGGAGCCAGGAATTGTTCAAAGTTAGCCCTTACCCCAGGCGGAGAACAGAGCCTGGCAAAAAGAATGAGTGAGGGGATGAAAGGAGGGAAGGGCCCAGAAAACAAGCGTGGGTCAACCAATAACCACCAATAAATTCAGTAAAACAGCTGACAGATTAGAAACTAGGAACACATTTTCTCTCTTGGAGTACTCTGTAGTGTATCTTGACTTTAAAAACAGCACAGGCTCATTCGTTAAGTCATTCCACAAATGCTTATTAAGCACCTACTATGTGCCAGGCACTATGCTAGATGCTGCAAACACAATAATAAAATACATACGGTCCACTTACATTTTTTACCATCATG
Organism: Leopardus geoffroyi; assembly: GCF_018350155.1. Classification (NCBI taxonomy): domain Eukaryota; kingdom Metazoa; phylum Chordata; class Mammalia; order Carnivora; family Felidae; genus Leopardus; species Leopardus geoffroyi. Next base: position 67,232,137 of record NC_059339.1, on the reverse strand, counting down.
TTGACTTAGTGTGTTGCTTCCCAGAAAAACTGAGAATAGCACGTGCTGTTCCCACTTCTCTCAGTGGCCCACCCATGGGAATTCTTCATCCAGCGGATCATTAATTGGCCTCTCTCTTCCTGGCACTGTATGCCTGGGAGAAATAACCAGGCCCTCAAGCCAAGTAGCAATGCCAAGCCTCCCACAGGATGGTGAATATCACTGCATTGAAGATCTACGTCTCCCTTTGCTGAGTTTTCCTGAACTCTGACCTGCCCATTGGGGGCGGGGGGTGGGTGGCAGTCCCTCAAATCCTGAGTGCGGGTCTTGCCACTCCCAAGAACAGAGTTCAGGGCTTTGCCACACCCTGACCGTGAAGCCAGCTTCCCTGGCCTCGGTGAATTAGCCTGCGCACTGCTGGGCAGAACAGGGAGGCGATCGAGCGGCCCAGGGACAAGGAGAACGATGGAGACCGCTGCTCAGATGTTGGGGCTGAGATCGCGGCTCAAAGTTAGGAGGGAAAACAGGCATGGTGCTACCCAGATGGCAGAATTTGACCACCTCTGCCTGTCAACCTTAACAGAAGAAAGAAAAAGGCTCCCAATTAATAAGACCACCGACAAAAGGCAGGAATTCTGAGATGAAGCAGCAAGCAAGCCATAGTTCAAGTGGTTTCGAGAATGATTTGGATAAACTCATGAAAAAATTAAGAGGAAGTCTGGGGGTGCTGGGGGAAAGTTCAAAGTTGTTGAGCCCTTAAAGTGATATCTGTCAAATGCCCCCCTGCCCCCCGCATCAGGGCCAGATGCCAAGACTGAATGAACCAATGGATGGCCCATGGTTGCACTTCTGATTCCCTGGACAGTGACGCCCAGGGATGCTGAGGCACACCCGAGGGTCTCTCCCCCAGCCTAGTCTAGCCAACAAGGGCATGGCTGGCTTTCCTCATCACTAACCTGAAATTTGCAGTCACCAGGCCTGCCTTGGAGTCCATAGAGTCCCAGACCTATGCACCTTGGGGTACTTCCTCCAAGGAGCCTGGCCTTTGCTGTGGCATCTTGTCCCATCATTCCTCAGAGCCTGGGATTAGGCAGGTCCTGCCACCCCAGAGTTAGGACCCTCAAGAGAAGATGTGAATTTCCACCTACTCTCCTACCGGAAGGAAAGAGTGAGGAACACCCCTTTGGGAACCTGATGGTGGTCCTTCCTTCCTCCCTCACCTCGCTCAGAGGGCTCACACTTTCGCCAAGGGCAGCATTCAGTTCGTGTGCTCCCAAGAACAATGGTTCCCAACCCCTGTCAGAGGAGCTGACTCCCTGCCTCCCTTCCTCCTTCGTCCTTAGACTCCGACCACAGGCCCCATCACCTCGGGCACATCTCCTCACCCACGTCTGTTGCCCAGACATTGGATTGGCTGGTTGGTGGATTTTCTGATCGCCCCACTCTGCACACCCTTTTCAGCGAGGTGAGAAAGTCACATCAGCCAACAGCTTTGCCGGGACCCGCAGTTTCCTTCCTTGCCACACTGCACAGCCCCTGTGCTGAGCCCATCAGTGTGAGAGCCCCGGAGCCTTAGTTGTGCATTTCTTCCCCGGACAGCGGTGTGCTTGGCCCTCCCCAGCTTACTGTCTTCGTGCCCGTCCCCATTTGTTCCTGACACAGGGAACCCGCCCAGCTTCCGCTGCCACAATTGACCGCAAGATGAAGGCAGGCTGGCCTCAGGGAGACGGGTTCTGACACCTCGTGGCCGTTCCGGATTGGGACTCCAATACCAGAGCTCGGCTGGCTTCAAGAAAAACGGGAAAATCGGCGACTTAAGCCTTCGAAGTCCTTCTCATTGCTTCCTGACACTCTAACATCGTCCGCAGTATCTTCTACTCATTCGTGTATTCTTTCAATAAGTACTTAATACCTACTATGCGCTTAGTCCTCGAAATACAGATGACTAGGACGGACATGCTTCTGTCCCCTTGGTGTTTTACGGGAAGGAAAGCACTCACCTTATTCATACGCTCGTGTTCGGTGTATTGGCAGAGAACACAGAGCTTATACTAACAAGTGGGGGCCTCCAGAATTTGGGGTGCCCTCTGCAGAGCAGATTTGGAGCAGAGGGATCTATCCAAGACTCTCCAATCTCACTCCACAGTAACTTTGTCCTCTGGCTCGCCCCCTGTTCAGTTCTGGCCACGCCCCTGATTTCTGCCCTCTGGGCCCCCTCCTCCCCCAACGACCCCAGCCCACCCTCACGCTCTCACCCTCTCTCTCTGCCTCCTCCAGCACGCACTTTGCCTTCATTCCACCCCTAGCTGGAAGCAAGAACAGCAAGACTAATTTTATTTCTCTTCTTTTCCTTTGGTGAGTCGATCTGTGACAACCCTTTTTATGCATTTAATTCATTCTCAATTTCTCATAATCAGGGGGATGGTATCCCCTAAGGTTAGGCGAGAGCCTGTCAGGAAAAAAAAAAAAAAAAAAAAGGCAGCGTAAATTCACAGAGGTAATCATAGTCTAGCTCCACTTCCCACTGCCCGTGGAACTATTAACTAATATCACTCTCTAATCTTTTTTGTACTTATTTATTTTGTGGCGAGAAACTAGTGTTATAAACACCCCTACTGTCAAAACTTGTCATCCCCATTACCTCAAGGCGGGCTTCATCTCTGTTATTCTAATTTCAGAGTTTCTCAAATTCACAGCCGCTGGAAATTGAGTACAAAATCCATTATCATTTGTATATTTTAATTATGCAAATGAGGCAGCTCAGCTGCGATGTCCGGGACCTGCAGGGATGCCTGACTTGATTCTGGGTGATTACAATTTATCCAGTCGAGTCACTTTAATTGTAACAAGCTAATTACATTGTTTCATTTGGCTTTAACAAAAGAAAAGGAGACAGGAAGCTGGATGTGGCTCAGGGCCCCCAGAACAGACCGCGGCCTCTCACCAGCCCCTGGGTGGAGGCAGCCCAGGGACCGGGCACTAGCCCTCCCCGGCCAGTTGAGGGCCTGGTGCGGGACCCCAGAGAAAGGGCAGCTAGGGGCCAGGTAGCTGAAGGCAGCCACCTGGGCAACGGCCGGCCCACCAATGTCCTCTGTCAAGGATGCAAGACGATTTTCACTCCAGCCAGGAGTTGATCCAGCCGTAAGCCTGACATCAGACCATCTCCCGGAAGGGCCTTTTCCACTCAAGCCCTTTTTGGCCCCAGGCCGGTGCCTTCGAGAACCCACCTAATTTCCACCGTTTGTGGGTGTGTGCGTGCATAACGTTTCTGGAAAAATCTGCAGGTTCCCCCTGTCACTGAGAGGCCAGCAGAAGGGTTTCCCATGATCACAGAGAGGAGGATGCAGAAGTGGGCGAGGAAGTGGAAGGCAGAGGGATGAGAGAGAGAAGTGGGGCAGAAGTCTACAAAGCGGGGACGATGCTTTACGAATTTCTTCTTCGGCCTCACGTTCTTGTTTCTGCGATCGGTGATAAACATGTATTCGTTTGAACCAAAGCTGTTTTCTCTCCCACTCATTACGCCTGCCAGTGAGGGAGATGGTGCTTAGCTTTGCAGGTCCAATCTTTCAGCAGGCTGAGAATCCCCAGGAAGCACGGGGCTGGTGTATATTAACAAATGACCGTTCCTCCTGACAGTTACAGCAGGACCAGAATTACCATGTTTGCTACAAAGCATCAACTATTTACAGGCATGAACTCAAGTCTAGGGTGTTGCCAAATGCTTTTTTTTTTTTTTTTTAATTCTTTGGCCCACCCCCACCCCGGAACCAGGGTTCATGACCTTTCCACCAGAGTCTGGGCCAGACAAGACCTACGACCTCAGCTGCCTAACACAGCAACAGACTCGATCCCGAAATGCAGAAATTAGATTGATGGCTAGTAATGTCGGCGAGTCAGTTCATCAGCAAATATTTATTGAGGCTCATTGTGATTCTATTACAGTCATGGCCTCTGCTTTCAGGATGTTCGAGTCCAAAGGCAGAAATAAGGCTTACGTGTTTAAAAGGGACAAAGCTGGGGTGCTCAAGGAAGTCCGAGAGGAGAGACATCTGCAGGGACTCGGGTAGTTAGTATTCCTAACACGCAAGTTCACCGCTGGAGGGCTGGATTCCAGGTGAGGCAGACACCGAGCAAGATGTGACCAGTGGTCCTGAGGTGCCTCTGTTACAGACGATGCCCCTTTGTTACCGTTAAGGGGTTGCAGATACGGTAGAGACAATGCAACCAGAGGCTGGGGCTCTTGTGGGGTAACACGAGTACAGGGTGAAGGGGTCTGGTGCCAGCCTTCAAGCAAGTGAGGCAAAGGGCATGGTCATCCCCATCAAGTCCACCATGTAAAGCAAAATCTGTCTGCAATGCAGCCCGGGACATCAGTGAGCCAAAAGAGCCTGGGGCACAGAGAGAGTCAACGGCTGAACAATGCGCTCCCACGTCAGCAAGATTCAGGATGAAATGCTTCTCAGTGAGCTGGGGGAGGCGGGTGGGGTGAGCTCTGAGAAGGAGAAGGTTTTTGAATCCTTCTTCTGAAAGGAGAAGGTTGTGTCTCAGCAGATACTCCAGAGGAAGAGATTTGTGGAAGGAGGAACCACACGGACGAAGATAGAGAAGGAAGAGCGGCACCAGGCAGGGTGAGAAGCTGGAAGGAGATGGACGGAGAGCTGGCTGGTGGGCGCAGCTGAAGCAAGGGCTGTGTGACTCTTGTTATCAGAACACCTGCCTCTGTGCCACGGTTGGCAGTAGCTTCTCCTTACTCTGCTGGCTGGACACCCAAAAGAGGACACCTGAGGTCATGTCCAGGTTGGAATCGCACACAAAGCACCCTAACAAATACATGTGGAAGGGACAAAAGGAAGGAGGGAGAAATGGGGGTGGGAAATAGCGCATGGCTGGGAACGAGGAAACGAACTTTCTTTTCCCGGACCCACTACCAACCAGTCGGGTGGTTAAGGTTATGTCACTGAAGGGCTCAGAACCTGTTTCCTAGTTCACCAGAGGCTGGCAGAGGGGGACAAGCCTATCTGGAATGAACCTTCCAGACATAGGTCTCACGAGTCACGAATGCGGTGCATTTATATCTCACTAGACGGTGTCAGCCTCCGCTAAGAAAATCTGCTCTGTGTTGGGGTGAGTGGTTGGCACCAAAAGAAAAAAAAAATTAAGGCTACTGCTTCTGCCTGAATTCTCCAGCTCTAAGTAAATTCGAGCCAGATGCCCAGTTCCTCATCACTCCCTCAGATGACTCTGTGGAGTAATTATAATACTTTATGGGCATTAACTCACTGATTCTCATCGTGCCCTGGGAGGGTAGCACTCAGATCATTATCCTCCTGTACCCAGGGAGGGGGGAGCATCTCATTCTCTCCATGTGTGCATCCCGACAGCACCTGTCCCCCGAATGCACTGGAAAGGGAACGCCAGGACCAGTCACACACCAGGAAGACGGATGAGCTGGAGTCAAGGTTCTGGGAAAGGGAAAGCAGTGATGGGGGGGGGGGGGGGAGGTCCAACCGTGGAAGGAAGAAAGCGATGCATCAAGAGGGAGGGAAATTGGCTGAGCTGGACTCAGTGGTGTCTGAGGGAAGCAGAGAACCAGTTACAAATACTGGAACAATCTAGGCTTGAAAGAGGGAAAGAAGGTGGGGGAAAGCACGGGGTAACCGAGGGAGCAGCGTGGAACGGAGAGGAGGGTCCAATCCTGATGAGGAGATGGGACCAAGGGCAGCCCTGGGAGTTGCCAAATAGGACCTGAAGAAAGTACTCACCAGGTCCTCTATCCCCCATTCAGAGCTGCCTCATACTAGGGACAAATCTGAAGTTCCTCTTCATCTCAGGAAGTCTTACAAGTATTGAACTTTACAGTTGAAGCAAACATTAGAGTTTGGACTACCTCCTTATTTTACTGCTCAGCTAACTGAGCCCGGAGAGGGGAAGGAAGTGACCCAAGGTCACACAGCAAGTGAGTGCAGTCTCTGGGACTGAACCACACATCTCCTAACTCCCACTGTCTTCATTTTGCCTTCATCTGTCCTCTCTGAATCCCTTCTCACACTTACAGGAACTGTATCACGGGGCACCTGATTTTACGCTCTCCAACAATTCATTCATCTCTCTCCAAGTAAATCAGAAAACTGTTCTGTGCCAGAACCACGCCTTAGGCATCCCTTGTTGTACTCTCCGAGCCCAGCCCAGGATTAGGCACACAGAGTGAGGAAGGATGGCATCCAGCTTGAAAACGGCATGTGTTGATTGCCCCCCAGAGGTGCCAAACCTCCAGTAAGGAAAATCAGAAATGTTAGCGGGGAAGGCCATGAGAACTGGCTAGAGAATAAGCCGGGAGGAGGGAGAGAAAGCCACGAACATTGCCACCGTCATCGCTGAAACTGCCAGCCAAGCAGCCCCGACGTGCTAGAGCAGATGAGGGACTGTGAACAAAGTGGGTCCCTCTGCCCCAGAGAGCGAGTGACACCTCAGCTGACAGGTGACACCGAGTGTGGTCCCGCAACTCCTTGACCTCAGAATTACACTTAAGCCCCCGGGCCCCTCTCAGTGTTCACTCACTTGTCCCCAGTTTCAGATGCTTGTTGGAACGTGAAGCCCACCTCTCAGATCCAAACAGCTTGGCGATGAAGCAGATAAACCCTTGAGCCAGACTGCTCTGGACACTAACTCCAGTTTGACCACCCACCAGCTGCACGACTTGGGGTAAGTGTCTGAACTACTCTGTGCCTCTAATTCTTCATCATTGAAGTGGGAGTATCTGCCTCTGAGAATTATTGTGAGGGTTATATGGTTTAATACACAAAACCCACCGGGGAAACTTCCTGGCATTTACTAAATGCTCAGTAAATAATAGGATGGTCTTACTGCCTCTTCTCCCCACTGAGTTCGTGGGGCTGCAAGGACCACGCCTTCATCCCTTCTCCAACAAACCTTTGTTAGGCACCCGATACGTACCTGCACCTGACAGGTACCTGCACCCAGTACGTACCTGCCCGACACTGCAGTAGTAGCTGAGGACACACAGGCCAGAGGAACCCCAGCCTCTCAACACTAGGGCTCAAATCTAGCAAAGGACACCTGGCGCAGACGCAGTCAGTGCCTCAACCAGAAGAGGAGGGGCCGCCGGCACCACACCCATAAGGGGCGGGGCGCCACACCCACAAGGGGCGGGGCGCCGCACCCTGAAGGGGAGGGGCTGCCGGGCGAGGGATTCGCTCCCGCAAGCCTGCCTACTTTCAACCTGGGAAGGGGGCTGCATCTGCAGGAGATGCTCTCGTGGAAACCCAGCGACTTATGGCTTCCATCCCACGGGCCACCCCCTAGGATAACCCTCAAGGGACTTCTGTTCCAGCACAGAGCACGGAGGCATGGCTGGAATGAACGCACAGAGGCTCTGGAAACACTGACACGCCGTTCCCAGACAAGATTAAATATCCACACTCCACCAGGAGGAGACTACGCACCCGTGGGAGGGTGGACAAGGAACGGGCGGCGTGCGTTCTCTTCATAGCAGTCTGTGAAAGATCCAGGGAGGGGGTGCCGTTCAAGCGGAGGCCAAATGAAACCACACAAGAGCTGTGAATGCGGACCCCTCCTCCTCGCAGGGCTTGCAGAATCTGCTGCCCCATCTCAGGGGCTCTGCGGCATCCACCAGGAGTGCTCCAGCTAAAGTTGTAAAGTGCTGACCGGTCCACCTCTGTCATTCTAAAGACAAAGAAACCAAGGCCCAGGAATGAAATGCAGTGTGTCCCGGGCCACCCAGCTGGGCAGCTCCAGAGCCAGGGCCACAAGAGGGTGTCCGGATTCCTGGAGCCAGTGGTGTGTCTGCTTATTCATGTGCCTTTGCAGCGTGGTGCCTGCTGGTTGGCTTTCCCTGGCGTTCAGATTCCTTCCAGGTTGGACAGAGTCGGCCCCAGGGTAGACTGCGATGAGAATGGCCCAAGGGACGGACTGTGAGACACAGAAGACTCTTGTGCCCAGTGCCCAGCCAGGCCCCACTTCACAGACGAGAAAACTGAGGCTGCGTGAGATCACTCAATTTGCCTGGTGGACACAGCTCTCCATCAGCAGGCCAAGGCCCAACCCCGATGTGTTTGACTCCAGGCCCGTGCCACTGACCCCTTAGCTCTGCTCCATGGTTGTTTTTGCTACCTAGATCTTCTTCTGTTCCATTTCTCCTCAACATCTTCTTCTCTGGTCCTTCTCTGAAAACAATCTCATTCAAGCCAAGAAAGAAAACACTTCTTCAGCAATCAGGGTAGCTGGCTTAGCATTAGGGGAGGGAGCGCCTGTGCCACACCCAGAAGGGGAGGGGCCGCCAGTGCCACACCCAGAAGGGGAGGGGCCACCAGTGCCACACCCAGCGGGGGAGACAAGATGAGCAACCAAGAACAGCACAGACCAGCAGACACTGCCCCAGGCAACTCTGGGAAGAGAGCATTAGACTTGCCTGGGGAGACAGGGAGGTATTTCAGAGAAGGGGAAGAGCTGGAGAGGAAGCAAGACATTCTCCCGAAGGCTGAGAAAATACTTTTCCAGACATTTCTCTCTGTGTTCCCTAATTCACATCTCCTACTGCTTATTCTGCCTAATCAGATGGCCTCAGCTGCCTGCACGTGACCTTGTCTTAGATCATATTTTGGAAGGGGGGGGGGGTGATTTTCCTTAGTCTTCTACCTACACAGTGCCGAGGGCCACCATGACACTAAATGCCATAATTCTCAAAGATGGGGAGTCCTGCTTAGCCTGGGTCTCCTATCAGGGAACCCCCACAATGGGGCCATCCCCAGAACCACCATCCAAAGACTGACCCGTGGCCACCCAGCCTTCCCTTTCCCCGTGACTCAGAGAGAAGAGCAGTCATCCCATCCCCCTGTCCACACCTGCCATACGATAGATGGCAGGCTCTAAATAATTAACGAGAATCATTTTGTAATGCGCTGACCCCCGAACATCACACATCACTCATTCTGATACCCCTGCTGTCCCCTGCTCCCTCTCAGTCTCTCTCATTCCGACAGCTCAGCCTCCTCTCTTGGGTGCCCACCAGACACCACATCAACAGGCCCCCTGCATTTCTTTCTTACAAGCTGCATCATGCCAGCGAAGATGTTTGGTCTCTGAGACTCCTTCGAACACACAAGTGGGGTCGTGCAAGTGGCTGGTTGGGGGAGGGTGTTGATGCCCAGGCTGTCCCTGCTCCAGCCAGAGAATGGCTCCAGTTCCTGGAACCCACCTAAGAGCTCTGGCCCGAGGGGAGGTAACCCCAAAGCCCCATAGGCCTGAAAGAGAAATCTGGTGACAGTCTGAGTGGCCCTGGCTTCTAGGGCCATCTCACCTAGGTGGGGCAAGAAGCCACATGAGAAATACTAAGAGATCTGTAATACAAGTATCCCAAAGAACTGTTTCTGTCCCTGAATTTTGTGCCAAGCTATTAATATGGATTACCTGCAGTGTGTCCAGGCCTGTGAAAAGTAACGTGGAGGGACAGTGACAAAACTAAGTGCTATGTGTCACCCACTGGGACTCACACACAAAACCATTAGGGAAAAAAATAAAAAGGTTTGGAATGTTTCTGGAAAAGACATATAAGACACTGGTGCTCCCACTTATCTTTGAAGAATGGAAATGGGAGTAGGGAAAAGAAGAACAAAGTTGTGCTTTTTTCCCCCAGCTTTATTGAGGTATAATTGACAAATAAAATTGTATATATTTAAAGTATACAGTGTGATGATTTGATACATGTATACTTTCTGAAATGACTACCACAATCAGGTTAATTAACACATCCATCACTTCACCTAGTTTCCAGTGTGTGTGTGTGTGTGTGTGTGTGCGCGCGCGTGTGTGTGGTGAGAACAATTAAGATCTACTTCCTTAGATCCATATTCATCAGGGATATTGGCTTGTAATTTTCTTTTCTTATGGTGTCCTTGTCTGACTTTGGTATCAGGGTAATACTAGCTTCATAAAATGAATTTGGAAGCGTTCCCTGCTCTTCAAATTTTTGGGAGGAGTTTGAGAAGGATTGGTATTAATTCTTATTTAAACGTTTCATAGCATTTATCAGAAAAGCTATCAGGTCATGGGCTTTACTTTGTTGGGGAGTTTTTAATGACTCTTTACTGGTCTGTTCAGATTTTCTATTTCTTCATGGCTCAGTCTTGGTAAGTTGTACATTTCTGGGAACTTGTCTATTTCTTCCAGGTCATCCAACTTGTCGGTGTATAATTTTTCAGGTTGTCTCTTATGATCTTTTGTATTACTGTGGTCTCAGTTGTAATGTTCCCTTTTTCATTTTTGATTTTATGTATTTGAGTTTTTTTTATTCCTCAGTCTCACTAAAGCTCTGTCGATTTTATCTTTTCAAAAAAAAAATCACCCCTTGGTTTTGTTGACCTTTTCTCCTGCTTTTCTGATCTCTGTTCCATTTATTTCCGTTCTGGTCTTTGTGATTTCCTTCCTTCTGCTAACTCTGGGGGTGGTATATTCGTCTTTTTCTAGTTCTTCTTAGCTCCAGAAGATTTTCCATAGATTCTTTGAGGTTTGCTACGCAGACCTCCAGGTATCAGATCGCCAGTTTATTATATTACAATAAGCCTCTATCTGGAGACCAGCCAGATGGAAAAGACGCACAGGACAAGGTGTGTGGAAGGGGCGGAGCTCCCAAGCCCCTCCAGGAGCACCCACCTCCCAGCCAGGACACTCCACAGAGCTGTGCTTCTGCTTGTCACTTTTTAGACTCTACTGTCAGAATGTTTTTTACAGCAATGTATTACTTCTTCAAATGTTTAACATACACTTGTAGAAAGAGACCAAATCCAGACTGAGCCATAAGCCACTCTAAGGGTCTGTGCTGTGAGTCTCTTCTGTTTCTGTGTTTTCACCATCTGGAATATTCCCTGGGCAGCAGAAATGCTCAATCAAGAGTTGCTGAGTGTTGGATAAAGAGGGTGCTGTTGTGAGGTTAAAGCTAGCGGTGGAAAATAATCTCAGAGGAAAGGGAGGTAGTGGGAAGATGACCAAAACAGCTTTAAGAAGGAACTGGAGATAAGGGTATATAACCACGTGTGGTGACAGATGTTAACTAGACTTGTTGTGGTGATGATTTTGCAATATATACAAATATTAAATCATTCTGTTGGATACCTGACACTAATACAATCTGATAGGTCAATTATATCTCAGTTAAAACAAAATTTGATAGGGAGGCTGAAAGAGGATTTTTAAAAATCTAAGTTACTTTTGAACTTTTGTAAACAATTTACCTAAACATGCTTAATCTAAGCAAAATAAAAATTGAAATATATATATATATAGAAGAAGAAGGAACTAGAAAGGATTTAGATAAGCAGAAAGGTGGGAAACAGATGGTCAAGGCTACAGGAAAAGGATTAGCTATCAGTAAGAGTTTTTTAAGGGAGGAAGGAAGGAATGAATGAGGGAGGAAGGGATAAGGAAGATAGGAAGGAAGGAAGGAAGGAAGGAAGGAAGGAAGGAAGGAAGGAGGGAGGGAGGCACTAAGGAACGTGCGCTAAGGCAGGAAGGCAAAGAGGGGGAAAGCATCAAGGCCAGTGAACATAAGAGCATAGAGATCAACCTAAGGAGGCAACATGGAGCCCATTTATGGAAGGCCTTGGCTCTTGTCTGAAGGCTGGGATGCCAAACCACCTCTGTGCTCCAGGCAGGTCATGTCTAGTGCACAACAGCCACAGACCTCTTCACCACACTCTACTGCCCTGAGCCAACAGCTCCCAGCCCCAGATGGTGTGGAGCCGGCTGCCTCTGAATCACCTAAGGGGAGGAGGGAAGACAGTAAATGCAGGATCCAGGCTCTGCTCCCTGAGATTCTGATTGCATAAGCAGTACCCAGGCACCTGAATGCTTAACAAGCTCCCCAGGGGGCCAGAAGAAAGTCAGGCTTAGAGACCATAGACCTAAACCATCCCATTCTTTACAAGGCTTTAGGAATCAATTTCCACAAAATCCTTCACACCTAAAATAACTCCCAGTCCCTTTCCCCTTGCTTGCTTGCCACCCCAGTGTCTACAAAAAGACATTTATTGTGTGTATGAGTCAGTTAAGCTGCTGTAACAAAACACCATTGACTGGGGTGGGGAGTTTAAACAACAGAGATTTATTTTCTCAGTTCTGGAAGCCAGAAGTCCATGATCAGGGTAACAACATGGTTGTGTTCTGGTGAGAGCCTTCTATATGATTTGCTGTGTTCTCAAAGGGCAGAGAGTTCTGATCTCTCTTCCTTCTCTGGTAAGGGCACTAATCTCATCCTAAGGGTCCTACCCTCATGACCTCATCTAAATTTAATTATCTACCCAAAGCACCACTTTCTAATACCATCACATTTGGGGGGTTAGGGCTTCAACATATGAATTTGGGGCATGATGGGGAGGGGAGAGGGGACACAAACATTCAGCCCTTAACACTAGGGGAAAAAATATAAGCTCACTTTCTCAGCCTTCTTTGCAGCCAGGAGTGACCATGTAACCCACAGTGAAATATAAAGTGAAGTCTTCTGAAAGGTTTCTGAAAAGGAAATTTCTTCCCAGGTAAGAGAAGAAAATGCTGCCTTTTTGTCAACCCCTTTCCCCCAACCACTTCTTTCTCCCTATCTTCAAATATTGTTACGATGCCTGGAGCTGCTGCAGCCAGCGTGAGACCATAAGGCAATAAGCATGAGGACAAAAAGACAAAATTCTAAGGATAGTGTCGCTGGAAAGATGGCCTTGTTGGCAGTGTGAGTTCAGAAGCAGTCCTAGATGACCAGCCTCCAGACCTCTACTCAGAACCTTTAACCTCTTGACCTGGAGGTAACAGAAGGGTGGCATGTAAGTCGTTGTGAGTCAGATTCCCTGTTCCTTGCAGCTGAGGGCATCTTACCAGCCACTCACAGGGCTTCAGACTCAAGAAGCTTGGACTCAAAACCCTTCAGATCATCTTGGTGGACCAGCGGTGTGGGCGGCCACACTTGCACAAAAGCTGTGGAGACACAAAAGCAGAAACCAACATGCCCCTTCCACCTTTGCCCCTTAAATGATTCTGTTCCCTCCTCTAAAGTTTCCTAAAGGAAAGAGATAAGATGTAACGGGCACACATGCTTGGGCTCTGCCTGCCTTTTGGGTTCACAGGTTGCCCGGTTTCTCAAAGGGGCTTTGATAGAGGAGACAGAGCAGAAGCAGCAGAATTTCCCAGACTCAGAAGGCTCTCACGTCCCCCATCATCCCCATCGCAACAACAAAATTCTCTGTCTGCTAACTGCTTCCTTTAGGGTCTTGATAAAACCTAGAGAATATAAGCTTTCTTCCTTCCTGTGAAAAGAACTAGAATAGTGGGAAGGTTGAAAGACGAACTTGAGAGGTGAGCTGGGTCCGAGTGTGAAGGATCATGAGCTCCTTTACAAGCAATAGATGTTTACACTTGTTGTTTATCCTCATGGACCCTCACCTTGATGATTTCTTGGAAGGGGAGGGCAATGCCACATCGTTAAAGCCAGTGGGTTGTTGTAAGAGTTAAGTGAGGTCACGTGTTAGAGAAGGTTCTCACAGGACTTTAAGTGTATATATGAGGCTTCTGGTACCTTTAAACAAAAAAGAAAGAAAGAAAGGGGGCCCCTGGGTGGCTCAGTCGGTTAAGCATCTGACTTCGGCTCAGGTCATGATCTCATGGTCCGTGGGTTCAAGCCCCACATCAGGCTCTGTGCTGACAGCTCGGAGCCTGGAGCCTGCTTCAGATTCTGTGTCTCCCCCTCTCTCTGCGCCCACCCCCCACCCCTGTGCTCATGCTCTGTCTTCCAATAATAAATAAATGTTTAAAACATTAAAAAAAGAAAGAAACCAATATGAGCAAACACTAACATGTGAATGCTGGGCAGGTATAAAGAGTTTATCCTCTCTGCACTTTTGAAATATTCCATGATTTAAGGATAAAAGAAAAAGGTTTGCATCGTGAATGACCCAGAGCAGGTAGTTGCTCCATGGTCACCCCCAAAGGATATCCGTTTGGAGGTGCAAATGATGTGAAGAGAGGGACCCAGCGACTGCCACTGACACCAAGATGTGCATGGTGGGTCTGCAGCCTGGATTGCATGTGGGTCCAACCCTCCTGGACACCTGAAAACAGGTGAAAGACATCCTGATCGCAGCATAGTTTTGTCAAAACCGTTTCGTCCTTACACAGTTGGGGGCATCTAACTGACACCCAGGAAATCCCTGCCATGGAGCAGACTGCCCGAGACAGAACCCAGCTCAGCACACGGCCCCCAGGAACAGCGGATGCGTCTTCTATCTCTTTGGTGTCACCCTTGCTGTCTGACTCCGCCCACAAAAGCCTCATTTCTTGGTATGGCTGTGGACTTCAGATTCTGCCCCAAACTCACAGGAGAAGGAAAGTCACCTCCTCAATCGTCCACCCACCCCTTCCCTCGCAGAAAGTGGAGTCTGTAAAACACAAGGCTCCTCGGGGTGCAGCCCAAGGGATTACGAACCCCACTCGGCAGTGAAACAAACAGGAAAAACAAATTTCATTTCCACCCGTTTGATCCCAAATAATGCCAGCCCTGGGACTCGAAAGCTCCAGGCCCTGGTGGGAGGCTGGCATTAATGACACGGATGGGCTTCCAGAAGAACTAAGGCAGCAGTAAGCAACACATCCAACACCCTCTTCTCCTGGGCTTGATCTTGGTGGGGGTCTTAGGGCCATTTTTGCAGATCCCACCTTTGACAAAATTGTGGTGCCCAAAAGCTTGGGCTTCCACGTTCGTTTTGGCCTTCCTGAGCCTCTCCTTGTCCCCCCAGCCCAGCCTCTTTCCCCTGCCCCAGCCTCTCCTGTAGTATGGGAATGGTCATACAGCGAAAAACACTTCGTCAACACAGGGAATCGCCCTGTGTGCAATGTTGGCAGGTGGTGAAGAGTAAAGGACTTTTACTTGATCCCCTAGGCAGTGGGAATGCAGAGCCAGGAAAGGTAGGACCCTTGAGTACAATCGTCTTTCAGGTTTTCCGCAAGCAAAAAGAGGTTATTTGGTGCGGAGAGGAAAATGCTTAATTCATTTAAATGTATCACTACTGGGGCATCTGGGGGGCTCAGGCTGAGCATCTAACTCTTGATACGGGCTCAGGTCGCGATCTCACAGTTCATGGGATCAAGCCCTGCATCCGGCTCTGTGTTGACAACCCGGAGCCTGCTTGGCATTCTCTCTCCCTCTCTCTATCCCCCTTCCCCGTTTGCACGGGAGCATAGCTTGTTTTCTCTCTCTCTCAAAAATAAACAGATAACATTTAAGAAAATAAATGTATCGCTATGGACAGAATTTCGATAGGAAAATTCTTGAGGCAGCTCAAGGGAAATTGAGGAAACACAGCCTGCTGTTTACATCAGAGCATGCTTTGAAAACTCTGCTGACATTTGTTAAGCGCCCACAAGGAGCTGAGCATGGTAACAATTTTATATACATTGTTTCACAGGGTCCTAAAAGGTCCCATTCTCTTCCACCTGTTTCACAGAAGAAGTAACTGAGATTCCAAATGCTTCAAGGTCACAGAGCGGCAGGTGGTGGGTCTGGAATTTACATCAACCTAACCCCAGCACCTCTGATGTTCCAGTCACCCCCTGCTGCTCTAGAGCCCTCCTGGATCTTGCACAAATACAACCAGGCTGTGCTTTTGCATCAAGGACCAGCCAGGAGCCAGGCCCTAGCCAGAGGGCTTTCATGAGGGGGGTGAAACAAGGTCAGTGGAAAGTCGCTGACCTGGGAGCAAGCAGTGGCCTGGGGTGGAAGCGTCTTTGAGAATAAACAGCTGTGTGATCCCCGGCAAGTTACTTCACCACCCTGATCTTCCTTTTCCATCACATTAGGACTAGAGCCGTGATGGCAAATTGTTTGAAGCAGAGCCCTATTTCTTCCAAATGAAAGTATAAAGGAACCACAACAAAACAGATCAGGGGCGCCTGGGTGGCTCAGGCGGTTGAGCGTCCAACTCTTGGTTTCGGCTCAGGTCATGATCTCGCGGTTTGTGGGTTCAAGCCCCATGTCGGGCTCTGTGCTGACAGCACGGAGCCTGCAGGGATTCTCTCTCCCTCTCTCTGTGTCTCCCCTGCTGTCTCTCTCTCTCTCAAAATAAATATAAATAAATAAATAAATAAATAAATAAATAAATAAACAAATAAACAAATAAAACCGATCAAAACGAGACTGCCCTCCCTGGAGACTGCCCTCCCTGGTCAATACCGGCATGGAAAGTGCAGGAGGCAAAGATCCAGACACTCCAGACAGATTTTTCAATCCGTTTTTTTTCAATCGCATATTATACAGTTGAGGAAACAGAAGTCCAGAGAGCTGAGTACATTGGGAAGGTTGCATAGCTGCTCAGAGGCAGAACTGCGATTCCCAGGCCAGGCAATCTTGCTCGAAGCGTGTGCCCCCACTGTCACACCCTCCCCTCCCCCTGGCAGGAGCCAGGCTGATGTTCATTTAAGATGCCACGTTTACAACAAGCCATCAAACACAAAAGTTAAGGTTCATATCATGGCAATAATCCCCCACATTGGCCCATGCTGAATGGGAGACTGCTAGGTAGGCAGATATAAATATAGACTTTATTATAACACATCACAAGGCAGGGGAGTTAATGTTGCTGTCAGAACATTCATTTCCACATTTCCTTACTTTTGCACGTCTTAATTTGCAACTTAATGTGGCATTATCATAATTTTTTGCATTATGTAATGATTAAAGTGAGGCGTATCATATTTATTGATTTATTTGATTTATTTAAAATGTAACCATTGCCCCAGGGCAGGTGCATGTACAAAATACAAATGCAACAGTTAAATTGAATCCAGCAGATAAATTCCCCATTAAGAAAAGACATTTCGGGACTGTCAAGACAATGAGAAATGTCTTCCCGGAATCATTAGAAGAGAAGGAATCTTGAGAGGTCATCTGGTCCAACACTCTGCCTCGGGCAGAATTGCTCCTAATCCCCCCAAAACTGAGCATCAGCGGAGCTTTCAGACAATCTCTAGGGAGAGCCACATTCTACCATAGTCTCCCACCTCTGTCCTCAACCCCAAAACCAGCATCTTCTCCCTGGGTCAACTGATTTTGTCCCTGAAATCCAGGACCTCAACTCTGACTCCCTTGGTTTATAATCATCCATGTTTAAAGTCCATCCCTCGCTCTATTTCCTGTCTATTGATTTCTCATTCCATGCCTCCACCTTCTAAAAGACCCATATGTGAAGACATCGAGTTCTTTTTGCAGAATTTCAGAGTCTCCCAGTGAGAAAGAGAATGGATCCAACACCCTACCCAGAGCAGAACCTTCTTAGACGCATTTCAAACTGCTGGATGTCCAGTCTTTGCTAAAACTTTCCAAAGCTGAGGTGCCCATTACTGACCGGGAGGCTGTAATCCTGAGTCTGACGCTATGGGGACACCCACTCCCTGTAACCTTCTCCCAGCCCAGCCCGGGATCCCATTCTTCTCCCATTGTTTCGTTAGGACTTGGGATTTGGGATTGAATTACACTGAGATTGTGTGTCAAAGCCCTCCCTTCATTCAAGACCCCAAACGGCCCAAACATCCTGCGTAACAAAAATCCCATTCACCTTCCTCAACCCTCCCCGTCCTGGGTCGGACTATACTTTCCATGTGCCTCTCTGATAGGCCCTGAGCCTGGTCCTGATCAACACCCAGGCTTGGATTTCTACCCTACCAAATTGTCTTTCCTTGTTTCAGTAACAGTAAGATCATTCTCACTCACAGTGAGATTAACCTTAAACGCAACATTTGTGGAATGGGAATTAGTCACCATCCCATCAACGAACACTTCATCTGGTCTTACCCAAGTCCATCTTTCATTTCCAAAATGGATGGCTCAGACTATAAGCAGAGCATCTCAAGCTTTTACTTTTGGCCATAGAACCCTTTCTTTAAATGTAAGCTGTCTTAGGCCGCTTCAGCTGCCCCAACAAAGACTTAGTGTGGCTTAAACAACAGACCCCTATTTCCTTGTGGTTCTGGAGGCTGGAAGGTCCAAGAACAAGGCTCTGGCAGAGTTCAGCTTCTGGTGAGAGCTCTGTTCTTGGCTTGTAGAGGGCTACTCTGTCCTCATGTGGCCCTTCTTTTTAGGAGGTGCAGAGAGAGATAGACAGAAAGGTCAAGAGAGAGAGAGAAAACTCTCTAGTGTCTCTTCTTATAAGGACACTCAACCTACAGGACTGGGGCCCCACCCTTATGCCCTCATTTAGCCTTAATTCCTTCTTTCTTAGAGGCCCCATGTCCTAATTCAGCCACACTGGGGTTAAGGCTTCAAAATATGAGTGGGGAAGATGCGGGGTGTGGTATACAAACATTCAGCTTCTGATAGAGGCCACTGACCCTTGGTGCTCCTTGGCTGGCAACCGCATGACTCTAATCTCTGCTTCCATCGTGGCATGAACTTCTCCCTGTGTGTGTCTCTGTTCACGGGGTGCTGAAGGGCAGCAGAACAGGCTACCCTGAAATGTGCCACTTGGGCGTAAGGATTATCTTGAGCTGAAGGCGACTGAGAAGCAGATACAAGAAAAGCGCTCCGCCCACCCCTTACTTGCCTAAAAGCAGGACATAAATTTGTACGTGCCTCTTCTCCCCTCTCTACCAGAAGAGACAGAAGTTAATCACCAGCAACAATGCCAGGCCCTTATCAGCCCAGACATACACCAGAGGAATCTACGTAACACGCAGTACTAACCAGCCCTATCCGCCGTTGGTTCCTCTATGTATTTGCCGGCCCACAATCTGCTGCTCCTAAAGCTCCTCTGTCTTGCCACATCTCTAAAAAGTTGCGGTTCTTTTGTAAAGATGCAATATAAGCCCACGTTCTGAGCCCCCTCTTGAGCTACTCATGGCTGGGTGCTCCCCCGTGTATATACCCTGCACGTGTTAATAAACTTACGTTTTCCTTTCTCTTGATAGTCTTTTCTCAGGCTAGTTTACTGGGCACCAGGAAAAGACCCTAAAATGGGTAGAGGGGAAAAAAATGTTTTCCTCCCCTACCGTGCTGTCCTCTTCATATAAGGACACCAGTCCTATCCGATTAAAACCCACCCTAATGACCTTATCTTAACTTGGTTACATTTGCAAAGACTTTATTTCTAAGTAAGGTTGCATGCATAAATACTAGGGATGAGGATTTCAACATATCTTTTTAGGGGACAAAACTCCACCTATAACAACGCGCATCATTTCATCCCTCACCACTTCGGGTTCCGATCTTCCCGCCCTCGGGAGTACCCAGCAGACGCTAAGACTAGAAAACGCCCCAAGTCTCTGCAGAGCAACAGTAAACCTGGCAGCAGAGGTTGGCATCCAACCCCCACGACTACCAAACTGGCAAGACCGAGAAGGCGTAACTGGGGCCCCCAGGTGCAAGAGCGCCAGACTCCGGGGGTCCCAAACAGACCAGGTTCGGCCACTTGCCACTGACAAAAGTCAAGGGCAGAGAAACCAGTGGAGGTGAAATAGGAATTTATTTCAGTGAGACCAACAGGAAGACAGCAGACTAGCGTCCCAAAGGCCATGTCCCAAGCGCTGAAATACTTCCAGGTTTATGTGAAGAGAATGCAGGACAAAGGTCAGTGAGCACACACAGACAGGTGGTAAAGTCAGACGGATCATTGTCTGTGGTCAACTTCCGGGTCTTGCTGGCTTCAGGACAGCCCTTATTGCTTGAGGGGGTACTTCCGGTTCCCATCACCGGACACTTTGCCTGCTGGGTCTTTGGCCTGAGGGAAGAGATAAGCTGGAAAGAACCTCATCGATTAGAAAGTAACAGACTGAGGTCAAAATGGAGGTGGTTGAGATCGTCTTTCAGAAAGACTGATACAGATCAAATCAAGGCTATTTCTGTAGAACCAGGAAGTAGATTCACAAGCAATGGGAGTGATTGGAAGGCTGAGAAAAACCAACGAAAGGGAGAGGTCTGGGGCACCAGAAGAAGAAGGAGGAAGTTTAGATAAGGAGGCACATCTCTACCCCCAGCCCCACCACCACATACCAGAGACCTGGGTGGGGGTCACGTCCATTCCATGGCACAAAGCATTGTGGCAGCTGAACGTGCTGCCCACCAACCACCCTGCTTGTTCCAGAAGAACCTCCCAGCCAAACCTCTGTAGCCAAGGACTGTCACCCTGTTGCTGGGAAGGCAGGTGGTGCACAGAGGACATGTCACTACGGACCCTTGGTAGACCCTTGGGTGGTGAGGAGAGTTCCTCTGGCATCAGCAGAGCTGGAGTGGAGGTGGCTTCCCAGCCCCCCTTCCCAGCCCCAGGTGCACGAGTGGAAGAGGCAAGAAAGGAGTTGGACACCGGGATGAGTACCAAAGGCTCTTCGCATGCAGAGCCTGGACTATTTCTGGTGAGACAGTGCCACTGAGAACAAAACACTGGTTAGTGTATTGAAGGAGCTTTAAAGAAAAGCACTAACTTCTTGGTGGGAGGTCCCTCATGCTGCTTATAATCAGGCTGGAGAGATCATCTCATAAGGCTTTCTTCTGCAGAGTAGGGGGAGGACATAACTGGATAAATATCATGGATTCTTTTAGGACAGCTTTCCTTCCTTCCTACCATCCTTCCTTTCCTTCCTTCCTTCCTTCCTTCCTTCCTTCCTTCCTTCCTTCCATCCTTCCTTCCATCCTTCCTTCCTTCCTACAATCCTTCCATCCTTCCCTCCTTCCTTCCTTCCGTCCTTCCTTCCTTCCCTCCTTCCCTTCCTTCTTCCCTCCCTCCATCCCTCCCTCCCTTCCATGTTAATGAGGACACACTATAAGTCAAGCACTTTGCTAAGCCCTGGGGATAAAGAGGCCCTCAAGGGGGTTGAGAGTCTACAACAAGAATCAAAAACCAAACACATTGCTCAATAAATTACAGACAGACGGTTGTGATAAGGAACCAAAGGAGATGTCCAAGGTACGATAAAAGCATGGGCTGGGAGTCTTAACCTAATCTGGAGGTGCAAGGAAAATCTTCTGGGGGAAGGGGCATTTGAGCAGAGTTCTAAACTATAAGCATGAATTACCTTCGCTTAGGTAACCTACTCTGAAGGTCACACTGAGGCCCCAAGCTAAAATCTTCAAGATGAAATCAAGCAAAGATGAAATGTAAAGTATTGCCATTAAGCTAAAAATAACAATGGCAGTTGCACACAAGCCAACTGGGAAAGCTAGATAGCAGCTGTAATGGACTGGATGTTTGTGTCCCTCCAAAATCCATATGTTGGAAGCTTAATCCGTAATGTGATGGTATTTGGAGGTGGGTCTTTGGGAGGTGATCAGGTCATGAGGGTGGAACCCTCCTGAATAGATTAGCACCCTGATGAAAAGGAGCACAGAGAGCTCTCTCACTGCCTTCCACCATGCAGGGAGACAGCCAGAAGACAGCCGTCTATGAACCAAGAGCCACGTCTTCCAGACCTCGAATCTGCCAGTGCCTTGATCTTGGACTTCAAGTAAATACTTGTGTAAGCCATCCAGTCTATGGTAGTTCATTTCAGCAGCCCGAACAGAATAAAGCAGCAGTTTATATTGAGAAGATAAGGGGTGGACTGTTTTTTCAGTTCACCACACACTCAGTGTGAATTAACAATGTAATATAGTTGCTGCAAAAATAAAGCAAATTAAAATCTTTGTGTGGATTTAAATTCCCTATCAAGGAAGTGCTGATGCCACTGTGCTCTGTGTTAGACAGACCGTATCTATGCTTCCGGTCCCTTCTCCTGGCTTCCAGATTGTAAAAGGCACACAGAGTCTGGTATGTATCCCAAGGAGGGGGCTGAGATGCTGGGAGTCTCCTTCTTCCAGCAATAGGGGAATTCGAAATCCTCTGAAGTTCTTTGCGAGACCTTCGTATTCTTTGATTGAACTGATTGCTCTGGCCACTGACCACATCACCTCTCTCTCCCGAGTTCTGGGGACTTTGCTGAAGTGCACATCATTTGTGTAGAGAACACAGTGTTCAGAGTTGCCCGAGGCAATGGGCCCCCCTCCTGTCTGCCACTTCTCCCCTTCCCGGGGCAGCCCTCTAACGGAGTAGACCCGCTCTCCATCTCAACTTTATCGGTCATCCTCTGAACATGGCTCCAAAGCTGTGCGACGGATTCTTCCTCACCCCTAACTTCCTTCCAGCTTGCTGGCTTACCCTGTGGAAATATCTGACAAGAGGAAAGAGCCAGCTTCTGCATCATTGTAGTGCCAGGCAACTTCTCCAAATGAATTTCTGTTGCAAATACTCAAGAAGTAATCAGGAAACCCAGGAATTAGTGGTGGAGCCCCTGCCTCCCCAACCAGGACTCTCACACACATACAGACCAATTTTTCAATGGCTAAGGAGGCTTTCTGAACATTGTGACACCGATTGCTAACTAAGGTCCTGATTAACCCTACCTATTGCATTCATCCATGTTCTCCTAGGTCCACCGTTGCCTAAACACCAAGAAAATCCTTCTCTCTCCTCATCCGGCAAGCATTTCTTAAATACCCCGTGTCTACTCCTCCCCATGCCAGAGGCATACACGAGAATTAAAAAATAGTTCTTCCCACACTTGACTGGTAAGAGTGCAAAATAACTCGGTTGCTTCGGCAAACTGTGCCACAAAACCACAAGTCTGTCCTCTGACTGAGCTATTCCACTCTGAGACACAGACCCTGAAGAAAAACTTACCTACGTGCACGAAAAAAACACATACTAGAATGTTCATAGCAGTACTATTTGCAACGGCTACAACCAGGCACTCCCCAAATGCCCATCAGCAGTAGAGTGCACAAACAAAGAAATTGTGGCATATTCCCGCAGCGGACTACTGGACAGCAATGTGAATGAATAATCCACAATCACACACAATAATAGGGATGAATTTCACAAGCAGAATGCTGAACAACAACAACAACAACAACAAAAAGCCAGGCACGAAAGAGTGCATGCAGGGGATTCTAGGTCCGAATAGCACAAAGCCGGGCAAGTCATCTATGCATGGGGGTCGGAATTGTGGCTACCCTGGGGACTGGCAGAAGCTGGAAGGCTGCACGAAGGAAACCTCAGAGGGGTCGGCCGTGTGCTATTTCTTGACCAGGAGGACGCACGTTGGTCACATGACTGTGCTCAGCTTGTCCACATCCAGCAAGCTCCATATGAATGATAACAGGTACCATTGTTTAGGCATATTGAAGCTTCAACTTAAAAAGTTAAAAAAAAAAAAAAATGGGGGCCTTGGAGCTCAGAGTCTCCTGGGCCGACCAGCCATAGACAGATGTGCGAAAAGGTGTTGTCTTAGCTCGGGCTGCCTTAACAAGATACCATAGATGGGGGTGCTTAAACAACAAACTTGATTTTCTCACAGTTCTGGAGGCAGAAGCCCAAGATCGGTGTACCGGTGTGGTCAGGTTGTGGTGCGGGCTGTCTCCCCCACTTGCAGACAGCCACGATCTCATTGTGTGCTCACATGGCCTTTCCTCTGTGCCTGTGTGCACACAGAGCTCCCTCTCTCTTCCTCTTGTAAGGTTACCAAACTTATCAGGTTAGGGCCCCAGCCTTATGGCCTCATTTAATCTTAATTACATCCTAAAAGCCCAACCTCCAAATCCAAGCACATTGGGATTAGGGCTTCAATGTATGAATTTGGAGGTGACACAATTCAGTCCATAGAAAGTGTCATGCAAAAGGACAATGAAGTATCAAAGAGGTCACTAGACAGCATGGGATTCAGCCCAAACAAAAGTTAGAGAGAGTGAGAGAGTTAAGTGGAGAGAAAGACGAGCTCACCTTGTGATAAGGACCATCTTCCTGGAAAAGGAAGCCTTCGAGAGACCTGTCGGAAGAAGAGAGAGAGGACTGGCCATGTGGGAGGCAAAGACGCCCGCTAGGGAAGCACGATGTGTACAGGGCAGCAGGAAATGAGCCAGCCGATGGCCACGTGATTGCAAAATTCGGCATCTCGTGCCTCGCAGGACACGGAAGGAGAAATGCGGCAGGAGAAGAGGCCAGGAAGTGGAAGTGTTGGGAGCAGATCCGGCTGCCAGCGTGGGAAGGAAGGCCTGCTGGATGCAGAGGCAGGTGGTCACCGGGTAAGCAGGTCCAGTGCCAGGGGCTGGGTGACTGGCGGGCACAGAGCAGCGGGGAGAGGAAAGGCAGCAGCTGGAGTGTCGGGTGGGGAGGATAAGGACAGGTGTGGAGAGAAGCAGCAACAGCATCACGCAGCCAGGGGAGGTTGGGGCCAGACTGAGGTGGGTCTTGAGTGCCACGGGTAGTTGTAAGGAAAGGACGCATAGACGCTCAGCTCACACAAAGGAGGCCCTGCCCACGCCTTGGCCAGCAGCCATGCGAACACCACTTTGAGGATGTAGCGATGAGTGATTCTGCTGAATAAGGAGCCATGTGCGGTGGCTGCACTTGTAAATGCCGATCCTGTCATCATTCAGTCACTTTAACCAAGAGTTTGTCATCAGATCTCAGACTCCTCCTGCTGAAAGGGCGAGTCGCTAATCCAGCATCCCCCAATTTAAGCCAGCCATTCATCCAGTTCAGTGGATCAAATTCTATATTCAAATCTCTGTAGAAACACTTACAGCCAATAGTTGGTAGGATTTTCAGAAAGTCCCATCGGTCGTGCTGGAGGGCTAGTTGGGGGAACAGATGTCTGGATGTTAGGATCCTGGCTTCACGGGGGCTGGAGACAAGGGCGGGTGTCCATACAGGCGTGGCACGGGCACTACAGAATCATGGGAGGCAAACTTCCCAAAACACAAAGAGTCACTCTCTAGACAGCCGTATCAGAGGCTGCGTTTCATTTTTAAATTGGTGGGCGGATGATAACGGGAACTGGGAGTTGCATCTTTGTGCAACCTATGGGCCAAGATGAAGTTCACGTTAGACATGGAAGGACTTCCCTGCATAAGGCCATATAAGTTCCTGGATGAAATGTCAAGAACAGCTAATCAAGGGAAGCATTTCCTGGAGGTCACATAACGGCTGCCAGAACTAAGGGAGGCCCACCCATAAAGCCGCGAGAAGGAATCCTGGGCCTCAGGGACTGCCCTGGCGTGGTCTTTTCAGTATTCCAGTGGGAATTCCTTTTCTAGGGTCAAGGGTCTTTCTCCCAAGTGATGGTAAAGTGTCCACTTCCACCTCCACACAAAGACCGTTCACCAGGTCCTTTCCTGCCGATCCCATCTGCCACCCATCACGTCCCCATCCCTCCTCCGAGCCACAGAGGGATGCCCAGCCACCGAGCTGGTCAGCTGGGACCTGGACTGAGAAAATTACACGTAGAAAAAAAGTCATCAGCGTGATGCCCTCAGGGTTCAGTCTTTCTTCTCCATGGGGACAGCAGACACAGGAAGGGCTGCTTCGTGAAAGCCAGATCGGGGGGACTTGGGAGCAGCAGGGCCAGGCGCCCAGGGAGCCCGTGGAAGGTGCCAGGAGGGGAGAGCAAGCCAGCTGTGGGGAGAGGCAGCGGGCTAAGATGTAGACACCCCCCCTCCCCACCGCTGGCTGCCATCCCCTGGTCCAGCCAGCTCCACCTGCCCCCTGCACGGACACAAGGACACACGCAGGCACATGCCCATGAGCCGACAGGCACATCAAACACACCAGAATCACGGTTCAGACAGAGGTCAGTGTCATTCAGCCGATTCTGGTCCTCTTGTCACTTAACCGCACAACCTCAGGCAGATGTCTCCTTTTGGGTCCAAATCACTCTCTGGGCCAGTCTCCTTATCTGTCATCAACGTGCCATCGCCTTCAGGATGCTTCCAGAGGCCAACCACTTCTCAGCACCTCCACTGCTACCAGCTTGGCCTGGGCTACCCTCACCTCTTACCTAGGTTACGGACCACAGACTCCTGTAGTAATCCCCAGGAGCAGATCTCCCTGCTTCCATCCTTTGCCTCCTGCTATCTATTCACTCACCAGCCAGAGGGACCCTTTTAAACTTAAACCAGATTGTGTCACTCCTCCGCTCAGAAACCTGCAGGGGCAGGTTTCACACAGCAAAAGCCGGGGTGCTCGCGAAGGCCTGCAAGGCCCTTTCTGGTGTGAGCAGTCCCGCCCCACTACCTCTCTGATCATCTGCTACCTACCATTGTTCCCCCACCTCCACCCTGCTCCAGCCCTCAGTCTCCCTGCCATACCTCAAATCGACCAGGCAAAGGCCCCCCTCAGGGCCTTTGCACATGCTGGCACATGCACCCCTTCCCCCAGGAATGAATGCTCTTCCTTCCCATATCCACATGGCTGCTCCTTCATTTGTTCCATATTTCTGTTCAAAAGGCACTTTCCCAGAGGAGCCCTTCCTTGACCACCTTGTTTGAAATGGCACCCCTTCCTCCTCTCCATCTCTGGCATTGCCTGTTCCCCTTCCCTGCTTGATATTTTTGCGTTTCTGTCACCATCTGATACAATATATATTTTATACCTGCTTTGTTTATGATGTGCTCCCGACCCCCAACCAGCATGTAAGTTCCACAGGGCCCGGAGTTTTACTCTGTTTTGTTCACTGCTACTATATCTCCTGCCACCCCCAGCACAGGGCCTGGCGTGTTTCAGGTGCCCCAAAAATATGTGCTAAATATCAGATTCGTGGAAGAGGGAAGAAAAGTGGCAGGAAGTACAACAAATGACCACTGCAGTCTCTCCCAGGGCTGACGGCCTATTAGTCCGTAAGTCCCTGAACTGCTGAGGAACAGCTTTGACCCCGTGCCCAGGCTCTCCCCACCCCCCCCCCCCACCTCCTCTCGACTGTGGCTGCAGGCAGAGAATCTGGCTACCCAAAGCCCTGTGTGTCCAGCCCTGGTTAGGCAGGCTTTAGACAGGACCGAGAACAAAGACAGTCCCCGCCATCCAAGTGTTGACGTTCTCACCAGGGTTACACATAACCTGAGGCTTCTGGAAGACCACGTTAGTAAGTGCGCAAGGAGGAGACACAAGGCAAGCAGGTCAGAGAAGTGCCCAGCCCTGAGCCACAGGGAAGTCAGAGTTCAGCTGCCCTCTAGGGAAGAAGGCACAGGGTTCTCCAGGGGGACTGGTGCGCAGGGAAAGTCATCCCCCCTGAGCCCCAATGCACTGCATTTCACCTCTGTCTTTGCTAGGACAGGGCCATGGCATGCGGGGCATGGCTTTCACACGGTCCATCGGCCATTTCCATTTACAACAAACACGACAGTGGCACTGCCCACAATTCCATAGACTTTTAATTTGTTGTTCTCATACGTGTTTTCGTATGCGTTGCAATAGTTACCTTCACGCTCGTCTTACATGAGGGGCAGGAAAGGAGAGGTTTTCTGAGTTTTACAGATGAGGGAAAAGAGATAAAAGTAGGCTTTGCCACGGACATCCCAGGCTGGGGCTAGTCAACCCTCGTTCTGACCATCCACCTGAAAAGCCCAGAGCTGCTTCCCCATTGATAGGACCTCCTTCTGAAGCTGCAAGGTGGTCCCCAAGCCTTTAAGGTTTGGCTGTTAGTTCCTGGACACCAGCTGGGCTCACAGCGGGCATGAACATATTCTGAGATGCTACAACAGAGTCTCCCTGTTCAAAGGGCTCCCTCTCCTGCGGCATCCTCATAGATGGAAGAGACAGCGGCGTCCTGGTCTCCAGAGAAGAATTCAAAGATGGGAGAGTCTCAGTGGGTAGTCAGTGGGGACAGGTGGGATAGACACAAAGATGCACCACCTGGTCTCTCTTCCAGAAGGACTGGTGGCCTAGCTGCCCAGGAGTGCGGTCAGCGGTCAACCCGCAGCTGTCTGCCCCTTCAGGACTACCTCAGCTGCAGAGAGCCGCCTTGCTCAAAGTCATGCCCTTCCAGGGGCATTTCATAGCCAGCGACTAATGAAGGCAAAACTATAAAGGCCAGGCTATGAAACACCCAGTGCAGGACAACTCTGAGGGGAGATCTCCGCTCCAGAGCTCCCTGGAGAATCACTCAGGCTGTGGCTGGGCTTGCATCAAATACCAACTTCTCCGCACCAGGGAATCCACCAGTTCTCGTGTGGAGCTTTGGCCTCTCAGGACAGGAGCCAGCCGTGGCTCTAGCCACTTTGTCTCCACAAGCCTGACCTTTCCCCATGACCAGCCTCAGAGGCACTGTTGCCATGGCTCAAGAGTCTATTCCCCTTCTCCACCCTGCCCTTCTTTCTTGGTGGGGGCATTCTCATCCTTTGTCTTGTAAATTGCCCCCCAGGAAGCAAAAGATATTGTTTCCCAGCACAATTCATTGGAATCCATTGTTCCCACTATGGAGCCAGTTAAACAAAGAAAAGGGCAGGGTAATAATGAGCTCATCCAGATGGCAGCCAGCAGCCATCCCAGGGGGAGTTAGATTTCTCAGCCCTACCCTGCTGGGACTCCTAGGAAACATTTCACCCTTCCCCTTGGCCTCCCCAGATCAGCTCAAGATACTTCTGATCGCTGGGAAACAGTCCCTCATTACGGGAGAGAATTCAGTGGGAAGAAAAAAGCCACCTCAGGGTCAGAAGATTGGACTTCTAATTCTTCCACCCCTCTCTTGGCTGTAAGACCTAAGGCAGCTCACTTACTTTGACTTGTTCGGTTTCTTCGTTTGTAAAAGAAAATAATAACGGATGCCTGTTTCAGTCAAGAGGGCGCTTTGAACTGCAGGCAAACAAAAACTTCGGTACACGTTGGTTTAAGTCATAAGGAAAGTTGCCATCCTACTCAGCAGGTCAAAGGCAGAGCTCCTGGTTTGGCTCAGTGAGACCGCTGAGTCCCTAGATTCTTTCCCTCTCCCGGCCCTGTCGTATTCAGTGTCACACTTGCTCCCCCACGATGACTGCCAGCAACAGTGGAGGTGATCACATGCTGCCTTGTTCCTTCCCCCAAAACCACTGCCAGGAGGCTGCCGGACCCCAACTGGCTCAGAATCGTGAAGATCCTCCTCTGAAGCTGGGATGGCATTCATCAGGGTTCAGTCTGAACCCTGGGAGAATGGATGCTGAGGAGGCTACTAACCATGTCCTCCGACATTTTCATGGCGTCTTTAATAGATGAGCTATTTGACAGCTGCAGGCGACGCACGGAATAAAACTGTGAAAGCCATCTATAACTGCAAGGTGTTATTATGAAAGCAAAATGAGAAGAGCTAAGTAAAAGCTAAGTCACATGGAAGGATATGCCTTGTTTATTACGTTTTTCTTCCGAGTCACTTGAATCTTCATTTCTGTGGATCTGATATGAGATATTCATGCATGGTTCCTGCATTTCAGGATTGCTGTGATTTCCCCAGAGCAGACACTATCGGCTGCCAACTCAACAAACAACAATTGTCCCTAACTGTGCGCGCACACACACACACACACACACACACTCCCATATTCTCTTACTTCTTGGTAACTGATAGACCCTCAATTTTGTTCAAGTGTCACCGTCAGGTAAGACTACCCTCCACCAGGCCACATATTCAGGAAAGGTGGCCCTCTTCCAAGGACCACTAGGGAGTCAATCATGACTGGTCTAAGCCAATCACAGCTGTATGTCGGTCCCCTTGACAATGATTGATGTAGGGTGGACTTGGGAGCTAATCGTGGCCAACAGGATCTGAGGAAAAAACCAGCTGGGGAACTTCAGCTAATAAAGTAAGTGGAAGGAGCTCCTACTGTAGCTCATTTGTCAAGGAGAGAGGTGAGCCGAGGTCTTCTCCGGTTAGCAACCCCCTGGGACGCTGTGTCTGCAGGGTGTAGGAGAAAGAATGGCAGAAAAGCCCACGAGTGTCTCCCATTACTGTCCATTACTTCTCAGGAGGCAAGGAACCTGGAATGAAGCCTCAAGTCCCTTCCTTAAAACCAGGGTCCACGTCTTACCCCATGTTGCCTCATCTTTACCTTTAGCCTCAGGTATGAGTGGGAGGAGGGGGCAAGGATGATGGAAGCAGGCTGCATTCTAATTAGATTATAGTCTCAAAAGCTGAGAATTAATAATTACACATCCCAGGCAAGTTGCCTTGAAGACACCACAAAGGGCTGCTGTTACTAGAGAAAAACCATCAGGTACACCTGAGCCATTTGACATTGAAACTTGCAAGGAAACAAAAAGACAACATTACCTAATAGCGAATTGTTCCATAGATGCTGATAGAGTCACGCCATCTCCTCATTCTCTGGCTTCCTGCTCTCCAGGCCAAATCCAACCTTGGGAACTTTCTGGGCCCAGCAGGCTGTAATGAGCCCAACTGAACCTAATGAGCTTGTCATTATTCGCATCTGCCAACAGCCAAAAAGGAAAGCATGGCGTGGCAAAAATTTTACACACACACGTACGCTAACTAAATAATAATAAGTACTTCTTGACTCAGATATTGCCGAAATCAACCAACCAATAGAAGCTCAACCCTCCTGGAGGCGTCTGATGGGAACAGGTCAGGGAAGGGAGAATGGCTTTCCCACCCCCAAAAGTAGGATGCAATTGGAAATGTTCCATGTTCCTGGGCTCAGTACCACCAGCCTTCATTTATCATCAGCTTCATATATTCTTATATAAGTAGGAATACAGATCACCCCAGCCAATTAATCAATCTGTAATTAGGAACTGACACGAACATTTACTACCATCAGGCATAATTTATATGATTACAGATGATTAAATAAAATGTAATTGAGTGAACAGGCAATTTGTTAAGCACATCTAGACACAGCCATATCACCTAGGGCTGGAAGCTCCCTGACTCCCCTCCTACAGCAGGTCAGGAAGTGTGGTCCTGGAAGCTGGGCCCTTGGGGTGTCCAGAAGACTGGGGGGAGGTGACTCATGCTTCCAAGAAGGCCCAGATGGGAGCCGGGGTGGGGAACTAGGCCTTGTGGTTCTTGAGGCACTTCAGTGCTAAATTTTTTCTCTAAGAGGTCACTGGATTTTCAGAACTCCTCCGACTGCAAAGAAGGCTGAGAAAGGAAGAATGTTTACATTCAACGCCCTGGAGCAAAACTGTGCCTAGTATTACCCTTCTGGTCCTCTTACCCCAGAACCATGCCCACTGCTCACCTCAAAGGACCCCCACCACCCGGGAGCCCCTCAGCATTGTTCCAAGAGTATTTGTAACCATGAAGGAGGACCTATCTAAACACGTTTGCACTTGGCAGAATATGCCCTTACTCCTGGAAGGGAAATTTCTTTTTTAACATTTATTTTATTTATTTATTTATTTATTTCGAGGGACAGAGAGTGAGTGGGGGAGGGGCAGAGAGAAAGGGAATCACAGAATCCAAAGCAGGCTCCAGGCTCCGAGCTGTTAGCACAGAGCCCGACGCAGGGCCCGAACTCATGAACCACAAGATCACGACCTGAGCCGAAGTCGGACACTTAACCAATTGAGCCACCCAGGTGCCCCTGAAAGGGACATTTTCGATGACTTCAATTTCAAAGAACTAAATTCTTTATTATACTTTATTAGTTGTCCTACCTTTAGGTTTTACTCCTCTTCTCTCATTCCAGGTAAACAGCTTAAAATTAAATTTAACATAAATTTTTTGGATGTTGTGGTAAGTGTTATCACATTGAGAGTGCCAGATTTAGCAAATAAAAACGCAAGATGCCCACATAAATTCGAGTTTCAGATAAACAATGAATAAGGTTTTTTTAGTGTACGTGCCTCCCATACAATACAACCTCATGTCTCATTTGTTACCTCATAAAGTCCTTGAGACAAAGCTATGAACTATGATCTCCATGTTTCAGTTGAGTAAACTCACCTCAGGACCTTTGCTCTGGCTGCTCCCTCCACCAGGAAATCCACATCCCAACCGCCTGTGCGGGGGGGCCAGCTCCTACTTAACCGCTGCAATTCAGGGCAGGCTTTACTTCCATCAGGAAGCCATTCTTCACCTTCTCTGATCTCATAGACTCCTCTTCATATTTCTGTCGTAGCACTTAGCTTGTTGGTTAGTAATTGCTTCTTCATAATCCCCCTCCCCAACTGACTGGAGCCCCTCAAAGCCTGCCTGAGTTGCACCTATCTCTGTGACCCTGTCACCTAGCCCCATGGGAGACCCTCAATGCTTCCAGAACAAATAAGAGATGTTATTATTTGCATGCTGAGATGGTTAACGTGAAGTGTGCTGGCCTCTAAACTGACTTTGAAATGCACCCCAAGGAAACCTGAGAGACAGAGAAAGAGATGGTCTAGATTTTTAGAAGAATAGCAAGAAATAAGGCCAGAGGGGTAAGGGTAGATAGGAGGCAGACTATGGAGGGCTTTAAAACCATGTAAAGGAATTTAAATTCATTACAAGGAATTAAAGATGGACTGAATGGTTTTGAGCATGGCGGTGGCAGGGCGGTGACATGACAGATTTTATATTCTGTGTGTGGCGTGGAGACTGGACTCAGGGGTGGAGAGAGAAGCGGCGAGAGGAGAAAAAGAGGGAAGATTGTATCCCAGATGACAACAGTGAGGACGCATTCGAGCGTGGCAGCGACAACCAGTGATGGACTGGAGTTGGGGGTGAGGAAGAAAGAATATCTATCATGAAAGGACAAGAAAGCATGAAATGAACAAAAAGCGATAGCTCCTACCGTGCAACTACAACCCAATTTCAAAATGAGCAGAGGACTTGAACTGGCATTTCTCCAAGGAAAGTACACCAACGGCTAATAAGCACGTGAAAAAAAGTTCCACATCATTCCTCATTAGGGAAACGCATACTATGTTAGTCTGCTTAGAGTGCTTTAATAGAACACCACAGGCTGGGGGACCTAAGCAACAGACATTTACTTTCTCTGTTCTACAGGCCGGAAGTTTAAGATCAGGATACCAGCCTAGTGGGTTTCTGGAGAGTCTCTCTTCCTGGCTTGCAGATGGCTGGCTTCTGGCTGTGTCCTCCCTTGGCCTTTCCCCTGTGCAGGCTTGGAGATAGAGAAATTGAGTTCCCTGCTAGCTTTTCTTTTTTTTTTTTTTTTTTTTTTTTTAATTTTTTTTTTTCAACGTTTATTTATTTTTGGGACAGAGAGAGACAGAGCATGAACGGGGGAGGGGCAGAGAGAGAGGGAGACACAGAATCGGAAACAGGCTCCAGGCTCTGAGCCATCAGCCCAGAGCCCGACGCGGGGCTCGAACTCACGGACCGCGAGATCGTGACCCGGCTGAAGTCGGACGCTTAACCGACTGCGCCACCCAGGCGCCCCCCCTGCTAGCTCTTCTTAGAAGGACACGAATCCTATCAGATCAGGTCCCCACCCTAATGACTTCATTTAACCTTAATTAAATCCTTAGAAGCCTTTAAAGTTATAGGGTGCCTGGGTGGCTCAGTTGGTTGAGCATCTGACTTCGACTCAGGTCGTGATCTTGCAGTCTGTGAGTTCCAGCCGCACGTCGGGCTCTGTGCTGACAGCTCAGAGCCTGGAGCCTGCTTCGGATTCCGGGTCTCCCTCTCTTTCTGCCCCTCCCCTGCTCATGCTCTGTGTCTCAATAATGAATAAACATTAAATAAAAATAAAAATGAAAACAGAAGCCCTTAAAGCTATAAAATGTAGTCATATTCTGATAAAATTACGTGCAGAGAGAGACTAAAGTCAACAGGCCAAGCAGAAAGAGGCAAAGGGGACCTCCTGAGTTTCTGGTCTTTGTTGCAATAGTTCCCAAACCCTAGCTGCTTCACTGCAGTGTGCCTGTTCAACCATGCCTTTGATTCCATGGGTCAATAAATCTTCCCTTTTGCCAAAGCTAACGAGAGTTGCGCTATCGCGACCAGCAAAATAATACTAGTACAGATGTAGCAAATGAGACTCATAGGGATCCACGAAAACGCTAATTCCAAAACATATATATTTACACACACACACACACACACACTCCATATATACACTATATATATACTATATACATCTATATATACATGTATACATTTCATCACCATAATAGGTTTAATTGGCCTGGGGAAGACTTCAAAAGAATATGATACGTTTTATGGAGCTGAAGTTACAAACTGCTAACCACCTAAGGACAGGAACAGACTGACAGATTGTCTTTGTGCCCTAACAACAGCCTGACCCCCAGAAGGCAACTGACAAACGTGTGCTGGAAAATAAAAGTGCCCAGGAAGTGGTGAAATCCCCAACATCGGAAGTATTTGAGAAAGGGCAGGTCATTGTGGATCTGAGATGCTATAGAAGCGACTCCTGCTCAGGAGAGGAGACAGAGGAACCTCTTCCCCTCCTAAGAATGTGAGATCATAAGAAAACAGTTCTTTTTTCTTTCCCTTGGCCGGGGGCCTATTAGACAATATCCAAAGAGTTCATCTGGGTGGTGTTGACTCTAAGGGAAACCGAGGGAGAAAGGAATGGAGCAGGAACTAGGAGATCTCAGGTCTTCCCACACAAATTCTCCCTCTCTTCCAGGCCTTTCATTCCAGACCAACCACAGACCCCCAGAGGGTGTCTCCTGTACCAGAGGTAACCTGACCTCTACCTGCGCAGAAGGGCTTTGTGGGTTCATTACAGCATTGCTTCTCAAATTTTAAGTTACCTGGGGAGGTCTTGTTAAAATGTAGCTTCTGACTCAGTAGGTCTAGGGCAGAGCCTAAGTTGCTGCCTTCCAAGTTCCCAGGTGGCTGATGCTGATGGTTCCAGCTGGTCCCTTGACTACACCATTAAGTAGCAAAGCCTTAGAAGATCTCCAATTAAGGACACTTAAATCCTGGAAGGAGTGAGCTCATTGGCTCACTTAAAGAAGGAAACAGAGTAGAGAAGACAATGGAGTGTTCCCTACGTTCAATTATGAATCAGTAACCTCATAGAATAGATTTAGCATTTGGGTGGGGCCTCAGGTCAGGGAGACTGGGAAGGGACCAGCCTATGAGAAGGACACAGAGTTAGGAAGAGTAAGCACAACTGGGAATCCAACCTTCTACTTTATTTTTTTTTAAGTTTATTTATTTATTTTGAGAGAAGGAGAGTGCATGAGAGAGAGCACAAGCAGGAGAGGGGCAGAGAGAGAGGGAGAGAGAATCCCAAGCAGGCTCTGCACTGTCAGTGCAGAACCGGTCTTGGGGCTTGAACTCACGAACCATGAGATCATGACCTGAGCCGAAATCAAGAGTCGGATGCTTAATCAACTGAGCCACCCAGGTGTCCCCCAACCTCTACTTTAACATTTCACAGCAAATATATGTCAAACAATCATGGCCAACGGAAGTAAGAAAATGGCACTGCTCCACTCCCCCAGCTCCCTGGCGCTATGCAAGAATTCCAAGGCCTTTGGGCATTTATGAAGTTTCGTCTCTAACCCAACATTTACAACACTGTGCTAATATGAATGTTCAAGCCCCTGAGAGATGACCTCTGAACTCCATCTGGGCCCCCTAAAAGAACCAGCCCAAGGGGAGGGCTCAGTTCCAACAGGTTTGATTGACTTGAGGGAAATCCCACCTTCCTTTTCTCCAGATTGGCAGGAAATGACAGAAATCTTACTGTCATCGGCATACATTTCAAGTCATACAGCCAAAAGTTAAAATCCTAACTCTAACATGTATGTAAGTATCTTAGGTTCTTCCTCTGTAACATGACAAAATAATAATACTCACCTGCCTCCCCAGTGCTACTGACATCATCAGCCTTTGTAGGGGAGTCAGTTGATACTCTTCTCGTTCAAATAACCGTTTGCATTACATGCAGCGTTTGGAGGAATTTCTTGAAAGAGGAAACTGTGAAGATACGTATAACTACTCTTAGAAAAACATGAAGTAGAAGCCACTTCAGAAAAAAAAAAAAAATCCTTCTAGTCACGTATATACATGTATGGTTGTAAATTGAGAGCAAATTTCTTAGAAAAAAATTTCTGAATATTAAGTGAATGTTCATATTCCAGGACATCCCTTTGACAGTTTAGATCAGTTAGTTATTCATAACCGGATTTGGGGGAGAGGGTATGGTCAGAGTCTTTTCCATGCAAACACACCCCTCCTTCCACCAAATCCTGATCCTTTCTGCCCATACCGATAACCTTTGTATCTGGTGATGCCACTATTATGCCAGCATTTGGGGGCTTCCTTTCTTGCTAACGTCCAGCTCCAGCTGGCCCCACAACAAAACTACTCCATTTTCTCCTCCTAGCCAAACGTGTCCTTCTCCAGCTTTTCACTCATCTTATTCACCAGATTTGGTTCCCAGCAGGTTTCGATTCTTTCCAACCAAGTTCTTCCCCTTTGAAGATATGCAAAAGATTTTCCTGCCAACCCTGAGTACACTCGCTAGGGAAGACCCGCTTTGCTTGAAAGCAAAATTCATACGTGACTTCCTTTTTAATTTTATAACAACCACGGAGTTCTATGGTCCCTCACCCCCAATTCGAGTGTGCAAGCATATGATCCTCAATGTGATGGGTTTTGGAGGTAGGGCCTTTGAGAGGCAATTAGGATTAGATGAGGTCATAAGGGTGGGGCCCGCATGATGGGATTAATGCCTTTATAGCAAGAGGAAGGCACATGAGATCTCCCCCCCTCCTTCCCTCTCTCTCTTTCTCTCTCTCCCTCCCTCCCTCTTTCCCTCCCTCCCTTCCTTCCTTTCTTCCTCTCTCCCCATCTCACTATATGCATTCATGTGAAAACCAGGAAGTGGGCCCTCACCAGACACAGGATCTGCCCCCACCTTGGTCTTAGACTATCCAACCTCCAGAATGACACAAAAGAAACATTTGTTGTTTAAGTCACCAAGTCTATGGTATTTTATCATAACAGTCTGAACTGAGATGTAGAGTTTTCAATTAATTAATCTGTCCAATGAACACAAGCAACTCTGACTAGACAGGAAGGCCAAGTTTGGTTCACGTGCTCTCTGGATCACAGCTGTGTGCTCCTGTGGAGATGGTTTAAGTTTATTAATTAACAGCCTACTCTTTTTCCTCCTACATACAGAGTGTAGGGTTTCTAAGAGCTTTTGAGAGATTTATTTTTATCCTTCAAGTGGATAAAAGACATTAATGAAACCATTTGAGACTTCAGGGACTGGGCTCCACCCACAGAAGCCAAGGGGAGGCAAGCATGAGTGACCGTTGATTATTAAATGTCCTCTTAGCAAAGGAGCATCACCAGACTGGGCTGATGGGCATTTAAATGTGTGGAAAGTGGAGGAAATGCCATATATACATTATGTAGAAAGAGTCACCCCAGCTTTCTGACGCAAAACAATTAATGAAATCGCTTTGTGAAAATGTGATTCCCCTCCCCCACTCAACTACCAGCTGGCCCAGCCCTTAAACATATAGCACCATGTTACGATGGCTCCGACAATTTGGGTCAGCGCAATGTTTAAACTCTTAAATGGAACCACTAATCTCCATTAATCTGACTGTAAAGATGAGACATAATGCTTAATACAAAAGCATAAGAGTTGGTAATGCATGTTCCTCTGATAGGCTGCCTTAATACACACCAACTCCTGCCCAAAGGCAGGGTCTTTGGGATTGCATCTGACCATTCAAAATCTATTCCTGAACCTTCCTGGAAATCTTCTTATGCAAGGGGACAAAGATCTGAGGGGAGCGTCCACCATGATGTCCATAAAGACCTTCATTCTGTGGAACTTCTGGCACTCCAGGCCTCTACCCGCTACCGTCCCTTCTTCCAGACGGGCAGCTCAACAATGAATGGGTGCTGAATCGGGGGGTTGACAGAGGTGTGACCCTGTCACTAGCCCAGATGGCTACAGGTTGAGTGGGGAAGTAGGCACAGTAGATGATTCATACATATGTGACACTCACCTTGGCTGGTACGTGAGAGGAACACGATGAAATTCTCTTCTTGGTAGGGAGCGCTCTGGGGCTTTGGGAAATCCCACCTATAAAGTAAGTGCTGCTCATCTCCCCATCTTTCTTCATCCCTACTGTGCCCTCCTCTGGGTCTGTTTTTCAAACCATGCTCCATGAAACCACCCCGCAGAACAATGAAGCTGTGGTTAACAAGTGACATTCTTGGACCCCTCTCCCAGACCTACCAAATCAGAATCTCTCAGAAGGAGACTCGGGAAAACCACATTTTAAACAAGCTCTACCAGGGGCGCTTGGGTGGCTTGGTCGGTTAAGCGTCCGACTTTCAGCTCGGGTCATGATCTCACGGTCCGTGAGTTCGAGCCCCGCGTCGGGCTCTGTGCTGACAGCTCAGAGCCTGGAGCCTGTTTCAGATTCTGTGTCTCCCTCTCTCTCTGCTCCTCCCCTGTTCATGCTCTGTCTCTCTCTGTGTCAAAAATAAATAAATGTTAAAAAAAAAAATTAAAAAAAAAAATAAACAAGCTCTACCAATGACCCTTAAGCACAAAAGGTATCTAAATTTTGTAAAGCTATTATAGGAATCCAGCTAAAAAAATGTCCGTGCGTGAGATAATCCAGCTCCAGCACAGTGATTTTGAACCGGAAATGTCCATGGTGTGGTTCCCAGGCAAGTTCTTAAAGCAAAAGTTACATGTATCAAGTGGAAAAATATATACAGACCCAAGACAGAGAAAGGCTGTGACATCTGTGTTTGGTAGCCACCATGCGTGTATTTTCCCTTTTGTCCTACTGCAAGAATCATAGCTACAAGTCATTGATGCTTACAATGTACCCAGTGCTTCATATGTATTAACTCATTAAATTCTCATAACAATCCTATAAATAGAACTTTAACTATTAGTCCTTATAGGACAGTGAAAAGCTTCAGAGAGAGGGTGACCTTTAATTAGGCTATAGGGTATGGGTGGGAATATATCATCTTCTACATCTTACTTCTTAATTCAACTATCACCAGGCAGGATCATCATTGCCTTTTTATGCCAAAGATCTCCACCACTAACTCCCTAGAAAGGAGGGAGAACAACAGTTAGGTTAGTGGTGGCTGCTGACAGGATGAATTCTAAGACTGACTCTTTATATTAGCTCCTGAATTGTAATTAACCACTGAGGACTCTTGTCCTAACCCAAAGAGTAACTCCTTTCGTGGAATTTCAAGACGCTGGCTGCCTACTCTATGCCCAAGTAGAGCCACGTCTGCTCTGAGTTTTCTGATGATGCTGAGCTGTGCCAGGAGTCAGAAAAATCGAGGCTTAAATCACGAACGTTAGACTCCAGATCAACTGGTCTCCATTCCCCGGGATTTGAGCTGTATGATGGTTATTACTTTTAACTGCCAAACCCATGACCTCTCCCCAATGCCAGATGCCATCCCCACCCTTCTGGTAACAGACCCCAACCCCAAGAGCTCTGGGATGGATTAATAATGGCTCCACCTTCTTGGCCATGGTGGGGACAGCAGCCACGGTGACCAGGGATGGGCTTATGACCCAAGGCATAGTCAATCAGAATGCTTTCCTGGAGTTTTCTTGGCAGGAGAAATGAAAAAGTTGTGAATCGAGGGTTCCCCATGGCCTTGTGCCCTACCCAGTGGAGAAATCAGTTGCATTGAAGAGTGAAGTCAAAGAGGAATGAGAGAGACAAAGATGGTAGGAAAAAGACAGAGTTTAACTGCTATCTTTTGAATACCTGAGGCCATCTCCAATATTGCTTTTGGTTAGTTATGTGACAGAGGCCAATAAACTTTCCCTTAAATATTCAAACTAGCTTGAGACGAGTTTCTGTTAACCTACACCCAAAAAATTTCTGACTCATAAGATATGTCTCATCTTGCCACTTAATGTATTATCCCACAGACACAAGAATGAAAATAACTTGAATTTGTATGGATGCGTGGTCTCCAGCCATTCATTCACATATGTGTTCGTCCCGTTAACTTTCCATATGTGCCACATGTTGAGCACTTTGTCAAGGAACTGAGGGCACGGGGGCAAACAAAGTGGTCCTCGTGGAGCTTACAATGCAAACAATCACATAAATGTAAATGTTTAGGTTGCAATTTTGTTAAATGCTGCAAAATATAATGATGATAGGAGTCCGACCTACTGGGAAATGGGAGTGGGAGCAGGGAGGTCTCTACAAAAGTGACTTTTGATAATTGTGCTGAAATCTAACAGGTGCGTAGGAACCATCTGGGCAATGATGGGCTTGTGAACTTTCCAGCAGAGGGAACTATACCGTGAAGCCACCAAGGCTTGAAAAAAGCACACAAGGAGCAGAAGAGGCCAGTGTGTTTGAAGTGGAATGAGATCAAAATAAGACTGGAGCGACAGGTAGGAACAAGATCATCATGTTGATGAGCCTGGGCAGCCATTGGAGAGTTACAGAGAGTATAAATAGGAGAGTTATAGATGCAAGTAGGTTACATGTTAAGAGGATGGCTCTGGCTGCTTTAAGGGGTAACAACCAGAGGAGGCAATGGTGGGCAGAGCAAGAGAGTAAGGAGAAGACAAGCAGGCTTGGACCAGACTGGTCAGTGAGGCGAGTACATCTGACACTTACTTAAAAGACAGAACAGAATGTGATATTGATCAGCCATAATGCGGGGGAAAGGATGACTCCGGTTTCTGGGTTGAGCACCTGAGTGGTTTGTAATACCACCGATAGATCTGAGAATGCTGGAAAAGGAATAGGGTTCGAGGGGAGGAGAATCTAAGCTCAGTGTAGGGAAGTTTCATTTTAAGATGACTGAGCCAGCGAAGGGAAACAGCATATAGGCAATGTATGCATTACGTCACTTGAAACAACAGAATGGATATGCCAGGTTTTACCCTACCCATTTTACAGGTGAGGAAAGTGAGGCTTGCCTAATCTACATGACAACTTAGGGGGATTGTTGGGAGTAGAACCTAACTTTTCTACATCCTAATTTAAATAATTTCAGTAAGGGAAGGGAAGGAAAAAAAAAAAAAAAGTTAGAGAGGGAGGAAGCCAAACCCTAAGAGACTCTTAAAAACTGAGAATAAACTGAGGGTTGATAGGGGATGGGGGGGGGGATGGGCATGGAGGAGGGCACCTGTTGGGAGGAGCCCTGGGTGTCGTATGGAAACCAGTCTGACAATAAATTTCATATTCAAAATAATAAATAAATAAATAAATAATTTCAGTAAGCCGTGCTGAGTCCTCTGCATCTGACTGATTAAACAAAACCAAAAATATTATAGAACAGGAGACTTTGGTAGACGAGGCATAACGTCAATCCGACGTCATGTTCTGCAAAATCAATGTTGTGCTGTCCAACATGTGGCATCATATAGACTCCGTCACATAGACTCCATACTGTTGACAGTCAGCTCTCCATTGAGAAAAGAGTGCCCAACTCCACTGGGGTTTAAAGTTTCGTCTGTGCTTTGCGCTTGTGCCAACCATTGTAACCATTATTGGTAAAAACTGTCAAAATATATTCATTCGAATTGTGAGAAGGAAACTATTTCTCAAATTGGTTGCTTTACCAACAGCACCTACCAGCTATATATCCAGATGAAAGAGACAAGTGGAGTTTTGTTTAAAAAAAAAAAAAAAATCAATAGATTGGCTCTTATGGAAGTCATTAATGCAAACTGTTTAGCAAGAGAGGCTGATTTTTCATTCCTGGTTGGCATTCCATAAAAAAAAAAAAAAAATGTTGCACTGAGTCTCTAAACAAGTCTATGATTAATAATCATATCTGCGTTGCCTGTAGAATGTTCTGAGGTCCACTGACTAGAAAGGAGGGGTTGCGTTTGTCTCAGAGGAGAAGCTAAAACTGGCTGTTCAGAGGAGGGCCAACACGGGCTGGCCCCAAATGTGGAGGGTGCCACTTTAGGGGCAAAAAAGTGATATTGATAACAACTCAGCAAGGTACTGCACCCCGTCTTTTGACATGGCCCTAGCATTATATTGCTAACTAGAGGAAGCGTGCCTTGGGGATGGGGACATTTGTTATCCGTCTTCGTGGCAATCCTCCCCTACCCCAGCCTCTAATTCAGTAGCTTATGCACAGGAAGGAAGCGTGTGGAATACAGGCAGCAATGGCTAGGCACTGGGAAAAGTTTTATGGAAGATGCTGACCTACCATTGTAAAGCACCGTGGGGGGGTTTTCCTAGCCCTTTAAATGGATTTTTATAGATTTCTGACTTTATGCAGGGCAGGTAGCCTTGGTTTCATTTCTAAATAGAACTTGTCAACGAAAAATCCCAACTGACACTTACAGTGAGGAAACAGTTTTGAATTTCTGAGTGGGTCTCGGAGAATGAAGCTGGGGTTTCCCGCCACACAGAAATTGTGGGATGTTCTCCAGAACTTTCTGTGCTTAACCTGGTTTGGGTTCTGGTAGCAGTAGCCTTGCCATACTTGAGACAGATCTGGACTTCGAGCCCGCAGCACTTGTGGAGGAATCAGCTGGGTGTTCTCTGACTCTCCCTGGAGAAGTCGTCACCTCATGCCAACGTGGGGTAAACTAGGAGTCAGGGTACCTAGCGGCCAGTGCCCTCTGTCACTTCCTCAGTACTTGGCCTTGGACAACCTGTTTCATCTCTCTGCGTCTCGGTCTCCTTATCTAGCAGGAGGGAGGATGGACCTAGACAGTCTCCAAGGTCCACTCCAGAAGTAAAACAGTGTGGATCATTGACTAGTTAAAAAGCACTCTTCCCAGATGTTTCCAATGGGGATTCTACATCAAACGTTGTGGAGAGAAGAGAAAGATGCAGCTCCAGGAATTAAAACGCACACGCAGACAGGTGGCTTGGGGAGGAGGGCAGCTCTTAGGAGCCCCCGAGCCCCAGTCCACCACCTTTGTCTGCATTT
Source organism: Leopardus geoffroyi (assembly GCF_018350155.1). Taxonomy (NCBI): domain Eukaryota; kingdom Metazoa; phylum Chordata; class Mammalia; order Carnivora; family Felidae; genus Leopardus; species Leopardus geoffroyi. The sequence goes on along the minus strand of NC_059339.1, from coordinate 67,189,507 downwards.
AACTCCACTCTGAAAGCGTGCGAGCTCAGCTAGCGAAGAGGCAGCTGGTAAGGACCCTCCAGGGAGCTCCCACAATGAGGTCCCAGGTGCTTCCCTCATGGCCCTGCCAAGGTTGAGTTAAGAATTCTCCAGGTAGGAATTCTTCAGAGATTATTTTCTGCTTCAGTTTTTGGAAAGTTTCCCCTGAGAAACCACGCTCTAGGAAATGAACCGCCATATTGGGGAGGGGAGGGGTCCACTTAACTATTTCTGAGAGGATAGAATCTCTCCGGATGGGGCACCCTGCCGGCTTCCATCTCCCCATGAATCCCACTCCTACCCCCACAGGGACACCCCCGTCCTCCCCGCCTCCCCGAACAGCAGTCCCCAAAGGAGAGGGGCTCTGCTTGTTTAAAAAAAAAAAAAGGGAGGGGGGGGGCTGTTCTCTTGGCCATTAATCATGCCTGTAAGAGCGTTTATTAATGCCCTGTCAATTGTTCAGAGTGAAGGCAGCCTGTCAGCTGTCCTCCCTCCCAGTTAGCTGTGTGCAAACACTGGTGATTAAGCGCCAGATTTAACATCCTCATGAATATTTAAGAGGCTGTTTTTGAAAGTTTCCTGTCCTTTTACACTAATAGCCCCATTAAAACCTGTTTACAAGCCAGTCAAGAGAGTAACTGCATGCACTTAAAACATGAGAGTGCTCCCCCAAGAGGGGCACATGACCAGGCGAGGATCAATACGCTGCTTAAAGTAAGACTGTCTGCCCGCCCGCAGTGGAGCCCAGCCCCACGAGAGCCACAGAAAGGAGTTGGAAAAAACCCAACTTGTTAATTAGGCCAATGACGGGGGTGTGGGGGAGCAAGCCCTGCTACTGGGCTCCCCGCTGCCCTATGCGGGGTGACCCCAGCTCCAGAGACTTCAGAGAAGTTGCCCGAATGATGTCAACAGCAGCCAGCCCGGGGCCAGCGCCGGAAAGGAAGTTTGTCTCTGGGCCTGCCCGCCTCCTGGCTTTGGCCCTCCCGAGGCGGCCTCCCAGCCCTGGACCCTGCTTCTGTTCCATGGCCCATCAAACGAACCTCCTCAAATGAGTTAACCAAGTCTTCAGGGAAGGAAGTATAATGAGGCTCCAAAGGGCTGAGAGGCCAGTTTGTGAGGAAGGTACTGGGGATGGCACGGGGTGCCCCTTTTCTGCCCGGCAGAGGCTGGCCCTTCAATCAGCGCCTCAGGTTGCCTTTGCTGCAGTTAAGGAAGACAGAGGGATGGAAACCCGTTCCTCTGATAATGACCTGCCGTTGTCTCCTTCTCAGCAAGGGAATGGGTACGGCGGTGAATATAGGGCAGCGCGGGGGCACCAGGCTCCATTCCTTTCCCAGCCCCAGCAAGCAGCACTTCCGGGGTGGCAGGTGCACGGAGGGACCTCCCTTACTCCACAAGGGAAAACTCTCAAACACAGATCTGCCTCCTCACCCATCCCCTGGGGCTGCACCGAGAGTCCGGGGATCCCCTTGATAGCAAGCAGACATGCCCCAAACTTTGCCATCGAATTCTCACCATTCTTTCAAAGCTCACCCAATGGAACCACCTCATGTTCCAGCAGCAGCATCATGGAGTCTCTCAACATACAGGCCAGGACCGCTCTAATTCCTATCTGACACGGTGCCTGGCCAGAGATGAATGTTCCTGTCTTCTACAATGGAGCACCAGGCATGCAAGGAAAACGTTTCCAGCAGCGTATGAGAAGCCTTTGTTTTGTTTGTGTTCTACAAATACTTGTTCTTGTCCGACTCAACTTTCACAAATTGGGTGAGTGCAAAATTGTATCTATTTTTTTTTTAATTTTTAACTTTTTGAATTTAACTTTTTAACCTTACTGATGATATAGAACGTTAAAAAAAAATATTGCCATACTTAATCAACTTTAGTATAGTCTTACAGTAAATAATGATAAGGTTGTGGCCATACCCACTGATCTGGAACATAGTCATCTGGAAATATCCCCTCCCCAGAGACTTTGCAAGAAGCAAAATGGAAGCCAAAGGGCTTCTGCACAGCCAAAACAAATATTGCAAAATCTGGGCTCTAAAATTTTAGCATTTACTCCTCAGGCCTGCATCCCAGCAGATTAATGAAATTTTTAATATGACCCTAATAAGAGTCATTGTTGTTGTTCCAGTCAATTAGGAAAAAAAGAGGGAAAGCAAGAGACAGACACACTGACGGTGGGAAGAAGTCATAGTTCTGGACACTGAGCGAGAATAAACATCCTCAGAAAGTGAGTCAAGAACCCCAACAGCACAGCAGCCCGAGGTCACTTATTCCAGGGGCAAAGAGCTATCCACACCCCCACGTGCCCCCAGGTGTCAATAAGAAAGTAATAAGCTATAATACCACATGCATAATGAAGTAGGAAAGGGTATGACACTATTCTTTTAAAAGTCCGTCCATCAGAGTTAAAACTTTCATAGTTTGGCAGCTTAAAGAGCTAAGCCATCAGCCATGCAGAAAATTCATCTCCAGAATGACTTACTTATCCTCTGCCTTTTTCTCTTTCAATCTATTCATGTTTCCACCAAAGAGCATTCAAAAGAACTCAGACAAACTTATAAACCACGAAGACAGGTTGCCATCCTGAGAAGCTGGCTTCATCACCTTGCAGGCAATAGTGTGTTGGGGCTGGGGCACGCGGGCTCGTGGGAGCAGGGTGTTACGTTTTCAGGAATTTTGTGAGCGAGTGGCAAACACAGCCGTCATTAGGCATTAAATTAGATAAACTTGCAACCAAATAAATTATACTGAAAACAAAGGTAATAAGTCATCAAAACGCATCGCTTCTCAATCATTGTCCTAGACTTTGCTATTTCCATGTTCTTGCAACCCTTTGTGTCCCTTGTCCCAGTGCGGTGAAAATGCCTCGTCGTGGGGCGCCACTGCCCCTCACGCCCCACCCCCACATTCAGTGACATCACCTTGGCAGCTTGAAATGGCCGTGGTGGGAGTATTAACACCACGGAAATTGACAAATGCTACGAATAGAGTTTATTTGGGTTTTTTTTTCCCCTAGAGAGGTGGTTCGTATGCTTTTGCTAGTATGCCACTGTTCATAGGCTGTTGAGATTTCGAGTGTAGGCAGGAAAAGTTGCTGAGGATGGAAGAGGAAAGAGTGATGGGCTGGTTTTCAGGTGACCCGCGTGCCTGTCTTGTCGCTACTTCTAGCTATATGGTCTCGGGCAAGTGGCTTCCTCCTTCTGAGCCTCCCCTTCCCCCTCTGTAACAAGGGAGGATTGAACTAGACAATCTCTAGGACCTCTTCTGATTATAGAACTATCTGACCTATGGTGCCTCATTTGCTTTTTTTTTTTTTTTTTTTTTAGCTTTTTATTTTAATTCCGAGTAGTCAACATGCAGTGTTATGTTAGTTTCAGGTGTACAATATGTAATGAAACACTTGCATACATCCCCCTGAGCTTCATTTTCTTTTAAGTCAAACCAGCTTGGAGGCGCGTCCTGGCCCTTGGCCGATGGGAGGGAGGGAGGGAGGGAGGGAGGGAGCTTAGACACGCGGCAAGTCCTCTCCTTTTTTATTTTTTATTTTATTTATTTATTTATTTATTTTTATTTTTGGGACAGAGAGAGACAGAGCATGAACGGGGGAGGGGCAGAGAGAGAGGGAGACACAGAATCCGAAACAGGCTCCAGGCTCCGAGCCATCAGCCCAGAGCCCGACGCGGGGCTCGAACCCACGGACCGCGAGATCGTGACCCGGCTGAAGTCGGACGCTTAACCGACTGCGCCACCCAGGCGCCCCTCCTCTCCTTTTTTAAATGTTGCTCAGATGAATGTGATGGCAACTGTGTGGTAAAGCAGCCAAAAGGACCCGGGTCACAGAACATGAGGGACCTGTCCCCTTTCACTGCAGCTTGCCATTAGCACCAGCGAAGCCGTCTCTGAAAGTCCATGCATTCTCTACATAATAAAAGCCTCAAGAAATCTTCTAAGCGTTCACTATTACGATCCAGAGACTTTCCGGGTGATGCCCTGGAAAGTGAGAAGACTCTGGAGTCAGAAGAACTGACTTGGGTTTGGGCTCATGACATCCGAATTTGCTTTTAGTGCTTATGTGAGCTCGAACAAGTGAAGCCTCCTCCAGACACAGTTTCCAGTTAAACGTGAGCGATTCCTGATCCCGCACAGATAGTGCGGCCTCTCCGGAAAGACATTTGGGTGGTACTTATTCAAAGTAGGCGTTTGCCATATGGCTCAGCAGCGGTTCTCGGGGGCTTGCATCCCAGGGAAATTCCCACCCAGGCCCAGCAGCGGTGGCGAAGATGCTTGTGTGCGCAGAGCAGGCCGTCAAGGCTTCCGCTCGAGGATGTAGATGAATAAAACAGATGCACCCACACCACGGAGCGTGATGCAGCATACTGAGGCAAGGGAGTACATACATACAGCAACATGGACCCCTCTTGAAAACGTAGTGTGGAGCCAAAAAAGCACAAAGCAGAGTGAGATCGACAGGATGGTACCACTTCTGTAAACGAAAGTTGCATGCACGCTAAGCAAAATTCACATTTTACGTGCACACAGATAGGTAACAAGGTAAACGCCAGACACATTTAGAACGGTGGCCTGTGTGGAAGAAGGAAAGTGTGAGTGGGAGAGAGTGATAAAGGGGGATGGATGGATTAATTAATTATTAAAACAAGGGAAGGGCAGATTACAAACAATAGATGCTGGTGTGCCGGGTGCCATGGGCTGAGAAGTATGATTACCTCAGCCCTCTGAACCGAAGCCCGATAAAAAAATAATGAAAATTGTAATAATCCTTTACCTACCCCACACAGTTTTTGTGAGGGTCAAATGGATAATGTACGTGAAAATTATTTATGAACCATGAAATGTCACTCGGATATGTAATTAGCATCATTATCTTTCCTGAGCGGCTGAGAAACGGTCAAGGGGAACTAAAGAAAGAGAAATTAAGGTATATGGCAAAGGCTCTGATCTTTCTGTCACAAGTTTGACTGCTAAGGTTAAAAGCCCCTGAATTAAAGGTGCCTCGGTAAATTAAAATTTTTCAGGTAAAAAATTATGGTCACTCTTGATACTTCTTCTGGGTAGCATATATGTGTAGACGCTGCTGGTTGCCTGCTTCCTTGGGGCTAGGGTGTCCGCCATTGTTCACAGAGCCGTTATCCCCAAAGGATCAGCTGTGATTGGTCCATGATGAGCCCACGAATGCCATTTCCAATGGCAAGTGATTGCTTTAGGTAGGGACGTGGGACTCAGTTCTGGTAAAAGATACGAAAGGGGAGGTTTGCTCTGAGGAATCTCCTGGAAGAATCTTTTTCCCTGTCAGAAAAGGAGCGAGAGAAAGACAGATAAGGTTGGGGGCTTCTGCTTCCTCTTCCCTTAAAACATGAGTATGTGAGGATTTGCTCTGTGGAGATGAGGCAGCCACTTGCGACCTTCTGGCAAGAAGCCTAAGAACGAAAAGCTAACAATCTGGGCTTGAGTGACATACAGAGAGAACCTGCTTCCGAGATGACACCAGATGGTTGAGCCACCACACCAAGTCTAAAACTGCCAAGACTTCTGGCTATTCGAGTTCACTAAATGTCTTTTTTATGTTAGCCACTGTTAAGGTACATGTTACTTGCAGTCAAACACTTCCCAAATGGTATATGTAACCTCGCCCATCCTCAAGAAGAGATCTCCTTCTTCTGTGCATGTTCTGGAAGAAACATCGCCATCTATCCAGCTTCCCAACATTATCCCACATGTTGTATTTGGCAGACTCTCCAGGAGCCCAGAGCTGTGGTTTAAAGCGGGTGGGGTCTGACTATGTGTTGTGTCATTCAAAGAGTGCTGGCACAGGAGGAAAAATCTGGGCCCCTCATTGGAGTGTCAGGAATTCTGAAAAGGTGCCACCCACCTAATTTTACCTCTAAAGCTAAAGATGATGAGAAATGCCTGGTAAGAAGTGGTCATGGACAAATGTGTGGGCTGGAGAGAAAAGACTTGAAGCCACATGAGAATTGCTTTAAAGTTTTTTTAAGGTCTGGGTATGGAAGAGGATGGAGGCTATTCTGTGTTGTCCCACTGGACTCATGGGGGAAAGTTAAGAGAGGTGAGTTTTAGCTTGATACAAACAGAGACAAAGCACGAGAGGGGAGAGCAGAGAGAGAGGGAGACAGAATCCGAAGCAGGCTCCAGGCTCCCAGCTGTCAGCACACAGCCCGATGCGGGGCTCGAATTCACAAACTGTGAGATGGTGACCTGAGCTGAAGTTGGACACTTAAATGGCTGAGCCACCCAGGCACCCCTTAGCTTGATACTTCTAACTGGAGTTGCCCAACCCAAGGAAACCTACGTGCTGTAAGTCTTCTGGCCCCTGCGTGTGGCCAAATCAAAGCATTCTTTATTATATAGCAAGTCTTTAAGGTCCCATCCAAGCCCAAGAGTCTAAGATTAAAAAATCCGGGGCACCTGGGTGGCTCGGTCGGTTAAGCGTCCAACTCTTGGTTTTAGCTCAGGTCATGATCTCACGGTTCATGGGACTGAGCTCCGTGTCGGCCTCCACGCTGATAGCACAGAGCCTGCTTGGGATTCTCTCTCTATCTCCCTGCCCCTACCCTGCCTGGGCTCTCTCTCTCTCTCTCAAAATAAATACTTAAAAAATAAATAAATAAAATCACAAAATCCTCTTGGAAAAGTGCAAATGATCTTCCCGGTCAACATTGAGTGACTACAAGCGAACGCAGGGACTCTTGATGGAGATAACCACGCAGAATAGAGAATCGAAGGCTATCAAAGTTTATTTTCCAGCTCTACATTTTTGGAGAACAAGAAGATATGACCATTTCCTTAAAGAGTTGAAAACAGAATTACCATATGGTCCAACAACTCCACTTCTGGGTATAAACCCAAAAGAATGAAGGCAGGGTCTCAAGAGAGTCATACAACCATGTCCTTAGCCGCATTATTTATAATATCCAAAAAGTGAAAGCCCCCCAAGGGTCCCTCGACGCATGAATAAACAAAATGTGGTCTATACCTATATATAAATATATTTATATTTATTCATATATTTATTATATTTATAATATTTAATATTATTCAGTCTTAAAAAGGAAGAAAATTCTGAGCTGGAGATTAGAATGGCAGTTGTCACAGCTGTTTAATGGGTACAGATGTCCAGTTTTGCAAGATGAAAAGAGTTCTGGAGATTGGTTGCACTGCAATGTGAGTGTACTTACCACTATTGAACTGTATATTTAAAAGGGTTAAGATGGCAATTTTATGGTATGTGTACTTTATTACAATTCAAAGAGAGGGAGGGAGGGAGAGAAAATTATTAGGTATTTTTATAGCCCTCAAATCCAGGAGATCTTTCCTCCATGGTCCTGGGTGCAAGGACCCCCATCCCCTCCACACCTGGAGAAAAGGCACTGAGGAGGAGAAAGTAGCCACATCCTGCCCAGAATCTCTGCCCAGGAACCGGTCCTGCTTTGAAGGAGTCATCATCACCTCCTTCCTACAAATGACATTGCCCTGACCCCTGCCATAGCCCAGAGGAGGATGACGATTTTGCCTCTGATCAGCCTTCGCATTAGTGACAGCCAAGACCAGAGCCATCGGAGTTTCCAGAACTGAGCCCTCGCTCACAGGTAGGTTGGTGGGAGTATTATTTAGCATTGCTAAAGAACTTCGTATTTTCAAAGTGCTTTATGCTCATCTATTATTCATGCAGTAATGAGAATACTTAGATTGCGCCTTTTCTCCAAGGAGCTCAAAGCACTTTGTAAATGTTAACTCATTCACCCCCTAGGTCCCAGCGGGACAGACAAAAATCCTCACCCCTTGGCTCTCTGCACTTGGTAAAGAGTAAGCCCAGCAAAGGTAGCAGTTGTGATGGAAAGCAGGCTCGGAACCGGGAACCTCCACGCTCCTGTCCTCCCACTGCCTTCTATTTATCTAAGCCCTGGGATCCAATGAGATCGTTCTCTGAGGCTGAACAGCATGCATGACGGCAGAGGAAAAGAACTTAAGTCATAGGGAGGGGGAGGAGAAGGTGAGTCAAGTTCGAAGGAACGTTTCCCAGCCATCTAATGGCCAACCTTTGCCGAGTATCCCCAATGTGCCAGACTCACAACTCCTGAGTCATCCTTTTGAATCCTCATCTTACACCTGTGGTTGGGTAATGATGATCCCCCCTTTTCCTACAAGGAAACGGTCAGGGAGAGGTTAGGAAGGCTTTCGGAAGGCCACCCTAGACAGTGACAGCACCATGACTAGAACCCAGATCTAGCTCCAGGGCCTGTGCTCTAAAGCCATATGTGAAACTGCTTTCTCCCTGACGTTAAGGGATAATCATGCCAGAATCTATTACTCAGTGATGTTACGAAACCCCACCCTTGGAAAGTGACCCACTGAAGTCAATAAGGATCCAGAGAGATGAAGAAAGTCCCCAAGAGGACTTTCTCACCCTTCTCTCTGCCATCCCATCACCTGGCACTTGTGTCTAGCATAGCACGAGCCACATCACAATATAGCTACTCACTTACAAGACTGCAAGCCCTGTGTCTTTGTCACCTTTACGTCTCTAGTGCCGACCTAGACACGATACATAGCAGGTGCCCGGTATGCAGTTGTGGGAGAAAAGGGAAGACAAGACTTTGATGCATGTCTGAAGCCAATTGTTGATGATTGTATGATTCTACATTTAAAGCTATCGACATGGGTCATAAGTTTCATTCTGAAATTTCACTCTTGACCCCTCATCTGCCATAAATAGGGAACGACAGATCGACAGAGTATTGAGTATCTGCAGGACTGTGGGGTATACTGAAGATATGTATGAGGTGGTCTACCTTTACCCTGCCAGGGTTTACGTTCCAGTTAAAGTCATGATGGTAACTCGCAAGAGGCAGTTAACGAATGACACAAGATAAATTTACATGCTAAACTGAGGTATAGACCAGTGAGCTTTGGGCAATTGGGACTAGGGAAGGCTTCATGGAGAAAATGGTACCTGAGCAAGCCCTAAGAAGGTGGAAAGCATGACCAGGAAGAAAAGAAGACATTCCCACTGAGAGAACATTTGGAACCATGACAGGGCAATGAGCATGGGCTGTGGGATGAACAGGAAGAGGGGCAGCCCTTTGGGAGCAGGGGATGCGGTGGGGGGGGGGGGTGGATATTACACAGGCCCTTCTCTACTAGTCACAGTAACTCGCACAACTCCTTGAAAACCAGCCATCGGCATGGAATGTGCAACAAGCTATTCAGCATTAACCCTGGTTCCAAGGAATTGTTTCTCTACCTAGCAAAAGAGAAGGGCTTTAAACTGCGGTGTCTTCTTTTAATGAATACAAACTCACTGAGATCCAGAACCTGAGTCAGAAAATCTGGCAATCCATGAAGAAGCAATGCATTCTGGGTCTTGTTTTTTTTTAACTAAAAGTGGGCTTTTTAATGTTTGTTTATTTTGGGAGAGAGAGGGAGAGAGAGAGCAAGCATGGAGGGGCAGGGAAAGCGGGAGAGAGAGAATCCCAAACAGGCCCTTCTCTGCCAGCACAGAGCCTGACGTGGGGCTGGAACCCATGAACCACGAGATCATGACCTGAGCCAAAACCAAGAGTCGGATGCTTAACGGACCGAGCCACCCAGGTGCCCCTAAGAAGCAACATTCTAAACAATATTAGAACTTCCTTGTACTGTAGTTTTTAGAACTTCAAACACTAATAGAAAACTGTACCATGAATTAGCAGTAGTCCTAAAAGTCTAAGAACAAATATCCCATGTATTTATATATATACATATACATATACATATATATGTATATACATATACATATATGTATATGTATATGTATATATATATATATATACATGGGAACAAATATCCCATGTATATATATATATATATATATATATATATATACACACATATACATATATATGTATATACCTATACATATATGTATATGTATATATATATATAAACTAATATGGCAACTAATGTGATTGCCAAATGCAGATGGAAAAATTAAAAAGGGGCCTGGTGAGAAAGTGAAAATAACTGCCACAGTAAAGTCAGCTCAGAAACAGAAACACTGTTTTCCTCGTTCTTTGTGGCCACAGCCCCTCATTATAGTAATATTACCGTACAATCTTCACTGTTAACGTCAGAATGTCTTCTCCCTATTAAGTTCTATTTCCTTGAGAAGCCAGAAAATTTAGCATACCCTGGTTAAGCTACAATCTAAAATCCTGTAATCTTCTCATCCCAGAGAACAAATTCATATATAAAGACAGACAGACAGACACACACACACACACACACACACGCACGCACCCAAATGGTAGCTGATCTTATGCACAGGTGAAATCAATAGACAACTACCCAGCATAAGTTGAAGCCTTAGAAACATCTCTGCCCACATCACTAAAAGCAATCTCCCTCACTGATCTTATAACACTCCATCTTCAGGACAGCTTGATGAAAAGGCTCTTGGAAAAACACAACACCCCCGTGAAGTATTCTTACTAAAAAAGAAAAGAATCAAATCTGAATCTGATGACACCACCAGATTTTATGACCAATTTATAGGAAATACATCAATAGAGAAAACACATTAAACAAGGGCACAGGGAGACAGCTGGAAAAATCCAAACTGTGAAAAATTCTATAGAAACAACCCAGTTTCTTCAATCAATAAATTACGTGGATAAAAAGAGACAAAAGGGGAATCTGTAGATTAAAAGTTAAAAGATATCCAGCAATCATGCTCCTTGGTATTTACCCAAAGGAATTGGAAAATGTATGTTCACACAAAAACCTGCGCATGGATGTGTGTATCAGCTCTGCTTATAACTGTCCAAGCTTTGGGGGCATCTGGGTGGCTCAGCTGGATAAGCGCCTGACTCTTAGTTTCAGCTCAGGTTATTATATCATGGTTCATGAGATCAAGCCCTACGTCAGGCTCTAGGCTGACAGCGAGAACTTGCTTGGGTCTCTCTCTCTCTCTTTCTCTCTCTGTCTCTCTCAAGATAAATAAATAAACATTTTTTAAAAATAACTGCAGGGCGTCTGGGTGGCTCAGTCGGTTAAGCATTCGACGTAAGCTCAGGTCATGATCTTGCAATTCATGGATTCGAGCCCTGCGTCAGGCTCTGTGCTGACAGCTCAGAGCCTGGAGCCTGCTTTGGATTCTGTGTCTCCCTCTCTCTCTGCCCCTCCTCTGCTCACACCCTGTCTCTAAATAAATAAATAAGCAAACAAACAAACAAACATTAAAAATACATACATACATACATAAGTATATAAATAAATAAATAAAATAGCTGCCCACACTTGGAAGCAATCAAGGTGTCCCTCAGTAGGTGAACAGGTGATAAACTGTGGTGCATCTAGAGAATGGAATATTATGCAGTGCTAAAAAGAAATGAGCTACCAATCATGAAAAGACATGCAGGGAACTTAAACGAGTATTACTCAAAGAAAGAAATCAACCTGAAAAGGCTACATACTATGAATCCAACTATATGACATTCTGGAAAAGACCAACCATGGAAACAGTAAAAAGATTAGCGGTTGCCAGGGGTTGGGTGGAGAGAATCATGAATAAGCAAAGCACAGAGGATTTTCAGAACAGTGAAACTACTTTTATGATATTACAATGGTGGATACATGTCATTATACATTGTCCAAACCCACAAAAGGTACAACATTGAGAGTGAACCCTAATGTAAGCTGCGGTCTTTGGGTGATTATGATGTGTCAGTGTAGGTTCGTGGATTATAACAAATGAAACGTGCCACTCTGGTAGGGGGTGTTGAGAACGGGGGAGGCTATACATGGGGTAGGGAGAGAAATGGGGTATATGGGAAATTTCTATATCTTCCTCTCAATTTTGCTGTGAACCTAAAACTGCTCTAAAAAATAAAGTCTATTTTTTTTAAGTTAAATAAATCCAATGCATTTATTTGGACATTGATTCAGACCCAAATGCATACATATATGTGTGTATACATATGGATGTATACATGTAAAAATATGTACATACCCCAAAAATTTAAACACTGACTGACTGGATATTTGATGATACTAAAGAATTTTTTTTCAGCATTTTAGGTGTGATAAAGGTATTGTGGTTATGTTTTTTCTATAGAGCCCATTTGCCAGTATGTTTTGGAGGTATTTCCTGAAATAGTTGCAGACGAAATGCTATAATGTCTGTATTTACTTCAAAAAGTCAGTGGGGGTGGGAGGCTAGGGGTACAGATGAAATAAGACTGGCCTTGAGTTGGCAAATCTTGAAGCTGGGCAATCAATCCATGGGGATCCATTGTACCATATTCTTTACTTTGATATGTGTTTGAAATTTCACGGAGTAAAACACACGTTCCTCTTTTCTCTCCTATTGCTTTGCTGTTTTGCATTTTCGTGCTTAATTTTTCCCTGCATGTGTTAATCCTTTCTCCCAGCCAGACTGAAAGATAGTGGACTTCCCTTTCTTTCTTTTTTTTTTTTTTTTTAAGTTTATTTATTTATTTTGAGAGAGACAGAGACAGGGCTAGCAGAGAAAGGGCAGAGAGAGAGGAAGAGAGGGAGAATCTCAAGCAGGCTCTGCGTGGTCAGAGCGCAGAGCCCAACTCGGAGCTTGAACTCATGAGACCGTGAGATCATGACCGGAGCGGAAATCAAGAGTCAGAAATCAAGAGTCAGAAGCTCAATCCACTAAGCCACCTGGGCGTCCCGTACTTCCCTTCCTCTATTTCTCCTGGATCCCAGCAGATCTGAGCTCTACATCAGCCACAAGAGTGGCACACTGGCAGCAACACCATTTACCTAGTTGCTGAAGCTGGCCATGGGCTTGACCCCCAACCCAACCTCCCCAATCCCTTCCCAGGTCTTCTTGAGGCTCCCTCCTAGTTAGTTCTGCTGTTGTCTCTCCACCCCCATGACCCGTCTTCTAACTCAGGTCGCTATCGGTCTTGCCTAACCAGCCTCCCTGCCTCCTGGCTGGCACCCTTCCAATCCATTTTAAGGACCATCAAGGCAGTCTTTCTATGATGTAGTTGGGGTCCTGTCACTCCTCTGGTTAAAGTATCTGAATGGCTTCTCATTGTCCCCCAGATAATATCCCATCTTACCACATGCCTCACGAGGCCCCTGGTGATGGGGGCCCTTCCTCCCTCCTAATACTCACCTGTACACCTTCAATGCAAGCTTCAGCCAGATTGAACCTCTTTCCGTCCTTCTCAGTAACCATGCTTTCTCCTGCAGCCTTCCAAAGGCCTTTATGCGGGGACCGGAACATTCCCTTCACCCACCTCTCCTAACAATTTCCGGTCTCAGCTTACACGTCCCACTTCTTCCTGGAAGACTTCCCGGAAACCCCTGGGCGGGGTTACACGCCCCTCCTCTGTGTTTTCAGAGCACTCAGCAACCCCCTTTTTGCTCTGCGTTACAGTTTCCTGTTCCCCTGTTTCCTCTTCCCCGCAGACTGTTCCCTCTGTGAGGGCAGGACTGTTGCATCCTGTCAAATCTACACCTCATGCACTGCCTGGTGCCCAACTAGGCACTCAGTAAATATCTGTCAAATGTGTAAAAGTAAAATGGAATCGCATGATGATCTGCCAGTCTAAGACAAAGTGACTCACATGAATTTGAAAACAACAATAATAATAATAATAGGGATGTTGACTTAGGTAAAGTCCTGCCTGGTAGAGAAAGGGGAGAATCAGTGATTTCTCCTACTACCACCCTGATGGGAGGATTCTTTGTTAAACATGAGAGTTAAAAGACACCCAGGGGGTGAGCTGTGGGGATTGGAGAGTGCCAGCTGGGTGGGGGGGGGGGGGTACCGCTGGCTTCTAGTCTCATTTCTATAACCACTTGGCCGTGTGTCCGATGAGCCTCAATTTCCTCTTACATAAAATACACCACTGGGGCGGGGATTTCTGCACTCTCAGCTTTAACATGCTTTGAATCTGTGGCCAAATGAGTAGGACAAAGAATCAGATGTCGCAAAGAATTTTTAGTTAACGGGAAAAGATCCCCCGTGTCTCCGTTGGATTTCCCTAGAAATAAACTCGAAGACAAGACTTTGAGTGCAAATACTCTATTTGGGAGATGATCCCAGCAAACGCCAGGAGGGAAGTAGGAAAGTGAGACAGGAGAGAAAAGGAAGGCAACCCTGTGTGGGCCAGCAGTCAAGTGACCGCTGTCGGCAAGCTCAGTCATGCTGTCAGTCTGGAACAGGCCATGGAGTTGTGCTGCCTGGAGAGCAAGTACTCAGGACAATCATACTCCTGGCTTCTGTCAATCGTTGCCTCGGAGCCACGCCCAAGGGCATGAAGTCCCCAACACTTCCAGCCTACAAGGAGAGTCACAGATTCACTTGGAAGTCACAGGCTTTCCCTTAGAAGCCAGGGGCACGTACTAGAACAGTTACTGCCAAAACGTTATGGGCAGGACATCCACAGCATTAGTGACAACTTGGAAACTGAAGTGGGTGCCTTCTTACCTCTTACTGTTTGGCCTGCTATTTCCAAGAGAGTCCAGTGCAAATGAAATCAGGTCTCAAGATTTGGCGACGGCCGAAATTATCCATTGTGATTTTTCTTGCCGCACCTCTGTTCCATTTGTGCATTTCTTATGTAGGTAAAGACGGGAAAAAGTGCCGATTCGGCACCTCCTTGGCGGTATGGCCTTGAAGGCTATGTAGGAATCTCTTCCAAGTGTCATGAGCAGCAGTTTCAAGTCTTTGTCACCTGAAGAACACTTAGTCATGTTTCTGGGCCCCGCTTGGTTTTTGTTTTTGTTTCTGATGTTTTTTACAGCACAGGGAAGGAACTTGAATTCCATGCAATTAGACGTGCACAACTTCACCTGTTTTGAATCTACCTACATGCAAATGAGACCCTAAGGAGAAGGTTCCTTAGGTTCCTTTATATCTTCTTCTTCTTCTTTTTTTTTTTAAACTATTGAAGTCAGTCCAACAGCTGGTGTTTTGGTTGTGAGTTTTTCCCCGCTGTCGTGATCGTTTGTCTCCATGACTCAGATGACCATCCTGACTGCTTTTTTTTTACTCATCAGTGCATCATTTTGGCACCACGAAGACACAGCTTGAGGCGATTTGGAGGCAGTAACTGGTCAGTGCACCAGAAGCAAATCTGCAGGTTCTGTCTGGGGCTTCTCTTGGTTTCAAACGCAGGTGACTCAGTGACACCTGCCCGCCTGCCCCTCCCCCATCGCCAACACGCACGTTCACTGTCATGGGCTGCCGCCAGCTCCGTACAATGCAGCGCTCAAATGAGACTCATCACAACACTTGGAAATGACGCCGCGAACACCAGGAGCTTGTGTCTAATGATATTTTCAATCACCGAGGATTTCTCTCGAAGCCATGCTTGTCTGTTTTTTCCAAATCGCTAGAAAGGACATTAATAACATTATCTTTCCCCCAAAATGGGGCAAACGACTCCTTGAAAAGGGGTGAACGGGCTGGGATTGAAACTCTTGGATTCTCCCTCACTCTCCTCCAGTGAAAGGGTCAAACCAGCCAGCCATAACATGCTGAGATGCCAGTAATTTCTCTGTGGAAGGATTCATATTGTTTAAAAATAGAAACCTTGAGCAGCAGTGTTTGTTTGTTTGTCGGTTTGTTTTTCTCAACTGCTGCTCTCACCTAACAAGGGGCAATGGAGCCTGAGAAATCAAAGATCAGGAAAATCCAGACTCTCCAAAAGCTTTCCTTCTCAAATCAATGAATGCGTCGATACTGCACCTTCCCATTCCGTTTTCCTTAGTCGCCAACACGGGGCAGAATAGGTGGTGGAAAGAGCATTGTCCCAGTTAGTCTGCGGGTCTGGGCTCCAGTTCTGGTTCGCTATGAAACTGGGTAAGTCTCCTCACTTCCCTGAGCCCCAGTTTCCTCACGTCTAATTCCTGCCCTTTCCACCTCAACTACAAATATTGACACGCATTAAGCTGGCCAGAGATCTTAGCAATCCCCAAAGCATTCTAAGAAATGGTTGTTTTTAATGACCCACTAGAAGTGCAAAAGGATCAGCAAAGGTATAGAAGAGGGGTATATGCAGGTGTATATGAAGGAAGTACATGCTTAACAAAGTGGACCCATGGGTAGGACTCCTAACTAGACTAGTAAGTAAGTGAGGATGAGGAGGTAGCAGGCAGGGATGGGATGGCCTTCTGCTCAAAATGTGAATAATCTCCCCCTCACTATCCACCCATCTGAGATCTGAAGAGGTGAGCAAATGACTTTGGTAAGAGGCATTTGCCAGCCTTCCATTTCTGGCAGTGCTTCTCTTTCGATGAAAACATCTAAAATACTAAAATACTGGATAAATGTAAAAACTATATTTTTAAATGCACTGCTGAATTGGCGCAATCATAAGAAACACACAAACATCAAAGATAAAGTGAAAGCAAGAATTCTGGGGGGAAATGGGTGCCAGGGCTGCCCTTAGCATCTCTTCTGAAACCTCAACACCCCAAGTTCCCACTTTGATGGGACCCTGATGTGAAGGTGGGATCACAAAGAACTCCACCCTTTGTAAAGGGCAAACGATAATTAAATCTGCTGTTGAGAAACAGTCAACAAGGAACTGTGTCTATTTCAGCCTTAGTTGAACCATTGAGCGGGAAGAAAAGTTCTTCCGTCAGAATCTGTATTTATAAGATGGACCTCACCCAGAATTTAGGTCTGAATTCATGCTACTTATGTGGTCCAATAAATCTCAAGATTAGACTTTAATTGAAAATGATCCTGGGAACATGAATGAACTTCAAAAACATTATGCTAAGTGAAAGAAACGAGATACAAAATACCATATATAATATGATTCCATTTATATGAACTATCCAGACAAGGCAAGCTTACAGAAGAAGAAAGTAGGCTAGTGATTGCCTGGGCTGGGGTGTGGGAATGCTGAATAACTTTAAATGGGCAAAGGGCTCTCTGGAGAATTATGGAAAAGTTTTAGAACTAGATGATGGTGATGATTGCACATCCTTGCCAACACACTACAGCTTATTGAGCTGTATGCTTAAAATGGGAAAACTTTATGATATATACATGATACTTCAACAAAGTTGTTTTTAAATTTTCCTTGGGTTGAAGGGATACAGGAGTACTGATGCGTAGGGGCACTTGTACCCCAATGTTTATAGCAGCACTCTCAACAATAGCCAAATTGTGGAAAAAGCCTAAATGTCCATCAACTGATGAATGGATAAAGAAATTGTGGTTTATATACACAATGGAGTACTATGTGGCAATGAGAAAGAATGAAATATGGCCCTTTGTAGCAATGTGGATGGAACTGGAGAGTGTTATGCTAAGTGAAATAAGTCATACAGAGAAAGGCAGATACCATTATGTTTTCACTCTTATGTGGATCCTGAGAAACTTAACAGAAACCCATGGGGGAGGGGAAGGAAAAAAAGAAAAAAAAGAGGTTAGAGTGGGAGAGAGAGCCAAAGCATAAGATACTCTTAAAAACCGAGAACAAACTGAGGGTTGATGGGGGGTGGGAGGGAGGGGACGGGAGGTGATGGGCATTGAAGAGGGCATCTTTTGGGATGAGCACTGGGTGTTGTATGGAAACTAATTTGACAATAAATTTCATATAATAAATACATAAATAAATAAATAAATAAATAAATAAATAAATAAATAAAATTTCCTTGGGTTGAAATAGAAATCAAAACCACGATGAGATACCACCTCACACCTGTCAGAATGGCTAAAATTAACAACACAAGAAACAACAGGTACTGGCGAGGATATGGAGAAAGGGGAACCCTCTTGTACTGTTGGCGGGAATGCAAACTGCTGTAGCCACTTTGGAGAAGAGTATAGAGGTTCCTCAAAACATGAAAAATGGAACTACCCTATGATCCAGCAATTACACTACTGGCTATTTAACCAAAGGATACAAAAATACAGATTCGAAGGGGTACGCACACTCTGATGTTTATAGAAGCGTTATCAACAATAGTCAAACTATGCAAAGAGCCCAAATGTCTATCGACTGATGAATGGATAAAGAAGATGTGGTATAGGGGCACCTGGGTAGCTCAGTCGGTTGAGCATCCAACTTCAGCTCAGGTCATGATCTCACAGCTCATGAGTTTGAGCCCTGCATTGGGCTCTGTGATGACAGCTCAGAGCCTGGAGCCTGCTTTGGGTTCTGTGTCTCCCTCTCTCTCTGCCCCTCCCATGCTTGTGCTCTGTCTCTCTCAAAATAAATAAACATTAAAAAAAAAAAAAGATGTGGTATATTTATATGATGGAATATTACTCGACCGTCAAAAAGAATGAAATCTTGCCATTTGCAGTGATGTGGATGGAGCACGTAAGTCAGAGAAAGACAAATACCATATGATTTCACTCATATGTGGAATTTAGGAAACAAAACAGATGAACATATGGGAAGGGAGGAAAAAGAGAAAGGGAAACAAACCATAAGAGACTCTTAATGATAGACAACAAACTAAGGGTTGATGGAGGGAGACGGGTGGGGGATGGAATAAATGGGTGAGGGGCATTAACAAGGGCACCTGTTGGGATGAGCACCAGGTGCTGTACGTAAGTGATGAATCACTGGGTTCTATTCCTGAAACCAATACTGCACTGTATGCTAAGTAACTAGAATTTAAATAAGATGTTGAAAAGAAAAATAAATAAAATAAAGTTTCCTGGGTCAACAGTGTCTGGGTGGCCAGCTAAAGGAATGAAAGTCCTCTCTGGAGGAACATAACTTCATAAAGAATCCCGACACATTAACGTTCCAAATAAAGTGAGCAAGTCATAGCTGAAAATCATAAACCACACAAGAAGCCAAGACATTATGAATTAGAACTAGCAAACACACAGACAGCAGATCCGACCAACAAAGACTTCATGTAATGGAATTAAATGACACAAAATAAACAATAACTATAATTTTATTAATTATAACTATGAAGTAAAAGGGACCCTTGGAAATAGTGCAAGTAACAGGGCTCTACCCACAACCAAGTATATTTGGAAGAATCAGGAGATATTCCAGAAATCTTATATATATATATATATATATATATATATATATATAAGATTTATATTTATATTTATTTATATATAAAAAATATGTTTATATAAATATATAAAATATTTATAAAATATATAAAAATTATATAAAATATTCATACAAATATATATTTATATTTATATATTTTATTTTTATGTATTATATATATGCACTTGAAAGTGAAATTTTATTTTTTTTTGAAATTGAAATTGTAGATCCAAAAAATGTTTATTTGGTTTGGGGTTTGGGTGGGGTTTTTTTAAGTTTACTTATTTTTGAGCGAGAGCGAGAACAGGTGGGGGAGGGGTAGAGAGAGAGAGAGAGAGGAGACAGAGAATCCCAAGCAGGCTCCACACTGACATCACAGAGCTGGATCCGGGCTCGAACTCATGAACCACAAGATCATGACCCAAGCTGAAATCAAGACTTGGATGCTTTACTGACTGAGCCACCCAGGCGCCCTTGGGTTTCGGTGTTTTTAGAATCACATAGGTTCTGTTGGCACCACAAAAGTCCCCTAAATCTCTGCCCCAGACCTTCAACACAAAAAAAGGGTTTGTCTTCTCTGTACCCCTGTATTGTTCTTATTCTGAATCACGCAAGTTAGCCTTGGTTACATGCTGTCCTATCTTGTCCTCCGTAATGTCAATGTCAATCTTATCTCACCACATAGAATATAAGGACCTTCGTTGGCACCATGCCTGAATCCCTCATAGTGCCCCATAGTGCCTCACCAGCCCTTGGTAAAGTTTGTCAAGTAAGCGTTTCTTCCTCTGGGGCCCTATTCTTTTGCTCCTGATTCCCCTTACGGACTACACCACTTCCTCTCTGATCCCAGGTACCTGGCATCTTCATACTTTTGAAACCTTCAAGCGAATCAAAATAAGATCTTGGGGAAACTCTAGTAAACTAATTCATCCTAACATATAAATGACGCTTGAGTTTAAGGAAATGCCCACACAAACAAATACCACTAGAATTTTAAGTACTGGCAGATTGACAATGACATCATTTTGAGGGGCATAGGGCTTTGCTGGCGCCTCTGAGGTTCCAGACTTTCCAGTGACTTCTGCATCTACCTCTTTGGGCCTAAACAAAAGCCTATCCATCAATTATTTTCCTACTTCCTACCTCTTGCTTATAGCTGGCCTTTTCATTTTTTTTTAAGTGTATTTATTTATTTTGAGAGAGACAGAGAGCAAGCAGAAGGGGGGCAGAGAGAGAGGGAGAAAGAGAATCCCAAGCAGTCTCTGGGCCGTCAGAGAAAATCCCGAGGCGGGGCTTGAACTCATGAACCCTGAGATCATGACTGGACCTGAGATCAAGAGTCAGATGCTTAAGCAACTGAGCCACCCAGGCGCCCCTATAGTCAGCCTTTTAAATTAAAAAGAAAACAGGGGCGCCTGGGTGGCTTGGTCGGTTAAGCGTCCGACTTTGGCTCAGGTCATGATCTCACGGTCCTGAGTTCGAGCCCCGCATCGGGCTCTGTGCTGACGGCTCAGAGCCTGGAGCCTGTTTCGGATTCTGTGTCTCCCTCTCTCTCTGCCCCTCCCCTGTTCATGCTCTGTCTCTCCCTGTCCCAAAAAAAATAAATAAATGTTGAAAAAAAATTTAAATTAAAAAGAAAACAACTGTGGCATATTTATTGTTTTCCTGGGCAAGAAAAAAGCAATGGAAATTCTATCAGCCCCTCCATCAAGAGATTTGTTACAGTGAAATAGCTTGACTATCAAATAAGTTCACACCATATGATGTAATAATGACAAATCTGGCCCTTTCATTATATTAAATACATTTCTGCTACTCAGCTAGCCAGATAAATACAGAATGTGTGTCATCCAAAAGGCAGGGCAGATAAGCACTCCATCTGGAGCTAATAATGTGCTGCTAAAACTGCATATGTCAAGTTATTTCATGCATAATGCAAATATATGATATATCACAGTTAAGACAGAGCTATGGTCTGCATGTTTGTGTCTCTGCCAGGTTCATATGTTGAAATACTACTAACCCCCTAAAGTGATGGTATTCGTAGGTGAGGCCTTTAGGCAGTGGTCAAGTCTTCAGGGTGAAAGCCTCATGAATGGGATTAGTGCCTTATAAAAGAGGTTCCAGAGAGATCCCGAGACCCTTCCAACCATGTGGGGACATAGGGAAAAGGTGCCAGCCTTAAGTCAGGAAAGGAGTCCTCATCTGACCATGACGGCACCTTGATCTTGGAATTCCCAACCTCCAGAACTGTAAAAAAATACATTTTTGTTGTTTATAAGCTACCTGGTTTGTGGTATTTTGTTACAGCAGCCTGAACAGACTAATACAGTCTTGCGACGCCTAAAAGCCAAGCTAGATTATGGGTCTACGTGTTTGGTTCCTATCACTACCCCACAGTTATGACTTGGCAGGTAAGAACCTCTTGCCGTCTACTTTCACAGATGCCATTTTTCAAGGATTCGGAGAGTGATTTGGTTTCATCTTGATAATAAAGATTTGCATGGGCCTAAAACTGGAGACCAACAAGGGAACTGCTCCTGGGAATTTCCCATGAAAATGGTGAGAGTTTCGTGGGACCGAAAAAACAAGGGTCATCAACCAATAGGTTCTCTGGTGTCCGGTGGGGCAGAGCCTGTCTGCTTCCCTGAATGGAACCCTGGGTACATTTCAGGATGCACCCAGAGAAAGTCCAAACCTTTCGGGATGGAGCAGGTCCTACATTCACATTCCTACAGACCTTGATTTGTAGTTTCTCTTAAATTGTATGCCATTTGGGTCCAGACATTTGTCTTCTTTGACAGTGTTTCCCACCTCCTTCTAAGCTGCACCCTGTAGAGAAGGACAAGTCCATGTTTGTGGCTCATTTCTCTCTATTCGGTATTTCTTTCGGAGGGTGTTGCTGAGTCCCAGCTATAAGCACTCCCGGCTGCTTGGAGTGCCTGGGTCTGCCTGTCCAGGTGAGCTGGATGTGTGTGATATTAAGGTACTTCAGGTTCCTGACCTCCATGAAGTTTGGATTGGTAGCTGCTGGGAAGTGAAGGGGAGGTGCCTTCTGCTGTCAGAGCCACAGCTTTCTTTCCCCACCCCCACCCAGCCTCTGGCTTCTGACTATGTGGATTTCAATAAAGGAGACATCACTTTTCACTGAGACCTTGATGAAGAGGAAAGGAGAACGGGGTCTGCTACCAGTTTGGCCCAATCCTTATGACCTTGAGCAAACTACTAACCTCTGTGGCAGTGTTTCTCAAAATGCACTCCCAGAATCCCAGATTCGGAATCACCGGCTCCAGATCTGGGCTCCAGTCCAGGCTGAATGACAGAATCAGTCTCTAGGGGTGGGGCCAGACTCACATTTGAGAACCATGGTCCGAGGCCTCTGGGTTTATTACCTGGCAAATGGGACTAAGGCAAGCCATGTACACTTAATGAGATTGTTAGAGGGATCGAAATATTATGGTGTCCAGCCATAGTCCGGCTTATTGATTAGCGGCACATTTGAGATCCAAACAGATCTGTGCTTGATATCTGGTGTTGCCACTTACCTGTTACGTAGCCTTGAGAAAACCTATCCTCTCTAAGCATCAAATTCCACAGTCCGTAAAATGTCGATAATAATACCTAGCTCCTGGAAACCACGTGAGGACTAAACTAAATAAAACATGCATGTCAGATGTTTCACATGTGCCTGGCACATGGCAAATACTTCAAGCATGGACACATTTCTCCTCCTCTTCAGAAAATTTCTCAAACACGAGTCAGCACATACTTCCTGTTTTAGTACTACACTGAGTCTCAGGACACTTTTCCTGCAGACCTTCTCAGCTCGGGCTTAAGTCCTGCCTTCACAAGCAGGTGCCCAGGTTCTCCCAGTGCCTATTAAGACAGGCTTGTAAACAGCTACAAGTAGGCTGCTTACTTGGGACTAATAAACTGGTATCTTTGCCTTCTGAGCAATTCCAAAGAGCTGATTCTCTTCCATTTCCTCCCCTCTCCACACCTCTCTCCATGTACAGACCTAAACTAAGGGGTAACCGCCTTGCCACCGTAGTGACCTCTCAAGAAAGTTAAAAAAATGCTTTGACATAGTAACAGGTATCTGCCCTTGATATCTGGTGTGGCCAGATATCTAAGGATGTATTTTCACAGCAGCCAGTGCTCCGAAGAGTGGCAAAAGAAATAAATGAAAGGCAAACCTAAAGGTTGGCTCAAGCTGACGCCGGCAAATCTCTAACAGCTGTGCCCCCTAAACTAGCCTCCTTTGCCCTAGTTCTCCATATCCCAGGTCAGGAAAGAAAAGGGTAGGAACTATTTGCGGTAATGGTGGGGAAAAAAGCACTAGACAAACACGGCCACCTCCGTGCCCCCGAGTCAATTCTAAAGCCTCCGTCTGAGGCTGTCCGAAAGAGGCCCTCCTCCACCGGGAAAGTCTCAGTAATCCAAAAATGTGCTCACTTCTCCCACTGTCGACAGAAATAAAGGATATCCTACCTCCCCGTCCTTGCATTAGAGCAGGAAAAAAATGAAGGAAGAGAGTCTATTTCAGATGTCACTAACATCAGGCAAGAGGGACATTTCTGAAACGTTTGCCCCAGCCACTTTTCCCCCAGAGTAGCCAAGAACGCCACTATTGGGTGAGAGCTCGGAGCTCCCCGCAGACGTCCAACTGGATTCCAAACTCGGAAATGCCAGGCGGGTTTCCTGCAAAGCTGTCAACTTGCGAGCATTTCTGATCCCATCGCTGCCCTCCTTCATTTCAGGCACCCTGATCGCCTGAGGTAGGGATTTTATTTATTTATTTATTTATTTATTTATTTATTTATTATTTTTTAAATATACTTTCATAGCACTCTGGGCCGGAGAGTGACCTTTCTCCAGGCAAGTCCCGCGCGACAATCTTCGGGGCATGAGAAGGCGCTGCGGCAGAGTCCAGCAAGCGGCAGCAGGGCGAGGCCCCCGCAGATCCCGTGGAAAACAACAACAAATCCCCACGAAACCCTCGGCTGAGCCTCACATCTAAGACCCGGGTCCACTCGGCTCTGCGCCTAACCCTTCTGGAAGCTACCGCCGGGCATCCGCCCTCCTCCGGTCGGTCCCCCGCAAATTCCTAAAAGGAGCTGGCACAGGGACCACGCTGGGCCACGGTTCCTCCCAGCCAGCCGACTCCCCGGAACCTGGAGGGAGACGCCCAGCCTGACCCTGGTCCTCGGGGCATCCAATCTGATCCCGCACCATTTCTTGACTCCGGACTTAAAGAGAGAAGGGATGGGGTAGACTCAAAGTTAAAGACCTACTCCTGCCTCCCATGGTTCCGAACGAACGGCACACACACACACACACACACACACACACACACACGTCAAAGAAGCCCCTACGCACGCCCGGCGCTCCTCCAGGGCGACGGTGCTGGACTGCAGGTTCCAATACCCTTCGCGGAGAGGAAATCCCGTCAGTCCACTGGCTTCCTGGAGGAGTTGCCGCTCACCCGAGGGAATGAGAGGGCCCCGCGCCTGCAGAGGCAACTGGCAACCCTGACAAAGAGCTCCAGGATGAAGGGAGGGCAAACAGCTTCTGGCATTTCTTCGAGGTCCAGGGGCAGGGCTGAGGGCTCTCCATGGACTCTCCAGGGAGTCCCCAGCCGCCTATGGGAGCCGGGCTAGCGGCAGTCCCGAGGGAGAAGTTTCCTGTCTCTCCTAGGTAGGGGGCGCCCAGCGCAGCGGTGCGCTGCCGGTTTCTTCCTCCTATCGGAAGAAAGCGCCAGGGCTGGGGAACGAAGGAGGGTAAAGATGCCTTTCTCAACCGAAGCTTCACCCACTAACACTCACTCTTCCTTTCTCTTTGGAAATTCCACGTTGGAGGCTGGGACCTCTGAGTTCAGTTCCATCAAAACCGTGGGACGCTCAAACCACGCAGGCACTTTCTTCCAAGAACCCGCCCAGTTAGGGGTGAACTGCTTGCACTCACTCTTTTCTCTCCTCTCGATTATTACGGGAAAAGCCGTACAGTTTTCTCCTTGCCTGGGGCGTGATTTACTTCGCAACTGTCTCCCTTTCTTTTCCAGAAAGAGGACGGTTCTCAACTGACATAATTACAAATGTGGCCATACCCCTGCTTGCTCCCAAGCAGCGGAGTAGAAAGTGAAAGGGGAAAGCAGAGGTCTGAGCTCCCAATCAGACCTCCACTTCTCTAGGCTAACAATCTTCTCTCCCAACCTCACACCCATCCACCCACCCCACCCCCCAAGTCACTATCTGTTTTGTATGGAAGCTTCTGATGGCAGTGTCTGAGGCTTGCAGCAGGTAGCCAGAGCAGGTCTCTAAGGCTGGACCTAGATTTTTCTCCAGAAACTAGTGCAAAGTGAAGGAAGTGGGAGGGAGTGTGCCCAGAACTCGGAGACTGGATTTGACGTTGGAGTAAAAAACACGTTTAATCCGGGGACTTTCTTCCCCACTCTGGGCCAGTCCACACCACCACCTACCCAACAGGTTTGCAAATTCCATTTCAAGTCCGAGGAACTTGAGCCAGGAAAAGTCATCTCCCAGCTCAGGGTGGCAAAGCCCCTTTCATCTGGGGGAGAGAACTCTAAGTATCTGTAGGTACCGAAGTCACTGGGTCGCAAACTCGACCTGATCACCTGCACCACTAGGGACAGGGTCGGCGGCGGCGGCTGGAGCGTGTGTGGACTACGTGGCGCACAGTCGGTCTGCGGTGCCTTCCACCCGCCAGCATCGGGCTGTTCTCTTAATGAATTACTAATGAGTTAAAATTGGGCAGCAGGCTTAATTAAAGCGTAGAGGCAATGTGTTTACCACATTGTAATTGAACTCATTAGGGCTATGGCTTTTTGTTTTTTAAGCAGCCGCCTTCCTTCTCTGCGTCGAATAATCTATGGGAAGCGTTTATTAGAGAAGGAGGGGGTAGGGGAGAAACAGTCCATCAATTCTTTCAATGAAAAAGACAGGATGAGAGTGGGGAGGGGGATACGACCTCCATTGCGCGCGGATGTCTTGATGGAGCCAGGGCTAGACCGAGGCTTCCCAAGAAGCTTCAAGCGTAGAGTGGCCCGGTGAGCACTGCCGGCGTTTGGAAAGCTGCCAAGGGAGGGACGAGGCCGGAAGCCGAAAGGCTGCCTTTGTAACACCACTCAGTCCTCCCGAATTCGGCCCATAGCCCATATTCTCACCATCACCGCCCTGGAGCGCTGGACTCCCACTGGAACCCCTGGCCGGCACTCACCCCGCCAAAAGGTCTAACACTTCACAGTGATGGATTCGGCTAACTTTTCTTTTTAAAGCAACATAAAGTTTAGTCTTACAGCCTTACCCTGTGGCTGTGCTGAGAACTCACTCATCTCCAGCATTCACAGCCCCTAGATATCCACGCACACATCTCCACGCACACATCTCCACGTAATGGAGACACACAGTGTCTTAACCTGCACTCCCTATGCACTCTGCGCTCCAGGTCGGACCTCACCTCCAGTGGCCGTTCTCCGGGGGTCTGGGGGAGGGGTGCCTGCTGCTAGTGAACTGCCCAAGGGCGGCAAGGGAGAGGCGCACCTGCGCGCCCCGGGATAACCCTTCTCCTGGCAGGGAGCCCAAGCTGCCATCCCGGGCTGCACGCCCCCAAGGCAATTTGCTCCTTCTTGCCCCTGGCCCCACTCCAATTATCAGGCCTCCAACCCTCGCCTCCTTTCTCTCCTGTTTAGACCACTGGGCGTGGAAAGGTGGGGGTGGGGGACTGGGCTGGCGCGGCGCTCCTCGCCTTGCCCTGCCCTGCCTGACCAACAGGCGGCGTCAGAGATCTAGGTCTGAGCTGGGGAGTGGGGGGTGCGGATCTAAGCAAGCTAAGCCGAGAAGCTGGGCGCGAGGAGAGCGACCCTCACCCCAAACTTACGAACTTGCCCAGGAGAGGAGTGGGAAGAGCTGGGTGGCTGCGGGGGACCGCCGAAAAGGGGAGAGGCGGGACGGGACAGAGTAGCGGCGGAAGACCCGACCGCGAGCAGGAGTGCGGAGGACCGCGGGCGGCGGGCAGCGGGCAGCGGAGGCGGATCCCGCGCTGGGAGGCGGTAGGCGCCGCGGGAGGCCGAGAGCGGCGGTGGAGCCGAAGAGCGAGAGGCAGGCAGGGAGGATCGAGCGCGGAGGGTCGGAGACCGCGAGGGCGGCGCAGTCAGGTAAGTGGCCTCGTCCTCCGCCCTCGGCCTCCCCTCCTTTGGAGAAAACTGGGTTGAAAGGGACTCCAGGAACTTCCGGCTCCCGGTACAGCCCCACAGCTGACCCCTACCTCCACCCCTCCCCTCCCACCTTAAACGCACATCCATTCCCAAGTCCCCACCCCGCATCGTTTGTGGATTTTGTCAATTTCTCCCATCCTGTTGGTCCCCCACCCCATCCCACCTCTTCTCTCTGCCTGACCCGGGAGGTTCAGGTAAATTGTCTCTAATTTGTTGCTAAAAGATTAATTGCAGAGGGTGGGTCAATTTGATTAAGGCAATTAATCTTTGGTTACAGCGTTCTAGTGTCACTTGTGCGGGGGGGGGCGGTATAGAGATAGAGAAAAGAACGAGACTTTTTGGAGAACTGTGGAAAGAGGCTACCCCTTCTAGGACTGCGGCCGCATTTTCGCGCCCACACCCCGGCAGCCCGCAGCCCAGAGCAGCCGGAGCGGTTTCAGCACCTCCACCCCAGGACAGCGACTCCCGCGAGCGCGCCTGGTAACTTCCGGGTTCCAGGAGTTTACCCAGCGCAGGCAGAGGCAGGAGCTGACCAGCACGAAGGGTCCACTCCCCCCAGTTCTCCCCTCTTCCGCTCTGTCCTCGGCCCAACCACTGGGCTTCCCTTTCACCACTTCGCGGCAGGATCCGACCGAATAGAGTCAGGAAAAGGAGAAAACCCCTAAACACTCCTACAAAAGTTCCCAAAGCTGGAGTTTTCTCTTCTCATGAATAATTAACGCTGGTCATAAATAACTGATGGAGGCAGTGGAGAGGCGAAGAGGGAGGAGGCAGGCGAGAGAGAGCCAGGGCGGCCAAAGAGAGATCGAAGAGTTTGTTAAAGGACCATTAAGGAAGCCTTGCTGGGAACGGCATTCCTCCGTAGATCACGCAGAGCGGTTCCACCCAGGCCTGGGTAAAAGCAGGGAGGGGAGGCACCCAGGGGAGCGGAGGTGGTGCTGACCAAGCCCGGAGCACCCATTCAGGACCCGGTTTCAGCACTCTCCCCATCCCTTCTCCTCCACCCAGGACTTACCTTCCCAAAGCCCTCTGAACCTCTAGTCATCCTCTGGTCATCCGTCATCCCCGCCCCACCCACCACCCACCCTTCCCCTCAAATTCTCCCATCTTGTCAGTCCCGGGCCCACGCCCAAGTGCAAAAATTCTAGCCTAAGTAGGAGAGACCCAGGGATGAACCTGGGCTTTGAACTCTGTCAGTTCTACCCAGGCCTTTGGCAGGTCTTGCCCAATCCCAACTAATTTGCACGCACCTCCCCAAATCACCCCGTTGATCCCAGACCATACCATGTCTTTCTTTTCAAGCTGATCCAAAGTTTTGGGACTCCAGCTTCAAGCTGTTCTTTCCCATCTGCTCACACCAGAACCTGGAGGAACAGGGTATTTACTCACATGCGCACACACACACACACACACGCACACACACACACACACCACACACACACACACACACACACTCACACACTCCTCCATGCTCTTCTACTGCCCCTCCACCATCTCCAATTACTGACTTCTTCTAAGAGTCTCAAGCATATGGACCTCTGGTACCTTGTGTCCATCCCATCTGAACTGAGACTCTTAGGCTCAGAGCTCTTAGGCTCTTAGGTCTCAGAACATGAAAGAAAGCCCAAAAGGAAACCCTTGCTCCTAGGTTGGAGGCCTATGCCAGCCAGGGCCTTTTGACCCTTCTAGGAAACACTGGCTTCTCACCAGGCAGGCAGCCTCAAATGGCCAGTGCATGTTTTTAGAGTGAAACTACTGAAGGCCTCTCAGCCTAGCAGCCAGCATAATTCTTCACAAGGGCTCCCTGAGGCCACCCCACAAGCAAAGCATGTCTTCTCCTAGTGCAACTTGGCATAGGCCCTGGGAAAAAGATATTGGAGACTAGGAACCACCACTGGCTGTGAGGTTGGGTTTTGACTTAGGGGCAGGCAGGAGCCTCTTTCTGAGCCTTTCCATTGGCTAACAATTTCCAGTACACCTACTTCCTTAATAATCCTACTGACCTCTGGATATCCCAAAGGTCATCCTGACTTTTCTGGGCTGGGAGTTGAGGCTTACATGTTATATATAACCTATATATGTTTATGTTTATGTTATATGAAAGAAAACACTGAAACCTGTTTTATTTTCTCACCTACCTCATCCCCAACCCAACACTCTCCAAACCCTGAACTCCTACCTTTTTAACAACGGGGAAACTGGATAGGAAAGGAAAATGAAGAGAGAATGGGAAGGTTTTAGGGAATTGTCTCCTTGCTTCAATAGGGACGTAACAACCTAGCAGGATTGTGAAACTAAACAAAGGGGTGGGAGGAAATCAGATCTAGGGGGTGGGGGGTGGGGAGCTCTGGAACCATGGGTTGTTTACTTCTCATATAAAATATAACTCCCCCAAGCAGGAAGTTACTGCAAACAAGAATCAATAATGAATGAATCTCCTG
Organism: Leopardus geoffroyi; assembly: GCF_018350155.1. Classification (NCBI taxonomy): domain Eukaryota; kingdom Metazoa; phylum Chordata; class Mammalia; order Carnivora; family Felidae; genus Leopardus; species Leopardus geoffroyi. Next base: position 67,159,760 of record NC_059339.1, on the reverse strand, counting down.
TAATAAAATACTTACATAATTAGCACAAGTCAAGTGGTTGCATTATGTTAACCTTTTGCAACTCTGAGCTGGAAAATTTTGCTCCAGAATTCCTCAGAATGCCATTTTCATTCTCAAGAGAGGGTGAGAGCCAAGTGTTCACCCAGCCTTCCACTCTGTTATAATATGGTTTTCCATTTCTGAACCAGAACGTAAGTACTTCTGAAATATAACAGAAAACTCTCTTTGGTGAATTCAAAACAGTCATTAACATTCAGTTTTAAGTGAATGTTAACAGTAAATAAAGAAATCTCTTGATTGTAATAGTAGTAACAAAGCAATAATTACCCAGTAGGTGGTCATCAGTAATGATAAATGTATCATTATTACTGTGTGAGTCTGGGAACTCGGTTTTGGAAACTACTTCAGACTTTTTAGTAGCATGGCTGGTTACAAAGCATTTCTTAGCCTGCAAAAGCCATATAATTTTATACACAATTTAGGTGAAAATAAATTTAAATCTGTATATTACATTTTTAATTTCAAGTTAGTAATTAAAGTTGGTTCATTATATCTCCTCTGAAACCCTCAGTGCTCATCTCCGCGGTTTGTTTGTACAATTTGTTTCTAAGACACCCAAGGTTACACAGTTCTAAAAGATGGAAAATTTAATTATTTGCCAACATTAAGAGTTTGTCGATGATATCATAACGCATCTTGAAAAAGTTTGGGATTGGTATTGCCTTTGGTCTGGTTAGCTGTTTTCACTTTGAACCCCTAATCCCACAGAGGAAAGCCTTTTTTGTTTTAAAAAAAAAACTTTTAAATACACAAAAAGAAAATTCTTCTCAATGTTCACTGGTTGCTATGTTTCAGGGGGAAAAAAAATCAATGACTCAGATTTCTACCCCCCTCTTTCCTGGGATTTATTTTCCTAATATCTAATTTCACCTTTTGCTACCACTGAGTTAACGACTGCAGGCAGGAGAAAAGCTGAAAGCATGATGTTCACTGGGTAGCCAGAGAGCACATGATAGTTTAATAGTGTATTAGCTAATGGGATCAAGCTCACTGGCAAAGTAGCAAATTTTCTAATAGGGAGGGGTGGGAGGGAAGAGAACAGGAAAAAATGCCCTCATTTCCCCAGGAAATAAAATCCAATGTTCCTTCCACCAGTGTCAGCTGGGAAGATGTTAAATGTATATCTATGTCATTTTCTCTCTTGTGACATGTCAACAGACAATACATACCCCCTCCCCCTATTCCCACTTCTCTGCCTCCCCTCCCCAAGCTTTGAAAGGTCCTGCTCCACACCCTTTCTGCTTCTTCAGCCTCAGTTACTTCTTAAATTGGTTTCTTGAAACAAAAGAGCTCGTTTATAAAAAAAAAAAAAAAAAACGAAAAACAAAAAACAAAACAAACAAACAAACAAACAAACAAAACCCAAACCACATTTCTTATTCTTGGTGATAGCTGGTCTTCCTCCAATTAAAGAGTCTTTTGCGTAAATTCACCCAAATACTTGCCTTGGTTTTCTCTCCCACAACCTGTATTTCTTGCTCCACTTTCCCCCCCTCTTTTTCTCCCTTTTTGTCCTCTCCCTTCTTTAGGAGTGGCAATCAAAAAAAGCAAGCATCTTGCCTCGTTATTCATTATTATAGCAGCATCTTTGAGATACATCTTTGCCAATGAAAACTCCATGTAGATGCCTATCCTTTTGTTGTAGCGACCTAGGTTATTCAGGAGCAGAGACAAAAGCCTGAAGTGATGTGATCTAAATGAGCTCTGGGGTTTTCCAGCTGGGACCACCTCCATTTCAAAGGACCCCCTCCTTCCCAATATGAGGAGGAGGGAAGTGGAAGGGGCGGGTACATATGTGTATGCATGCACAGAAAGAGAGAAAGAAGAGAGGGAAGGGAGAGAGCCTAGTGGGCTATTCCTTGTGCCAGAGTCCCTCTTCCATGCACATTCACAGGTGTGTTCAAGGAGCATGTATTCATGGGCATATGTGTGTCCTCAGGTATTTTGCGTGACTTTGAATTTTATCTTGGTCAAGTAATATTTGCTAAATAACCACCAAGCACACCAAGGATATGTTCCATTCTGGATTTTATTACTTCATGTAAACTACGTGCCCATGTGTATACCTTGCCGTGTTTACACGTTTGTGAGGACTCGTAAAGAAAGGTGAATTCTTTGTTATAAAAAAGAAAGTTCCATAGCAAATGCTTCCATTCGTCCCTGGCCTCTGGGAACTGGTGGGGTAAGAGCCTTCCCTGCCACATACCCAAGGGCAAATTTTCTTGTGAGAATGATTTCCTTTGATTAAGGGGATTTAAGTCTTGATTCTTTCCCCCACAGTCCATTTCTGACAGTTGTTTGTTTGAAAGATAAGAAGATTGCCATAGCCATTGGTGCATGAGGATCTCAAGGGATCACCAAGGCAGGGATACAGGTGCAGATATGTTCATTGCCCCTTCCTTTCCCCAATTCTGGCTTAGATACATATGTCTGTGCTCCCATTTTATCCTCCCAGGCTTCTCTACCCGAGGAAAAAAAGGCCCTTCCTTGTTTATAGACAATATTTTGGAGAAGAGTCAAAGAAAAAGAGACAGCCTCAGAATGCGCAGAGGCTTTTCTCATTTCTTCCGTGACTTCCATCATGGATGAGTCTTTGACTTGCTTCTCATCCTTGGTTTGTTTCATGTAACTCCAGCTAGAGCAATGGAGGAAAAACCAGGGAGTCTGAGCTGGGCTTGCCAGGCTTCAGGAAGCTCCTTTGGATAGAAAGTGAAAACTAGGGACTATCAGTAAGTCTTATCATTATGGTCATAGTCATCGCTAATTTCTATTAAACATATTTAAAATGGGATAAGCAAACATTTGATGGGATTCTGGCTACCTGTATACAAAATAAACACTAGACCAGCTACAGGCAGGATAACGAAGCTCTAAGGAAAGGGACTAAGATTCCTCCAGGGAACTTGGTTCCCTCTCTGCTCACCACTAAGCTAAACTACCTTTGATGTCTTTTATTCTGGGACTATTGAACATTCCTAATGTTATGTTGTAACAGTGCAGGCCTAGCTCTTGTACCCTTTCTCTGAGGAAGGTGCTACCAGATATTAAATGACTATTGTGTGCCAAACACTTTACGTACATTATCTTATTTAACTCTCAAACACCCCTGTGAGCTACATATCAATCTCCTCATTTTGCAGATGAAGAAACTGGGGTTTAGGGAGGTTAGGTTATAAAAGCAAAAATCCACAGCTCCTAAGTGATCAAGGAGACATTTATAGCATTTCATCTGACTGAATTTCCTGTACTTTCTGATACACCCGAATTCTTGTGTCCCTTCCAGTTCTGCCAGCCTTCCAGTTTCCTTCTGGATCATGTGAGTCTCCTTTAGCAGACTTGGAGCTAACATTCTTGCCCTGCCTGATGCAGAAATATCAAAGTCAGGGACACAGAAAAAATAATGTTTCTGCCTAAGAGCTGAGAATGGGGTAAAGAGGAATGAATGAGAGGGATGGAGAGTATTTCTTTTCTCTGCAACTGTCATGGGTTCTCCAATACCAAGACTCAGAGTGGGAGAAGAGAAAATACCTGGTGTTTGTAATTGTAATGAATTTATATTAAGGCCTTTATCTTCCTTGTGGGCCCATGCAAAAACCGTCCATGGAAATGGGGCAGGTGTGGCAGAGGTAGGCAGTATGTTTCTGTGCCCCCACTCTGCCTGCCTCTTAAGGCTACAAAGCCATGTTCGAGCCTAGAGACGAATCTAGGGCTCTGACGGTTACAAGGATGGGAGCCTTCTTCCGGGAGGGCCTTGAATGCATTAGGGTCGGCTACGCCTCTGAGCGGTGCGTTCGCGTCAGCACCGCGAACAGATCCTGCCTCTGCTCTGGCCTCGGGCTCAAACCCGCAGGGTCCTCCGCGCAGCTCGGAAACAGACTGCGTCCAAAGTGGAGGACTCCCCGGCCAGGTTTGGGTTCGCTTCACCCAGTTATTAAAAGCAGTAGCCGGAAACCTCCATCCAGCCTGCCGTACAGCCCCGTGAGCCTGCATCGAGGCGTCGCCTCTCCAGTTCCGCGGGGGCCAGCTCGGTTTGCGGTTTTCCTTTGGGTCCGGTGTCTGGGCTCCTTTACCTGTCCCTGGCCTGGGTGAACCGCAGCCGCCCGGAACGGAGATGAGAGTGGAAATGCTCTCCTCCGTGCGGTGATACATCATGCAAACGGGTGACACCAGTTTAACCAATAAAACAATTTGAATCAATTAGCCGGCTGAGGAGAGTCCCGACGTGTAAAATGCATGTCAGCTCGAATAGGAAAGCATTGATTAACTCGGCCCGACCTGCCGCCTCCCACCACTGCTGGCTCCTCCCTGAGCCTGCCAGGGTCTCAGGGGCAAGGACAGGGACTGACAAGAATCAGGCGCCCCTGGTCCACGAGAGGAAAATGGGAGAACCACCAGGAGACTTTTTCAAACTGAGAAGAAAAGCAGAGTCAGAGAGAGAGTGGGTGGCAAAAAGTTGCTCAAAACATATTAACAAGATGTAATTTTGCAGTCCAGCTGCAGATTCTCTGGAATAGAGAGTCTGGCTTTGAACAACTGTTCTCCCCCTCGGGTGCACCTTCCAAAAATATAATTGGTCTGACAGCCCAACCAGGCACCCCAGACTCATTGAGGGAAATAAAATTCTGAGCTACCTTAGAATTATTTGTACAAAGGAACTTAACCTAACACCACACATTTCTCTTCCCAGTGAAACGTTTTTGCATTAAAATAAAGTCCCAGGTTTGTATGGCAGTAAGCCCCCAAAGTAATGTATAAATGTTTGTGTTTAACAATCAGGGGAGGAGGTGGCTACAGGTAACATCGAGTGCGGGGGGGATTCACTTCTCAGGGTAACCCGGGGTGGGAGGGAAGATAAAGATTCATCCTGTTTCTCTTTTCAAGGAAAGATAATTTTGAAGATACTTTTTTTTTTTTTTCAAAATAGGGATCTGTAAGGGGAAAAGGAGTTGGGAAGAGGGGACAAAGATGGGAACAGTTCCCTAAAAAGGGAAAACCCCATGGTGCTTCCTCCTCGGCAGCAACCAAAGAGCGACGTAATGGGCGCGCTAATGAGTTGATAGGACTTTTCAGGTATTTTTCTGTTTTCAAGTCTTAAAATCTGGCCCATTGTCAGTCTTCCTTTCTAAGCAGCTCACACTTTGTTCCTAGCAGCCTGGGCTCTAGGAACAGTAAGCAAGCCGGGACCTTGCTTTTTGAAAGTTCCAGACCCCAGAGAGGAGGCAGGGAAGGTAGGAAAAACCAGGCCTGGCTCTGGAAACTTCGGAAGGGCGAAATGCCTTTCAGCCTTAGGAGGGAAGGGATTTGTGAATGACAATGATGCTCTTTTGGCTAATGGACTGGGGAAACACAAAATGTGAGTTTTCCTTTTTTTTTTTTTTTTTTTTTTTTTAAGGATGGGAGGCTTGGAAGGCACTGGAGAAGGAGCAGTCCATTGACTTCAGCACCTTAGGACAGAGTCTAATTTGTGCCACTAAGGCCTTTAGAAACTAGGAAATGGGCAAAAAGTTATTTCATTGCCCTTTGAAACTTATCTCCCCCTCCCGAAAAAAGTCACAATATTCATAGCTCTGAAACTGTGTTTTTGGCATTTTGATTTAAAACAGCCACAAATCCTATACCTCCCACTTTTCTGTTTAATCCACTCTTCTCGGTTTTCTTGACTTTTGATGAGGTGTTAGGATTGCACGTTTTCACTCTTGTACTTAGTGGTAGTTTGTCATTAATATTGTGATGGAGGCTGGTTGGGCTTCCCGGCTAGTGGAGGTCATTTGGTCACTTCCACAATGTGCCTGCCCAATTCTAAGCCTGTGTGTTTATGAGGCGGCAATAAAAAAAAAATCAGCTATGATAGTAAAGGAAGAATTTAAAGGATCCCCCAATCTCACCCCCTGCCGATATACTTCTTAGAATGTCCTCTCAACAGATAGCTGTGTCTCTTTCTGATGAACTAAGGGTAGTCATTTTGACTCCTGACAGGTGATCAATGAGGAGGCAATACACTGACATTTCACTGTATCTTGGGGTATGCCTCACTTGGGGGAAGCTGTGGGGAATGGTTCTTTCTCATCCCAGTTGCCTTTATTTGTATTTTATTTTGTGCATGCTCCTACATAGTTCCCTGAGAAATTTACTTTTCTGGGAGAATTGGCAAGTGGCTCAGTGGCGGGTCAGGTTTGGGGACCTCCCTGCTTTCCTGACTCACCTTTTCCTTGTGCTGAGGTGGCCTGCCTGGGTCTTATAAAATGGGTTGGAGAACTATTCTGAATGAAGTTGACGGATGCCTGTGTGCATTCACTGGGGTCCTTACTTAACTGTACGCTTTCTAAAATAGAGACTGCTACAATGAGTTTCTGTATCTTGTCCTAAAAAGCAAATGTATATTTGAAAGCAAGGACACTCTTCATGCTTCCTTCCTAGTTTTTAGATTGGGAACCCCACGCAGAAACTTCTCCTTTTTGTCTCATTTCACAGTGTTTCAAACGAGGCGCTGAAGCTGATTTGTTCTCCAGCTGACTGTGGTTTCTATACCTTCGGAGACACAGTGAGGCTACTGGTTTGCACCTTGTGCCAGAGGGATCATTCACGAAGGAGGTGGCTCAGAGACATAAGGGGAGGGGACAAACAACCGGCAGAGATACAGTCAATTTAGAGACGTCCTTCTCCGATCCGGGGCCTCTAGGATCCAGGTCCCTGGGATGCACGCAGACTGTTCTACTATCCACCCCTAAATCTGGTCCACAGCTACAGCACTACTGATGTTTTTTGCTCTGGGTCGAAGAGGTTGTTGTCAATTGCGGGGTGGTTAGGTGTTAGCTTTCTTGCCTGCTGAGAAAGGATCTCGGTGTTGCTCGCTCTCGCTTTCGCTCTCCCCCTCCCTCCCTGTAACATGCCAGCCCTTTAATGTGGAGTGTCAGGGAGACGGTGACGTCACCTTGCCCGCTGGGTGGCGTCCCCTCGGTCCGACAGGAGTTCAGAGACAGAGAAAGGCGCTGTCAGACTGCGCTCCACCTGGGGCTCGCCTGCCGCGGGTTTCTGCGCGCCCACACTTTCTGCGGTCCAGGGGACGCCCCGACACAATTCAGGCTGTCTTTCTCCCCGGACCCGGGTTCGAGCTCCATTAGCGCCCACGAGCGCCAGGATCTTCACGCGGAGCCCTTCGGAGTCCCGCCCGCTGGATTCGAGGACCCGCTTGGATGCTTCGCCTCCGAGCGCCCTCGGAAGATGGGCCGGCAGCCACGCGCGTAAAGACACTTAGGGGTTACCAGGTACTGCGGAACCTGCCGGCCCTGCCTGGGCACACAGCACGCGACTCACGAGTTGAGATTCCCAGCGGTGCGATTTTCCGGGTTAGGTTGAGCGGCGGCGGCAGCGGCGGGCTAGGGTGGCGATTGGTTTGGGAACAAGGGGAGTCAAGTTGGGGGTCTCTGGCTCTCGAGCCGGACAGGGAAGTTCGCCAGCTTCCTTTCTCAGGTCAACTAACTTCTGTCTCTTCTCCCCTCACTCGCTTTTAACCTCCCCCAACCTCAACCCTCTTATTTGTGTCTCTGTTCTGATAGGAGTTTCTGGGAGGGGTTGGGGTGAAAGTGGAAGGCACTCAGGAAGCGGCACCTTACCCAGTTTAAGGCTGCTAAGAATTCGGGTCTCGAACGTGAGGTCAGCTCTCCGCCAGGGCCAGGCCGGGGGAGCGCCGTTGCTCCTGAGCGAGAGTTCCTGTTAATCCCAGGGTCTTATGCCGATCATAAGAATCCTGTTTGGGGGGCAAATGAGCATTGAAGGACCATTTGGAGAAATTAGTGCTGGTTATGTTAGGCTCAGGTATCACTGTGCCTTGAACTGCCATTTAACGCTCTGTCCCCTGGAAATATTGTCTCCGATCCATCCGAAGTGACAAGCCAGGCTCTCCTCTCGTTTGATCATGTCGAGGTTTGTTCAACCTTCCTAGAGGCCGCAGAAGGTAATGAGAGCTGAGGATCCGGGGGGCAGCAGGGCAAAGGGACCCGACGGGATAGATGTCTCAGGGGCTCAGAGAGGGCAAGGATGTGGCAATTTGGGTGAAAGGGTAGGACAGTATATCCTCTGAAATCGCTGTAATAGCAAATTCCAGCGTACTTGGCCAAGAGCGGAGATGCTAGTGGCCACTGGTGATTTTCCAGGGCGAAGGGCAGTGGTAGCCACGGCACCCCACATGACATGTAGCCGTGGAAAGGTCACTGTCTGTCTTCCTAGGGAATGAACAACTCTGTTGGTTTTGACTTAGCAGCATTTATCACAAAGATTTCTTTCGCTTGCTTTTTGTGTATTTTTCAACGTACTGGAAATTTTCCCCGCTTACGGTATCCCAATGACCGAAGATGATAGAAATTTTACCGCAGGCCCAACGCTGGGCTTCCGCTTCCGACATCCCTACAGATTACCTCGTCCACGAAATCTCTAAACCCAGGGTCATCTTTCCCCCCTTAAAGATACAGAGATGAATACATAGATCAGAAAAAGAAGCGTACAGAAAGAGGTTCATCTCCAAACTCACTTGGCCTTTTAAAGCCCGCCAATAATGATCCCCAGGAACTGTTAGTTTCTTTAGACTGTTTCTGGGCTTCTCAAACTTGGCCTGTACTTACTTGCTCATTGTCACGGAAATGACAGAAAACTGTTTCTAAATGCCTACAAATCTACAAGTTCGTCGTTCTGAGCTACCTCTATGGAACCAGAACCACCAGAGTTCAGCAAGTGGCTTTTGAAAGATTGAAAGTGAGGCGCCCTATTTTGGTGCAATCATGTATATGGCTTTGTACATTTCCCCATCTTTCAAAACAAATCTAATTACAGTACCAAAATACCCAATGGCAAAGGTGGGGAGAAGGGATTTCGTTTTGCTTTAATAAGTCGTGTCTCAACCAGTAGCGTATTTCCCCCAAGGAAACCACAAATACCACAAAAATCACTTTCGTAAAGGGTTGGATTTACTGTTTAACCAAAATCAATCTATTTTTAAGCAAATGTAAATGGTCTCTCTTTTTAAATTTGGGTTTCAATGGCCAACCCCCAGTTTTCCAGAACTTTTAGAATCTGCAAGAGTTACAACTGTCATCATTACTTTCTAATTTCTGGCGGGCACGCCATTTTTTTCTAACAACTTTTAGAAATCGCAGACAAGGTCTTGAGTTTCTTAGGAATTGATTGCATTGTTTTAAACAGTTAACTTTCTTTGGATGTTTAGAACAGAAGAAAAGTACTTCCCAATCCCTGCATTTCCAAAGGGTGACCTTGAAGAAAATTAAGAGAAATGACTTCCTCTGTCTGAAACTTGGTTCCTTTGCCCAGCGCTAACCTTGTCTCAACCAAAGCAAGGAAGTTCTTATAATTCTTTAGTTAAGCGATTCAACCCACCCCTCTGTCTTAGCTCTAGTCAACGCTTTCTCCTTTCCGTTCCAGTCTCCAAGGCAGACCCGGAGGGCTCGGCCCGGGATTCCGCGGCGGAGGAAATGGCTTCCAGCCCGCTGCCGGGGCCCAACGACATCCTGCTGGCATCGCCGTCGAGCGCCTTCCAGCCCGAAGCGCTGAGCCAGCCGCGGCCGGGCCACGCCAACCTCAAACCCAACCAGGTGGGCCAGGTGATCCTCTACGGCATTCCCATCGTGTCATTGGTGATCGACGGGCAGGAGCGCCTGTGCCTGGCACAGATCTCCAACACTCTCCTCAAGAACTTCAGCTACAACGAGATCCACAACCGTCGTGTGGCGCTGGGCATCACGTGCGTGCAGTGCACGCCGGTGCAGCTGGAGATCCTGCGGCGCGCCGGGGCCATGCCCATCTCATCGCGCCGCTGCGGCATGATCACCAAGCGTGAGGCCGAGCGCTTGTGCAAGTCGTTCCTGGGCGAAAACAGGCCGCCCAAGCTGCCCGACAACTTCGCCTTCGACGTGTCTCACGAGTGCGCCTGGGGCTGCCGCGGTAGCTTCATCCCCGCGCGCTACAACAGCTCCCGCGCCAAGTGCATCAAATGCAGCTACTGCAACATGTACTTCTCACCTAACAAGTTCATCTTCCACTCCCACCGTACGCCCGACGCCAAGTACACGCAGCCGGACGCAGCCAACTTCAACTCTTGGCGCCGTCATCTCAAGCTCACCGACAAGAGTCCCCAGGACGAGCTAGTCTTCGCCTGGGAGGACGTCAAGGCCATGTTCAACGGCGGTAGCAGAAAGCGCGCGCTGCCCCAGCCCGGCGCGCACCCCGCCTGCCACCCGCTCAGCTCGGTCAAGGCGGCCGCCGTGGCAGCGGCGGCTGCGGTGGCTGGAGGCGGGGGACTGCTGGGTCCGCACCTGCTGGGGGCGCCCCCGCCCCCGCCGCCGCCGCCACCCCTGGCCGAGCTGGCGGGAGCGCCCCACGCCCATCACAAGCGGCCGCGCTTCGACGACGACGACGACTCGCTGCAGGAGGCGGCCGTTGTGGCCGCCGCCAGTCTCTCGGCCGCCGCCGCCAGCCTCTCTGTGGCCGCGGCCTCGGGCGGCGCCGGGGCGGGAGGGGGCGGCGCCGGGGGCGGCTGCGTGACCAGCGTTGGCGCCGGCGCGGGCGCGGGCGCGGCGGCTGGCGCCAAAGGCCCGCGCAGCTACCCGGTCATCCCGGTGCCCAGCAAGGGCTCGTTCGGGGGCGTGCTGCAGAAGTTTCCCGGCTGCGGGGGGCTCTTCCCGCATCCTTACACCTTCCCGGCCGCAGCCGCCGCTTTCGGCTTGTGCCATAAGAAGGAGGACGCGGGCGCTGCGGCCGAGGCCCTGGGGGGCGCGGGCAGCGCGGGCGCGGCGCCCAAGGCCGGCCTGTCCGGCCTCTTCTGGCCCGCGGGCCGCAAGGACGCTTTCTACCCGCCCTTCTGCATGTTCTGGCCTCCGCGGACCCCAGGCGGGCTTCCCGTGCCCACCTACCTGCAGCCCCCGCCCCAGCCGCCCTCGGCTCTCGGCTGCGCGCTTGGAGAAAGCCCTGCCTTGCTGCGCCAGGCCTTCCTGGACCTGGCCGAGCCCGGCGGCGCCGGTGGGAGCGCTGATGCCGCTCCCCCGCCAGGTCAGCCCCCTCCGGTCGTGGCCAATGGCCCGGGCTCCGGCCCTCCGCCTCCGGCTGGGGGCGCGGGTGCTCGCGACACTCTCTTCGAGTCGCCCCCGGGCGGCAGCGGCGGGGACTGCAGCGCGGGCTCCACGCCGCCAGCCGACCCCGGCGCCGTGTCCGGTGCAGGGGCCGCGGCCGCCGGCGCGGGCCCCGCGGGAGCCCGAGTGCCCGCACCCCACCATCCGCACCTCCTGGAGGGGCGTAAGGCAGGCGGAGGCAGCTACCACCATTCGAGCGCCTTCCGGCCGGTGGGCGGCAAGGACGACGCGGAGAGCCTGGCCAAGCTGCACGGGGCGTCAGCGGGAGCGCCACACTCGGCCCAAGCGCATCACCACCATCACCATCACCACCCGCACCACCACCATCATCATCACCCCCCGCAGCCGCCGTCACCGTTGCTGCTCCTGCCCCCGCAGCCCGACGAGCCGGGTTCTGAGCGCCACCACCCGGCCCCGCCGCCGCCCCCGCCCCCGCCGCCCCCGCTGGCCTTGCAGCCGCACCACCGAGGCCTTCTGTCCCCCGGGGGCACCAGCTGCAGCTACCCCAGCGAGGACAGCTCCGAGGACGAGGACGACGAGGAAGAAGAGCAGGAGGTGGACGTGGAGGGCCACAAACCCCCCGAGGGCGAAGAAGAGGAGGAAGAAGGTCGAGACCCCGACGACGACGAGGAGGAAGACGAGGAGACGGGGATCCTGCTAGGGGACCCCTTAGTCGGGGGCGGCCGCTACCTCCAGGGCCGAGGGCTGTCAGAGAAGGCGAGCAGCCGGGACCGCGCACCGGCCGCGGCGGGCGCTTTCCCACTCGCCCTGAACTCCTCCAGGCTGCTGCAGGAGGACGGGAAGCTGGGCGACCCCAGCGGCTCAGACCTGCCCCCGCCCCCGCCCCCGCCTCTGGCCTCCCAGAAAGCTGGCGGCGGCGGTGGCAGCAGCCCGGGCAGCCCGGTCCACCATCCATCACTGGAGGAGCAGCCCTCCTACAAAGATGTAAATATCCCCTTTAGGCTCCTTCAAGCTAATTATTATTATTTAAATGCACCTTTAGGCTGAATCAGTTACATATGCGCAGGAAAGATGAATCACCAGATTTCCCCACAGAAATGAAATATTCAGTGTGTTTGAGAGGGCTTCTTTTCTGCCAATGGTCCTCCATAAAAATGTGGTTTCTGGTCTTGTACAAAGCCTTTCAAAGGCTTTGGGGCCTCGATTCCTTCCTACATTTGAGTTGGCTGCTTATAGAAGTTGGAAAAGACCCTTTAATTGACCAACTCTAATCCACCAATCTCCTTTGTTTCCCCCCCCCCCCCCCGCCCCCAGCGGAGCATAATTGTTCCCCCCCAAAGCAGTGAGACCACAAAAACTGGAGCAGTCTGAATAATGCTGTTCCCTTTCTTCTCAATAGTTCAGCGCCTCCCCCAACCGTGACCCAAAAAAGATGGAAAACTCATTGACTTCAAAAGTTAAATTCAGTTTCGTTTGAACTGCTTTAGTCAAGGTTTGAACCTCAGAGCTCTCTAGCCAAAATGGACACATCTGTAAAATACTGTGCCCAGTAAAACAAAAGACAGGCTCTCCAGCAAGACCAGCTTCTCCCAAACCAGTCTCCACAGACATGCAAGTGGTGCTGGTACCCCCCAAAAACCAAAGTTACATTTAAATGGCTCTGCATTCAGTGTTCACTCGAGTGTGCACAGAAAACACGCGCCAGGACTTCAGAGTGAAGTGAATCTGTCCTAATGTCATGTAGGTTTGACAAATAACATGGTATGTTTATTTACAGAACATACCATAGGTGTGTATTTAATTAACATATTACTTCTTAAAGGGCAGTACAGGTATGTGTGGGGGTACATGCATGTTTAAGTACCACGACTATTCAGAGAAGATCATCATCAAAAAATGATGTCTCCTGAGGCTCCATGGAGTCACTTTTATTGATGCTTCTTCCTGCTGACTGTTGACATTAGCATATGGTTTGATCCAGGCATTGATTTGTGTATCTAATTCTTCTCCACACAGAATCAGAAAACTAAGGAAAATAACCAAGTTATTTTACCTACAAAGGATGACAGCAACTTTTCAGGTAAAATAAAAACAAACCACCAGTTTTTCTTTACTGCATTTAATCGTTTGTGTGAGACTTACACACCCAGCATCTCCCCCCCCCCCCCCCCACCATTCTGGGGATTTTCACCCATTGAATTTTATGCTTTGTGTGTGTGTGTGTGTGTAAGGTGTGCATTTTAAAAGGCAGCACTTTTCAGTTTTTGCCTTAGTTTCCAAGCAATGGTGATTCCCCAAATAACAATGCCGTTGCCCCCAATCTCAACATAACTCTTGGCCATCAGCACTCGAGAAACCTACACAAATACATAAACACATGCTAAAATTCTTGGATGTCTTTGTTTGCCACTTGTCAGTGTGATCACTTGTAGATTTTGTGTTTTGTTTGATTCTAGATAAGAACAAGGATCATAGCTTTTTCATCACAGACTCTGATGCTTCCGGAGGAGATTTTTGGAGAGAAAGATCAGGTATGCTGGGGACAAATAGATAGGAATGAAGAGTCAGATGCCAGAGAGAGGGGCTGAAATTCATAATCAAAAGACTGAATATTTAGTACAAGGGTAAAGATAAAACACACACACACACACACACACACACACACACACACACACACAATTCCTAGTAGATATAACTAAGAAAAACACAAATGGGAAAGCAGTGACATTAATAGCAATAAGATTATTAATTGCTGGGCATATTTCAGAAGAAAATTCAGAAATATATCAGGTTACACAATGAAACAGGCTGGAAAAGCATAAAATGACAATAATTGAAATGTTCTCTTAGAAACCTTCCATTAAAAAGGATCACAGCTTATTGCTTTTAATATCTGTCAGAAAGACATTAAAGGTGTTTTATGACATCTATGCCAACATTTATATTATCTCCATGATAATGATCTCTACACAAAATGTATAATACATTTACAAAAATTACATTATACAAATTAAATGAAACCACCTTTTACTGATTGCTAAATGTCTCCAAGGGGTTTGGGGAAGACGTGATTAGAAGTTTTGATACTAAGTTGTCTATTGCAGTGTCTTAAGGAGAGGGTTTTGTTTCTTGGGAAAAAGGAATCTAATTTTCCATTTATGTAATGCAAACTGCCTTGGCTTTGACTATTCACGGTTAATTGACTGTCAAACGAGGTTGTTATCCTGCGGCAATGTCTGCAAATTTGCCTGTCAAATGAGACAGAGAGAGCCAGCTAGGAAGTGAGGGAGAGGGAGAAAGAGTGGTTTGGGGAGCAGAAATAAAGAAAATAGGATCTTAAAGGAATCTTATATAACAGCAAAGTACAATGAGAAAGGTCTCCGAACCTTTGTTTTTATTTTCTCTTAGAGGAACTCCTCAATATTTTAAATACCGACAGGCAAATACTTGTTTTAATGAAAAGCACAGCTTTCTATATCACGGGAAGAAAGCTTTCTATATCATCGGATATTTCCAAATTATTTCATGAATATATTCCATAAATATTGATCAACCTCCAAGTTTGGTTGACAGCGCTAAGGAGTTACTAAGAATTGTCTTGTGGTATATGTCATCGGTTAGTGGCCACACGAAGGCTACATGAAATACACAATGTTGGCTTTTTGTGCAAGCTGGTTTTACCTGTTTGTTAACACGTTTAAAATATTTTTTATTATCATCACTTCAATAATTGAGGCCTTATACCTTTTCATAAAATTACCTTCCACAAATTTACTTTTAAGTGTCTATATGATACTGTTGTTAAATGTGGATTTGGTTTTTTTTTTCCTGTTATAGTCTATAGTGTACTGTGTAAAGTCACAAAAGCAATGATCTTTGCCCAGAAACGACCACCTTCCTAGTATGATACTTCACAAAATTGAGGCCTGAAATGAAAAGGATTGCTACCAAGGAATTTCTAATAGGTTTACACACACACCCAAGAAAAGGTTTCTAATTCTATTCGATTGATTCTGTAATATGTAGCCATTTCCCAGACATTTCTAGATACTCGATTGCTTTTGTTTGTTTGATATGTATAGAAATTAATAGCCACTGGAAACAACACATTCATGAATATGAAAAAACAATTCTAGAAACATTCCTCAGCCCCAGATCAAATGCTATTTAGCGGCTCTGTAAGAGCTAAAAATAGATTTAAAAGTAGCCCAATTTCTCCCATGCCTGGAAACCGCAGATGGGAGTCTGTATGTATTCTGGTGAATGCAAATTAACTCGGGCTGTTTCAGCAGCCAAAGTGGATGGAGACCTGTGCTAGGTCTGTGCTGTACCAGCAATGAGCTCTTAGAGAATTCTCATACCCCTGTACCAAAATATGGCAAGCTCAGAGAGTTCAAAAGCTGTGTCACATTCCGGTGGCACCATCAATAACTTACTCTGAGAAGGGGGATTTTATTTAGTTTTACTTTATTTTACATATGACCTCATTTTGTGAGGAGGCCCCATGAAGCTCAAAGTCCAATGAATAAGAAAAGTTTCGTGTAGCAGTGACAGTGTGTTTTTAAATAATTATAATTCACTCAGAGGCAGGATGTAGACTTCATCCTTGGTTTACTAATGTTAAAACAGGTTTTAACTTAGTGTTGCCTGTTAGAATTAGTACTCTGTCGTTTACGTGCATTAATTTGAAAGTTGTTTTTAATTGCTTGGATTCAGAAGTTTTTATTTCAGAGTTGGCTGTTGGTGATATTAAAGCTCAAAACTATAGGGTCCATGTATTTAGTATAAAATAACACAGTTAGGGAATAATTCGTGCCAGACCTTACCCTTCGTTTAGCTAAACCATAAATCATCATAAGGCTGCTTGTGCTAAACTATTACTCTATTTGGGTGCAAATTTTGAAGGAAATAAAAATTTTGTAAATATTCTATAAAATATGTAAAATGTGTGTAGCTTTTCAAGAGGCAGCAATGATTTGAACAAAACTATGAGGTAGTTTGATGTTTGCATTGTTAAATTTAGAGGAGATTCCATAGATTTAATGAGAAAACCCAAATTACCCAAACTGGAATAATTTCTTTTTGGGAATTTTAATTTCCTACGTGGCACTTAATAGCTGGTATTCATATTTTTTATAAAATTTTCAAGTTAACATTTGACAAAATGTGCATACCCACGAGAAATCTAAAGGTATTAGAACATACTGATTTCTTCACAGAGTTGTGTTCTCTTCATGTATATTAATAGTCTCCGAAGATCTGTTAAAAACTGAATTTCTCCCTCTTCCTCCGATTTGGATGGCTGGGCTGGTTCCATTTGAAAATACGTTCCTCCTATTCTTGAGAGTGGTTTGGTTCCCTCATGCTTAGTAAGTTCAGTAAACCCTGAAAAGCCATCAGAACCCCAAGGATGGTAGCCAGAACGGATAAAAACCACAGAATCCACTCTTGTTTGATATTCAGACAGAAATACAAACGCCAAAGGAAATAGGTGAAAGTATAATCAGGATCAGTGTTCACATAAAAATTCCACGGTGCCCGGAGCTCAGGGTAGTACAGTCAATAGTTATGTTGGTAATAATATCTAGTCATACTTCTGATATATTACTAGTCCCTTCCTCACAATAATTAATTTGATACAGATTCCCAGAGCAACTTGCTCTACATTGATTTTCCATATTACAATTTTATTCTCACATTATTCAGAGGAGTCTGTAGGTAGTATGTTATATTTATTATATTATTATTATTCTGTATTGAATGGGAGATAGGTAGGACATGGGAGGGATGCAAAATATCATTGAAATGAACCAATGTTCCAGTGAAGAATTTTATTTTGTTAGAGTTACCTTGGAATCTTGGGTCACAAGAACTTCATCCTTATGGTTGCTTTGCTGAGCATGTGGAGATGATGTTTTAAACCCTAAAGATGTTAAGGCGTTACCTCTCCTTGGGTTGTTTTGGGACTCAACTTGGTGGATCTTCAGCTATCCTGTCTTGCAGGGAAGATTATTAGCTCACGGTCTTTGTGCTGAAATGCACATTCGAGAAGATCCTAGAGTGGGCGTCCAGTCGTCCTATGTTTGTTTTGGTATTAACGTATTTACTTATGGTCAGACTCCAAGAATCCCTTCGTTTAGCAAAGTGTCAAAACTCCGGAAGAGCCGATGAGATGATGAAGGCCTGTGATTAACTGCTTTGGAGTGACAGCAGTAGAAAGCTTTACCCAGTACACCCTGACTGGTCCTGGAGATATTTCTTCCCGTGGAACAACTGTTAGCTTCCACATCTACCCCTCTAACCACTGTCGATTTTCATTGTTTCTTTACTCGATTACGCCACAAATATTTTCAAATGCTTACTGTGTGCTAGATACTTTGCTAGGCCCTGGGGATTCGGAGATGGAATCCATACCAGTCTGTGCCCTCAAGTTGCTTCCAATCAAGAGGAAGGGATAGGTAAACTGTAAAGCATATGAATACCGTAACAACGGTCTGCATCACATACCGTCGGATAAGGTGTATGGAGCCAGGTGTTCCCTTAGCCAGTGTTTAATTCAGTCGTTATCATTGGAAAGTACCGGTATTTTATTTCAGCACGTACGCAGTAGAACATAGAAGGATAAAATGTCTCTTCAAACTACCGAATAAGTCAGGATGCGATTTTTGATTTTGATGTGAATTTTTCACTCCTGTGGCAATTACGAATGTAGTTTATCAAGAGATTTCTGCGTCCTTTCTCAAAACAAGGAAGGAGATAGCCATATCTTTAAAATCTGGATACTTGCTTCAACTGTTCCCCGATACAAATTCAGTTTAGCAACCTACTTAGTTCCAGTTTATTTTTTTAGGTTATCACTTTAATTAAATGCAGCTTTCCTTCAACCTTTCAGCCTTATTAGTAACTGGTTCTTTTTAGGAATTTTAAAGATGGTATCTTTAAGTGATTTTTTAAAGAACCTCCCTGCTAATGATCTTTAAGCTTACACACAGCAGATCTTGTACTTCTATGTAATTCGAAGGACCAAACATGAAGTTTTTAAGCAGCCAAAATTCCTCGGAAGCCTTTTATCCGTAGGTATCTTTTAAATTAGACCCATGGCTTAAAGCCCAGCAATATAGTTTAGGGGGTTGGTAGTTTGGTCAAAATATCACCTACTGAAAAATATAAATGACAGCATTTTGCTTGCAATCCCAGAGTGAGGTTTTGCATATCCGTTTTGAATAACTTTAGTGAAGTTAAGTGATTTGAAATTGAATGCAGTGGGGCAAGCTGGTGAGACAGCTCAAAGCTATGGCAGGTCAAGGAAATCACGCAAGTAGAGTCATCCCTGATTTCAATACATTTCATTGTGGAAACGCCGGCACCATTGGAGTCTGAGCGTGGCTGCATCTTGTTATATGTATAGGAGTTTTAAAATCAATTTGATTTTCACTGGTATGATTCTCTAGTGTACTTAATATGCTATGGACAGATTTCTGAGAATAGTAAGAAGCAGTTACACTTCTCATGAATATATAGCGAATGAGGCACTCTGATTTATTATTCCATTCAATCTTAGAACATGCTTATGATTTAAAAAAAAAAAAAAAAGGAAAAGAAGAAGAGGACGTATTCTAAAATCCACAACCAGTAGATCTGAGTTTTAATTCTCTCACTAGGTGACTTTAGGTAAACACTTTAACTGCTTTGTGCCTCGGTTTATCCACCTGTAAAATTTGACAAAACCTCCCACCTCAAAATTACTGCTGCAACTTTTACGAACAATGAATTCTGGGATCTTTCAATGTATGTATTCAAAATTAAATTATTCCCGTATTTCAGCTGTCAGTTTCTTTTTATTTCTAAAAAATGTCCCTTCTTATGAATGATTTTTTAAAATTTCTATGAAATTTAAGAGATAAAGGAAGACAGTGAAAAATTCTCCAGAAAACAAATAGCATTAATTGAAAGCACAAGTTCTAAAACTCCAGAGAATTCTAAGTGAACTCAAGATATACTCATTCGAGAAGCAATGCGTATGCAAACTCACAATACATTTTGATCATGCAGTATAAAGTTTGCTGTAACTCTTAGTTTGCTGTAATTTCCCCTGTATTAATCTTGCCTTTACTCCTTCTCTTTTTTTTCTTTCACTAATGGAGTTAATATTTAGTTAGTTCATTCTGTAGCACACCCTCTCCAGTGGTATTGACTTTGTTCTCTCTTCTGTTCTGTGACCTCACTAAAGTGCCACACGTCACAGGGGAAGAATTAAATGTAGAATTTAACACCAAGAAATTAGCAGAAGTCCGTGTACTACTGACCGAGGAGAAAATTACTTAACCTTGTTTTCTGTGTAATTGAGTTTTTTTTTTTTTTATAAATTTTTTTTTTCAACGTTTATTTATTTTTGGGACAGAGAGAGACAGAGCATGAACGGGGGAGGGGCAGAGAGAGAGGGAGACACAGAATCGGAAACAGGCTCCAGGCTCTGAGCCATCAGCCCAGAGCCTGACTCGGGGCTCGAACTCGCGGACCGCGAGATCGTGACCTGGCTGAAGTCGGACGCTTAACCGACTGCGCCACCCAGGCGCCCTGTGTAATTGAGTTTTTAATGCCCAAATGCAAAGTGTTCTTAGAAACTTCTCTAAACCATATGTTGTGCTACCTTTTGGTAATTATTAAAGGTACTACGTGTGTTCGCTTATGTCGACTGTCTTTGACCCCATCCGAATTGTACCTCTAAGACAAGTTGTTAGAGAAAGAGAAAATAAAAAATCCCTGGAAATCTAAATCAAAACCAGGTTATAAAACTAAGGTTAGTTATTACAGTTCAGAGTTAAACATGTATAAATGGAGTCTGTTCAACAGAAGTCTAGGCCCTGGGCTGAGGCTGTCGGGAGGCAGAGAGCAGACCGTCAGGCCGGCCCCGTGGGTGTGAGAATACAGTGCAACTATAATCTGCAGTCACTACTTCTCTTCCAAGGTCTGCTCCTTGAGACCCCCACCCGACAACTATAGAAGCATCTGGGCATTTGACTGAAATCTTCACTCTTTATCCAGACGTTAAAAGGCACGTGTGTCTTATGTTGAGGTACAGCCACAAACCAAAATAGTTTCGACCACATTCATCCTTGAGTGTGCAATTAAATAACATTCTTTCCATAATGGAAGCATTTTCTCCAAATGTTTTTCATCAAGTGTTGTCAACAGTCCCAAAGGATCAGAGAGGCCCTTTTAGCAATAAGCAACTTGCCAGCCCCTGGGGCTGCTTCGTGGGGCAGAGCCTCCGAATGCTGGTTGCAGGCTCCAGGGAGTATAACACTGAGGGGAGAATGAAAAGAGAGAGAATATATTTCCGTAGAAGGGATGTGAATGTCAGCGTTTTCACTCTTCATCCAAAGGTCAGGCATTTCATTTTGTACCCTGTATGTACACACATTTGTACATATTTGTACAAAATATTTGAATGATCTTGTTTTTTGGATTCAAGTTTAGCTTGAGAAGAGTAATTACCTATTTAATCAGCTTTTTGTCCTATCATCCCGTGACCACCAACAGAACAGGTCATCTGACCTACTCGTTTGACTCCTAAAATTAAATGAGCTCTAAAAATGTAAGGTATTTTGGCTCTTGGAGATCATGGAAGACTTTTACATTAATATTTTCATGTCCCGGTTAAAACTCAGTGCTATGGTTTTAGCTCTGCAAGAAATTTTCAAAATGTCAGATAGGAACAAAAATTGAAATATCGCAAACTTCCCCAGTAAACTGAAAATATAGAGCACGTCTTCAGATAGCCAAATGGATCAACGTGTGCTTTTTCATTCATAGGAATGAGTTAGTGCTTAAAATGATGATGATTGAGGATTTAAAGTGATATTACTTTGTATTTCTTTCACAAACCAGATTGAATTAAATCAAGAGCAAACGGTGTTTGCGGGGTGTATTTCACCCTCCTGAAGGTAGAGGTGATGGGGTTACCTGTTGGGTAGGGTCTCTCTCCCCTCAGAAAGCAGATTTTCTAGCTGGGGAAGACCAGACTTGCAGAGTTGAAACCCCAGGACGTCAGGTGGCAGAGTGAAGACAGTAGGGACTTGGAACTTCAGCCCTTGGATCAGCAGCGTTTGCAGAAGTCGGGAAAGACGTTACGGAAGAGTAGGGACTTGGGTGGCGTTCTCATTGTGGGTGGATGGGCAGGGGCGCCTGAAGCAAGAGCGAAAACATAAGGCAAAGCCAGCCAACATGAGGAATAAGGGCCCGATTAGAGTAAAAGGTTTGTGCTTACTGACAGAGAAAGCTTGGCTCAGCTGAGTGGGAGAACCTGGAGGTGACGGGGGAGGAACTTAGAGTGGATTGTGCAATGTGGACATCAGGAGCCACGGCACGGTTCTTGAGCAGAGGTGTGCCATGATATTTAAGAGAAAGCAATTACCCTTGTGCCGTGAAAGGAGGTGCTATGAATGGAACTTTCACCTGGAACGTGGGTCCGCCTGGTGCCGGAGGACCCTGGAGAGACCACGGGAGCAGGAACCAAATAGCCCCAGGCTCTCTGGGCTTCACTGCCCTCAGGGATGTAGTTTCCCTGATGTGGCTCTATGCTGCCCCTTCCCTCCAGGGCAGGCAGGATTCATGGGCAGCGAGGCAGGTCACAGCAAACTGGCTCCTGGAACATGTACTTGTGGAATCCCGGTGTAGACATGTCCCTGAGCAGCAGCTTCTGGTCACATCGGTTCACTGGATGCATTTTATATCCTGATTATCCATTACTCTCCAACTTTAAGCCACCTGACTGTTTTCTTTTACAGTCTGATTTAAGATATATTTTAAGCCTGGCCTCCAAGAAAGATGTTCCTTCCATATTATAATTTTCCTTCCTATAACTCCAAAGGAAAATTAAGGTCTCCCTCTGCCTTTTTGTAACTTTTTTTTTTTTAGGGGGAAATACAGTGGGAAGGAAAGTAAACATTTTAATTTTTGGATGTCTCCAAACCTATTCATTAATTTTGGAAAAGTAAAATGCATCTAACCTAATGGAATATTTATAAAAATCGGAAGCTTATTGTCAACTAAATCTCATTTATTTAATCTAGTATTAGACTGCCTTTTTTTTTTTTTTAAACCAGATGGAAAACATTAGCAGTAATAGTGAACAAACATATCCAGGCTCCCAGAGGTCATTTTTAACCACCATTAACAATCTGGTTTCACAGATTAGTAATATACAAAAGGCAACGGTCCAGTAAAAGATACACAAAAGGCAGCTGAAACGTCTGTGCTCTTTATTTACCTAACATTTAACCATTTAAAAAAAAAAAAAAAAACCTTTATAAGTGAGACATTTGAATCATCCAAGCTCCAGATTGGCAGGCTTTACCGAGAAGTTGCAGCAAAGCATCTATCTGAAATAGACCCCCATGTAAAGTATTAATAAAACCTGCACAAAGCTAATGAAAAGAAAAGCTTATTATTAATATTATCACATTTGTTTGTTGTTGACGTGCTTTCTATTTGCTAGCCATTTGTTTAATGGTTTCACTCCTATGTAAACCTCCAAATTGTGAAGTTGCAAGACCTGCATTTTTACATATCCGATTGTAATTTTTCTATTTAATTATCTCACTGAAATGTAATGCAGGATAAACGGGCCACACAATACACTAATGAATCAAAAAGGTCTATAGTGTGATAAGGACATGACTTCTAGAGTTGCCTGTTCAGACACGAATAATCTCCATTAAACCATGCTCCCTAGTAGTTGGGACAGTGGCAGGATGGTGAAATGTCACTCTGCCCTGCCGATGGATACAGAGGGACGGGCGTGCTTGTTTCTTCTCTTGTTCAGACTCAACATTGTATGTGAGTGTGAAACAGCTATGCATTTGACTGATTGAGACTGGAGGAGACAGAGGTTAACACTGCATGTAATATGCATTTTGTTTCGTTTCAAAATACCATTACTCTTGGTTTCTGTATTTATGATTTCTCATCAGCCTTCATGTTACTCTTCTTTTAGATAGTAGTATTTTGCAGGAATTAGATTAAGGTGCATGTTTAAAATGCGTCACAGATAGTTTCATTATTCTGTATGAAGAAAGCGAAGGTCTTTAAAAAAATTTTTTTAGATTTATTTATTTTGGAGACAGAAACAGAGCACGAGTTGGGGAGGGGCAGAGAGAGAGAGAGAGAGGGACACACAGAATCGGAAGCAGGCTCCAGGCTCTGAGCCGTCAGCACAGAGCCCGACACGGGGCTTGAACCCAGCAACCGTGAGATCATGACCTGAGCCGAAGTCGGATGCCCAACCGACTGAGCCACCCAGGCGCCCCTGAAGAAAGCCAAGGTCTTAATGTTGAAAGCCTATGGAGAGAGGTCATGTCCAAGATGAAAGTGGGAATGAGGTTGTGCAGATATGATCTAGACACTAGAGAAAATACCTGTCGTTAAGGAACTCAGGGATGCCTAAGATATTATTGTCCTTATGATGGGGATCCAGGGCAAGCATCTTTTCATCACTATGCACATGTGCAGAAATATTTGCATATATATGCACACATATATGCATCCACTCATTCCTGCAAATACTTACTCCCAATGGTCATCGGGTAGAATGCAGAATCCCCATCCATTTATAATATCACGCTAAGTATTTTCCTGTCTGTCCTTGATACTGTAGGCCACTGCTTCGTGGAGAAATTCTGTTTCCCTCTTTGTGGGAGCTTTTACCTTGACGATGAAATCTCCCAGTATTCCTACAAGTGCCTAGGGCCATTATATTCTATTTCTTGCTGAAGAAGGGAAATGAATAAATAGTGAGGAGAGAATTGAAATGCTGCATTCAGGCCCACGCTATAGTTGAGAATTTATGAGCTCCTGGAGTTCCTTTCAGTGACAACTGAAAACACTTTCTTGAATACCTATTATGTATCCAGCATTCTGCTAAGCACTGGCCGTGCAGGAAACACAGAGCCCCTATCTCCAAGGAGCACGCTGCCTGGTGAGTGTGGAAAGTGAGTAAGCAAACAGCACCATGGGTGCAGAGGAAGGAGCTAACCCAGAAGGGGGTCAAGGGGTGAGGGGATCCATGAAACCTGAGAGCACCTTTGTCTATACTGTCTGTACATGAAAATGGAAAGCTTAGTTACATTATGTGGATAGTTGCAGATAGCAAGTTGAAATTGGAACAATAGATTCTGGTTAGCTAAGTGATTGGATTTCTTTGGTTTATTTATGTTTTCTAGATTACATAGATTCAATTTATGACTGTAGATAAGGACATTTTCCTAGCTTGCCATCATTCTAGTTAGCACATAAACAAAATAGGAGAGAATAACACCTAACCTTTATCTACAATCTAGTTTTTATTGGTTGAAGACAAGTAGTTCTGAAACTATCAGCAAGCATGTGAATATCACAAAACAACATAAGATAACATTTCACACCTCTGTTTTAGGTTGATTTAAAAAAAAAAATACCTATCAGTTATTAGGAAATTATTCCAGACTTATAAATTCGCTCCCAAGGGCAACCAAAGTCTGTTTCTTTCTAACTATCCCAAATTTTGGTGACCCAAGAAGGTAGGAGGTTTCTGCTTCCTCAGCCTTGGGGGCCTTCTGGTTGACACTAGGCTCCTTCACTTCTGGAAGGAGAGGAACTGATCTGAATTCTTCTGGATATGTTAACTGTTCAACCTCCTCTTTTGCCCATTTAACAAGTACCTTTGTTGTAGAAGATGGATAGTGGTGGGGCCTGGGAGGGGGCTAACTTCCGGAATCTGCTTTCACGGGGCCGCCATTTCAGGCTAGGTTGACTGCGCCCTTGCTTCCTGTAGCTGCCGCTGTGCCTCAGGGGAATTGTACGTGAGTAAATGAGGACAACATTTGGTTCTGAGGACTTCCACCTTCCAGTCACACCAACTACGCTTCTTCGTAGATGTGAAAAGAAAATGAAAAGAAAAACTTTCAGAAAATAGCCTGCACAAAACCAATATTTGTTCTCCTCTTTTTAAAGGTGAACACACACAAGAAACAAATTCACCTCATTCACTCAAAAAGGATGTCGAAAATATGGGGAAAGGTAAAGAAAAGTTTTAATTCTATAGAACTTCTCTTAGCTTCAAAAGACCATGGAGATAATGGGAGGATATTTTTGTTCTACACCATATTTTAAGCTTGACAAGCAACATATGAATAATATATGGACCATTGGGTGGATATAATTGAGATTAATGCATACATATCAATCAATACATGACACTGTAATATAATACTTTAAAATAATATATTACATTGATTTATATTCATGGATTTCTGCACAAAATCTATCCTATGTCTATGCAACACTTTTTAAACTGGTAAAATATTTTGTCTTCTAATAATAAATTGCCATGTATAACAGTTCTCTGGAGAGTTATTTGTAAAGATTAGTAAAATGACTCTTCTGTTTTTCTTTATTAGAAGAACTCCAGAAGGTTTTATTTGAACAAATAGATTTACGGAGACGACTAGAACAAGAATTCCAAGTGTTAAAAGGAAATACGTCTTTCCCAGTATTCAGTAAGAAATCACCTTTATTTTATTACATTATGATAGTTGATGATGTTTCTATTATTATGCTTAAAAATAGGCTTCTGAGTCTGACGTGCTTATATAAAGTGCCACAGGCTCTTCCTGTGGCCTCTGTCCAAATATTTGGAAATTGTAGCCTGTTATTTATGCTTTGAATCAGCTCACAGATAAAATTTCTTACAAGAATCCTTTGGTGTTTATTGTATCGATAAATGTGTATCTGTATGTGTTATGTATATTTTAAAATATATATGCAAATATATCGTTAAATACGTAGACGTATTTAAATACTTTGATAGGTTATATATCTTAGAACAAAAGATATCAGGTATTTTTATTCTCCAAGGTAGGAAAAACAAAAGAATTTTTATTTTCAGAGCTGGAGTGCTTTCTGGTGCTTGAAAATATATATAAATATGAAGATTTACGATTTAACAATTCAACGTACACATATTTATTTTATTGATTCAGATTAGTATAATTTTAGTAGTTTTGGATTCTCCATCCACATTTAATGTTAAAATTCTATTCCAAATTTGGTGGCAGATAATGTAGCATAAAAACTATCAGTTCTGTTCCCAGAGGCCTAGAATTTCAGAAAGACTTAATGCTAGGTGTCCAGATTTCTAAAATTCACCAGCCTTGGCCTGGGTTATGTTTGGACAAATACATCACAGCGGTGTTGTTTCAAGCATTTTAGAGTTTCATTTAGTCATATACCTCTCTCCAGAGAAAGAAAAGTGGGAAAGAAAATAGTATGTTAAGTTTGTATTTTGAATTCTGTAAATTTAAGATTGGTTATTTCTGGGACTCTTTTTTAAAATGTCGGCATGCCCCTTGTTATTAACCTGGTAATCACAAAACTCACGTTGACAATTCCTGTGCTAGGGCCACAGACCAGCCTCCGGGAGAAGCTTTTTCGGTCCTTGTGACAATTTTAATAATACGAGCGTGAAGGTCTGCATTCCCCAGGGTTTCTCAAATGTAATCGTCAGCACAACTAAAAGACGTGCCTTCTCGGGTAGCAGCTTTGCAGAGTACTGGGTTCCTGCACACGTCAGACTGGGTTGCACCACACCTCTAGCAGGGATACAAACAAGGAAGATGTGTGATGGAAGAGAGCTCTAACCAGGAGGAGAAATAGGGTGTGTCAAGTTTGTGATCTCTCGGTACCCAGAGAGGAGGAGCTCAGGGGCTTTAGTGTTTTCAGTTTCAGGAATGTTTGCTGAGGCCTCAAGAAGGGAAGAGAATGGCGGATAGCTTTTTAAAAATTATTATTTAAATCCATGTTTAGTTAACATAGTGTAATAATGATTTCAGGAGTAGAATTTAGTGATTCATCACTTACATATAACACCCAGTGCTCATCCCATCAAGGGCCCTCCTTTTTTTTTTTTTTAATATGAAATTTATTGTCCAGTTGGTTTCCGTACAACACCCAGTGCTCATCCCAAAAGATGCCCTCTTCAATACCCATCACCCACCCCCCTCCCTCCCACTCCCCATCAACCCTCAGTTATTCTCAGTTTTTAAGAGTCTCTTATGGTTTGGCTCCCTCCCTCTCTAACCATTTTTTTTCCTTCCCCTCCCCCATGGTCTTCTGTTAAGTTTCTCAGGATCCACATAAGAGTGAAAACATATGGTATCTGCCTTTCTCTGTGTGACTTATTTCACTTAGCATAACACTCTCTCTCCAGTTCCATCCATGTTGCTACAAAAGGCCAGATTTCATTCTTTCTCATTGGCACGTAGTATTCCATTGTGTATATAAACCACAATTTCTTTATCCATTCATCAGTTGATGGACATTTAGGCTCTTTCCATAATTTGGCTATTGTTGAAAGTGCCGCTATAAACATTGGGGTACAAGTGCCCCTCTGCATCAGCACTCCTGTATCCCTTGGGTAAATTCCTAGCAGTGCTATTGCTGGGTTACAGCGTAGATCTATTTTTAATTAAAAAAAATTTTTTTTTCAACGTTTATTTATTTTTGGGACAGAGAGAGATAGAGCATGAACGGGGGAGGGTCAGAGAGAGGGAGACACAGAATCGGAAGCAGGCTCCAGGCTCTGAGCTGCCAGCACAGAGCCCGACGCGGGGCTCGAACTCACGGACCGCGAGATCGTGACCTGGCTGAAGTCAGACGCTTAACCGACTGCGCCACCCAGGCGCCCCTATTTTTAATTTTTTGAGGAACCTCCATACTGTCTTCCAGAGTGGCTGCACCAGGTTGCATTCCCACCAACAGTGCCACGGGTTTCAAGGGCCCTCCTTAATGCCCATCCCCCTGGCCAACAGCCCAACAGCAACCCTCAGTTTGTTCTCTGTATTCAAAAGTCTCTTATGGTTTGTCTCCCTCTCTGTATGCTAGCAAACTGGCCCATAGCTTTTGACAGTGTGTTGGGATCGTCGTGACATTATAGCTTTGAAAAAAAGAGAAACATTGAAAACATATCTCTGAAATCTTAAATTTAGATCCAGCAGGGTGGGTCAAAGTCTCATTGAACCCCTAAAGTACCCACCTAACTCCCTAATTAATCTCCTTAATAAAAGTTAATCATTTTAGGGAATTAAATAATTGATAATAATTGATACATTTTCCTTCTTAACTGCTCTCCCATAGAATATGCACATGTTTCTGCTAAAAAGAAGTTAGAAAGGGTGCCTAGGTGGCCCAGTTGGTTAAGTGTTCGACTTCGGCTCAGGTCGTGATCTCATGGTTTGTGAGTTTGACCCTGACATCCGGCTTGCTATTGTCAACACAGTGCCTGCTTTGGATCCTCTGTCCCCTCTCTCTCTACCACCCCCCCCCCCCACTCTCTCTCAAAAATAAATGAACATTAAAAAAAAAAAGGTTAGAATGTTATAGTATAACTGGCCCATTTTGATTCAGATCTGTCATTCATCCTTTTGAATTAAAATTAATCCTTTGTGATTGCCACACGTATGAAACACTTCACTTAAACAACAACAAAACTTTTTTCCTGTTTTTTGTCGGCAGCGTACTCTCCTGACCAAAGAAGTGGCATGCATGTGCCCAAGTGTGAATGATGCGTGGTTTAGACATACCGCAAAGAGGCAGTTAATTTCACACGGATGAAAATAGCAAATGCACATTATGTGCTCGTTAACTAAATGTGAGAGGCCATGAGGCTGGCAGGCAGATTTAGATTTGCTGAGATGGAAAGGGGAAAATGGAACTTTGTGAAGCCACATCAGGAGGAAGCAGAGAGGAATCCCTGCCAGAATTTCGCAGACCCTTTTCCTAGGAAGTGGACCCTCAGTTGTGACACTTAAAGCCTGGTTCACTTAGAACACTGCAGACCTAGGCTAAGCTGTCAGGCATGAGTTCACTGTGGGGCTCGGCCACTTCCTGGTTGTAGGACCTTGGAAACTGTCAAATGGGCTAGGTAATTCCTGTCTTGTAGGAGGATGCAAGGAGTAAATGAGAGGACCAGTGTGAAGGGCTGTCACATCCCAGCTCAACATATATGCTCGGTATCATCAGCTGTGGGGACGGTGGTGGTAAGGATGCAGGAGGAGGAAGAGGAGATTGTTAGCACTGAGCTCTAGAGAAGCATTTCTAACATGGGTCCAAATTGCTGAGTTTCTCTTAGCCTTCTTGTTGTGGTTCTGAGGGCTAAAAAAGACCACGGGAATGGATCCAGGGCTTGGAGAGGGTAAAGGTAAAGATCAGGAGGAGGAGGGAATGAGGAGGAGGAGGAGCCCAGGCCTGAACTGAGGACCAGCTAAAAAGTTGCTGGATGAGGCAACTGATGGACAAGGGCCCTCACACCTCTCTCCCTCTGTGCCCAACCCCCCCCCCCCCAGCGCAGCGGGGTGCCCTGGGGCGTCTCCTCCCTTCCTCTCTCCAACCCTTTCTGGTCGCTGCCATTAGCCCAGTCTTGCCCAAATTGTGCCTCTGGCTCCAAATCTTCCACCCAAGAAGCTATAGTGATTCCCTACTGTTGATCATGTTGTATCTAATTTAACTCCTGACTGACCCTTAAAACGCTCCATAATTGGCCCACCGAGCCTCTCCAGTCTCACCTCCACTCTCCTCCTTGCTGAGCTCCAGTTACCCTACAGATCACTCTGCCCTCTTGCTTTCGACCTCTGCGGACTATGTTTCTCTAGTCTGGAATGCCTCCCCTCGCCTAAACATTCCTAATCATTTAGGACACACTTCAAGCCACCACCCCCAGGAAGCCTTCATAGTCTTACAGTAGGCACTCTTTGCTGACATCCTACTATGTTTATTTCTAGCCCTATGGGTGTTTTTGTTGATTTCTTTTTGATTGTTTCACACCTGCCTCCACCTTCTACCCCATGGCATTGTCAATAGGTTCAGGAAAATGTTCTGTTGCTGGCCACGCAGCACCTGACATATTGTGGGCACATGATATACTCTCAGTAAACGACTGATACACAGTTTGGTGTTATATTCAAAGAGATTAAAACTGACAATGAAGGATGAGATTGGGAAACCAAAAACTGTTGTATAAAGGAGATTAGTGAGGGCTCATAAGTTGAGTCCTTAGATTTGCATGTGACAAATTCATGGCACTTAAGAGAACTGATGGAAAGGCCAGTGAGTTATGACAGGGAAGGCCCAGTGACTGGGGCTTCATGAAATATTTCAGTAGTAGATTTTGACTACGTCATCATTTTAGATTCTTATAAAGAACTACTCTTCCATGTTACTTTAAGGTTACTTTTATTAAAAACAAACTAGAGGGGCACCTGGGTGGCTCAGTAGGTTAAGCATCTGACTTTGGCTCAGGTCATGATCTCACGGTTCATGGGTTTGAGTCCTGAGTCGTGCTCTGTGCTGACAGCTAGGAGCCTGGAGCCTGCTTCAGATTCTGTCTCCCTCTCTCTCTGCCCCTCTCCTGCCCATGCTCGCTCTCGCTCTCTCTCGCTCTCGCTCTCTCTCTCTCTCCCGCTCTCAAAAATAAATAAACGTTAAAAAAAAATTTTTTTTAAACTGCATTTCATCTACTTGAATACGGCAATCCCAACTTTCACCCCTGGCTGTTACTGCAGTCATTCTGTATTGAGTGGTTTCCTCTCTATTTCTGTAGCATCCTCCAGAGAGGGAGCGATGGGGGAATTCTGGAACATGATACAGAAGGAAAGGCCTGATAGCTGTTAAAAGTAGTGCTAACAATGGGCACCTGGGTGGCTCGGCCCGTTAAGCGTAGGACTTGGCTCAGGTCACAGTCTCACGGTTTGTGAGATTAAAGCCCCACGCCGGGCTCTGTGCTGACAGCTTGGAGCCTGCTTCCGATTCTGTGTCTCCCTCTCTCTCTGCCCCTCCCCTGCTCATGCTCTGTCTCTCTCTCTCAAAAATAAATAAACATTTAAAAAAAATTTTTTTAAGTAGTGATAGCAAAATGAACATGATGCAAACAAAATAAGCCCCCAAACTTATTGGTTCATGAGTGGGAATCTCCTGGGTAGACCAGATATTCCATATGGGTTTTCTTATTTCCGGTCTGAGGAAGGTAGGCTGTTTGTAAAACACTGGCTTTTCAGACTGTCCGCATTTGCAGAGCACAGCCTTTGCTGCTGTGTTGGCTGCACGCATGTTGTCCTCAGTGCTTTCCTCTGCTACCTCCTTTTCTACTATCATTTTCCAGAAATAGTTGGTTTTAAGTGCGTCTCATTAGAGAAATCAACTTAATGATTTCTTCTCTCTCTCTCCTTAAATTGTGCCTTCATCACCCTTTAGAACACAGAAGAAATTTTAGGGTTTTTTTTTTTCCCATTTGCCGATTAGCAATTTTTATATCCCCAAAGACACACACATGGCTTGTTGTAGAAAACCTTAAACATACGGAAACTCAAAGAGAAGGAAAGAAAAATCGCTTGTAGTCTTGTCACCTGGAGATAACCAATGTTAACATTTTGGAGTTTCAGTTTTTAATGCATATTGAATCCTTTTTTTTTATTTTTTTTTAACGTTTATTTATTTTTGAGACAGAGAGAGACAGAGCATGAATGGGGGAGGGTCAGAGAGAGAGGGAGACACAGAATCTGAAACAGGCTCCAGGCTCTGAGCGGTCAGCACAGAGCCCGACGCGGGGCTCGAACTCACGGACCGCGAGACCATGACCTGAGCTGAAGTCAGACACTTAACCGACTGAGCCACCCAGGAGCCCCAATCCTTTTTTTTTTTTTTTAAACAAAATGAAATATTCAGCACTCCATCTTTTACCCTCCCGTTTTTCACGTAACATGAGCCTCTTTCCATTACTACAAGTAAATGTACTTTTTTTTTAAACCTTTGCTTGTTTGAGTATAGTTGATACACAAAGTTACATTCATTTCAGATGTACACTCGTGATTCAACATGTCTGTATGTTATGCTATGCTCACCACAAGCATAGCTCCCACCAGTCACCGCATGATGCCATTACAGTATCGTTGACTATATTCCCCATGCTGTACCTTTGTCCCCGTGACTTATTCATTCCATGAGTGGAAGCCTGTGCCTCCTACTCTCCTTCACCCAGTTTGCCCATCCCCCACCCCTTCCCTTCCTGCCACCTTCAGTTCGTTCTCTGCACTTACGGGTCTGATTCTGCTTTTTGTTTGTTTGTCCATTCATTTGTTTTGTTTTTCAGATTCCACATATGAGTGGAATCATGTGGCATTTGTCTTTCGTCGTCTGATCTTGTTCACTTAGCATAACACCCCCGAGGTCTATCCGTGTTGTCGCAAGTGACAAAAAATTAAAATTAAATTAAAAAGTAAAAAAAAAAAAAAAACGCTCATCATTTTTTTATGGCTGCGTAACATTCCATTTTGTGTATATATAGCACGTCTTCTTTATGGATTCGTCTATTGATGGGCACTTAGTTTGCTTTCATATATTGGCTGTTCTAAATAACGCTGCAGTAAACATGGAGGTACGTGTCTCTTTGAATTTGTGTTTTTGTTTCCTTTGGGTACATACCCAGTCGTGGAATTATTGGATCCTATGGTATTTCTATTTTTAATTTTTGGAGGAACCTCCACGCTGTTTTCCACCGTGGCCGCGCCAATCTGCGTTTCCGTCAGCAGTGCACAAGGGTTCCTTTTTCTCCACGTCCTCGCCAACACTTGTCGTTTCTCGTGTTTTTGATGCTAGCCATTCTGACCGGAGTGAGGTGTAACCACATCTCATGGTGGTTTTGATATGCATTTCCCTCACGATGGGTGATACTGAGCATCTTTTCATGTGTTTGTTGGCCATCTGGATGGACAACCTAAAGGTCTCTTTAGATTCTCTGCCCATTTTTCATCAGATTTGTTTCTTTTGTTACGGAGTTGTATAAGTTCTTTATGTGTTTTGGATATTAACCCCTTATCGGATATGTCATTTGCAAATATTTTTCCCATCCAGCATGTGGCCTTTATGTTTTGTGGATGATTTCCTTCACTGTACAAAAGCTTTTTATTTTGATGTCGTCCCAGTAGTTTATTTTTGCTTTAGTTTCCCTTGCCTGAGGAGACATATCTAGAAAAATGTCGCTATGACTGATGTCGAAGAAATTACTGCCTGTGTTCTTGTCCTTATGGTTTTGGGCCTCACATTTAGGTCTTTAATACATTTTGAGTTTATAAATGTACTCCATGTTGGACGTTAAAGTTATCAAAGCTTTAGGTGATGGGTTTCGCCGTGGCTAAATCCGTACCCACATCTATGGCGATTCCCTCAGGATAAACTCTTGAAAGTCTTCCTGTGTTAAAGAATATGCACTTTTTCAAGCTCTTGATACGTAATGTCTATTTGCTCTCCAGAAAGGCTGTACTAAAAGGAACACCTTTTCTTTCAATCTCTGCTAACTTAAATGAAAAAAATAGTAGCTCGGGGCGCCTGGGTGGCTCAGTCGGTTGGGCGGCCGACTTCGGCTCAGGTCAAGATCTCGCGGTCCATGAGTTCGAGCCCCGCGTCGGGCTCTGTGCTGACAGCTCGGAGCCTGGAGCCTGTGTCAGGCTCCAGGCTTTCCGTGAGTTCGAGCCTCAGATTCTGTGTCTCCCTCTCTCTGACCCTCCCCCGTTCATGCTCTGTCTCTCTCTGTCTCAAAAATAAATAAACGTTAAAAAAAAATTAAAAAAAAAAAAAAAGAAAAAAATAGTAGCTCATACTGTTTTCTTTCATTGCTCGGCATGGTGAACATTTTTCATGTCTGCTTTCCATTTGTAGGTTTTGTGAATGCCCATCATATTCTCTTCTCAGTATTCTTATTAATCTCCATGAACCCTTTATATACTAAAATATTCTTTGCCACATCACACATATTCTTTTATTTGTGCCAATTAGCTTTGGATGTTGATTATGATCTTCTATGTTTTGAGG
Source organism: Leopardus geoffroyi (assembly GCF_018350155.1). NCBI lineage: Eukaryota > Metazoa > Chordata > Mammalia > Carnivora > Felidae > Leopardus > Leopardus geoffroyi. The sequence goes on along the minus strand of NC_059339.1, from coordinate 67,125,708 downwards.
GTTCAATTTTTTTGTAGTTTATCGTCATACTGAAGTTTTAAATGTTTGTCTAATCAAATCTATCAATCTTTTCCTTTTTCAGTTTTTCTATCTTTGATACCCTTCCCCACCCAAGTTTTATAAAAATATTCACCATTTTTTCTGATACTTTAATGGCTTTTTTTTCATTTTATCTTTTTTTTAATGTTTATTTGTTTTTGAGAGAGACAGACAGACAGACAGAACACAAGTGGGAGAGGAGCAGAGAGAGAGAGGGAGACACAGAATCCGAAGCAGGCTCTGAGCTCTGAGCCATCAGCACAGAGCCTGATGCAAGGCTTGAACCCACAAACTGTGAGATCATGACCTGAGCCGAAGTTGGACGCTTAACTGACTGAGCCACCCAGGTGCCCCTTTTTTCATTTTATCTTAAAGAATTGTATTAAGTGTACCCTCCTAGAGCCATGAGCATGAGTTAAGTAAGGACTAAGTATGACCATTCCACTCTGAGTTGTCCTTATCATCTTCTGGGATCCCAGGGAGGTACCCTGGTCAGGTTTAGTGGGTGATGGGGTGCAGGGGTTTCCTCTACCCTCTGTGCTGCAACCAACTAAACCACCTGCTATTCCCCACTCCTCCTCCCTTGTCTTTCTATAAAACACTGTTCTTTACATCTCTGCTCAAGCATTTCCTCCGCCTTTACTCCCCAAGAGGATAAGGGCTTCTCCCTTGCCCCTTGCATTGTGCCACATACTTACCCCTATTACAATACCTTTCACATTAAATTGAGAGTAGGGAATGAGTCTTTTTAAAAAATATAAAAGGCAAAACTGTGGAGACAATAAAAGGTCAGTGGTTGCCAGGGGTAGGGTGGAGGAGAGGGATGAATAGGGAGAGCACAGAGGATTTTAGGACGGTGAAAATATTCTATATTTTCTCTGATATTATGCTGGTAGATATATGTCATTATATATTTGTCCAGATCCATAAAAGGTACAATACCAAAAGTGAACCCTAAGACAAACTACGGACTTTGGATGATGATGATGTGTCAGTGTGGGTCCATCCATTGTAACAAATGTCCCTCTCTGGTGAGGGTTGTTGATAATGAGGGAGGATATGCAGGTGTGGGGGCAGTGGGTAAATGGGAAGTCTCTGTACCTTCCCCTTAATTTTGTGGTGAACCTAAAACTGCTCTAAAAAAAAAACCCCAAGTATTAATTAATTGATGAATTAAATAACTAATTTTAAAAACATGCATGGGATAGGGAAGGAATTCAAATAATATAGAAAAGTAGAAGTCAAAAAAATTAAAAGGATCGTGTTTTTAATTTCCAAGTCCCCAGAACCTCACAAGAGGTAAAGGATTCATCATCTTGTAAACGTTGGGAAGCCATCATAGAGTTTTCAGCAGAAGGAAAGGGGATTTGCAGAGGGGGGGACCGGAGGCCAAGTGGTCAGTTGGGAAGCTACCCAGGGAAGAGGTGTCTGTGTTGGGGAGGTGACAATGGCAAAGGGAAGTGAGGATGGCATCAGACCGTAAAGGACTCACACACCAGTGGCTGCAGAGGTGAAGGGAAGAGCAGAGGAAAAGATGTGACAAAGTTTCTGGTTTCCCCAAACTGTTACCCTGACTATCCACAACAGATTCAATAGGAAATCTTGTGACGTTCTCATTGAAGGCAGAAAATGCTAAAGTTAGCTGGGCCCACGCTTTTAAAAGGATCACACGGAGGGGCGCCTGGGTGGCTCAGTCAGTTGAGCATCTGACTTCGGCTCAGGGCATGATCTTGCGGATCGTGGGTTCAGCGCCGTGTTGGGCTCTGAGCGGTCAGTGCGGAGCCCAGGGCCTGCTTCGGATTCTGTGTCTCCCTCTCTCTCTGCCCCTCCCCTGCTCCTGCTCTGTGTGTGTCTCTCTCTCAAAAATAAACATTAAAAAATTAAAAAAAATTTTTTTTAATAAATGAAAAGATCACATGGAGACGTTGCAACATGATACATGTTGGAAAGTCGTTTCCCAATAAAAATGATCAATATGAAGACTGGCAAAGATACTTTGCATAACGGTATCTCTGAAAGCTCCACCCCGATCCCTTTCTCGGATGGAGGCAAGGTCTGTAGAACTGCTCCCGGCCCACGGAGGACAAATAAGGCTGATGCAGGGTGAGAGAGTTTGCAGGTTTGCAGAGTCAGAGTATGTTTATTACTCTCTTGGGATTGAGGTGAGGCAGGCGTGGCTCACGGGCCTTTGTCTTAGCAGACAAGGGTCTGCCTTTCCTGTGACCCACCTAGATCTGAGGTTCACCCCCTCACTCACACTAGCCTTCTGTAGACAGTGGAAGCTGTTGATAACCTGTGACTGGCTTGAGTGCACAAAGCTGGAGAACATGACCGCACAGGCATTCTATTATATGCGAGGGATCATCTAGATGGGCCATGGGATACTGTGAACTATGAGATAGAGACCCTACCCCCTCAAAATTTTCTCTGTTCTCATTAGAGAGCCTTAAAAACATCCCTTCAAAAAGCCATGTGATATACTTTAAAAACACACACACACACACACACACACACACACACACACACAATACTTTCTAAAAATACCGAAAACGGAGAGGGGCTTCTCTGGCACCATCAGGAGCATTGTTCCTAAAATTACTAAAATAAGATTTTGCAACTTTGATTGATGTCTTTCTCTATTTCTCTCTCCTACCAGATAATTTCCAGGATCAGATGAAAAGGGAACTAGCCTACCGAGAAGAAATGGTGCAGCAATTACAAATCGTAAGATGATTTCTACTTAAAAATCAACCTGACTTGATGGGTTTGTTTGCAGACCACCCAGTGTGTAAGAAACTATTCACGTTTTTTTGCCGTGAAACCCTTTGGTCCACTTACCACTTACCTCTCAGCTGGTTTAGATGCTAATTACCAAAAGATTTACTTAGACACAGGATAAACAGATGTGTCAGTTCGTTTCCTCGAGATGTAACTACCTACCATGTGTTAATAGACAGATGTGTAAATTGTCTCTGTGGGTGAACCAGAGGTACCTGCACCGCCTCCCACTGTGCAAACTTGTGAGCACGGGGCGCCGGGATGCCCGAGAAGCTCCTGTCTTCTCTCTTCCTCTCCTTCCCTTACCCAGACCTAAGCCACACCCTTTGCTGCCAAGAGAACTTAGTATAAATACACTTAATCAATTAAAGTCACTTGAAGGGAAGTGTCTATTCATGTTTTCTGCCCATTTCTTCACTGGATTATTTGTTTTTCGGGTGTGGAGTTTGGTGAGTTCTTTATAGATTTTGGATACTAGCCCTTTGTCTGATATGTCATTTGCAACTATCTTTTCCCATTCCGTTGGTTGCCTTTTAGTTTTGTTAATTGTTTGCTTTGCAGCGTAGAAGCTTTTCATCTTCATGAGGTCCCAATAGTTCATTTTTGCTTTTAATTCCCTTGCCTTTGGAGATGTGTCAAGTAAGAAATTGCTGCGGCTGAGGTCAGAGAGGTTTTCGTGGATGGAACTGAAGAGTGTTATGTTAAGTGAAATAAGTCATACAGAGAAAGACAGATATCATATGTTTTCACTCTTATGTGGATCCTGAGAAACTTAACAGAAGACCATGGGGAGGGGGAGGAAAAAAAAAAGAGAGGGAGAGAGCCAAACCATAAGAGACTTTTAAAAACTGAGAATAAATTGAGGGTTGATGGGGGGTGGGAGGGAAGGGAAAGTGGGTGACAGGCATGGAGGAGGGTACCTGTTGGGATGAGCACTGGGTGTTGTATGGAAACCAATTTGACAACAAATTTCATATTAAAAGAAAAAAGAAAAAATAACAACAACAAAAAAATAAAGTCACTTGAAGGGTGATTCAAAGAAATGATTATTTCCAAATGAAGTGTGTTATTCACCCTCTCCTAATCATACCAAAAAGTGGACACTCAGTTGTATTTATGTGGAAACAGGGAAGCAGGACGGTGCCTGGTGAATAAACGTAGTGGGGTTTTTTGGATTTTTTTCATTCTGAATTCACCACCCTTCATCCCCACGCAGACAGATCTGGTATTAATCATTAGGGCTTTTATTTTATTTTTTTTTTTTTAATTTTTTTTTTCAACGTTTATTTATTTTTGGGACAGAGAGAGACAGAGCATGAATGGGGGAGGGGCAGAGAGAGAGGGAGACACAGAATCGGAAACAGGCTCCAGGCTCTGAGCCATCAGCCCAGAGCCCGACGCGGGGCTCGAACTCACGGACCGAGAGATCGTGACCTGGCTGAAGTCGGACGCTTAACCGACTGCGCCACCCAGGCGCCCCAATCATTAGGGCTTTTAAAACAGTGTCTCATACTCTCTCATTTTCCTGAGTACAGTGGGGACGATAATTTCTGCTCCATATTTGTAAGATATTTTTTAATCACCTGGATGGAGACATACACTGATCCTTAGTGGTATTCCCAGCATGACTATTATAATTGGGGTTGCTGGACGTTTTCTTTTTTTTTTTTTTAATTTTTTTAAATGTTTATTTATTTTCGAGACAGAGAGGGACAGAGCATGAATGGGGGAGGGTCAGAGAGAGGGAGACACAGAATCTGAAACAGGCTCCAGGCTCTGAACTGTCAGCACAGAGCCCGACGCGGGGCTCGAACTCACGGACCTCGAGATCACGACCTGAGCCAAAGTCGGACGCTTAACCGACTGAGCCACCCAGGTGCCCTGGTTGCTGGACGTTTCCGAGCTGCTCCCTGTTACCTGTATTTTATTAAGCATGTATCTACGTATATCCACCTGTCTTGTCTAGACAGCCAGGTATCTAGCTCTCTGTCAGGATAACTCAAGGAAGATAAGTATTAATATTTTCCTTCTGCATCAGAGAAATCATGCTTGTGTTAGTGGAGATTGCTTGGAGTCATTTTTTATCTTTTATTTATTTATTTTTAATTTGTTTAATGTTTACTTATTTTCAAGAGAGAGAGAGACAGAGCACGAGCAGGGGAGGGGCAGAGAGAGAGGGTGACAGAATCTGAAACAGACTGTCAGTACAGAGCCTGATGCAGTCCTCGAACTCAAGAACTGTAAGATCATGACCTGAGCCCAAGTCAGACATTCAACCCACTGAGCCACCCAGGTGCCCCTCGGAGTCATTTTTAAAGCCACCTTGTAATGCCTCCATTCTGGGGCTTTGTTAAAAGTGCTGTTTGTACTCTTAGACCATTCCCACTGGTCTTCATTGACCTCAATGGCCAGTTAACATTTCTCTGTTCTGAATGTCACCTCAATGTAAGATACCTCTTAAACAGGACTTTTCTTCTGCTTTTGTTTTTGTTTGTGTTTGGTTTGTTTGCACTTAAAGTCATGGGAGGGGGGGAGTGCAGAAGGCTTTTTCTCAATTGATTGATTACTAAGCCCCCAAAGGGTTAAAAAAAATGTATCTACTGTTCTTAGCTTTTGATACCTAGATAATAAGAGCTATTGATTACTTGCTGTGACTATTCTAATTGTTTTCTTTGTCCAAAAGAAGAATTTTTTTAATATTTTATTTTTAAGTAATCTCTATACCCAACGTGGGACTCAAACTCCCAACCCCAAGATCAAGAATCTCACACTCGACCAACCAAACCAGCCAGGCACCCCTATATAAAGGAAGAATTTAAACAAATAATTGGAGACAGAAGGATATAAAATTTTCAGACCTTACTGATTCTACATATCACTTTCTGACTCTTAAAAACTGCCACGCATACAACCAAAAATTTGTGATTTTAGAGTGGTTGCGTATAGCAATATGGGCTTTAGAAGAGGGAGTAGGCATTTATTTCAGTGCCCCTATTTAAGGTCAGTTATATAGCTTGAATGTCTTACTTTTCTTTGACATTAGGTTTCCTTAGTAAAAGAGGAAATGATACTGCATCCATGTAGTAAACAGTATTGATAGCAGAAAAAATGTCTTGTGTCTTTTGAGATATTTGGTGCATGCAAGGGATAAATTGGTATTACTAAGCGTTTTTATTACACTATATTGCAAAATATTTTATCATCATATATTCATTTATGTAGACAAGTGTTATTAATTCAGATTTCTCTAGATAGTAAATTATTCCTGGTCACAAATTAAATTCCTTGGGAGAAGCTAGACATTTTTCCCCCCAGCCCTGTAGGTACCATATAATTTCTGAAATCCGCAAAACCACATCCAGGCTGACAACATGAAACAGGTGAAATAGATGTGATTTGTCCCTCCCACTTCTTCTCTTGGGTCCCCTGCCTTAATATGGGGAGGGTCTTCATGCAGCCTCTAGTACCTATCATCCGATGGCTATCATAAACATTTGCTGAATGAATCACCACCCAGGGATGACCCCTGACTCAACTCTGATACTCCCATAGAGTGGTCTTCTTAATTCTTTTCCAAATTTCCCTGGCTCGTTCCTGATTTCCTCGAACTGTCTTTTGTGCTAAGAAACTACTACTAAAACGACTAAAGAAAGCCATAGTGGTGAATTATGAGGTGTTCCCGTATTACTGCACTGTCCTTGTGACTAACAGACACAGGCTGGCAGGTCTGCAAACTTCAATTCAAGACTACTCCCATATAGTCCATTAAGTGTCAGCTCCTCATCCAAAGGAATTCGGAAGCTCCAACCTGTGCCCTGATAGGAATATAGTAAGTAAGGCACAGGTGCCTAATAAACATGAAATGCCCGTGCAAGTTATCAAATGCTCTGCCAGTATGAGTAATAAATTTCATAGCATGCCTCTTCTCAAAGCAGTACCTCTAATAGTGGGACTATTCAAGTCCTGATGCCTAGATATATTTTTGTGCAAGAAGGACCTGGCTTCACATTATACCATCTGCTTTGGAATTGAGGCAGCAGACTCCAATTCACCTGAACAGAAATTTATCAAATCCCTTATTCAGCTTGTTTTATTTGCTAAAGTATGTGGGGGGTAATGTCCTGAGAGACTTCGATCTAAAGATTTTCAAGAAGTTGCTAGATATCTGGGGCGCCTGGGTGGCGCAGTCGGTTAAGCGTCCGACTTCAGCCAGGTCACGATCTCGCGGTCCGTGAGTTCGAGCCCCGCGTCGGGCTCTGGGCTGATGGCTCAGAGCCTGGAGCCTGTTTCCGATTCTGTGTCTCCCTCTCTCTCTGCCCCTCCCCTGTTCATGCTCTGTCTCTCTCTGTCCCAAAAATAAATAAACGTTGAAAAAAAAAATTAAAAAAAAAAAAAGAAGTTGCTAGATATCATAATTTTTGACTTTCTCAGTAGTTTTAGTTGAATGATCTAATTCATCAGTAAATATGGTTACATGCTTTGCTTCCTGAGAATAGAGCATTTCACTCAAAATTATTATTTTACATTTAAACTATTTTATATTTAAAGCTTACAGAGCATATATGACAGAATAGTCATTTGCCTGCAGAATAGGCTTTTTTTTTTCCTTTAGATGACATAAAAACCCATCCTATCCTGCAATCATGGAGAATTCAAATATATTAAAACCATCATATTTTGTAACAATTCCCATAGACCCACAGTGCATTTATTCTATGCTGTTACGCAGTGTTCTTATTCAAAAGATTTTATCGAAAGCATCTTGGGTATCATTGCTGTAGAAAGAAAACTTATGAATTTCTTTGGCTCCTGCATTTTTAGATTCTCTGCTGACTGCGATTTCTGCACCATTGCTTCCTTTTTCAGTTTGTTAAATGCAAAGGTGTAATGACTACGGAGTCAAATAATTGACTCTATTTGTACACTTATAAATGAATGTGCGTTTATCTCAATGTGAGATTTAAAGCCTACGCAGTTTGTTTAACATTTATACATGGGCAACACGCTAATTTTTTTTTAATTGCTTAAAATTAGAGTCTATAAGTACTTCACACAGTTTGCAGTAAAGTCTTCCACGCCTGCCCTGGGTTTTCAAATGTTTAAAGTGTTTTCCTTACTAAGCCAGAGTTAGCTGTACAAGCAAAGAAATAGATTCTTCTCACTATGAACCAAATACAAAAGTTCCAAAACTTGACAAGCTCGTGAAAATCTTAGTTTGTATTATAGCACAAAGGAAAAAAAAAATCTCATTCACAAATGGATTGTGACTCAAGGAAAAGTTGGTTCAATTTTGAAAACAAAACCCATCGTGCTGTACAGTTAAGAAGAAGATGAAAAAGCTAAGACTATATTGTATATCAATTAGATCTCAATTTTTAAAAATTAAAAAAAGAAGCTGAAGGTGTTTTACTCAGTGTATCACCTTTTGATTAAGGTTTTTCAAGGACTGGAATATAATATAATTTACACATCATGATGCCTTGGTAACTTTTTTTTTCATTGATAATTTGGCAACAATTTTCTTTCAAGCCAGTGCATCTGTATAGAAGTTACTACTACTGTAAGTTTGTTGAAGACATACTCTTCTTTAGTCAGAGTTCTCGAAGGACCTTGCGCAGCTGCAGAAGAGAGCCTGTGATAAAAGGCTAGATCCAGATTCACATCCTTTGAACTTGCTAGATTGCTACCAAGAGGCGCGTAGATGGAGAAAATGTGCTAGTCTCGAAGTGCCCTCTGCTGTTTTATCCAGAATGCTGCACTCACACACAGCAGGGGAAACTTGGTCTCAAAGTTCTTCATTAAAAGCCTCAATTAAAATAATGCTCAATCGATAGATTTAGTACTAATGTTTCGTTCACTGTGGACTTGTAAAAAAGCAGTTTACAACTTCCTGTTGCTGGGAGCACAGAGCTTCCTTGCAGGGAAAGGAGCGAGGTCTTGACTGCTGCTGGAGGGGCCCTCCCTCCTTGGCAAGGGCACAGCTCTTCAGTGATACAGTCTTTCCTTGGAGGTTGTCCAGGATTCATTAGGATGGGAACTTGTCCAGACTTCTAATGTCTCAACCCAGAGAGTTTTTAAAAATATGTCCTATGTATTTTTTTTTTAAAGGTAGGTAATACAGTTACTGTTTGGCACTATATTCATAGGAAAAGATCCCTAGGCCACTAGAGGATTTTGGTTTTGTGGCTAAATATGCAAGAAAAGGAGGTCCCTGCAAGTCAGAGGACTGGATGCTGCCTTAACATTCCCCAGCAGCAGACCAGACTTTGACTACAGTGGGTCCTTTCCCCATTACTGATCGATTGCCATGCATCCTGACCAGGCAATCACTTGTTCCTTGGTTATGTGGCCTTCTCCTCATTCTCCTTTTGACATGTTAACCCACCTGAATGTCTGAGCTCAGGCTAATTCTTTCTTGGCACAAACTAGGAAGTTATCTTTCTTGGTAAGACCCCAGACTTTTGATAGACTCGTGCCAACTAGGTGACTAATTTAGAACTTATTATATAGCTTTGAGAGACTTTTTTTTTCCATGAAAATCTTGGTGATTTCTAAGCTGGTCAAAATGGATGGCCCGCCTGGATGGCTCAGTTAGTTAAGCACTGACTTCCGTCATGATCTCACAGTTCACGAGTTCCAAGCCCCGCGTCAGGCTCTGTGCTGACAGCTCAGGGCCTGGAGTCTGCTTCAGATTCTGTGTCTCCCTCTCTCTCTGTCCCACCCCTACTTGTCCTCTCTCTCTCTCTCTGTCTCTCAAAAATCAATAAACGTTAAAAAAAATAGTAAGCTGGTCAAAATGGAAAGAAAGTGTTTGTAAGTTCCAGAACAGGAAACGTAATGGAATAATTAGCTCAAACGGAGCCTCCAGGAGCATGAGCTCCCAAATTGGGGAGTGTTTGCAGAAGTCTCTGTGAATCAAGTATTGCATTTCATGGAATCCAAAGCACTGTCAGTTGTAAGAGACACCATTACTTGATGTATCACAAGAAAAGAAACTTTCAACTATTATTCCAAGATACCATCGATTATAAGACACCTAATTTCAGAGACATTAAAACATGAGGGGGGAAAAAGTACATTTTAGAATTGATGAAATAGGGTAATTCCCACGAACAGTTGGGCCACATGGCACTATATTCTTTGTTGTTCATGACTTAGGACCTACCATTAAAAATACATGATTTTCAGCTCACAACCTCATGCACTTTTTGCCTTTGTTTTTGTTTGGCTTTTATTTCACTTGGTTTTAACAACATAAATGCAACGATGTTTGAGTGTGGGTAATTCTTCAAACGGATTTAAATTCCAGTCTGTAGATTTGGGAATCAAATGTGCATATATGGAAACATCCCTTTTTTCCTAAGCTTTTTTTTTTTTTTTTTTTTCCCCTCAGCATCCCACCTTAATGAAATGCTACATTGTTTCTGGGGTAAAAGGAAGGAAGGAAAAAAGCATTCTGACTTAGATATGAAAGCAGTGTCCTTCCCACAGTTTTCTTAGGGTTAGGATGAGTAGTTTATCGGCTTTGATGAGGCGGTGGGCCCCTGGCGATGTTAACTTGCAGTAGGGCCTGGGATGGAACAGGACGGATCACTTTCTCAGTCACTGTGGTACCGGAGTCTTGATGTCGAGGACTGTCTCTAAATGTGAGCGTGACACAAGCACATTGTATTAGGTAATTCCTCTTGCCCCGAGGTTTACATCATTTCTAATTGTTATCCTAACTACTAGAATTCCATTCAAGGCTCCGTTATATCATGCACAGAAAGAGAGAGGCAATCCCTGTGTTTGGCATGTCGCAGCAAACGCTGTGATGGGGAACGTGCATCTCTGTTGAGAGCAGATGTAGTATGATGCCCAGTGAGAAGAAGAGGTAACTAGAGTAGGTCCCTATGTGACTGCTCTTGTCGTCATCCGGCTCATCGCAGCTCATGTCCTCAAATATGAGGTTGGTACTCAAATATGAAGGCCATAAGGGCACTTCATTCATGCTGTCTGTGCTCTTGATCAGATATGTGGCTATCGGAACCATCCATGTTGTGCCTGTGTATCAAAAGAGTGAGATGGTTATGTTAGTCCTCTCTCTTTTTTGCCACTAAGAAGGCTATTCAGGGGCGCCTGGGTGGCTCAGTCGGTTAAGCCTCCGACTTCAGCTCAGGTCACGATCTCACGGTCCGTGAGTTCGAGCCCCGCGTCGGGCTCTGGGCTGATGGCTCGGAGCCTGGAGCCTGCTTCCTATTCTGTGTCTCCCTCTCTCTCTGCCCCTCCCCCGTTCATGCTCTGTCTCTCTCTGTCTCAAAAATAAATAAACGTTAAAAAAAAAATTAAAAAAAAAAAAGGCTATTCAGCTGACCAGTTATTATGGCATAGTGGTTCCAATATGATTGGGACCATATTAGTCACTCACAGATTCATAGTCTCTTCCCACTAGAAAAGGCTTATATTTGTGGATGGGGGATCAGGAGAACAAAACACAGATATGCCGGAAACATGGAGAGCGTATGTACCAGTATTCAAAAACATTGCTGAATCGGATGAAAACAGTTTTATTTCCCTCACTGCTTTTACATCACAGCCATATTTCATGTTATATTCTAGAAAGCTGAATATGTGTTTCTTTAAATGCATGAGAGATGCAAATCTCTAGAGTCCTGAGTCTTACAATGATGAAGGTAAGTAACATAATGATAGACTACCTTCACTGGGGTTAATGGAAAGGTAAATCTAAATAAGATATGCAGTCCAATTTTAGCCATTCAGATTTTCTAATGAAAAGTAACGTATCAAATGGGATAGGCTTTCATTTGAAGTCCCAGTACTGAAAAGTACTTTTCAAGTTTATCCAGGTAGTATTCTCAAGGGTTGTATTTTCCACTCAGTGCAATTATTTCTGATGCTTCTTAGTAGTTATTGGGAAATTACCCAGAGTAATGATTTGTGTTTAGTTAGTTCATCTTATTTTTGTGATTTATAATGATAGCATAGTCGGTCACTGTAATTAAATGAAAGATGGCATTGAACTAGTTTGTAATCACATCCTTGTCTCTTTACTTTGGACATACATTATAACATCATAACTTAGTTTTCATACCTAAATAAAAAAATAACAGTACCATATTATTTAATGAAAACTAAAAAAAAAAACAAAAAACACTTCTTAAGGTGAAATGTCATATACTGACCTCAGAGACTAGCTCTAGCAAGAGTCTACTGTGATCACTGGTTGTCCTTGATATGCTTTTTAACAGGCCTTAGGAATTGCTATGTCCCAGAAGCTCCATGCTATTGCCGATCGGATGGAGACCTTTTCTCCTTAGGGAGGGATTTACTGGCATTCAAATTTCTAGGCATGATGAAAGGTCTCCACTATGCACCTGTCTTCGAATTTAGTTTCTCTGGAGACACAGGGTGGCTCAGTAGGTTCAGGGTCCGACTTCAGTTCAGGTGATGATCTCGCAGCTCGAGAATGTGCCCCGCATAGGACTCTGTGCTGACACCTCGGAGCCCGGAGCCTGCTTCAGATTCTGTGTTTCCATCTCTCTCTCTCTGCCCCTCCCCCACTCATGCTCTTTCTCTTTCTCGAGAATAAACATTAAAAAAAATTTTTTTTTAATTGAGCTCATCTGGACAGCTTTGCCTGTTTTTATCTTACAGATCCCCTATGCAGCAAGCTTGATCAGGAAAGAAAAGCTTGGTGCCCATCTCAGCAAAAGCTAAAAGGTAAGCTTACCAGAAGAAAGAGATTTTCCTGAATTCTGAATTATTACTCAGCTATGTTCTTTATTGATGTTTTCGACATAGCCCAAGGGATTAGTAAAGTTGCATCCTGTGTTTCAGCCAATATACTGATGAACTCCGTTATGCCTGGGCATGGGACTTCCTAAGCCAGTGGCTATGTACATTTTGTAGATTCCCTGGAAAATTCCTAAAAGTAACAAAAGTCTGTACTCAGTCTGCAGAAGCGATCTTTGTTCTGTTTTGAGGTGTTCTGCTGTCTGCAGTTCTCCCTAACAGCCTGAGTATTGCCCCTCTGCAGGAAAGTGGAGTGTCCTCAATCATGTTTACTGTGTCTCATCTTCTCTGCCTCTCCTTTGCTTGTAAAAGCCTTCCCGAGATCTGGCTTTCAGTGAGCTACTGACAGACGGTGATGTGAACAATTGCAGGCAACACAGACCTTGGAGAACGTCTTCTGTAGGAAGAGTCATTCATTCCTTCCCTAAACCAATCACTGTTTCTCTAGAGTTGAAGCCAAGTTCAAGGTCACATCCCTGGCAACAATTTGAAAAACAAACATTCCAGGCTTCTAAGGAAGACAGTAAAAGTTCATTGACTATATTCAGAACATACCTAAACATTTCAAAAGCAACTTTTTGCTTATGCAGAAGACATATATAATTGTTAGAATTGAAGGGATGTCAAAACTAGGCTTGCTGTTCCTGTGACAATACATTAGGATGACCTAACAACTGGAATTGCTAAATCAGGGAAAAACTCAGATGTCAGAGGGAGCATTTGTAAGTGCTCATGGCCAACTAGGATTGTGGTCATTTATCAGTGTGACCCATTCCTATCAGAATCATTCTTCCCCATCCTTCCCTCTGGAACTTCCCTCTGGAATATTTCCAACTTAATAGAATCTATTGGCAAAAAGAATTCTGTACAACGCGGGTGTGTGGTTTCTGTTCTTCCCTTCATGCCTCTTTTCTGCATATCACAAGCCTCCTCTGTCCTTGTACAAATGACAATCCCACGTCTTGTCATCATCTTTATTAGTGATAATCTTCAGAATTTGTCTTAAATAATGATGATTATGTCACTCATATTTCATCAGGAGCTCAAAACTATTTCCAAGACAGTCTCTCATTCATATGCTTTCCCTTCATTTTACACACAAGAAACTGAGGTACGGAGAAGAGAGATGTGACATTTTATGTCCACGTTGCAAAGCTGCGAAGAGATCCCAGGGCTCCTGACTTTAGATTCAGTGCCCACTTGCCCCTAGTGCATGCACTTCCTGTCCTCTGTAAGCAGATGTTTCTGCAAGAAAGACAGTCAAATAATAAGTCATTGTGTTTCCATATCCATGAAGTTATACCAAGTGGGCCTGTGAGTTGGCTCTGGTCTATATATTCAAGTATTCTTAAGTCTGAAGTTGACGTTGGACAGTTTCCTTCTCATTAGAGCGGACAGGTTTGCACCAGTTGTGTGAAATGAATAATTTTACAACAGTCAGACTTCACTAAATCTTAACTCAGAATACCAAGGCAATCAAGGCAAGAATCACCCAAATTAATGCCGATAAACTCATAGGTATAATAATTTGAAAATGTCAAATTCTCTTTCAAGTCAAAGAGAATATATTAGGATGTGTTTTTAAATAACATTTTTATTGAAGTATGATACATATTCATCAAAGTTCAAAAATCAAGTCATGAAGTCAACAAATCAAAACTCAATGGATTTTCACAAGATGAACCTACTTAGGCTTCCAGCACCCAGAGAGCCACCTTGCACCCCTGTCCAGTTATTCCTCCACTCAACAAAGATCAGCTTTGCCTGGTTTTGAACTTTAGCAAAGGACCTTGTACAGAACATTGTTTTGTATCTGGCTTCTTTTACTCCTCATTTATGATATTCATCCATTATAATGTAGTTTGATCTCCACTCAGGAACTTCAATAAACTCTTTTTACTTCTTCTTATTCCCCAACTCATCTTCTTTGCTTATGACGACTGCTCTTGTACCTACAAAAGGAAGACTGCCCAGAAACCATGCCTCTGATGGTGACATCGCATACAGCTAGGTGGAAAAAAAAAAAAAAAAAAAGATTGATTTGTGTTTAGTAACTAATGCTTCCTTCATGCTGATTTTGTTTCCATCCTTGCAGACAACAGGGATTTCTCTAAGTAGACCCTGGTGCTTTCAGAAGATTAGTGGTTACTTAAATGCTGAGCTAAATCAGCCAAGCAGAGAATCACGACCATATTGTTAGAGGCAGTATTTGATTCTCAACATGCCAAGCCTGCAAGGAATTACCCCAAGAGAGATGACAAAATAAAAATCATTACACCAAGGGAGAGAGACAAATTCTGCCTTGCTGAGTGACCACAGGTTTCCAAATTAGGGACTGATGCATTAATGTCTTATGCAAGAGTGACCCTTAAGGTAGTGTGCTGTGTTCTTGCCACCCAGTGGATTCCAATATGACTGTTAAGAGGAGGAAGCTTTTCAAAACCACAGGCAATCCACTTAATAAGCTGAGCAAGTATCGCCACATATCACTGCTCTACAAATCTTTTTTGCCCTACCTTAGGATGTAGGAAATTCCATGTTGAGTCAAAATAAGGTTCCACCCAGACCAGGTTACTAACTGCATAATTCCATTAGAAGAGCCAAATTGTTGTTCTTAACAACACCAATCCTAAAATTTAAGCACGTGCACTGAATACTCTTAGTTTTCCCTTAATAACTCCTTAAAGACCCATTACCCATGGATTTATCTAAACCTTTCTTCAACCTCGGCATAGTCCCCTTTGGGGCAATGAATTCTATCTGTTTAGCTACCAGCTGTGTTAAGTGTAGTTTGCTTTCTTTCTTTATCTTCAAACCACCTCCTAAAACAAGCCCTCGTAGACTAGCCATTGGGCTGCTTTGCGTATTTGTTTCATTGTAAACTCACGGTACAACGAAAATGATTTGAAAAAAATTTCAAAATGTTATGTGCATTTGTCCTTGCATCAAGGACTGTTTTTCACACCAGAATTATTCCTGAGAGTCTCTCTTACCTGTGGTTGTTTCCATGCCCCATGTCCTGCCCAGACACCCAGTGTGATCTTTGTGAAATCTGCACCACCAAAAAAGTGCCATGATGTCAGCAGCAATTTAATCATTACGTTCTTTTTCTTTTGAGCATCTTTTGACATTATACACATGTCATCCGTGTAGCTAGATGAAGCACCCAGGTCTTTCAGTCATTCTACAGAAGTAGAAAGTGGATCCTGGGAAATGGCTTGTTCGTAGTCATACAGAAACTCGTGACCAAGCCAGAAATAATAGTAACTATCATCTGTTGAGCACTGATTATGCCAGACATTGGGCTAAATTCTTTGCCACATTATCTATCTCTTTTGAACATTCCAACTCTAGAAGGTAGATCCTATTGTCATCCCCATTCATACATGGGAACCCTGAGTTTCAGTGGGACCACTCAGCTAGCACGTGGCAGAACCAGGACTCAATTCAGGTCCATGTGACTCTATTCCACTTCTCTGTCTCCCAAGGATCATTGGGTTTGTTTGGAGGGAGTCTGGCTTCTAAATCTGACACTGCTGCCCCATGTTATCTTGGATAATATCATACAATCTCTTTGAGGCTCACCCTCATCAATAAAATATAGGTGACCAAACCTGATCAAAGTCTCTGCCAGTTCTAAAATGTTGACCACCACTCTTGCATACCAGACATCTGCCATACTCTCTCTCTTTTCCCACAAAGGGGCTGCTTTTATTAAAGTATGCTCAAGACCATATATAACACCCAAGGGCATGACCACCCTACTTTTGCCTTATGTCTGCATTTTCTTCATCACAGATTACTCCTTCCTTCCACCTTCTGGAGAGTTTGAGGATTTTTTTTTCCTATACTGACAACATCTACCTCTTTGATTTGTGTCTCGTAACTAATTGTTAGTTTTCTTCATTTCTGGAATAATTGCTACAAAAATCACTACAAGAAAAAGGTCTTAAAACGATGTAGAGGGATTGTAATGGAACACTCTGTGTCTTCCTTTTATATAGATCAAAGGCAAAGGGAGGGAATAGCATATCCATTTGTCTCCTCTGTAGTCAGACCTATAGGACCAGGTTCTTCCAAGAGTCTCCATCGAGATTGACAATGTGCTCCTAGTCTGCTCAAGGCTTTGTGTCAATTCTTTTATTTAATCTCCAAAACAACCCATTGAGAGAAGGTCCACTGCTCTCACCATATGCTACAGCTGAGAAAACTGACCTGCAGAGAGCTGAGTATGTTGTCTGTGGTCTTGCTGTGAGCAAGTGGCAGGATCCGAGCCAGGCTGCCTGGCTCAGCCACCCCACACTCATCTGCTCTCCTGTGATTCGTACCGGGAGACTGTGGCCTGACCCGCATCCTCTATCATCAGTTGTAAACACGCGGTTAATAGCCAATCCGATGGTTTTGTTGCCGTTGAGTCACAGAAACTCCAGCCATGCTTCTACGGTTGCCCTGACCCCCCAGGACAAGAAATATAGACGTTAACTTGGGCAGTCCAGCCAAAGCCAAAGCAGGGCACTGGCTCATGAAATCCTGTCTGCCCCTTTCACCACAGGCTGTCTTAAGCAAACTGGAGCTTCTAGAACCTAGCAAACATGACTTTCCTGTAAAGGAGGCATCGCAAGCCAGCATACTCTGATCTAATAGCTCTACTTTGGCTCAGTGTCAGCAGAGATGCATAAACTAAGAGAGCGGGCAAATATATGTACAAAGGAAGATGCTTTCAAGTCACCATTTCAATATTTCATCCAAACTGTACCAAAAATGTCTTCTTTCAGGATACACTAAATGTTACTTGATGTGTTTTTAAACTATCTGACTATATGGGGCTGAAGTTGTCATTCTGCATTTCTTGTTCTATCCCAGGTGCACAGAATCACTTACTCTTGTTGTCTTGTAAGATACAGCCTGTCACTGAGCACTTCTGACCCACATAAAGACTGCGAATTGAAAGGGCTTGGGAATCACATACAAAATCAGGTTCGGGAGAACCCAAGGACAAGTGACCTCAAAGCAGCATGGACAACCATGTAAAATAGACTGTAGCGGCCATTCATTAGTGGGGGGGGAGGGGGGAGCCAACCAGAGCAGTCAATGCTTGTCGCATCTTTTGGTGGAACCAAAGTTTGAGTCTTTGTGTTTTTCAAGGCCAACTGAACCCAGAGCGTGGGAGTGCTGTTAGCCAACCGGGGTGGGAAATCCGTGGACGGTCCCAAGTGAACTCGGTGCTGCACACTCGGAGAGGGTGGCTCTGCCAGACTGTCTTTTACACTGGAAGACGTGATTCTCGGTGGAAACACAAGACCTGTCCTAGGAGTGGGGATCACATTTCGACAGCTGGGATGGCATCAGCCGCACAAACCTGCTTTTCACAACAAACTGGACAGACTTAGACGTGGCCCCTTCCTCTCTGGTACTTTGCCTGCTGTATGAATGAAGATTGTATTCCTCTGGAAATATTTTACAGTTTAATATTGAGTGTAATTAAGAATATAATCATGTTATCAAAAATGGTATTTAACTCTGTTGTAGTTTCTTTAACATTCATGTGGATAAAAAAAAAAGTCTATAATAAAAAGACTATGAAGTAATAGTTGTGTTCATGTAGTTAAGTGCACATTTGATTGGGGGCAACTAATAGCAATGAATACTTTTTAGTATTATTTTGACATAAAATATTTGAATAAATTTATTTTTGAAAATGGAATTCCTTCAAAAATGATTATTAAAGTCTAGGTGAGCCTCCTTTGGCCATTGTTAGTGACTGGAGTCCTTCCCATCGTGTTAGGATCTTTGTATGGGTAAAGGAAGCCTCTGTATTCCCGCTAGTTCTTTTGACAGTGTTGGTGATGGAGTTGATATTGTACCTTCCTCCTTACTGTGATGTTGAATCAAAGTCTGGGGTCCTTTTATGCCAAAAATTCTGCCTCTCAGATGAGGTAGAAGGGCCAAAATCATAACTCCTTTGGGGCCAGGATTTCTAAGGTCTTGCTGGGTTACACAGAAATCTACCGTGGAAGACCTCTTACCGTGAAGTTGCCAAAGAGCATCCTAACTGAAGAGGTTCCACACCAGTGGCATCCCTTGACAGATTTCAAAAAAGGTTTCGAATGTATTACCATGATATTTGACACTTTCCCCCCACCATCTTCGTTATCACGAACTATCAGAAAAAATTCACAATTTACCCTTGAGGTACATGTTCTTACCTTCTGCTGCCACATTAGGAAACCAAAAGGGGGTTGCTCCGGGTGGCTCAGTCGGTTAAGCGTTCAACTCTTGATTTCAGCTCAGATCGTGATCTCACAGTTCGTAAGTTCAAGCCCCTCATCAGGCTCTGCGCTGACAGTGTGGAGCCTGCGTGGGGTTCTCTCTCTCCCTCTCTCTCTCTGCCCCTCCCCTTCCCAAATAAATAAATAAATAAATAAACTTTAAAAAAACAGAGAGAGAAACCAAAGGAGGGCTCATTAGTGGTTTTGTTCCTAGCCCATGAGGGATAGGAAGCCAGTCAGAGAAGGATCTAACCGGGTTCTGGACTCCGAGGACAGGTTCCCAGTGACGACTACTGGAAGATAATATGAGGATGCTGGGACTGACCAGAGAGGCATTCTGCCCTCTCTGAGGTGTTCTGGCCTGGGTCTGAGCATAGGGCTCACACAGCCTTTCAGACGTGGCACACGTTTCTGAAACTGGCGGCTGTGCTCAGGGGGGTAACTGGACAGTCAAGTTGGTGGACCTTTTTCTCCATGTAGGCTTTATATTATATGTGGGGATGGAAGCCCAGCACCCTTAGCTTTGTACTTTAAGCCAATACAAGAAAATTCTCTGGGAGAACGCAGACCTGGCTTTATGACCAGCCACCAGGGGACAGCAGTGGTCGTTTTCTGCCGAGCCCAGTGTAAACTCCAGGACCAGATAGCAAGAGCAGTGACTGGGCAGGCTGGAGTCAACTAGCAGACTTGCAGATGAACTCAAGGCCTTTGTCCTACAGCTGCGTCAACTGGCTGTATAAACGAGCCTGAAATGTCATTCTTTTCCTTTCTAACTGCAGCTTGAAGCGTCTCAGAGTTATTAGTGCTAAAATATCAGCAAATAATTTTGAAGCAAAGAGGAAATTAGAGCCAGAGGATTTCACCAGTATGTCTGAGAGGCTGGAGTTCGTAACTGTGGCATAGCTCTGAACTGAATTAATGGCCAAGCTCTTGTGGAAGACCGTTGGCCTCTCCTGCTGAGGATGCTGGAAATACGTTGTGCCTTTCCGTTCTCCTCCTAAACTCCAGGCTCTGTCGAAGCCCGGCTGTGCATCTTTCCCCAAGCACTTGGAAACTGCAGCTGTCTTTATACTCATGACCTCAGAGTCTCCCCGCTTGTTAGGTATTTTATCAGACTCTATTTCTTACAAGCAGTAGAGCCTAACCGTCCTCCGTGCCAACCATGAAGTTATACACCCAAGCCCAAAACCTTCAGAGCACAAGAGTCATGATCCAGCATATGATATGGAAATGTCATTAATCCACATATTTTCTCATTAAGGAGAGTGAATACCTCTTCTTTCTTCTAGCAATGCTTGATGGTTCTAAGTTGGAACAAAAAGAAGTTGTCCCTAAAACTGGATATGATTGGGTTATCTGAGCTGCCTTGTGGAAACAGACAGGACATCCATCTAAAGCTCTGCATGGGGCTAAAAATAAAGCCACTCTTCAGAAGGACAAATAAAAATTCTTGGCCCCACAAAATGACAGCAGGAAAATGATGTGCTCTTTTCTTTGAGTCTTTTGTCATGTTAAAATGCCAAGGTGAAGCCAACTATTAGCTAATGAAGACTAAGGGCAATACAAATAAAATTCTCTGTTTTTATCCCAAATGAAATAATAAGATCAGAAATGGCCATAGCAAGTCAAAGCAGAAAGCTGGACCCACACAATAAAGCACTTCCTGTTGGGACAGGCATTTCAGACGGATGCTTTTGATACTCAGGACGCCTGAGTAATTGCTCATCTATTTGCCACAGGCAAGGAGAGTGGGACATCACACCCCAATTTCCTTAGATTGAGCAATGAGTGTAGCGTCAGCTCTGTGGAAAATAGAGGAGAATTCTCTCCTATCTCTAAGCAGATAGGATCCCTTTCACTTAAGGGTAAGAGTTAAAACAGCCTTGGTCAGCAGTGAGGAAGGTCAGAGAAGAGGAATATCATCAGCGTGCTAAGAATGTGTCACCACATCATTCAATGGGGTGCTTCCAGGTGACCCCGGGCCCAGTGACAGAGGTCCTTTGTCTCTCTATACAGTTGAGGGCACCAAGTTCAAGTCTGACCACCTGCCACGATCCACCATACACAACCCACACCCCAGTTTACAATTACACTCTCTTCCTTTTGTAAGATGTGCACCATAAACTTGCCGGAGGCAGGAGACGTCCATTTCCGCTCACTACCGTCCCTCTACTGCTGAGCACATGTAGTCGCTACCCAAAATATGTTTGTTGATTAAGTGGATCTTGTTTATTTTATTTAAGCCAGTCACAAAAGCAGATTGCTACATGGTTATCACTTCAAACTCTCTCTTGTAGAATGTTAACATGTCATTTGGTTTCAAATGACCGTATGTGGCAAATGTCAGTTACCATCCAACAGTATCCATTTTTGGTGGCAATACACCTAAATAAAAGGCCACGTTTCCCAGGCTTACTCAACGGTTAGATGCGGCCGTGTGACTATGTTCTGGTGAATAAGATGTAGGTAGAAATATGTGGAATTTTCAGGAAGGTCACTTCAAAAGAGTTTGACTTAGGCCGTGTTTCCCTTTTCCCTTCCCTTTCCTTCTTTTCTGATGTCTGTGATATGGATGAAGCCCCAGAAGCCATCTTGGGCCATGAGGTGACTTTGAAGATAAAAGCCGTATGCTAGTATGCGCACAGAAAGATAATAAATAGAAGCCTGGGTCCCCAACAACTACTGAACCAACATTCTCACTCTGGACTTCCCACTTGCAAGTTTGGTTTTTGTACTGGAGAGAAATGAAATCCTGTCTTGCCTAAACCACTATTATTTTAGATTTTCTGTTAACAAAATTTCTGATTGCAAAACCCTTCTCTCCGTTTGGGGCTCAGTGATCAGCCGACAGTAACACCCCTCTTATTAGTGTAACAATTTTCCAATGCATACTTATGCCATCTTTGTATTCTTACGTTGTCATCAGCCCTTTGATTTAGCTAAGGGAGGTCCGTGGATGTGAAGGCTAGTTAGTTGCAGAGTCAAGCCTCAAATCCAGTTCTTCTACTGCCATGACGAGCTTTTTCTGCTCAATCCCTTGGCCTCATCATCAGAGCTGAACAAGTCCCTATCTCTGATATCCCCCATTGCAATATAGATAGATGAAGATGGTAATGATATGGACTTGGGCTATCAAGCCCAATGATATGGATCTATGGGCTACATATGGACTTGATCTGCTCCGCAGGGTAGGTCAGGAACTAGGCTGGAAAGGGACACTGTCCAAAAAGCCTCACGGGTTCTTGTGTGACGCAAGCAAAGCTGTGACCAGGTGCGTAGCCGGGACCACAAAGGGAACAGAGCCCAGCAGCACAGACATCTCAGGAGCAGGAGGTTGTCAATCATCATCATCCTTGATAAGGGGTACCTGCTGTTCCCTTGGCATTCGTGGGCACATTCCAGCCTTGGGAAAACACACCACTGAGAATAAATAGGCTGGCAAGAAGCAAACCCAGTGCTTGACTTAAGGATATGATGGGTGGAGAGCAATTTGACTCAGGAACCAATGTGGGCATTGTCTCTCCTAGCTGGAGGGCAGCAGGGTACACGTGGGAATCGGGTGATAACCCTGGGACCCCCTAGACTTGGGCCAGTAACCACCACACAGACTAAAAGAGAGCTAAGGCTTTCTAAAGGCCTCTGGACTCCAATCTCGATGTGGGCTCTGAAACAATGTTGTAGCTTCAGGAGGAAGAATGGAAAGATAGCCGGTTTTGAGCTGAGAAAGGATCCAAAAAAATGCTAAGAGCTGAAAATACCTTGCTGCAAATGGCCCCTTATTTCCAAACCAGGCCTCCTATACATATAGTTTAGAAGTAATGAACTCAAGTTACCTAAAGTAAATAATCATGCTGAAACGCCACGACTCTGTAGCAAATTAAGAACTTCCCTGAGAGCATTGTTAACGTCTGGAGTTTTCAAATAAAAGAATTCGTTCTTCTCATCCAACTTTTACATCATCTCACTATTAAGGACAGTGGCTTCCTGGATGATTGTTAATGATGGTTTTCTTTATTATATTTTAGACCATTTAGCAAAGTTTATTGATTTATACTTCCTTGTAATTAGTTGTAGTGATTAAAATAGCTTTTATGGCCCTCTGGAGATTGACTTTTTAAAGAATCAACATTTACCCCAAATTGTGTGCTTTAAAACATGGTTAAATACTGTTTGGATTCAGTACTAAACCGTCATTGGTGAAACTGTGGTTTTATATGTCGTTTCTTTCTCATCCCTCTGCTTATATGGCACTATCATCCAATTACTTGGCAGCCAATAATAATAGCAGCAGCCAACTTTCATTGAGTGATTACAATAAGCTGAACATTGTGCTAAGTGTCTTAACACATTATTTCACTTAATTCTCTCAACAACCCTAATGAGGCAGAGACTATTTAACTATTTAAAGGTGTTAAGTCACGTAGTAGGTGAGTGGAAAATTAGGAATTTGAACCTTTGGTTATTATGATTTCAAAATCTCTGCCTTTTCTGGGACTCGAGCTCACACACCGTGAGATCATGCCCTGAGCTGAAGTTGGACACTCAACCGACTGAGCTACCCAGGTGACCCCCAAACCTCTGCTTTTAACCACTAAACTCCGGTGCACACTGCCAAGAGAGCCAAGCCAGACCCTTTGTACACATGGGTGAATTGGAAGTCCAATTACTGACATAATTTGAAGGATGCTGGAGACCTCTCTTAAACAAAAATATCTCTCACCAGACTCCCTTGAAGCTGAAATTCCTCCATTAGCATGATTCCTTTGACTAAGGTATTACATGTTCTCAGAATTACAAGTGCTCTAACACAGTGTTACTTGAAGTGTGGTCTATCAAAGCTAAAACAATAAAACTCATAGAAGAAAACATAAGAGTAAATCTTTATGACCTTGGGCTGGCGGGAATGTAAAGTAGTGCAGCCATTGTGGAAAACAGTTTGGCAATTCTTAAAAAAATTAAACATAGAATTTTTTTCTATGCAATTCCACTGCTAGCTATATACTTAAAGGTATTGGAAACAGGTACTCAAATACTTATGATCATAGCCGCACTATTTACAATGGTCAAAAGGTGGAACAAATCATGGGTCCATCAATGGATGAATGGATAAACAAAATATGGTGTATACTATTTTTCAGCCATGAGAAGAAATGAAAAATTGACACATGCTACAACATGGATGAACTTTAAAAACATTATGCTAAGTCAAAGAAGCTAGCTATAAAAGGTCACATAATGCATGATTCCATTTATATGGAATACCTAGAATGCCAAATCCATAGGGACAGAAATAAGACTGACGGGTTTCAGGCATGAGAGAGAAGGCAGAATTGGTAGAAGCTGCTTAAGGTTTTCTTTTGAGTGATGAAGATGTTTTGGAACTAAATAGATGTACTGGTTTCACAAAATTGTGACTGTATTAAATACCATTGAAATATCACTTTGAAATGGTTAATTTTATGTTATGGGAATTTCATCTCAATTTTTAAAAACTTTATAAATTTAGCAAAAGATACGTAAGACCTTTCCTCTGAAAACATCAAAACATTGTTGAAAGAAATTTAAAAGACCTAAAATAGTTGGTAGAAATATACTATGGGCATAGGTTGGTAGAGTCATTATTGTTGAGATGTCAGTTCTCCCCAAATGTGTTTATAGATTCAACACAATTTCAATCAAACTCCCAAAAAAAGTTTGGGGAGAAACTGGCAAGATGACTCTATAATTAAACACAAGGGTACACAGAACAATTTTGAAAAAGAAGAGCGAGGTTTCAGGAATTTATGCTACTTGATTTCAAAACTTACTATAAAGTTATAGCTATCATAACGCGGTGTGTTACTGGCTTCAGGATTGACGAACACTAGTGTAACTGAATAGAGAGCCCAGACATAGACCACACCTATATGGTCATTCGACTTTTGGCAAAGATGCCAAAGAAATGGAGAAAAGAAAGTCTTTTCAACAAAATGGTGTTGGAATAATTCTGTATCCATATGAAAAAGAAAAAAAAAGAACTTTAACACCCTACCTCACACCATATACAAAATTTAATCTGAGACAGAGGATAGACCTAAATGTAAAACCTGAAATCATAAAAATTTCAGAGAAAAACATGGGAGAATATCTTCAGGCAGGCAAAGATTTCTTAGACATACAAAGCAACAGCCACCAAACAACCAAAAGCCAACTCTGACAAATTGGACTTTACCAAAATTAACATTTTGTGCTTATCACACACAACACCAATCAGAAAATAAATATGCAAGCCACAGGCTGGGAGAAATCATAACATATATCTGACAAAGAACTTGTATCCAGGATTTATAAAGAACACCTTGACCTTAGTAAAAATAAGAAGCAATTCGATTTAAAAAAAAAAAAAAACTCACCAAAAAGAATAGACATTTCATAAAAGAAAATATACAAATTATCAATAAACATATGAAAAAGTGACTAACATTGTTAGTCATCAGGAAATCAAATTAAAATCACAATGAGACACTATCACATGCCTGCTAGAATGACTAAATGTAAAAGACTGACAAACCCAAATGTTGACAAGGTTATAGAGCAACTGGAACTCACACATTGTTGACGGGAATGCAAAATGGTATACATTCTTCAGGATGATGTTTGGAGATTTCAAGCCTAAGCCAGAGTCAATGCACTTGAACCCCAAGAAAGGGAAATTTAAGAACAACCAATAACAAAGAGCCAACCAGGCTTTCCTAAACAAGGCAATGATGTAACCTATAGCCAATCAAATAATTTACTTTGTTTAAGCATATTTTATGTAAAATCCTTGCCCCTGTGAGTGGAGTGCTCCTAACAACCTTCAGTTTGGCACTGACCAATTCAAGTCAATGCATGAACAAATCAACTATCGAAAATCATAATGTGCCTCAACTTACCTTTTCAAACAACATAATCACCATGCACAAAAAGAGGGAGCTGCAAACCCACTGCGGGGCTGGTAACTCACTATTCAGATCATTTCCCAGCCTCCATTCCTATCTTTTTGAGTCTGATTCTGTGGTGCTCTTGGATCTTTATGAGGCTTGGATGCAAAGAGAAGATTCCTGTTTTAAGTATTGCCATCTATATTCTTCTGTCAACTCCCATTGCCTGAAGGAACTTGAATAGGCCTCTACACACTAAACCAAACCTATAAACAAATGCTTAACCCACTCTCTGTGTTGCTTTTATGTAGTCCCATTTTTACTTACGTCTGTGGCTAAAGATATAAAAGACATTTTCTGTATTCTCTGTTCAAGGACAAGTATGTTGGGGGAAAAAAACCACATGGTTTTTCCATTTCTTAGAGAAAGGAAAGACGAAAGCTGTGCCATAAGACAACAGGTTTTTAGAACCCTCACAGTCCCAGAATCCTATTTAACACCTATAGGCAGACTTCCTGCTATACTTGGGTCTCCGCACCCCCTTCTCATGGCCCCCGCCATCTTTCCTGCGTGTGTGAGGTGAATTCAACCAAGATTAACAAGGTAATGTTTGTAAAAAAGACATCTTTCCTTTAATAAACTGCATAAATAACAACAGACATAAGAAAGATGCTTACATAAGGGAGATGCTACTTAATTCTGAGAACTCCTGGGAGGTTTCCTTGTTTTTAACATTAAGTAACAAGGAAAGAAAAATCTTGGCAACGACAGATGTGGGTGTATCATCTTCTGGAGCAGAACTTTTCATTCTTAACTTTCAATAAGCCAAGGCTAATTGACCTTTACAGCCACACCAGAACCAAACTAACTTGGGAGAATATTCTCACACCAATGAAGGCTCAGAAACTAATACAAGGAGAATAAATATGGTCTAAGGTTTTGTACCAGCACGTTTACCTTGAAAATTTTTGATGCTACTTATTTTCTACAAAAGAAATCTCAAATCCCACCTGCTGTTCAAGGCCCTATACAACTTGGACCCAACTTACATTTGCCATCTCGTAGCTGGACTCTTCCTCCATTGGTCCCCAATTCCTACCTTCTTGCCTTTGCTGGCACCATTTCTCCACTTGGAAGGCCCTCCTTCCTTTTAAGCTCTGTCTAACCCTCAAGATTCAGCAGCTCAAGGCCACCACTGGCCCTGGCTCTCTAAACCCTTAGATTTTCTCCCTTCTCTTAAAAAAAAAAAAAAAATTCTCCCTCCTCTAAATCCCATTAGGGTATTGGGTTTTCTGCACCAGTCACTTGGCCCTTTTTAGGAGCTGCCTTGGGTTTCTTATTGCTCTGTCTATCTTACGCGTGCCTGGTGAGACTGTAAACTCCTTCAGGGCAGGAACAAATAGCCCCGGTCCCATACTGCACTCTTCTTAGCTGGATAAGCTCTGCTGCTCCGTAAGCGTTTCCTAATGCAGATGACTTGGATGTCTCAAATGCTCTAAACTTGTGTGCGGTTTGTAGAGAATTATCAGAACTTGGGGACGACCCGATGTACAGAAATGTGGCCGACCAAGCTAATCTTCTTTCTGAGCCATGGTTCATTTACTGTCACTACTTGTACTTCCCCACCTGTCCCCTTGAGAGTCTTTATCCTCTATACGTATACATATACAGATGCTTCTTGACTTTCAAACTTTCATATATTATGTAGCTTTGCTCCAGATCCAAAGTAGGTTAATTCCACTCTAACACCAGCAGATGACTCTGGTGGTAGTTGGTATGATGCCAGTGGCTCTAAGAATAAATGAACCTAGCACAGTTGTTCTTCCACTCTGCCTTCTCCTCAAGCTGCTGCCTGCCCCCTTCCCGTCACTGCCAATTCCTTTTTCTTAATTCCTCACAGATTTATTTGCTCCTGCAAACCCAGCTTCTGCCCTGACAGATGGCCACATTTAGCTTGCCTTTATATTGGATCATGACTTTGTTGTTCTTCATTTTATTGTGTTGAGTCCTAAGTATATTTATTTCTTATTGAGAGAAGAGGGTGCCTCTCTCGCTCTCTTGCTCTCTCTCTCTCTCTCTCTCTTACTCCCTCTCTTTCTCTTTTACTGTATTTGTAGTTAGGGTAGATTAAGAAATGCTGCAGTAACAAATAAAACCCTGAAATCTCAGTTGGTCAGTGGCTTAACATTATAAAAGTTTATTTCTTAATCAGATCACCGTCCATTGTGGCTCAAGAGAAAGTTTTCTTCCATGCTGTGGCTCTAACAATCTTGAGATCTTTGGAGCTCTCCATTGGATCCAGTCTATCCACCAATTAACACCGGGGGGAAAGATCAAACAGAAAATCCACTCTTTCTCAACTGCCCTGGCCTGAAAATCAAATTCACATTACATTAGCCAGAATTCAGTGATACAATCCTACCTAACTATAGGGAACACTGAAAAATCTACCTAAGAAGGATTGAACTGGATATTGCTGAACACTATCAATCAGTACCATACCTTATTTCTATCTTCCAGTGGATTCTCATTTTATTTATTACATGAAATCTTTTTTCTTTCTTTCTTTCTTTTTTTTTAAGAGATTCTTCATGGAGCACAATGACTTCTTGTTCTAATTCGGATCAATGTTTTTTAGGACTATGGCATACCTCTCATCTTAGATTTTTCATTGCCTGCTTAGTTTAGTGCCATCACTTCTTTAACTTCTTGCTTTTTATTAACCTATTACTGGAGTACATCTCCAAATAACTTTCTCCGAAAAGATGCTTGAAACTTACCTCCTTTGGAATATAAGTGTCTTGAGGTCAAGGCATCTGTCGTGTTTATTGTTGTATCTCTACTGCCTAAGAGAATGCCAAAATAGGTACACAGTACATATTTGTTAACTAGGCAAAAACTTTGAGTGTTTTCCATGTTTAAAAGTCTTTTTCAAAAATAACTTGTTTAAAAAATAATTTTGGGTGGCTCAGTCGGTTAAGCCTCTGACTACAGCTCAGGTCATGATCTCACGGATTGTGAGTTCGAGCCTGGCGTTGGTCTCTCTGCTGTCAGTGTGGAGCCACTTAGGATCCTCTGTCTCCCTCTCTCTGCCCCTCCCCCCGCTCATGAGTATGCCCATGCTCTCTCTCCCTCCAAGATAAACCTTAAAAAAAATAATTTTGCTTAAAAAATGTTAGTTTTGCCTTCGTCTTAAAAATCTTTATTTTGCTCTCACCATGAATAGTTTGGTTGGCTATAGAATTTTAGGTGTAAAATTATTTTCTTTCAAAACCTTGAAAGAAGTGCACCATGGTCTTCCACATCTTATTTCTTTATAGGTAACATGTTTCCTCCCTTGAAGCTTTTAGAATCTTTAATAGGACTTTAAATCGAAGATGTGGTAAGTTCTGAAATTTCATAATGATGGGTCCAGCCAATGCTTTTTTAAATTTTTATGTAATTTATTTATTTATTTATTTATTTATTTATTTATTACCATTTAACCTACTCTGTACCCAGTAAGTCCTCAGTCTTTTTTTTTCAGTTTGACCACTCGTGTACTTTTCATCTCTGGAAATTTTTACTTCTAGTATTTTTTGTTCTATACTTCTGTCCTTATGAAACTGTCATTTTCCCTATGCTTTCTATATTTCTGTCTCATGTTTTTATCTCATTTTTCCCCCTATATTCTCGACTTCATCTTCCAATGAACCTGTTTTGGAGGGCTATCATAGTTTTAATCTTAAGAGTTCATTCTTTTTCTCTGATTGTGCCTTCTGTACATAAATAGCTGAAAAAAGGTTTTTTTAATGTTTATTTATTTTGAGAGAGAGAGAGTGCTCACACACATGCACACGTGCAGGTGAAGGAGGGTCAGGGGGGGGGGAGAGGGAATCCCAAGCAGCCTCCATGCTCAGCACAGAGCCTGACGTGGGGCTCAATCTCATGAACCACAAGGTCATGACCTGAACTGAAATCAAGTGTCAGACGCTTAACCAACTGAGCCACCCAGATGCCCCAGAAAAAACTTATTTTAAATGCCTGTCAAATCACTTTTATTATCACTAATTAGCCTTATTTTTTTAATTGAAGTATAATTAACATACAGTGTTATATCAGTTTCAGGTAAACAGTCTTTTTTTTTTTTTTCTTTCTGAATTATCTCTGTCTCCATCTCAGGTCAGTTTTCTGATTTTTTTCATCTTGGTCTTTCCTTTTCATGTTGCTGGTTTTCATCATGTGTCCTGTTTGCCTGTTTATATTTAATAATAATGAATGTGAGTGGATATTTACATAATTGGTATGGGGAGAAATGTCTAACTGGAAGCTCTGTGTACTTGGAAAAGGACAAAATCAGCAGGTTGGCTGTAGACTGAACTAGCAGGGAATCAGTAGTCAAGCTAACAGCCTCCCAAACGACAAAATAAGAACAGCCCAACTCTAGAGCAGCAATGCACACATTAAAAGTCTTAGCTCTTCTCAGATTGTTTCATTTCTTTTTTTAAAAAAAAAGTTTATTTATTTTGGGAGAAAGAGAGAGGGAGAGCGCATGATCCGGGAAGGGGCAGAGAAAGAGGGAGAGAGAATCCCAAGCGGATTCTCAACGCAGGGCTCCAACTAACAAACCACAAGATCATGACCTGAGCTGAAACCAAGAGTTGGCCACTTAACCGACTGAGCCACCCAGGCGCTCCCAGATTGTCTAATTTCTTAAGAGGAAAGTCCTTTTGGGCTTGTCCAGGGGCAAATGCAGACTGTTTGCTGTATTGTCCAAGAAGTTTGAGAGTGAGGACTGGGGAAGCTGAGTACTTCATATAAAGATCATTAATCAACCCATGTTTTCAGGCCTGCTTCTCCTTCTGTGTCTCTGTTGCACTTCCAGCTCTGAATCAGCCGGTTTTGTAAAGTTCTTCAGGACAACGACTTCCACCTCCACTGCAACCCATTCATGGTTCATTCGAAGCTACAGCTTTATCCACTGAGTGTCATCCATCAAT
Source organism: Leopardus geoffroyi (assembly GCF_018350155.1). Classification (NCBI taxonomy): domain Eukaryota; kingdom Metazoa; phylum Chordata; class Mammalia; order Carnivora; family Felidae; genus Leopardus; species Leopardus geoffroyi. The sequence goes on along the minus strand of NC_059339.1, from coordinate 67,094,949 downwards.
ATGCTTCTTTCCCTTTTTTGTTTCTTTCGATCTTCCACACGTTGTTGAAATTTCTTATGTTCCACTATATACTTGCCATCAGAAATGTCTTTCCCTTTTTTATTCCTTTGTAATTTAACGGAGTCTCGAGAAGTAGTAATGAGAAATACATGCACTTGGTATGCCATCTTGAACTAGAAGAAAAGCATATATATTTAAAGGCCCCCAGCTGATTCTGATGATCAGCCAAGTTGGGGAGACACTGTCCTAAACTATCTTTCATGCTTACTTTCCCTTTATTTTAAGCACTGAGCATTTACTGCTTTGTAACTCCTTGCATTCTATGCCTTGGTTTTCTTACTAGTTGATCGCTGTCATCAGAGCAGGAGCATGCGTGATTATTATTTGTGCTTAGCCTACTGCACTCACCCAACTCCTTGGACAACATAAATCATGGCTTAAAAGTTCAATAGATTCGCTCCTTGAGTAACAGAATGAACGAATGGATGAGTGAGTGAAGGAATGATATGCATTTGAGTAAGTAGTTTCTCTAGTTTTTTTTTATTCTGCTTTTATTTACTCAGTAGTTTTTTTTTTGTTTTGTTTTGTTTTGTTTTTGAAATAAAACTAGTCAGCTATACGTAGCCATTCAGGATTAATTCCCTTTAAAAATAGATACAGTGACTCGCTTTTATTTTTTAAAGAAACTTTCCATTTTCAAGAGCCCTATTTCCAGAAACACTTCATAATGCACAGGCTTTCAGCTTGCAAATGGTTTCACTTGAGTCTCGTACCAGGAATAGCTTGTATGAATCCATAAACATGAATGAGGCTCTTCTTGTGGGATTTTCCTATTTTAGTCCAATGCTTACCTCAAATAGAACCCATTTAGGTGAATTCTGCTGCCATAAACCCACTTAAACTCAAGGTTGCCATTGTAAATAACAGGATTAAAAGCAAACATACCTCAGTCATCATTGATTCATATCTCAGACTTAAACAATAATATATATATATATATATATATATATATATATATATATATATATATCAAAATATATTAGGACAAAAACGTTAAAAATGAATAATCCATTTTTATCATTCTTCAAGGTGAGTCTAAATTTTTGATAAGTAACATACATAATCCTTACCTTAATGAACTAGTTTTTAATGAACACAGGAATAGGAACGCTGAGATTTAAAAATAGGAATGGAAAGAGAGCAGCCAGCACATTTATGGTAGACTTATTCTAAGATCTGACTTGCAAACTTTTTTTCTTTACCACATACCTGGTATTTTTCACTGAGTGAGTGAAAAGTTGCAGTCAGTTTAAATCAGTTTAAATAGCAACTATTTTCTTCAATCAGCAAGTGTTTTCATTTTGTTATAGATGATTCGAGTATTGTGCATAGTATTTAAGTCAGCCAGGACCGTGGGGATACAATCAGCAAAATCCAGAATGTGGGAAGTCTTACAGAACAAATGACCCAGTTCTCTCAACAAATAAATTACTTTCCTTACTTAACTTTGAAAGAAGTACATGGACGGCTCTGGGGAGAATAAATGGTAGAGGAGCAAAAACCATGGAGCTATTGTTTAAATCTATGCCCGAGTGGATGGTGGCTTGCACCAAGGTTTTAGTGGTAAGAAGATGAGAAATAGTCAGATTTGGATATATATCGAAGTTAAAGTCAAAAGAGTTTGCTGACAGATTGTATACAGGGTATGAGACAAAGGGAGAGAGTGAAAGACAATCCAAGGATTTTTCCGTGAACCACTGGAAGGATGGAACTGCCATGGATGACTGCAAGAGAAGTGAGTTTTGGAGGGAAATCAGGAGTTCAGCTTCGGGCAAGGTAAGTTTGAGATGTCCATTAGATGCCCAAGTGGTAGTCAGTTGGAAATACCAGCTAAGAGTCCATGGGTGAGTTCTGGGTAGGAGATATACATTTGGGAGTCTTCACTTGATTTCGGCTCAGGTCATGATCCCAACGTCGTGGGATCCAGTCCCACCTAGGGCTCTGTGCTGAGTATGGAGCCTGCTTAAGATTCTCTCTCCCTCTCCCTCTGCCTCTCCCCCTTCCCTCCCCCGCTTGTGCGTGTGCTTTCTGCCAAAATAAATAAATAAACTAAAAAAAAAAAAAGAAGATTCTCTCTCTCCCTCTGCCCCTCCCCCCAAAAAATAAAAAAAATAAAAAATTGGGAGTCTTCAGGGTATACAAATGTCAAGCTGTTAGAATAAATTAGATCACCAAGGAAGTGACCATGAGTAGAGATCTGTTCCTTCAAAAATACCGTGGACAAACAACCCCAATATTTAGTGACTTAAAACAGCAATCGTCTATTCTCATGGATCTGTACTTGGATACGGATTTGCTTATCTAGGCTAGACTTGAGTAGGGTGAATTGTTTCTGTTCTAAGTGTCTCTCATCCTTCTCCTGGAACCAGTGGCCCAGCTCTGGCATGCTTTTTTTGTTTTTTGTTTTTTGGGGTTTTTTTGTGGCAACGTCAGAGGCACAAGAAAGAAACACATAAGGCCTTTAGGTTCAGAGCTGGCACAGCATTGCTTCCTCTTTATTCTACCAGCCAAAGCAAGTCATGTAGCTGAACCCAAAGTCAAGGATCAGGAAAATTATAAGGCAAAGGCATCGATAATAACACCGCAGGGCACAAATTTGAGTTCAACAATGCAATTTCTCCTAAGTCCAAGGACTGAGTCCATCCTGGAGCATTTAACTTTAAAAGGTAAATTTGAATACTACATCTACCCTGCCCCTCACATCTAATCCGGGGCCAAACATAACGATTACCCTAGACATCGTCTTTTTTTTTTTTTTTTTTTTTTAATTTTTTTTTTCAACATTTATATTTATTTTTGGGACAGAGAGAGACAGAGCATGAACAGGGGAGGGGCAGAGAGAGAGGGAGACACAGAATCGGAAACAGGCTCCAGGCTCTGAGCCATCAGCCCAGAGCCCGACGCGGGGCTCGAACTCCCGGACCGCGAGATCGTGACCTGGCTGAAGTCGGACGCTTAACCGACTGCGCCACCCAGGCGCCCCATCACGCTCTGATTTTAAATAGGCCTGACCCAGTTGGGTTTTGCTTGTTTGTTTGTTTGTTTTTTCAAGCTACTAAGTTGCAGAATATGCATTTTACCCATTTCTTTGTTTGGAGGCAGATTTTTTTTCTAAGCTGAGACAACTGTTTGATAAATAAATTTTAAAAATTCCAGGCCTTTAAATTTTGTCGGAAGTAGGAACATCAGAGGAACAATTCTTTCAAAAAATATCATCTGCCATTATCAGCTTGGTCTACAAGCCTGGATTTTTGAAAAATAGTGGATCAGATAATGTGGTACTAGCACTTGTACATTATCTTATATTGTAAGCTGCTTTTGCTAGATCTGGAGATTTTGGGGGCTGAAGGAGCCTTAGAGAGCATAATCACCTAATTTTATAGATGAAGTAACAGAGGCCCAGAGAGGTTAACCTGATTCTTTTGAAAATAAAAGAAGTGGATCACGTGAGTTGTGACCCAGGGGCGGGTGACACAAAGAGGTAACTGTGAGAGGTTTACCCCGCCTCCTCTGCATCTATCCCCCAAATCTCCAGGCATCCCCCACGACCCTCCTCCTCATTAAGTATACAATCTAGTAAAATCTATGATTCACTGCAGAAGCAAAGCTTCCAGGCAAGTCCCCCTGGATGCCATCTCCCCTCTCCCAGCCCAGGGTAGAAATCCTGGATTGGTCACTGTCCACTTACAGGAACAACCTTCACCAGTTGTTGACCTGGTCACTAGTTGTTGACCTATCACCAGTGTCAAGTTTTGTGGGCCTTCAGAAACTGGAGGATTTGTTGGTATCCTGTGGTTTCTTTTATTTCCTTTATCCTCCTGTGTCTCTCCCTACCTGATTTGCATTTAGGGCCGATTTTGGAGATGGTGTTTATGTGTGTCTGTGGGAAATGATACATTTCTTCTTCCCTATAGATACTAACTAGCTGGCCTATTTAAGCTTAATTTCTTCTTGGCAGATTAACTAATTATTCTTTTTTTTTTTTTTTTTTCTTTTGACTAGTGTCTCTTCCAGCAGCAGCACATGGGCCTCCAAAGTCCTTTCTGGGACTAATGTGCTGCTTTTCTATTTTCTATTTTAGGGGACCCTGAGAAGTTCAGGAGGTGATTAATTTGCATACTTGTCCTCAATATCTAAAATTCAACTTGATCAGACTCAGCCTCTTACTGCTGCTGTCAAAGACAAAGCTAGACACCAGTTACAATGGTAAAGATAGATTTTAATCAGTAATATACTGAGACTACTGAGAGGGATAGGAAAGAGAGTCGAATGTGAACTGAACTCAATTTTAATTTGTACAGAGGAGACAGGGCATTTTATTTTTTTTTTTAATTTTTTTTTAATGTTTATTTATTTTTGAGACAGAGAGAGACAAAGCATGAATGGCGGAGGGTCAGAGAGAGAGGGAGACACAGAATCTGAAGCAGGCTCCAGGCTCTGAGCTGTCAGCACAGAGCCCGAAGCGGGGCTCGAACTCACGGACCGTGAGATCATGACCTGAGCCAAAATCAGACGCTTAACCGACTGAGCCACCCAGGCGCCCCAAGACAGGGCATTTTAAAGGGAGAATGAGAGAGAAGAAAAGGAGGTGAACAGGGGCTCTGTAAAGTCAAAAGATGGGAAAAATGACAGAGGGGTGGTCAGTATAAATGTTGACTGGCCAGTTGGGACTGTTAGCTGGCAATTATCAAAGTTAGGATTCTACCCTCCCACAGACACTGGGAAACAAGAGGCCCTATTCTCTCTGAAGATTATATTTTAAAGGAATGGCTTTCAGGTCAGAAAGACACTCCTGAATTACAGGAAATACATATACATCTCAAAGGCACAGAGGAAGGAGTCACAATGTAGGCCTTTTTAAGTAAAATGTTGCAAGAAAGGATGGTCAGGGGCCTATTTTCAGGTTGGCTAGAACAAACAGTAAATACTTTTGGCATCCTTGAGCTTTCTTTAAGGGGGGCTGGGGGTCATCCTAAGGATGTGGCCTTCAGCTATTAGGAACTATGCTACCGTTTAAGGGAGGGGCAGGAAAGTGGATGAAATCATTTGTGTTGAGAGTCTAGTTTCCATAGGCTGAGGTTGAGGCCTAGTGGAGAAGAGGGCTCAATAGAGGCCTGGCTAGTTTGATCAAAGATAGACTGTTTCTCACTGAGTAATTTTAGTACATGTCATTTTCACTTTAAATTTTTAACAAATGTATTTGCCAAAGCCTCTGTTTCTTCATCTGTAAAATAGGAATATTAACATCCCATACAGCCCTGGGGAGTGTCAAGTACAGTGTATTTCAAAAGAAATACAATGCAAGCCTCACATGTCATTAACAATGTGCTCATAGCCACATTAAAAAAAAAAAAAAGAGCAGAAGTTAATGTTAACAATTCACTTTATCTACCTAATATATTTAAAATATTTCAACAGGCAATCAACATTTAAAAATTAACGAAAGATTTGACGTTCTTGTTTTCGTCCTAAGCCTTTGAAATCCCGTGTGTACAGTCTTTCCCACTTTACAGCACCCCAACCGCCGCCAGCCACATTTCCAGCTTTGAGCAGCCACGCGTGGCTGACCACGGCACTGGACCTCCCAGGTCTAGACAGCGGAGGCGACCCGCCTGGCTGACGTGAGCGTGGGGCGGGTCCTAGCCGGATGGGGGCGGAGCTTCTGGGAGAGCGCGTTTGGGGCCTGCCCGGCTCCCGTAGGAGAGCGCTGGTCGTGGCGGCGCCACGTCCCCTGCGGCGGCGGGAGAAAGAACGGTCGGGCCTCGGGCGGCTCCGGGAGGCTATGGCCTTTACGTTATACTCGCTGCTGCAGGCGGCCCTGCTCTGCGTCAATGCCATCGCCGTGCTGCACGAAGAGCGCTTCCTCAAGAACAGTGAGTGAGGCCGCGGGGCCGGCTGGGGGGCGGGGGGGGGGGGAGGCGGCGGCGGAGCCCCGGGGGAGCGGTGCCCGGTCGGGCCGCGGGAGGGGACAGCTTGGGCCGGGACCGACGGGAGGCCGAGGGCTCTACTCTTAGGGCCCTTCCTTGACGGGAGGAAGCCGAGCCACTTCCGTCTCACCGAGTTTGAGCTCAACAACGGGGTGAAGATTGTTTAACAGGTGCGCCCTGTGTGCCGGACCCCCGGGGTCGGGATGGGGAGGGATACAGAAGACCCAGGGGCGCCCCTGCCCCGGCGGTTTGTTTAGGTTAGTAATTTAATGCACTCGTCTGTGACTGTTTTTAATGGTCAGAAACCTGGGATCTGAGTTTTTAGGTACAGAGGGAGGGGCGTGGCTCATTTTGGAGGTTGGGTAATTAGAAGAATGAACTGATGGAGGGCCGTAGGGTTCCTGGTCTTTGCGGATAGGAGGAAAGGGACAGTGTTCGGATTATCAGGACATCCAGCTACCCACGTTCCTAGAAAAGTTTATGCAGCACAGCTTATTGGATGCCTACAATGTGCCAGGCTAGAATCTAAGAATAGCAAGATGAAGACACAATTATGTCCGCTGGTAACTCACAATACAGCGATTTGCGTGCCATCCCGGGCAGGCCACTTTTTGCTGTATGAGGCAAAATTAAGACAGGATAGTCTGTGATGTGACGTCATTTATCTGCACAGGTATGCCAGATACACAAAGGATACCATCATTTGTCTGCAAGCGTACCAGACATATCTGTGTGAATCACTGAAACTCAGACCCATGAGCAAGATTGGTTCATTTATTCCTTCAGATTTGTTGAGCACAAACTGTGTGCTGGGCCCATGTAATTAGGAGGTGGGGTTACAGCAGTCCCCCTGCCCTTCTAATGGAAGTTCATTTAAATTAAAAAATGAACAAGGAATAATGACACATATGCAGAATATGGTGAAAGAGAAGTGCAGGGAAACGCTGACGTGTGAATCTTTGAAAGCTTCGTGGATGAAGCGGGTCTAACCCAAAATCTGATAAGTGAGTAAACGTTAATTCGGTGAAGGCTAAAGGTTGGGAGAAGTTGGGAGGGTGAGGAGTAACACTGAGTGTGAAAACTGGGGCAGGTGAAAACAAGGTCTTAAACAGAGTAGTGACATGACCAGATTCGTGTTATTTGCAAGATCCTTCTCACTGCAGTGTGGAGAACAGTCTGAACAGGGTAGAATAGTGGATGTGGGAGGCACCATTCCAAACAGGGCAAATAGAAATGGTGGGTATCACATCAGTTGAGCGGGTGTAATAATAACTAACACTGAACACCACGTACCAGGATCTGTATCAAGTGCTTTGCTTAGATAATTAACTCGTGTAACCCTCACAACACCCTGTGAGATCGGTACTGTTTTCATCCCCACTTTACAGATGGGAAACCTGACGCGCAAAAGAGAGGAAGTAACTTTTCTATGATCACACAGCTAGAAAGTGGCAGAGCTAGGATTCATCTTAGGCATTCTGACTCAGAAGTCTGTCTCCTCACTAGTATACTATGCAGAAAAGTAGAAAAGATCTTACGGGGGCTGGATTTTTGTCCCCCAAGAGATACATTGAAGTCCTAACCCTTGGTACCTGTGAAGATGACATTATTTGGAAATAGGGTCTTTCAGGTGTAATCGAGAAGGTCACACTGGATGAGGATGGCCAATGAGGTGTCCATATATGGAGAGAGAGAGACACACAGGGGGAAGAAGGCCAAGTGACAACAGAGGCAGAGAGTGCAGGGATGTAGCTGGACACCGGAGAATGCCAGGAATTGCCGGTAACTACCAGAAGCTGCGAGAAGCATAGATGAGAACGTTCCTCAGAGGCCCCAAAAGGAACCAACTCTGCTGACGCCTTGATTTTGGACTTCCGGTCCCCAGAACTGTGAGAAAATAAATTTCTGTCGTGTTAAGCCATCCAGTTTGCGGCACTTTGTTATGGTAGTCCTGGAGACTAATACCGATCAGGAGATATTTCGAAAGTGGAAAAAGCAGGATTTACTGTTTGGATGTTGGGAATGAGGGAGGGAAGAAAAAGAGTCAAAGATCTCCTGGTTTTCTGGCTTAAGCACCTGAGTGAAACATAGTACCTTTACCAAGGTGTAGAGAGTACTGGAAGAAAAATGAGGGCAGCAGTGGTGGGTAAGAAGGTGAAAAGATAGTGAAATAAGTTTTGGACATGGTGAGTTTGAGATTTCTGTGAGATAGGCAAGTGCAGATGTGGAATAGTCTGTTGGGAGTTAAGTCTATAGAACAGAACCAAGAGTCACAGGAGAGATTGCATTTGAATTTATCGAGCACAGGTGATGAATGAAGCCACCACGTAAAGAGAGAAAATTTCTCAGGGAAAGAATAGATGACAAAGAGAATTGGTGACCAGGACAGTCCCAGAATCTCTTTGAGTATTTAATGTTTACGTAGAGATGGGAGAACTGACAGGAGAAGTTGCTGAGTGAGCAAAACAAGAGAAGAGGGAACACGTAGCAGTGGGTTTCACAGAAGCCAAGGAGTGTTCAGAAGGAGAGGTAGTACGCCAGTGGAACGTTCTGAGGAATAAGATAAGGATGGAAAAGTGTCCTAAGCATTCAGAGTAATAGCAGTCATTGGTGATTCTACACAGGTGGCTGTAACTGTGGATAAAATCCAAATTGGAATGTGTTGAGAAGTGAGTGGAAAGTGATAAAATGGAGATCACCATAGCAAATACGATAATAATGAAAAAGACGGAGATCTGCGAGAATTACCAAAATGTGACACCTCTAGAGACACAAAGTGAGCTGTTGGAAAGATGGCACCATTAGACTTGCTTGACACAGGATTGCCACAAACCTCTAATTTGAATTTGTAAAAAAAACACAGTGTCGGGGAAGTGAAATAAAGGCAAGCAATGAAGCAAGGTGTGCCTGTCTAACGTTGCGTAAGTTGAAAGTGTACAAGGATCATTGGCTACACGGATATACTGCGGGACGCTTATTACCGCAGTTAGTGTTCTTCACCTCACATAATTGTAATTTTGTTGTTGTGGTTGTGGGGGCAAGAACATTTAAAATTTTCTCTCAAGGCAACTCTCAGGTATACAGTACAGTATCGTTAACCATGGTCACCATGCGGTACGTTAGATCCCTGGAACTCACTCATCTTATCACTGAGTTCGTACCTTTGGACCAGGAACTTCCCATTTGCCTCACTGCTCAACCCCTGGCAGCCACCATATTACTCTGTTTCTGTGAATTTGATGTTTGTAGATCCCACATGTAAGTGAGATGATACAATATTTGTCTTTGACTTAATTTCACTTGCTGTAATACTGTCAGGATATACTCACGTTGTCACAAATGACAGCTTTCTCTTTTTTGTGGCTGAATAATACTCCATTTTATATATACACCACATTTCCTTTTTCTGCTCGTCTGTCAGTGGGCACTTAGGTTGTTTCTTGGCTATTGTGAATAATGCAGTGAACATGGGCGTGCAGATATCTCAAGATAGTGATTTCATCTCTTGGATACATTCTCAGAAGTGAGATTGCTGGATCGTGTAGTAGTTCTGTTTTTAATTTTTTTGAGGAACCTCTACACTATTCTTCATCGTGACTGTACCCATTTACATTTCCCTCAACCAAGCACAAGGGTTCCCTTTTTCCACATCCTTGCCAGCATTTATTATCTCTTGTCTCTCCCCCCTCCCTCTGCATCTACAGTTTGGGTGTTTTTTGTTTGTTTTTGTTTTTTATTTTGAGAGAGCGAGCACGTGAGCGCGAGCAGGGGAGGGGCAGAGAGAGGGAGAGACAGAATCCCAAGCAGGCTCTGCGTGGTTAGCGCAGAGCCTGATGGGGGGCCCGAACCCACGAACCATGAAATCATGACCTGAGCTGAGATCCAGAGTCAGACACTTAACCATCTGAGCTCCCCAAGTGTCTCTATCTCTTGTTTTTTGTTTTTTGGGGTTTTTTTTTTTTGATAATGGCCATTCTAACAGGTATGAAATGATTTCTCATTATGGTTTTGATTTGTATTTCTCTGATGATAAGTGATATTGAGCACCTTTTCATATACTTGTTGGCCATTTTGGTGTCTTTAAAAAAATGTCTATTCAAATCTTCTATCCATTTTTTAAAAATTTTATTTTGCAAGAGAGCTTGGGATTCTCTCTCTCTCCCTCTTTTTCTGCCCCTCCCCTGCTCTTTCTCTATTCCTCTCTCTCTCTCTCTGTCTCACTTTCTCTCAAAATAAATAAACTTTTAAAAAGATGAATATATTAATACTTAGTATTAATACTTAATATTATTGATGTACAGATTTAATGCAATGTCTATCAAAATTCCAGTTGGCTTTTTACAGAAACTGACACGTTGCTTCTAAAGGAAATGGACCCAGTATTGCCAAAATGATCTTGAAAGAGAATACAATGCCCAGACCTTACTCCAGACCTGCATTAATATTTTCCAGAAGTGAAGTTCACCAGTATCTTTTCCAAAATTTCTGCAGGTGACTTAGCTTTTTGCCCCTAAATGAAAATCACTGCTACAAAACCGTTGGAATGCCCCGGAAATGTTAATACTTTGCCTCCTAGAACTTTGTCTTCATTTCCTCTTCTCTCCAGAAATAGCACAGATATTTTATCTGAACATGTGTTTTGAATATGGTCCCAGAGCTAAGGAAAAACCTACGTTGTCATACCTTAAGTGGATAAGCTGTTTTAAAACATTTAAGGGACGCCTGGCTGGCTAAGTCAGTAGAGCATACAGCTCTTGATCTCAGGGTCGTGAGTTCAAGCCCCACATTGGGCATGGAGCCTACTTAAAAATAACAACAACAACACCTTTATTTAGGGGTGCCTGGCTGGCTCAGTCGGAGGACGGTAGGACTTGGTTGTGAGTTTGACCCTTGTGTGATTACTACTACAAAAAATAATAATAATAATAATAAAAAACAAAATATCTAGCTGAACTATGGAAAGAGCCCAAATGTCCATCAGCTAGTGAATGGATAAAGAAGATGTGATATATATGCACAATGGAATATTACTTGGCCATCAAAAAGAATGAAATCTTGTCATTTGCAATGATGTGGATGGACTTAGAGTATATTGTGCTAAACAAAATAAGTCAGAGAAAGACAAATACCATATGATTTCACTCAGATGTGGAAGTTAAGAAACAAAACAGAGAAACATGGGAAAGAGGAAGAAACAAACCATAAGAGACTCTGAATGATAGAGAACAAACTAAGGGTTGATGGAGGGAGGTGGCTGGGAGATGGGTTAAATGGGTGATGGGTATAAGGGGGGCACTTCTGATGAGCACTGGGTATTGTCTGTAAGTGATGAAGCACTTGAATACTCCTGAAACCAATACTGTACTGTATGTTAACTAACTGGAATTTGAATAAAAATTTGACAAGATTTAAAAAGTTAAATAATAAAAAAAAAAAACCTATGTTTTAAAATAGAATTTTAAAATATTTTAAGTATTTGTTAAATATTGTTTATGTAAGCTCTTAACTCTTGCCTAGATTTTTATAGTAACCTCCTCAGTGGTCCCCTCCCTCCAATTTTGTTTCTCTTTGTTCTACCCTCCATGAGAAGCTGAACGTGTTCCTCAGTGGTTTGAAATTCTTGAATTTTCTAACATCCATAGCCTTTAATATAAAAGTCAGACTTCCTCGTGTGACTTATAAACTCACATCACATTATGATGTGTCCCTTCCTCCCTTTCCTTCCCTTCTTTGACCCTTCTGCAGTATTTACCCTATGTGCCATTCTTACCATGGTTCTCTCTCTTCTCTACTCATACTTCTCTGCCTTCAGTGACTTTGACTTAGGTCAGAATGACCTTTAAGGCATATCTTTGCCATTTGCCTCTCCCAGAAACCATCACTGACCTATTCCGTGGGCCGTAGCACCACTGTAGTTTCATTCCGTCTTTTCCAGTGGGCTGATGACAGGGATTCTCTCATTTTTACAATTCCATCAGTCAGTGAGTATTTTCTAAGTAACTGAATAATGTTACCATTATCGTATTCTTGCAATTCCTGATTTGAGAGCTGTATGTTTATTCAAATAGTTGAACCAGTATTTTGATTGCAGTGCAGAGAATGTGTTGTATCCTCTAGTGTTTCACAATGACACAAATTCCCTTTTTGTGCAAGGAAAAAAAAAAAAAAGACATAGTGAATTTTAATACCTGTCCAAATTATTCTTACTAGTTTTTGCTTATGGTGCCCAGTATGTATCCCTTTGACGAGGATCATGTCCAGTAGTAGTTACGAGTGCTACAAAAGAAGCATTTCGTACATGAAACATTATGAGTCCACTCTGGCTGCCATAACAGAATATCATAGCCTGGGTGGCTTAAACAACAGAAATTTATTTTCGCACAGTTCTAGAGGCTGGAAGTCTGAGGTAAGGGTGCCAACATGGTTGAGTTCTGGTGGGGGTATTCTGGCTTGCAGATGGCCGCCTTCTCACTGTGTCCTCACATGGCTAGGTGGAAGTGAGGAGGGGAATCGAGATCTCTTTCTTCCTCTTTTTTGTTAGGCCACAGTCCTATCAAATTAGTGCCTTGCCCTTATGACCTACGTAACCATACTTAGCTCCTTAAGACCCCATCTCCATGTAAGCTTCAACACAGGAATGTGGGGAGAACACAATTCAGTCCATCGCAAGTAATTAAAATATTATTACAAGGTATTTTGGTTCAGGGTTTAAGTGACTGTTCCAAAGCCAATGTAATATTAGAGTTTAGAGTAGTGAGATCTGTAACTATATGTCTGTAAATAGATACTCCTGAAAAGCATTTGTTGAATTTCATCACAGATTAAGCAGAAATTATTACATTGGGCTGAGAATTACGTGGACCCACGAGAGATTAGTCCAAGTGTACCAGATCGTTTACTTCAATATTGATCTTGTTGATCAAAGTAATTTTTTCTTTTTTTTAATATTTGTTTAGAGAGAGAGCGCTAGAGTTCTCTCTCTCTCTCTCTCTCTCCCTCTCCCTCTCTCTCTCTCTCTCTCTCTCTCTCTCTCTCTCTCTCTCTCGAATGCGCGGGGGAGGGGCAGAGAGAGAGAGGGAGTGAGAGAATCCCAACAGGCTCTGCGCTGTCAGCACAGAGCCTGATGCAGGGCTTGATCCCATCAACCATGAGATCATGACCTGAGCCGAAATCGAGTTGTATGCTCAACCCCGTGAGCCACCCAGGTGCCCCTTAATCAAGGTAATTTTTTAAAAGGTATGTTAGCAGAGTTCTTTGTGTAGTTTATTAGGTACTTTCACATCTGTGATGGCATTTGATTCACATACAAACTTGGTGACATTGACAAAGTGAAGCACACTCATCTCTTTTGCAGATATGGAAACTGATCTTAGAGAGGCTGAGATTTGCCCAGGGTCAGCCAGCCCTCAGAACAGTAGCTAATGCTTTTTCTTCAGAATGTATTTAGCTGAAGGTTTTTGGCTCAATCTGGATGGATTGCTATTTTGTGTATGACTTTTTGAAGTCTGGGCAGCAGAAGAACATGTTTGGTGTTTGCTAATAACTAACTTTTATATTTAATTCTATTCCTAAAATTATGGCAGCTGGCCAGTGCTGGCAGGTCTTATCATTTATTCTTTTCTAGGCCCTCTAGCTATGGAAGTGTCAAGAGAGCTGCAGAATTAAATCTTTCTCCTTAAAAAAAAAAAGGACAAAACTCTTTAAAGCTTTTGGCCAGTTTCCTTAGGAAAACAACCGAGACTCCCTAAGTAACAGTTGGAGGGAAAGCTATTTGTTAGAGTAAAAGAATAATCCATGGCACCTGGTCTTTTACTTGTCACTCTTGTGTTTGTCTATTGAATATCTAGACAGATGATTGACTCTCTACCCAAAATTTAGTTTTCATTCTAGGGACTTGAGAATAGAGACTAGGCTAAAGCTAACTGATAACTTACTGTTTATTTTGGAGACAGAGAGAGACATACTGTGAGCAGGGGACAGGCAGACAGAGAGGGAGACACAGAATCTGAAACAGTCTCCAGCCTCTGAGCTGTCAGCACAGAGCCCAACACGGGGCTCAAACCCACAAACAGCAAGATCATGACCTGAGCCAAAGTCATATGCTTAACCAAATGAGCCTCCCAGGTGCCCCAGAAATTATGTTTTCTGATAAAAACTGGGTGTGTAGAAACAAGTCCTTTTTACCTAGATCTAAGAGATTGTGGCTGTGGGTGGAAAGGATTGATTTTAGTAATGATAACTTCCGAAAAGCAAGTGAAGGAAATGAAACCAACAATTCCATTTAAAGCTGGTTTGGTTTGACTTGATTTGATTTTTTTTTATATATATATAATTTATTGTCAAGTTGGCTGACATACAGTGTATATATACAGTGTGGTCTTGGTTTTGGGAGTAGATTCCCGTGATTCATCATTAAAGCTTGTTTTAAAATGTAATTTTAAATATTCAGAGTGATTCCTGAATGAAACCTCTCTACTTGTAGACTGTCTCTACCCTCAGGGGGTTCATGCTCTGCAGAGGAACTTCTAATTGCAGAGGGGATTCTCCAGTGGATGAACATCTTTACAGGCTTTCTTTTGAAATTTCACTTTTCTTTATCAGTGTAATGTATAGTGTGTGTGTGGTGTTTAAAGTCAAAAAGCTCTTCTGTTTGTAAAGAAAGACAGAAGCCTCCTGCCCCATCTCTTCAACCTGAGCTTCATTTCTTTTTTTTTTAAATTTTTTTTTTCAACGTTTATTTATTTTTTGGGGGGGACAGAGAGAGACAGAGCATGAACGGGGGAGGGGCAGAGAGAGAGGGAGACACAGAATCGGAAACAGACTCCAGGCTCTGAGCCATCAGCCCAGAGCCTGACGCGGGGCTCGAACTCACGGACCGCGAGATCGTGACCTGGCTGAAGTCGGACGCTTAACCGACTGCGCCACCCAGGCGCCCCATGAGCTTCATTTCTTAAAAGCAATTATTTTCAACTCTTCCAAGTTTCGAATCCCTGACTTACTGCTGTGGAAGGGTTTTTAGTATAATTATACCATCATCAGCACATTTGTTCTTGTGTGAGCACAAGTACACACACATTTCCCCTACCCCATCTCTCCCATTTTCAGCCAATTATTGGTGATATCTGTATTCCATATTTAACATTACTATCACTGAATATTGCTCACAGCTGAGCAATAAAAAAAACCGTGCTGTCATTCTTCTAGCTTTTTTTTGGTGGTTTGGTTATAGGATTCTAGATGGGAACTAATTTTTCTTCAGAGCTTTTTTTGAAGACATTGTTTCACTTAATTTTCTAATTTCCAGTATTGATGTTAAGAAGTCTGATGCCATTCTGTTTCCTGATTCTTTGTGCAACCTGACTGGTCTCTCTGAAAGGCTTTAGGGTGTTCTTATCTTCAGAGGTCTGAGAATGTACAATAATGTGTGCCTCCCCCTGCCCCCCCATTAAGCTCTTCTCTGATTGGGCCCTTTAGGCCTAAAGGCTCATGTCCTTCAGTTCTGTAATATTATCTCTTAATATTTCTTTGATAATTTCTTCCTGTTTTTCCTTCTCTCTGGAACTCCACAGTTATTTTGACAGGTATATACCCTTTGTTAGCCTTGTCGAATGGGTTTTCTCAACTTAATCTGTCAACCTCTTGAACTTGTTATGCTAACATAGCAAGAACAAGAGCTCCATCTTGATTCCTTAATGTTCTTTTTTATGGCATCCTGTTCTTGTTCCATAGGTCCAATAGCTTTACTCTCTATAGATGTTCATTTTAAAAAATGTGTTGTGGGGTGCCTGGCTGGCTTAGAGCATGCGACTCTTGATCTTGAGGTCGTGAGTTTGAGCCCCATGTTGGGCATAGAGATTACTTAAAAAAATGAAATAAAAAATTAAACCAGTCACTGTAAATACATGAATAGTAAAAATGTTTTCTTCTACTTCTTGCATTGTCTCTTCCTCCGAGTCTCTTTTTCTGTTTTTGTTCTCTTTCCATGTTATGGATTCTTTCTTTTTGACTTCATTTTTTTTTTTAATTTTTAAAAATGTTTTTGTTTATTTTTGAGACAGAGACAGAGCACATGCGGGGGAGGGGCAGAGAGCGAGGGACACACAGAATCCGAAGCAGGCTCCAGGCTCTGAGCTGTCAGCACAGAGCCCTACGTGGGGCTCGAACTCACAGATTGTGAGATCGTGACCTGAGCCGAAGTCGGACGCTTGACCGACTGAGCCCCCCAGGCGCCCCTTGACTTCATTTTTGAGTGTAAGGCTCAGAGGGGCTCATTGGAAGCCATGGGTGTGGTTGGGGCTTGTTTGCTGGTGGGCCTCACTGGTGCTTAAAGTTGTCTGTTTTGCTGAGGATTCCCCCCCACCCCCACCCCCAGATATCAGTATCTGAAGTCTTTCTTCCTGGGCCGGCGGCCAATTACCAGAGTAATTTTCTAACTTCTTGCCTGCAGAATGTCAGTGTTCCGTGATCAGACTTAGAGGTGCGCGGGGAAAATGGGCAAGAGCCTGACACTTCGGTGTGCAGATTTTCACTCCCTCCGCTCACACTGGATACCCCTCACTCTGGAGCTTCTTTGGTTCTCTGCTGAGAGTGAACCTCTTGCCTTTGATGGTGTGAGTGGCACGCCCTTCTGTCAGGTCAGTCCGGGGACGGAGATGGGAGGGCAGGGGGCAGCCCACTGCTCATTTGTAGACTTTCATTGAGTCCTCTTTTTCCTTCCTGTTGTCCACACCGACGCTTTGAGCTTCCTCTCACCTTCCCAGGGTCTCAGTCTCAGCACCGTTCACCTCAGTGTTTCATTGTGCACTTCCTGCAGGGTGCAGGTGTCTAGCTTTCTCTTAGAGTCAGTCACTCTTCTTCATTTATTTCTTATTGTTCAAATTTTGATTGACTTCTCTGGCCTGGAAACGTGTCTCTTGTTAGTCTGTATTGTCTGTTGTCATTTTTAGTAGGGTTTCACGGGTGAAAGCTAAGATAAAAGTGTGTATCCATTGATGAGGTTCAAGGTTCAGGACATGCTACCCCAAACTATGACACCTTGGCAGTATTGAGTATTTTCAGCTGAAGGAGCCTGAGAGAATGGCAGACGCAGGAAGGTCACCCTCCCCATCTGCTCCCGCCTTGCCCCCCTTTCCCAAAGCAGGAGCTTAGTCTCCCTTGCCGATCTCACCAGAATGCAAGACTATATAAACAAACCTTGTTACTTTCCCACCATTTATTACCCCCATTCTCAGCTCAAACTCCCCTTATCTTATCAGTTCTTCACAAATGTATTGTTTCTTTGTCTCAAAAGTTTCCTGCTCTGGTCACTTCTTTGAAGTGACTGAAGCCTTCTCTGAAGGCTCCCAGGTACATGTAAAAAGTTAATAGAGTTTGTATGCTTTTCTCCTGTTTATCTGTTTTTATCAGTTTAATTTTCGGAAGTAGCCAGGGACCCCAGGAGGGTCAGGGTCCACTTTTTCCTCCCTGACCCCATCGTGTTGAACCAGAACCACACTGCATTTTCGTCGTGCAGAACTGTCACAGAGACTTCTGTAAGTCCGTTATCCCAGCCATGTTGCTTTCCCATAGAAGTTTTCCTGTAGCAGTTATGCAGGTTGGACACTGACGCCGCTGCTGGTGGGACGTCATTCTGTGTGTCCTGTGTGTCTGCGGAGTCTGATACGGAATCGTGTTGCCACACTGTAAGTAGGTGAAGGCTGGTGCCACAGTTTGAACTTAAATTACAAAAAGAGGATTGCCATTCAATGGCGAATGCTGGCTGAGCTGCTGGAAGAGTGAGACAGTTATTTGGAGGAAAGACATTGTAGTAAAATTCGTAATACATTAAAAGCAAATGCTGGGAAAGCAGCATAAGTACATTTGCTTGTTGGAGAGAGTACATCTGGAGGTGGAAGGGTAACGTTGCCCAGGCAAGATGCAGGTATATTTTCTACAATTATTTTTAGCTTGGATAGATGTATACATTTAATATTGGAGGACCTGCCCCCCTCCCCTAAAGCTACAATGGATTGATTTGTTCATGTTATAACTTGCTGCGTCGTAAAAATTAAGAAATAGAGTTCTTTGGAAGTCTTCGTCTGTGGTCCTAGAATTTACCTAATTTCACCTTGTCCCAGATTAACCCAGATAATTCACTTCAATTCTACAAACATTCACTAAGTACTTGCAGTGGGGTGGGGGTGCAGGAGAGTGGGAAGGTGAAGAAAGTATAAATTTAGTCCCTGTCTTCCAGGGTTTTATACAGTCTAATGAGAGACACTAGAAAACAACTAACTAAGAAGGAGAACAAAGTCACTACAATCAGTCAGCTATTTGGGGAACAAAGAGAAAGAAGGTTGATTATGCTATGAGAGGAATGTAGGAAAGGCCCTGACACTGAAGGCAGTGACTCAGAAGCTGTCTTTAACATGTACCACAATTAGTGGGCATTGAGAGTGATGAGGAACACGTGGAGGGTGGTGGTGGGATATAGGGCAAGAATGTGAGTTTAAGGAGTTTGAACTTTATTCAGTAGGAAGTGGGAATCATCACATGATTGTGAGTTAGAAAGATCTGACCCTTTAAGGGAGAAAACTCACAGGGTTAAGACAGCTAGATTACAGAGGCATCTGGTGAAAGAGTCTTGCAAGAGATGGTGTAGGGTCGGACTGTGGTGGTGTCTGTACTGGGGGAGCCCAACAAAGAGTGACACCCCTGCCGACTGGGAAGGCCGTCAGCACAACACAAGCTAGGCCCTGAGGGGGGAGTGCTAGTCAGAACACATCAGCTCTGTTGTGAACTTGATTTTTAAATTACTTTTATCCCACAGCATATCTCAGTGTTGATGTGACACAAAAAAGCAGACAACCATTTTTTAACCTTTATTTCAACCAAATAAAAGTTGACTAAATGAGTTACAGTCTCGTTACCTGAGACTTGGTTCTTTCGTGTATAAAATAATGACCGTCTTCGAGACTAAGGGCCAACCTGTCAGGAATTAAGCCCTACAGTCATGGGAGATACAAAATAATTGAAGATGTGAGAAGTGGGCCTGAAATGCGGACAAGAGACAGCCTGGAGAAATGAGGACTTGTAGGTCTTCAGAAGAATGTATGACAATAAAGAAAGAACTAGCAGGTAAAGGGGAAAACATAATGTTTTATAAATCAGGAAAATGATGCAGAAGAAGGTAAAAGACTCATTTACAGAGAATAAGTGGGGTAGCAGGCTCGGTTCCTCAGCTCTGAATTGAGAAATGAGGAGAGTGATGGAGGGGAAAGTCACCTGCCCTTGCTGGTGGGATGGAGCACAGCTCTCAGAAAACCTAAGCAAGCGCCCTTAACATTTCCTCAAGTAATGTAGCCGGTATGTCTCAGCTGCAACATTTTCATACTGATACTGTGTTGGATCTTAGAAATTCTGATTTGAGCTAATTAATTATTGAGTTTGACAGTATGCCTTGCTTTTCAGTTTTGACCTGGAAAATGTTTTGTTTAAAAAAGGAGGAAAGGGGCGCCTGAGTGGCTCAGTCAGTTAGGCATCCGACTTTGGCCCAGGTCACGATCTCACGGTTCGTGGGTTCCGGCCCCACGTCGGACTCTGTGCTGACAGCTCAGAGCCTGGACCCTGCTTTGGAGTCTGTGTCTCCCTCTCTCTCTGCCCATCCCCTGCTCGTGTTCTCTCTCTCTCTCTCTCAAAAATAAAGAAATATTAAAAGAAAAGTTTTCAAAAGGAGGAAAAAACCAGTCAGCATGTCACAACAATCATATTCACTGAATTAAACACCGTGGAATAATTTAGACCTTATATATAAAGTACTATATAATATAGTACTTTATAAAATCAAACTGGAAATAAGATTGTTGCTGCTATCAAAAAGTAAAGAATAGGGGCGCCTGGGTGGCGCAGTCGGTTAAGCGTCCGACTTCAGCCAGGTCACGATCTCGCGGTCTGTGAGTTCGAGCCCCGCGTCAGGCTCTGGGCTGATGGCTCAGAGCCTGGAGCCTGTTTCCGATTCTGTGTCTCCCTCTCTCTCTGCCCCTCCCCCATTCATGCTCTGTCTCTCTCTGTCCCAAAAATAAATAAACGTTGAAAAAAAAAATTAAAAAAAAAAAAAAGTAAAGAATATACAATATTTAATCAGTACTGTATAACTTTGAAGTCAGATGCCTTTATATTTTATGTCTCTAACAATGACTCAAGCTAATTTTTCAGAAGATGACTAATGAGGAAGCAAGGTGAGTGCATAATAAATTTTAACACAGCTAATCATTTTTATATCATGCAGTTGGCTGGGGAACAGACCAGGGAATTGGTGGATTCGGAGAGGAGCCAGGAATTAAATCTCAGCTAATGAACCTTATTCGATCTGTAAGAACTGTGATGAGAGGTAAGAAGAAAAACTAGTGAAACACTCTTTAAAGTTTTAATTTTGCGGTGTTGGTTTAAGTAGCAAAGCTTCTGAGGGTGAACATCATCACATACTGTTTTTGTGGCAATTTTTATTCTCTTTAGCCTGGCTTTACTGTTCAGAAGCTACTGGTTTCTTTCTTAGTTTACCTCTCATTTCTGTCTAAACCACTTGAAGCAAATGGAATGCTCAGTGGTAGAATCTGTTCGCATGACCTGAAACCTGTTCTCAGACCTGAAAGCAGTGTTCTTGCCTTTTGGACATTCTGTTGCTTCAAGTAGTAAAGTCATCTAGAGTCCTACAAGGCTTTTGAGAGAAGAACAAAAGTCCTGTGTCTGCCATTCTATTGGAAATTATTTTATTGCAACTGAAGAAAAAAGGGTTCAAAACTTATTCAAAACAATTAAAACTAGGGCCTCTCTCTCTCCCTCTTTATTAGCTGTTTTGATCACAAGTTTGGATAGAATGGTAAATAAGTTCACTCTGAATTTAGTGGTGAAATGGGTTACCTGGCTGGCTCAGGAGCATGCCGCTCTTGATCTCAGGGTCGTGAGTTCGAGCCCCATGTGGGGTGTAGAGATTACTTAAATAAAAGTTAAGAAATTTAGTGGTGAAACTGGAGTCTTTGCTCTTTGTTTTTGTTGTTTGTTTGGGGGCGGGGAGGGGCAGAAGGAGAGGGAGAGAATCTCAAGCAGGCTTCATGCCCAGCCCTACCCAGCATGGAGCCCCACTCAGGGTGAGGCTTGATTTCACAACCCATGAGATTATGACCTTAGCTGAAATCAAGAGTTGGATGCTTAACTGGCTGAGCCACCCAGGCGCCTTGTGCTCTTCATTTGTAACATCAAGTGTCACAGCCATGTGGGTCTACTTCTGCCTGGGTCCACTGAGCTGCTGTGTTCCCAGCATTGCAACAGCACCATTCACACACGCTTCGTATTGATCTCGTTGCACCAGGTGACGCTTACCCCAGTCACACAAGCCCTCTTTATAATAAGTTTTGGATCTTATGATCCAGTGCACGTTCCTTTGTTACAAGTGTTTGCAACATGATTATGAATGACATTGGTAGAGATTTTCATCCTTCCTGGATGCTAGTAACTATTACTTTTTTTCTGCTATTTTCTTTATAGTAACAAACTTTTTTTTTTCTTTGCAGTGCCATTGATAATAATAAACTCAATTGCAATTGTATTACTCTTATTATTTGGGTGAAGAACAGTGGGGAAAATGGAGACTCAGAAGAAGAGATGCCAGCAGAAGTTATTACTTCGGTCATTATTGGAATATACATGTCTTCGCTGGTCGTCCTTGCACTTGACAAAAATGTAAACCTGACAATAAAACCAGAGTCCTATTTATCTGATTTTTTTACAAATGTTGCATTTATAATTTCATTATAAAAAAAATTAGGTCATCAGAGGCAGTAACAATCCAAGATTGGGATACATTTGATTGCTAACTATTAATAGAAGTTCATGCTATGGTAAAGATTGTTAAAAGGGTACAGGACTGTCACGTTTATAGAGATTTTTCTCTCTCACTTCTCAGGGATAAATTTTCAATGTTTCGAAGTTCCTCATGACGTGGCTATGATGTGAGACTGTTTATCTTCCTACATAAAATTTAAAGGATTTTTTAAAAGTGATTACTACAGATAAAATGATAAATAGGTAATTTGGATAATTTTACTTTGAACTCTTTATTTGTCTATGTATCATCTTGGCTGTGACAAATTCAAATTTATAGAACTATTGACCAATACTCTCTGATTTCAGGGAGAATTCTGATTTTGTGAGTCAGATAGTCACATGATAGTTGTGCTTTTAAGTTCTTTTCGTGCGTTTGTTATTTTATTAATTGGCCTGAATGATGAGAACAGACCACTCTCTACATATTTCCATTGGTAGAAAAATCTGTGTGAAAAAGTCTACGCCCTTTTTTCAATAATGACTTTTTAAAAATCTGCATAAATATTAGGCTGCAAGAGCAATCCTGAACGATCACAAGTAAACTATACTATAGAAGACTATTATGAAGTATTTACCTCTCCCCCAAATTATCACATTTCCATTTTTTGGAGTAGCAAATTAAGGGGTATAATTCTTTATTCTGTCTGTCAATAGTCATGCTAGATAAGTTTTTCGTTTTGTTTTTATGTCTTAGACCATCCCATATTTACTCATCCATTAATACAGTTTTATGCAGGAAGATTCAAACTATGTAAATGGTTTTTTTCTGGAAATTATCAGTTATGATAGTTTAAAGGAATAGAATGCCATCTTTGTTATAGGACAACATTTGTAAATAAAGTTAAATTTCCAAGTCAAGCATTTGTTTTTTGTACCTTTCCTGTCAGCGTTAACTGAATCCCGTTTCGTGTGTGACACTTGTTTTATACTTGCTTTGCTGTAAAATCGCTGAGCATAGGTTTAATGAAAGTAAACATCACACTTTTTTTCTTCAGTGAATTAACCGAATTGCTGATTGCATCAAAGAGACTCATGAGCAACTTTTATTCCATGACTTAAGTTACTTCTAGAACTTTGGAGCAGGTATTGAATGCCTGTTGGCCATGCCTGAATTAGACGATCTTTGGGTCGCAGGCTCACAGCTGAACTGAAGAGATGTACCTGGGATTCTTAGTTGATTATCTGGCTCATGTGAGTAACTAACATATAATATAACTTAGAGGCGGTGTTCTTTTGGCCTTACAAAGATCCGATGCAGGAGCCCGAGTTTAATCCACTGGACAGATCCAAAAGATGCAGTTGTTTGAGAGCACTCTGAGGCTGTACAGAATTTTTGAAGGAAAGAAGAAAGAGACCTTGACCTGATGCCATTTCTCATGTAAAACTTTACAGCACAACTTCACGCTCCTTTAGTGGCAGGGCACTGCCCGAGTTCACAGTCTGTTGGAGAGCAGTCACAGCAGGGCAGGATCAGAGTATTCTGTAGCAAAGTGGTTCTGAGGAAAGGGAAGCACTGAACATCAAAATATTTCATCCCTGGAGGCCACTTAATGCAATTCTAGCTTCAGTGCCCTTGAAGGCAGGTCTGTAAGCGTTCACAGGTTAGCCCCGATTTCCCCAGAGCAGCTGTGATTCAGTAACCATAGTATCTCATTTAGTTGACAATAACTTCAGTGTCTGCTTGCCTGCCTACATCCTCTCCCTTAGCCATTCTCAGTATTAGCAATTGGTGATTGTTTTAGACTCCACATATCCATGTTTATGGTCCTTATGTATTCCGTGTCTGTACACCTCTGACCTATCATGAAGGATCTTGGCTCAAGTATATACATGTTAACCAAATCCATACCCTAAACCTTAATTAAGTACAGTGGTTTTCAAATTTGTTAATGGTAGAACCAGATTGCAAAAGGGAGAACACAACTGTAATGTTCCATTATCTACAACAGATAAGAGCAGTCCATTTATTTCTAGTTGAAGCAGAGTTAGGGTCCCAGGCCCATTGTTTCACCTCCACCCTACTCTTGTCACCCTTCCTAAGGCACTTCCACAAAACTCTTAAGTTATCAAGACATTGGTAAAAAAGTTACCTTTAAAAAAGAGAATACAGAGTAGGCAATGTGATCTGCGGTCTATAGGTATATGCTGTCACGAGTGTATATGTACTTATGAAATGACTTGAAAGCAATATATATTTGAATAGTAAAAAGAGTGGGAAGCAGGATATTTCTAATATGCCAAGCAAAACCTTTCATCGCAAGACAAATTTCCTACAACCTCAGTTGTTTCCGGTTGCTTCATCTGCAAACTTGGTCAATAACTTTCAGAACAGAAATCTGCTCCAGGTGATGTATATATGTATACCTTTTCCAGATCACTAACCTTTGACTCTAGATATACCTCAGCCAAAGAGATATTCTCCTGAAGTAAATGTTTTTGGTGAAATAAATCACTTTGTGAGTGCCTCATGGTTTCAAAGTTATTACCAATAATAAAATTTTGATACTAAGCAAAATGGAATTATTTTTTGCCAACCTCTTCCTTGGCCCTTGATTGGTCATTAGATGCCAGTCATTGTGAAAACATTCTGTGCAAGAACCTGGGACACATAGTGGGCAGTGTCTAAGGGTATTGATCAAGGTGAGTTTTATAATCCTACTGTTTTTGTTTCAATTCTGTCACTGCCTTCTTCACTCCCCTATTGGGTTTTCACACCATCTTTTTCTTTTCCAAATTCAGTCCCTCACTTTTTTTTTGTCAGTAACTTTGAAAATGGTTTTTCATTACTGTAGTTGACATACAATGTTACTATTTTCAGGTGTACAACATAGTGATTTAACGGTTCTATATATTATGCAGTGCTCACCTCCATAGGTGTAGTTACCATCTGTTTAGATATCCCATCCCTTCTTTACTCCTCTTGACCTTTGGCAAGCAAAATTATTTCCTTTCTTTTAAGGAGGAAGCCATTAGTCCTGTTTATTTATTTATTTATTTTTTAATTTTTTTTTTCCACGTTTATTTATTTTTGGGACAGAGAGAGACAGAGCACGAACGGGGGAGGGGCAGAGAGAGAGGGAGACACAGAATCGGAAACAGGCTCCAGGCTCTGAGCCATCAGCCCAGAGCCTGACGCGGGGCTCGAACTCCCGGACCGCGAGATCGTGACCTGGCTGAAGTCGGACGCTTAACCGACTGCGCCACCCAGGCGTCCCCCATTAGTCCTGTTTAATTCCACATTCTCTTGAATGATACCATTATTTGTATTACTGAATTGCCCAAGCCTGAAACGTAGTAATTATCTTGATGCCTTCCTCTCCCTTCCCAATTTAATCTGTCAACAATTTCTATTTTACCTCATGAGATCTCTTGAATTAGTGTCTGTTTCCCCACATTTTAGTTTAAGCACCTCTTTTGTAGCCCTGTAGGAGCTTCTTACCTTGCATATGTTTTGGCCCCTCTCCCGTCTGTCCATACTGCAGGCAGAGTTAACATTTAGAAAAATGCAAGGTTTTTTTTTTTTTCCCCGCTGAGGTTAGATATATTTATCTGGAACATGTTTATTACATAATACAGTAAACAGACAATAATTTAGTTAACTAATCTTTAGGAAACAATTCCATAAGCTTATAGAAGGAAATACTAGGACATTTGGTTCAGATTATCATGTTATTTCATAATTCATTAGTAAGAAGATATTTTTTTCATAATTCAGAGTTTTAAAAAATTAATTTACAATACCAAAATAATGTTAGCCACAATATTTTGGTTTGCTAAAGACCAGGGTTAAATTTTTTTTTTTCAGGAATAGAATTTAGTGATTCATCTCTTATATATAACACCCAGTGCTCATCCCAACAAGTGCCCTCCTTAATGCCCCTCACCCATTTAGCCCATCCCTCCACCCAACACCTGCCAGCAATCCTCAGTTTGTTCTCTGGAGTCTTTTATGGTTTATCTCCCTCTGTTTTTATATTGTTTTTGCTTCCTTATGTCCGTCTCTTGTATCTTAAATTCCACATATGAGTGAAATCAAATTTGTCTTTCTCTAATTTCACTTAGCATAATACACTCTAGCTCCATCCATGTTGTTGCAGATGGCAAGATTTTCTTCTTTTTGGTCGTTGAGTAATATCCCACTGTCTATATATACACCACATCTTCTTTATCCATTCATCTGTCGATGGACATCTGGGCTTTTTCCATACTTTAGTTGTTGTCAAGAGTGCTGCTATAAACATTGGAGTGCATGTGCCCCTTCGACTCAGCACTCCTGTATTCTTTGGATAAATACCTAGTAGTGCGATTGCTGGGTCGTAGGGTAGTTCTATTTTTAATTTTTTGAGGAACCTCCATACTGTTTTCCAGAGTGGCTGCACCAGTTTGCATTCCCACCAACAGTGCAAAAGGGTTCCCCTTTCTCTGCATCCTCGTGAACATCTGTCGTCTGAGTTAACTTTAGCCATTCTGACCAGTGTGAGGGGGTATCTCACGGTGGTTTTGATTTGTATTTCCCTGATGATGAGTGATGTTGAGCCTTTTTCATGTGTCTGTTAGCCACCTGGATGTCTTCTTTGGAAAAGTGTCTATTCATGTCTTTTGTCCATTTCTTCACTGGATTATTTGGTTTTTGGGTGTTGAGTTTGATAAGTTCTTTATAGGTTTTGGATACTAACCCTTTATCTGATATGTCATTTGCAAATATCTTCTCCCATTCCATCAGTTGCCTTTTAGTTTTGCTGATTGCTTCCTTCACCGTGCAGAAGTTTCTATCTTGATGTGGTCCCAATAATTCATTTTTGCTTTTGTTTCCCTCACCTCCAAAGACGTGTGGAGTAAGAAGTTGCTGCAGCTGAGGTCAGAGAAGTTGTCTGTTTTCTCCTCGAGGATTTTGATGGTTTCCTGTGTTACAGTTAGGTCTTTCATCCATTTTGAGTTTATTTTTGGCTATGGGGTAAGAAAGTGGTCCAAGTTCATTTTTCTGCATGTCACTGTCCAGTTTTCCCTATATCATTTGCTGAAGAGACTATCTTTTTTCCATTGGATATTCTTTCTTGCTTTGTCAAAGATTAGTTGGCCCACATTGTGGGTCCATTTCTGGGTTCTCTATTCTGTTCCATTAATCTGTGTGTCTGCTTTTGTGCCAATACCATACTGTCTTGATTAGAGCTTTGTAATACAGCTTGAAATCTGGATTGTGATGCCTCCAGCTTTGGTTTTCTTTTTCAGGATTGCTTTGGCAATTCAGGGTCTTTTCTGGTTCCATACAAATTTTAGGATTGTTTGCTCTAACTCTGTGAAGAATGCTGGTGTTATTTTGGTAGGGATTGCATTGAACATATAGATTGTCTTGGGTAGATAGATATTATAGACATAGATATATTATATAAATTGATAGATATATTATCCACTTGCTTAGAAGCCTTCAGTGCTGTTTTAATCTGGTTGCGGCTCTTAGTTCTCATGGGTAAACTAGGAAATTTCTTTTCCTTCAAGTATGCCCTCACATAGAAAATAGACTTAGCAAATATGAATAATAAGACAAAGACAACTCTCAGACCCTGTGTGGAGGAAAACACTTTCCAAAGCAAAGTGTTCTAGCCCACAACATGGCCAACTGCAGCTCTGGACAGAGGGGATGTTGGATGGGTTCTGGCAGCATGGGTCCCCAGTCAAGGGGTCCCAGAGTGTGATCCTATTATGTCAGACTGCTCCAGAAAGTCTTTCATTTAGTCCTTTTCATAGAGATTGCATAGGATGATCAACTGCACTGAAGGAGTTTAATTTGAATCAAAGGCAGCAATGGGATCAAAGTAGAGCCTCCCAACATGTGCATGGGAGGGGAGCAGTGAGGGACATGGTTCCATGTACCTCAAGGAACTGCTCCCCTAGGGACGACAGGCAAGACCTGTGGTAGCTCTCTGATGAGAGGCAGGGTGCGAGAGTTGACAGCTTAAGGTTTTGTAATAGCTGATGCAGGAAGAGGAACCTCGCTGCCTAAGGAAGTGGTTAACAGACAGCTACAAGTGCCAGATGCTATTCTGGTTGCAAAGCAGGAAATGACTCCGGAGACTGAGTATTTCAAGGAAAATATCAAGGAGATGACTTCCGATATCCCTCCAGAAGAGGCAAGAAGTAGTGGAGCGAGGTAGGCTGTGGCAAAGAAAGGTACTCAATACTTGGTTCACCAGTGGTGCTGTAGGACACAGCTGCTGAGCAAAGGCAGAGGTTTTGGTTTCTTCTCTTCCATTTGGGGCTGGCTGGTCGCGCTTTTGAGAGCGCGAGTGTGAAGAACAACTTTTCCCTCTGGAAGGTGCTGAAGGAGCAGAACTGAGCGGACAATCTAAATGGTTAGGGAGCTGCTGCGGATGGGGCGGAGTTAGATAGGGTGAGGAGGGACTTCCGGTGCGTCCCTCGGCCCAGTTTCCGGTGTCCAGCGGCCGCTTGCCTGGCGCCCTGGGCTGGTCTCGAGGACGCTGCGGACGGCGAGGCTGTGCTGATTTTCCTGGTAGCGGGGCCTTTGGTGAGGACGGCGTGCGGAGCAGGGGTGAGGAGCCGCTCTGGGACGAACGAGCACCCACCCATATGGAGGCTGCATTTCTTTATGAGAGGGCTCGGGGATACACCGGTTGCGTCCCTAGACCACCCCCTCTTGGGCCGCGGACCAACCCACGCGCGCGCTCAGTGAGGACGGCCCCACCCCTCCGGGTGGGGGCGGTACCACGCATGCGCGCAGCGCTGTTCCTGGAGCTTAGGCCGGGCCCCGGGGGCGTGGGGCAGTCCGTCGCCCTGGGACACATCGCGAGTCAGGTGTGGTAGTCATTCTTCAGAATGTGGCCCTGGACTGTATTTTGAAGCTGGCGTCCCTGTGGGTCAGTCTGGCCAGGTCCTGGAGTTTGCACCGGGCCAGAGTGCAGTGACCAGTCTTGGGGCCCTTTCGCACTCAGGGGATGGAATCGCAGTTGTTAGTGCTGATAGACCTTTGTTTTTGGAATCCTTCCAGTTAGTGACCAGCATGCATGAGTTAATTCACAGGTCTGTATTGAGGGATGAGTAGTGCAGCGGAAAAGGAACACAGCCCCTTTCCTCACGGAGCTTAACAGTTGGCGCCGAGCAGGAAGGAGCACGCTGGGAGGTCCTGGCCCAGCCCTGGGAGAGGAGTTGGACTCTGGAATGCCAGAGGAAAGAATGCTAATCTGAAACCTATGTACCGCAGGAGTTGGCCAGGGAAAAGGAGGACGTAGGGCTTGGCCAGGGGTGGTAGAAGTCAGGGAACAAAAGTGGTTCCAGACAAAAGTCCAGCGATGAGGGAGGCAAGTGTAGGCCTTGGGGCCGACCTCAGTGCCGTGGAACTTTGCTGTGGGAGTAGACGAGTTGGAGAGGAAAACCAGGGCTCTGCACACCCGTGTTCATTGTTCAGACTTCATCCTGAGGACAGTGCAGATCAACTGGAAGATTAAGTGGATAGTGACTATTTAATAGTATCATTTTTTGAGTGCATACACTGGTTCTAGACTTTTCTACCGGAAGTACATTGGGAAGAAAAGAGAATTTGTATTCGGGGGGGGGGGGGGGGGGGGCGGGTCTAGGAGGCCTATATTGAAAAGCCACAACCTCCCAGGAGAAAATTGTTTATTGAAGTCTGGTTTAAATATTTACACAAGATTTGAATGGCATACCAAAGTATGTACTTGGCTTGGTATAAAATGTTTTCCCAAATGCTCAAGTTATTCTAATGCTTTACAACCTTGCATCATATCATACTACTATTTTTGTAGTTCTTGATAATCCATCATGTACCCTCCCCTCCCCCAGATACATAATCCAGCCTTTCCATGTGGGGAACACTGGTCACAATACATGTATTACTTTCTTTAATCATCCTATCAACCGTTACAGGTGGGTGTAATCTTTCTACTTAAGCAGTGATAGAAACTGAGGCTGAGAGGTTAAGAAAATTGCCCAAGTTCACACAGCTGGTGAGCTGCTATTCAAACATTGACTGCACTGCTTCGCTTCAGGGAATGGATTTGGGGTGGAAATAAGATTTGAAGCAGAGACGGCATCTAGGAAGTTGTTGAAATAGGCTAGGTGAGAGGCGATTTCAAAACTAAGACCGTTTTAGCAATGATGAAGGAAAGCGAGCGGGTTCAAAGAAGGTAGAACTGACATGGTTTGGCATTTGACTGGATGGGAGCAAGGAGTGAGAGAGCCTGGTGGCTGCATCAGGGTTGCTGGGGTTGCCCTTCACCCACTCACAAGAATTGCAGGGAAAAGAGCAGCTTTGAGGGTATCAAGGGCTTGTTAGATTGAGATGCGCCGCGATATTCAAGGGGGGCGGTCCTTCTGAAGTGTCTTGCAGAGTTCCTTTTGGCACGAGAGAGAATTTACTTTTCTTCTTCGCGTTGAATATATGCCATTCATTCTCAGTTGTTGATGACTTCCTAAGGTATGCTGCATATATAACCTGTTCAAACTATGGGAGATGGTGGGAC
This sequence comes from Leopardus geoffroyi, assembly GCF_018350155.1. Taxonomy (NCBI): domain Eukaryota; kingdom Metazoa; phylum Chordata; class Mammalia; order Carnivora; family Felidae; genus Leopardus; species Leopardus geoffroyi. The sequence continues at coordinate 67,064,606 of NC_059339.1, read as the reverse complement.
AATGGCCCCAAGATAAACAAAAAAACAGGGGACCACTTGTGAACCTTTACGGTTCTTTTGGAGGCGACACATTTATTTTACGATTATATTTTAGCAAACACTGCCTCATAGTTCAAGTAACAAGTATGACGAAGTTTCAGACAAGATCATGGCAGAAGTGGTCAAGGCCTATACCAGGGTGAACTGAGCTGGAATATTTTGAGGTTTGAGTGGGTCACCTCAGCGTTTTTCTTCGAGGCCCCAGGCAATCATTGTCAAATACGTAATGCTCCAGAGAGAGCATTTTAGAGTTTACAAGGTATGTTCTGTGGAACTGATGAAAGCGAAAACACAGGCTTTTTAAATGCTGTGGTTAACATTAAGCCTATGTGGATGCTTCTGTAAGGATTAAAATGATCGGTTTTTATTATGACCATTTGCTGGCTCTAGTTGCACAGGTTTGTTTTTTTTTTAACAATACAATTCTTTTGTTGTTTATCTAGCCTTGTTTATATTTTTTTCCATAATCTCCTTCAGAGTTAACATTTTTTATTAAGTATTACATGTCTCCCATAAAAGGTGAGTTTTGAGAAGCAATTTTAGGTTCCTCTGTGTATAAAAAAGAGAATGTTTTGTCTTTATTTTGTGTAGCCTTACCTTTTGTGCTGCAGTGTATTTTAAATTAAAGAATCCTTTTAACTGTTACTCATCCAAATAGAGTAGGAACAATCCGGTCTTTTGACTGGCAGTTTGCCCTGGCAGGTAGGTAATAGTTGATGCTATTGTTGATGTAATCCTCCGTTTTAGGTCACAATCGAGTTCAGAAGTAGAATAATGTAGAAGACTGTTATAAAAAGACAAATTACAGATAATGTTGATTAGCCAGAACTCTTAATATCTTTTTTCTTTTTTTTTTGGTCTCTGTGCACCTTTTTTCGCCCCAGAGATACTTTTTAAAAGACAGAACCAGGGATTTGTTTAAAATCAAAATAGTTTGTGGATGAGGGTTGTTATGCTGAGTGTATTAATAATTGTCTGGACTAATTTAGTTGTTTACAGCTGTATTAAATACATAAGGAATGATTGATTAACTATAAACAGACTGTTTTTATTGTGAAATATGTCTACACAGGAGTCTGTCAAACATACATGTAAGTTTTAAAGAGTTCTAATAAAATTAAAAACACACACATACTCACCATCTAGGTCAAGAAGACTCTAGAGGCTCCCTTTGTGCTCCTAGTTTGCAGCTCCTCTCTGTCCCCTGAAGAAATCACTCTCCGGATTCTTGTGATAATCATTCCTTTGCTTCTCTTTACACCTTTGTATGCATACCTATTTCTGAATGCTAAAATATGAAACCATACTGAAGATATTCTTCCGTGACTTGCTTCTTGCTCTCTAGTAAATTTCTGAGAGTTATCTAGGATGATTCGCATAACTGTAGTTTGTTCATTTCCAGCGCTTGTATTCTGGGTATGAATATACCACTATTTCTTTGCCCATTCTGCTATTGATAGACATTTGAATTGTTTGTTTCCAGTTTCTGGCTCCTAACAAACAGTGCTGCTATGGACATTTTTGTTCAAGTCTAATGGTACAGAAGGAAAGAATCTTTCCAGGATATAATACCTGGGAGTGGAATTGTTGGGTGGTAGAGTATGGTGATTCCAAACTGGTTTCCAAAATGATTATACTGGTTTATTGGCTCACTAGCAGCATATGGGGAGTTCCTGTTGAAAATCTTTTCGTATCTTCAGACTTTTAAACCTTGCCAATCTCTTGTTTGCAGTGATCTCATTCTGCTTTAAATTTGTATTTCCCTGATTACTAATGAGGTTTGAACATCTTCATTTGTTTGCTATTCAGATTTGCTCTTTTGCAAAGGATATATTGAGATTCTATGCCATTTTTCTACTAGGTTGTTTGTCTTAATACTTAAAAAGTTTATATTTCCTGGATTCTGGTTCTTTTTCACATGTGTTGGAAATTTGTTTTTCACTCACTCTGTATATTATTACTCTCTTTCCAGTACTTTTAAAAATTCTCTCTTCCAGAAATTGAATTTATCTGCCTTTTCCTTTATGGTCTGTGCTTTTTATATCTTAAAAAAGCCCTTCCTATCCTCAAGTCGTGAAGATATTCTCCTATCTAAATGTTTCACAATTTTGCCTTTAACATGTGGTTGTTTAATCTACCTGGGAAAAAATTGTGTGTGGTGTAATATGGGAGTGCAATTTAATTTTTTCTCCTGTGGTTATTCAGTTTTCTAACACCTCATTCTTTCTTCACTAATCTGAAATTACCTCTTTTGTATCAGGTTACTACACATGGAGTGGGGAATCTTTTCCTGTTCCAGTGATCAGTTTGTCTCATTATGTGCTAATACCACAAGATCTTAGTTAATTACAAGACCACATTAATCAAATCCAGATATTAGGTAAAGCAGGGTCCCACCCTCTTTTCCTTCTTCAGTCTTGGCTGAAGTATCTTGACTATCTTTGGCCATTCGCACTGATGTGTAGCTTTGAGAACCAGCTTATCAAGTTCCACAAAACACCTTTTGAGATAATGATTCGAATTGCACTGAGTCTATAGATCATTATAGGGAAAACTGACCTCTTTACAACATTGGGTGTTCTAATCCATGAAAATCGTGTCTCTGTATGTTTAGGTCTTCTTTGTGTCTTTCATTGAAGTTTTAAAATTTGCCATAAGAAAGTTGACATCTTTGGTTAGACTTTTCCTGGTAACCTAATATTTTATGCTACTATTGCAAGTAACATTTTTTTTTTAATTTTTTTTTTTTTAACGTTTATTTATTCTTGAGACAGAGAGAGACAGAGCATGAACGGGGGAAGGGCAGAGAGAGAGGGAGACACAGAATCGGAAGCAGACTCCAGGCTCTGAGCCATCAGCCCAGAGCCTGACGCGGGGCTCGAACTCACAGACCGCGAGATCGCGACCTGGCTGAAGTCGGACGCTCAACCGACTGAGCCACCCAGGCGCCCCACAAGTAACATTTTTAAATCAGTTTTCTAATTATTCGTTGGTGACATAGAAATGATAGTGATTTTTAATATTAATTGCTGTACTTTCCTACTGTTTTAAAATCTTGAGTTTTTATGTATAGAATCATATCTGAATAATAATAGTTTGCTCTTTTCCAGTTCTTATACCTTGTTTTTCTTGCTTTAACTGCTCTATCTAGGGTGTTATTTACACTGTTAAATGGAAGTGGTGGTTATTCCTTATGTTATTCCTATCTCAAAGAAAATGTTTCCGGTGTGTTACTGGTGAGTCTAATGTTGGCTATAGGCTTTTTGTGGATAATCTTTACCAGCTAAAAGAAGTTCCCTTCCATTTTTATGTTGCTTAGAGTATTTTAGTGTGTATAGATACTGAATGTTATCAAATGCTTTTTCTGCAAGAATTGACATGATCAAACATCATTTTACTTCTGTCATCTATTAACGTGGTAAACAGGAATCGGTTTTCTAATTTAAACCAAGCATTAGTAGGATAAACCCAACTTAGTCGTGAGGTGTTTTATATATTACTATGTTGACTGTCACTTTCTCTCAGCACATTGAAAATCTTATTCTAATGTGTTTTGGCTGGCATTGTGTCAAGTGTGAAGTCAGCTGTCAGTCTGCTGCACCTTTGAAAGTAATGTGTCTTTTCCCTTGGCTGCCTTCAACATCCTTTCTTTGCCTTCAGTGTACGCGGTTTAGGTATGGACTTCTTTGTATTTAGTTTGCGGGAATGCTTTGGGCTTTCTGAATCTGTACATTGGTAGTTCTTCATGGTTTTTTGCACAGATTTTCAATCTTGGCTTTTATTCTTTAAACACATAGGCATATCCAGTGACTGATAATTACATTATCACAGGAGTCCTTATACGACTGCTCTGTGCATTGTTGTTTCTGGACGTTCTTCCTTCTGGTCCTTGTTTCTGTAGGCAACTTGCTCATTATGCTTAGAATTTTATTTTATTTTATTTATGGGATTTCTCTGTTGTTTGGGCTGAAAGTAATATTTGGGGAGGTTTTGCATTTGCTTCAGCCAGGCACCTGCTAGTCAAGGTCATCCTAATTAAAATCTTGAAGGTTCTCTGAGGACTTGTCTTTAGACAATGTCTGTAGGCTGGGTCCAGGGCTGGCTGATGGTCCAGGGCTGGCTGTAGCACTTTCTTCCTTTCACTCTCTGGGCCAAGTTTCATAGCAGCTGATATTCTCGTAGCTGACTGAGACGATGTGGGGTGGAGTGCCAGTGATGGTTTACTTCTGGTTCATCCTTATAGTGAAGACTCTGCTTTTAGATTGAGAGGGTCTATCTCTTCAGGTGGGTTCTGAGTTTTATCTTTTATACCCTGAAGGAGCCAAGGGAGGGGGAAATCAAGGTAGCCTAGTGTGGGCAGATGCTCTAGGGCCAAAATGGTGTTTTGCTCACCTTCTGGTTTCTTGCTTTTATTTAGATCTGAGAATTCCTTATTTTCTTCCTTGCTTCTTGAAGCTTATATACACACACACATATATATACATACATGTATACACTCTTGAACAACACGGGTTTGAACTGTGCCGGTCTACTTATATGGGGATTTTTTTCAATAAATACAGTATAATAATGGAAAAGTATTTTGTATATGACTTTCTTTTTTTTAATTTTTTAAATGTTTATTTTTGAGAGAGAGCGTGCACACACATGTGTGCGAGCAGAGTGGGAAAGCAGAGAAAGAAGAGAGAATCTTAAGCAGGCTCCACACTCAGCACGGAGCCTGACATGGGGCACAATCTCAACAAACCGTGAGATCGTGATCTGAGCTGAAATCAAGAGTCAGATGTTTAACCGACTGACCCACCCAGTCACCCCCCCTTTTGATTTTTCTTAATAACATTTTCTTTTCTCTAGTTTACTTTATTGTAAAGATATAGCATATAATACATACAACATACAAAATGTGTATTAGTCAATTTTTATGTTGTCAGTAAGGCTTCCAGTTGACAGTAGGCTATTAGTAGTTAAGTTTGGGGGGAGTCAAAAATTATACCTGTATTTCTGACTGTGCAGGAGTCAGCATCCCTAACCCCGAGGTTTTTCAAGGGTTGTGTGTGTATATTTTAATCTAGTATTGTTAGGTTTATTTGGAGTGTTGCCAGCTGTGTTATTGGAAACCCAAGTCCAAGAATATTTTTTTTCTAAATAAGCATACCAGAGTTTATTCATCCACAAATATGTATTTACTTTTCAAAGTAGGCAACGTGAGAGACTACAAGTTTCTGCCATTGTTCAAGATATATTTGGAACTCTTTTTTTTTTTTTTTTTTTGGAATTGGTTTCAGAGCCAGTAGCATATTCTTTTAAATATCTTTATTGGCTACATTCTTTAAAGATGAAACTTGGGCTTACCATAGAATCCAGCATCACACTCCTAGGTATTTATTTACCTAAATGAATTGGAAACTTACATTAACACAAAAACCTGTGCCTGAACGTTTATAACTGCTGTATTCATGATCACTGAAAACCGGAAATACCGAGGTGGAATTCAGCAGGAGAATGGATAAGTTGTGGTATATTCACATTATGGGATGCTATTCAGCAATGAGGACTAAACTGTATTGATCCTGGCAAAGGCATGGATGGATCTGAAATGCATTTTGCTAAGTAAAAGAAACCCACCCCAAAAGGCTGCATATTGTATGATTGTATTCATATGACATTCTGAAAAAGACAGAACCACAGAAAACATTAGTGGTTGCCAGGAGTTAGTGGAGGGGAGAACAGTTGACTACAAAGGGGATCCACAGGGAATTTTTAGGGTGATATCTTTGATACTTGTTTGCATGTGTGAAATATTATGTTATTGTTTTATTATAAAAACAAAAAAATGGAAGAAAAAATGAATACGCTTAAGAAAACTAATAGTGAAGTCCCATCCTCTTTTCTTTAGCTTCCTCTTTTTTATTTTTTTAAGTTTTTTTAAATTTATTTTGAGAGAGAGCATGAGCAGGGATGGGGCAGAGAAAGAAGAAGAGAGAATCCCAAGCAGGCCCCATGCTGCCAGCGCACAACCTCACATGGGGCTCGAACCTAAGAATCATGAGCTGAGCCGAAACCAAGAGTCAGACATTCAGCTAACTGAGCCACCCAGGTGCCCCTCTACTCTGTTATTTTTGAACCATGCATCTCTTTCATACTCCTCTGTATAAATGATGTAGTTCATAATAAACAAATTAAAGGGGAAAATACACAAAAGGAAAGTTGGATGTGGTTAAGGTAAGGAAAACATCTCCTGACTAAAATTACTAAACTAACTTGAAATTTCCTCTTCAGTAATCTGTAAATACTGGTAGCTCCTTGACCACATAGGCTGTATCAGAATATAATGGTGGAGATGGGCGATTAGAACATTTTCATTGTATATAACAAAAGATGAGAAAGATTTTGCCAATGATTTAGGGCTTCCATCCACTCATTCTCAGAGTACATTTGCTCATATTTAAAAATAAATGAATGAATTGTTCCACCAAAAAGTTAATGTAAGAAATCTGAAGGTAAATAGTAACTTCTCTTTTAGCATTCCCCTTCTTATGGTTTTAATTCAAGATTAAAAACAAAAATAAAAAACCTAACCATTGTAAAAGTCTATGGACCAAATTTTGGATTTTTGATTTTTAAAAACACATTTTCTTCCAGAAGAGCAGCAGCGTAACACTAAGCAGTATCTTTCTGGATATAAATGATATTTTTGAAGACTTACCAGTTTTTAATTGTCCATTGTTTCCTAAACTGTATTTTTAATTTCATTTGCTCTCTCCTAGGGAATGAAAGATGGCAGCACGCCGTGCGTTAAAAGCTGTTTTGGTGGATCTCAATGGCACACTTCACATTGAAGATGCAGCTGTGCCAGGCGCACAGGAAGCTCTTAAAAGGCAAGCTATTCTCCAGGTTCAGCTGACAAATATGTTTGTAAGTGCCATTTTACCAAGGCAGATCATTAGCTAAATGGATGGCCTTAAGATGGCACTTTCCCAGCTTACCAGATATACAGGAACTGCCTTGGGTTTAGCTAGAAGATGTATGCACTGTAATAGCCTCCAAACGCTTGTGTTCTAAACCTTTATTAGGTTTGGCCTTTCAATCTAGTCTTTTTGTTCTTTGTGTATGTGTGGCTTTATCTAAGTCAGTAATGTAAATTTGGGAATGAAAACTCAAGATTCTAAATAATCTGGAATAAATAGCATTGGAAAAATCACAAATGAATTCTGGAATCACAAAGTGAAACACACACACATACACAGAGGCGTAGTTCTGCCCGCTCCCCCTTCACCCAAGACCTTGCATTGAGTGTGCAGCTCATCAAGTAACATTTAGTTAAGAGACTTGAAGTTTTTTTTTTAATTGTATTATTATTATTTTTTTTTTACCATTTACTTGTTTTTGAGAGAGAGAGAGAGAGACAGAGCATGAGCGGGAGAGGGCAGAGAGAAAGGGAGACACAGAATCCGAAGCAGGCTCCAGGCTCTGAGCTGTCAGCACAGAGCCTGACACGGGGCTCGAACCCACGGACCATGAGATCATGACCTGAGCTGAAGTCGGACACTTAACCGACTGAGCTACCCAGTGCCCCAAGACTTGAAGTTTTATATTTATTTCCATCAACTAATTTAATGCTTTCAAAGGTTAGAGACTATCTTCTATTTCTGATGTATCAACCACGGTATTTAACACAAGTCTAGATACAAGTTGAGACTATGGTAAAAGCTTGTTAGAGTGAACTGAATGTGAATGCTTGCTTCTGAGTTCTGAAAAAAAATACTCCGCCATATGACAGAGCTAATAATGCTAAGTACCTTCCTTTTAAAATAATTTAGGAAAGTTTTCAAAAATCAGCAATACTTAGCATGTGGTGCTTATCATTTTCCAACCTTAAAATATTCAAGAATGTGCTGTTATTCAAAAAATCTAGTGACTAGTGTCACAGTGCCAGGTATTAGAGCAAAAGATTGACATGGATTTTGTATTCTCAAGGAGCTTATTTTCCATCTGGGGAAACACCAGACATGAAGAGCCTGGTATAATCTGCTAGGGTTCAGTTGGAATCTATCAGTTTAGTTAAAGTCATGATGTTCATGGGCATCATGGGCAACGTGATCAAAGCCAAGAGCTTTTACTGCCATAATGATGAGCTTTCTACTCTGGATTGAAAGCAAAATCTTTTTCTTTCTGGTGAACAATGAGTGACATCTCTAAGTAGCTCATAAACTGTGAGCCTGCCAGTCTGGGGGGACAGGAGCCTACAAGTTATATTCTTACTGGCACTGGGCGGTTTCCATCCCAAAGAAATCACTATACTGTGTCACTTCTGGTTTTGGTTTCTTCCTTCCTTCCTCCGTCCCTCCCTCCCTTCCTCTCCCTCCTTTTTTTCTTTCCTTTCCTTTCTTCTTTCTTTCTTTCTTTCTTTCTTTCTTTCTTTCTTTCTTTCTTTCTTTCTTTCTTTCTTTCTTTCTTTCTTTCAATTTTAGAGAGAAAGAGAAGGCGAGCTGGGGAGAGAGGTAGAGGGAGAGAGAGAATCCCAAGCAGGCTCCATGTTTGATCCCATGACCCTGGGATCATGACCTGAGCCGAAATCAAGAGTCAGACACTCAACTGACTGAACCACCTAGGCACCCCTGGTTTTGGTTTCTCTGGAAACAAACAGACTAAGAGAAGTTGAGGGACTAGTAAAAAGAAAGTTTTTTAAAAATCCTCACTAAAAGTGATGTGGTAATTTCACAACTTGAACTTGTTCATTTTTAATTATGTTAATAATAGTTATGTTGAAGTAATCAGTTTCTTTTGAGAGATAAGTTTAATATGTTTTTCAGAAGAGCTATCACATAGATATTATACAGTTAATCACGATTACAGTGAACCATTTAATCATGCAGATTTATTTAATGTTCTTTGGGTGAATACTTAAAAAGATTTTTTCTGACTTATATGCTTGCTTCTTTTAAATTGTTAGTGCTGGGGCGCCTGGGTGGCTTGGTTGGCTGAGCATCCAACTTCGGCTCAGGTCATGAACTTGTGGTCTGTGAGTTCGAGCCCCGCGTCGGGCTCTGTGCTGACAGCTCAGAGCCTGGAGCCTGCTTCAGATTCTGTGTCTCCTTCTCTCTCTGCCCCTCCCCTGCTCGTGCTCTATCTCTCTCAAAAATAAACATTAAAAAAATTTTTTAATTGTGGTTAGTGCTATTACATTTTATGTCCATTCAAGATAGGCATAAAATAAAAAGCAACAGGGTATTAATATAAAATTTAAAATTTTTGCTAAATTAAAATTATTTTTAGATTTTAGATTAAAATATTGTAGAGCTGCGGCACCTGGGTGGCTTAGTCAGTTAAGGGTCTGACTCTTGATTTCTGCTCAGGTCATGATCTCACAGTCGTGAGTTCAAGCCCTGTGTCAAGCTCTGTGCTAACAATGCAGAGCCTGCTTGGGGTTCTCTCTTTCTCTCTCTCTCTCTCAAAATAAATAAGTAAACTTTAAAAAATAAAATAGAATACTGTAGGACCAAGAAAATAATTTTTATTTTTAAAGAAAGCTTTCATGAATTCTCTTTCTGGTACTTGATTGCCAGTTTAGGTTCCAAAAGCAGATCATGGAATCAAAACAATCCTGTATGTAGATAGTTCAAGGGGAAAACACATTTCAGTGTGTAAAACTGGAATATGTCTTTGAGCATTCTAGATAGTTTCTGTTTCTTAACTTAGTAACACATGGGGGTCTACCAGTCTCTAATTGACCAGGAAGGAGGAAAAAACATTCTGAGGTATCCCCTGTTCTCTTAGTGTAGATCAGAAGCTGTACCAGAACATGGATCAGAGTTCCGTCTCATCTGAGCTCTGCTGGCACCCAGCTGTGCAAAGCAGAGCAGTCACCAAACTTCTGCTGGCCTCTGTTGTCCCGTGTTTGAGAGAAATTTGCACTGGTACACAATCTCTACAATAACTTTATCTCTCATAATCTGAGAGTATAGTAGTTACGGAGCTTTGTTTTTTTTTTCCACTTCTTTACTAAAACCCTGTGGTAAAACTTAGTTATTGAAGGCCCTCAAAAAGGTAAACATAGCTCTTACAATTTGACTTTGCAGCCTTTGGAGATTAAGCGGTCCATAGGACGTCTCTGGGGAGAGGGGCGCCTGAGGGGCTCAGTTGGTTGAATGTCGAGCTCTGAATTTTGGCTCAGGTCATGATTCTAGTGTTGTGGGATTGAGCCCTGTGCTGACCATGGAGCTTGCTTCAGATATTCTCTCTCTCTCTCTCTCCCTCCCTCCCTCCCTCCCTGTCTCTCTCTCTCTCTCTCTCTACCCCCCATTCCATCCACCCCCCTCCACCCATCTCATTCTCTCTCTCTCTCTCTCCCTCTCTCAAAAAAAAAAAAAAATCTAGGTAGATTACAGAAAAGCTTATCTGCCATAAAAACATTTACTTGGTGACTTACTGTTCATTTTCTGACCTTTGGCAAGTGCTACCAAATTAGGTTGTATGGGGCTAGAATGTAAAAGCTGCCCATTGACATCTGAATTTTGCTTTCCCAGGTTACGTGGTACTTCTGTAATGGTTAGGTTTGTGACCAATACAACCAAAGAGAGCAAGCAAGACCTATTGGAAAGGTTGAAAAAATTGGAGTTTGATATCTCTGAAGATGAAATATTCACTTCTCTGACTGCAGCCAGAAATTTAGTAGAGCAGAAACAGGTTCGACCCATGCTGCTAGTAGATGACCGGGCACTACCTGATTTCAAAGGTACAGGAAATTTGGAAAGATACAGAAATTGGTTCTTCATATTTGCTTATAAATCAGTGTTAAAACTGGACTTTTACAAGTGTTTGTTTTTCCCCAGACTTCCTCTTATTATTATTATTATTGAAATGGTCAAAAGTTTGAATCTAAATTCATGTTTCTCAAACCTGTTTTGACACACTCCACAATAATACAATAGGTAGTAACCCAATACATCTATGTTTGTGTTTATGTATGTTAAACAATGCTTACTCTATAAGGTGTCCTTTGTTTTCTGTTTGGTTTACTTGTTTGTTTGAATTTGATGCTGCTTAGAACCCTCCAGATTAGTTTCACAATCTGCTAAATGTATCATGGCCCACAGTTTGAAAAACCACAGGTCAAAATCATTTTGCATATTATAATCCTCAATTCAGGAGCCACCCTATTAATTTGATTAAATGAGATAAACTCAAGATCTACTTACTTAAAGATAGATATTGGAATCTTACATTTTATTTCAATTTGTGTTAATAGAACTAATCTGATTCCACTTAAAAATGATTGATTATGGGGAATTTATATTTATGATGGGCATGGTTTTTGAGACTGATGAATAAATCTTAATAATATTGTGAAAAAAATTGATCTCATTCTGTATAGTGAAGTTTTTAGAAGATTAAACTTTTTTCATTGGAAAACTTAACAGACTCTGGGAAAATATCCTGGTTTCATGAAGCTTTGTCACATTCCTTCTTTTTATAAATGATACTCAGAGTGAAATGACACAGTATAGAAAAATGGGTATATAAATACCTCATTATAAAACCATATGATGGCTTTACAGATAATGATTAGGGAAATTCAGCATGCATATATAGTTAGGCTAAATCTCAAAACTTGTCCCATCAGGAGATAGACCAGTGTATCAAACAGTTATTATTTATAAGAAACAGAAGCCAACTTTGGCTGAATTAAATAGAAAATACATTTATTGGGGCGCCTGGGTGGCTCAAGTGAAGTGTTCAACTCTTGATTTCGGCTGAGGTCGTGATTTCACGGTTCGTGAGTTAGAGCCCTGCATTGGGCTCTGTGCTGACAGTGTGGAGCCTTCTTGGGATTCTCCCTCTCTCTCTGTCTCTCAAATACTTATGTATTTTGAAGTCTCTCAAAATACATAAGTAAACATTTTTTAAAAATACATTTATTAAAAGGATCTGAATGCTGGCAGGAATATAAAATGGTACACCTTCTATGGAGAGGAATTTGGCAATAGCTAGCAAAATCACATATGAGGCAGAACTGCCATTTGTAGGAATCTGCCCCTAAGAGAGAGTTACAAAAATACACAATGACCTACAATCGAAGTTGTTCATTTTGGCCTTATTTGAAACAACAAAAGATTGGAAACAACCCAAATGTTATTAGAAGGGGCTCATTGGTTAAACTTATGATATGTCCACAAAAAATGGAATGCCTAAAAAATAAGGGCAAATTCTATCTCCTGATAAGGAGTGGCCTTCATAGGATATATTAAGTGAAAAAAGTAAGGTATAGAAAATCTGATGTATTTTCTGTGTAAGAAAATGAGAGGGAAATGGATATATATGTATACACACACACACACATATGTATATATGAAACAAATATATGTATATATGTGTGTATATATGTATACATATGTATATATGTATATATATTTCATATTTGTGAAAGGAAGCTAAAGAAGGATAAATAGGAAATGGACAACTGGTTACCTAAAGGGGGAGGGAGGGAGAAAGGGATTAAGAGACAAGACTGCTCTACAAGTATCTTGTTATATAGCTTTGCCTTTGGAACTGTATATATATTTTGTATATTTAAAAGACAGTTCAAAAAGAAGCCAGTCCCTGAAAACTAAAATCAAATAGAAACAAATAAACTTAACTCTGCAATCAAGTTTATACCCACTTAGAGAAAAGAAGCACTTCAAGTGACTTTAAAATACAGTATTTTTACTCTTTGTTCATAGTGGGATAAATTCTAAGGATAAAAGAACTGCAAAGAAATTGTAAACTGCATTTAGTAGCCTTAGTGTTATTAGTAATGTTGGCTAGTATTATTTTGTTTTTAATGTTTGTTTATTTTTGAGAGAATCAGAAAGACCTAGTATGATTGGGGGAGGGGCAGAGAGAGCAGGAGAGAATCTGAAGCAGGCTCCAGGCTCTGACCTGTCAGCACAGAGCCTGACGTGGGCTTGAACTCATGAACCGTGAGATCATGACCTGAGCCAAAGTTGGATGCTTAACCTACTGAAGCCACCCAGGTGCCCCTACGATTATTTTTTTTTTTTAATTTTTATTTATTTTTGAGAAAGAGAGAGAGTGGGGAAGGGACAGAGAGAGACGGAGCGAGAATCCCAAGCAGGCTCCATGCGGTCAGCTTAGAACTCAGTATGGGGCTCAAATTCCCAAACCATGAGATCATGACCTGAGCTGAAACCAAGAGTTGGACGCTTAACTAACTGCACCACCCAGACACCCCTGTTATTACTATTTTTTTTAATATTTATTTATTTTGAGAGAGAAAGAGCATGCGTGGGGGCAGAGAGGGAGGGGGAGAGAGAATCCCAGAAAGGCTCTGCGCTGTCCTGCAGAGCCCATTGAGGGGCTTGAACTTACGAACCATGAGATCATGACCTGAACTGAAATCAAAAGTCGGATGCTTAACTGACTGAGCCACCCAGGCGCCCAGATACTGTTATGTTTATTTTTTTTTATTTTTTTATTTTTTATTTTTTTATTTTTTTTTTGATACTGTTATGTTTAAAGCAAAGTAGTAATCATGCTAATATTGGTAGTACCCAAAATTCTATGTGTAAGTGAAAAGAGATACAAATATAACAACAAATAAGCTATGTATTACTAATTTTGAATTTAAAATATCATTAACAACTCCCTTGTTCTCTTAAAAAATACACATTATTTCCTTTTCCACTGCAAAGGTCTAGAAGCAGTGACAAACAATGCTCAGAGGATGGTGTACTACCATTTCTGAATTACTGTACATTCGGGGCTACCAGTAAGGAGGAAATTGGAAACCTTGGGTATCTGCTCTTTCTATTTCTTCCCCTCACATTTTGGTGGACTCAATGATGCACATGGTTCAAGACAGGGAATGAGAAAGGCGAATAGGAATTGGTATGTGGATAATCCACAGAACCTTTAATCAGTCTTTTACTAATTGCGATGGTGAATGTACTCGTTTGGTTCTCATATCTGAAGTTCTGTTATCAGATACCAAGGCCTTAAACATGCTTTAATTATAAATTAATATTTGTGGAACTAAAACTAAATTAGGCATTGCAGTAGGAAACTATAGAATGAATCTACATTCCATATTTATCACGAATGTGTTTGCCTCAACTGTGTCAATTAGAAAGTCTAATTTCCCTTGCCTCTTAGACTTTCAGTTCCTCATCAGTTGCTATTGATCTGAGAGCTCATAGAGAACTCATGACTGTTCTTGTTGATTGTAATCAGCAAAGCTTTTTAAAGTTAGAAATTGTCACTTGTTCGAGAACATGAAGTTACAAGTTTCTGTGGAGATCTTCTAGTTACTGAGTAGCTGTAACACCATGCAAAAGGAATATGCAAAAACACTAGAAGACCCTTTTCTTTAAGTATTATTTATACTTCCAAAGTACATTGGGCAGGATAATCTCTTAAATTTCAGATTATGGCTACAGTAAAAATTTGTATTTGATTGACTAAAGCTATTTTATTATAAAATGTATCATTACTGTTAATTGCATTTTTCAACAATTACATATTTTTCCTTTCCCAGGAATACAAACAAGCGATCCTAACGCTGTGGTCATAGGACTGGCACCAGAACATTTCCATTATCAAATTCTGAATCAAGCATTCCGGTAAGTCTTCAGCTATTTATTTTTCATCTGATCATATACTACTCTCTTCCCTTCCTTATTCTCTGTCATGTCAGGTTATAGATATATTTTACTTTCTGGCCACCCAAATTGTACATGACGATAGATATCTTCAAGATCACTTCAAGATCAACATTAAATCACATTGCTTACTATTTGCTTAGTTTTTTAAAAATGATCAATATGTTAAAAAGTGGTGATGATCTTTGGGGTTTTTCTGGTTTGTAGAATCAATATCCTTGGGCAGAAATTCATAATAAAATTGCAACTCTGAAGCTAGCAATTTTGTAATGGAACCCAAGTCCACCTGCTCGATGGGAAGCAAAGCCAATCACTGAGATACAGGTTTGCAGCAAGGAAAGCTTATTCGAGAGGCAGCCGGAGGAGGAGACTAGAGGACACACCTCAAATCTGCCTCCCCAGAGAGGTAGAGAACAAGTGTTTTGTAATCATAGGGGTTGAGATTACATAAATATTGATGAAAAGGGCAGGGAAACTTACATGAGTATTCATGAGGAAAGTAGGAGCGTGATCACTGAGCAAACATATATGTGACATATCCCATGTTCACTTTGGGGTGGAGATTTAACCCCAGAATCAGGCAAAATTCAGCCCCTGACATCAGGAGGTTATCTTAGGACAAAGAGAAGAAGAGGCTCTGACAGCTGGTATAAACTGAATGGGGTCTTGGGCTCCTTATCTTAAGTAGGAGTGCAGGGCTTTGCTTGTTCATAGACTGGAACCATATCAGATGACCTTGAGTCCAAGCTTCTGCAGAGACAGCTAGTGGATTTGTTAGTGGGATCTGAAAAGACAAAATAGCTGATTAAGGGGCAACAGTTCTCTGAATAACAAGATTTAAACTTTCTGCTCGTTTTAACCTCATCAATCCCGTGGGGCATAGTTTCTGTTTTATGTTTTATTATCATTTCTGTGATTCTCCATTGACTATGCTATTCTCTGAGGAAGATATCATCCAGGCTAACGCTCCGAAAACAGTACATGTGATTCTTCCTCCAATGACAGTCTAGGCTATCAAGAAAAGTTGACACATTTGGCCACGCTTTCAGAGATTATTTGATAAGTGATAATGGTAGTCTGAACTGGGATGGTGGCAATAGAAATGAAGAAGCAGATTTAGGTAGTGTTGACATAACTTGATGGACGGTTGGGTTAAGGGGGTGAGGAAGACCAGTGAGTCAAGGAAAATGTCCAGATTTCTAATGTGAGCACATGTGACAGAACACTCCCAGTTAGGGTTCAGGAGGTGATAAGTTTAGGTTGGGGCTATTGGGCCTTTGGGGTATCTAAGTGGGGGTGTTCCAAAGGCTGTTGGTAGAAATGGGGGGAAATAACAACACGGAAAATGTTATAAACCTTCACTTGTGTGTCCATTTTTTTACGTGAACTTTTCACTGCTGCTTCAAAAAGAAGACGGCATACTGGTTCTCATACTTCTTTTTTTTTTTTTTTTTTTTTTTTTAAATTTTCAATGTTTATTTATTTTTTGGGGGACAGAGAGAGACAGAGCATGAATGGGGGAGGGGCAGAGAGAGAGGGAGACATAGAATCGGAAACAGGCTCCAAGCCATCAGCCCAGAGCCTGACGCGGGGCTCGAACTCACGGACCGCGAGATCGTGACCTGGCTGAAGTCGGACGCTCGACCGACTGCGCCACCCAGGCGCCCCATGTTCTCATACTTCTTAAGATAAATTGTATCAGAATTTACCCGCAAATCTGCTCTAGAGTGAGATCGATCTTTTTCCTTGAATTTTTCATTTTTCATAGATTTTTCATTTTTCATCTTGTCTTTTATTTCTTGTCAAACCATTAAACAGTGTAATTTGCCTTTGAATTTATGACGAGCTAAGTAGTTGTAAATATTGCATCAGGTTACACTGAACTTGTTAAAAAACTTTTAATAGCTTGGTAAGTTTTTGGTATTTAATTACAAAGAATGCCATAAAAACATCATTTTCTTTCTAGTAGAGATCTGCAAGAATCATTATAATGTATACTTGATGTAGAATTCATTTCTTGATGTAGATGTCTAAGAATCAGAATGTTTTTAGGAAACTTTAAAATTCACTACAGGGTTCACACATCTGGGCACAGTTTTTGCTGTTGCTCTTGGAAATGGATGTTCTCATGGACAGTCTTTATGGCCAAAACTAGCACTTTGGGAACATCCACCTTTTTCCCCTGTATGAGCATTAATTTTAGAACCTCAGTTAATGGAACCTATGGCTACTTATGCACTTTTATTTGTGACTTTCTTAGTCACTGTGATGGTCAAGAAAAGGAATGAACCCACTTTTTATAGCTGCTCAGTATCCATTTACTATATTTGCTGGAGAACCATTGCTATGCCATGTTGCTTGAAGATATACTTTGGGGTATATAGTAATAAACTTTCTTTTGCTTCGCCTACTTCAGTTATCCTCCTTTCGCTTCTTGGGGAAAGGGGTGGGTGGTTATCTGACGTGCTCCTTAAGTAAAATTTACAACTGTGCCACAATCAGTTTTCATTTAAAATAGAGAACTTGCTATGAATTCTTACTTCTGAACTTATCCCACTACCCTTTACCCATTTCTTTAACCACAGAATTCAAGGAGAAGGTATTGATCGATTTTAGCTGGTAATTTGGGAAGGACATATTTAATAGGAAGTTGGGAGGTCTCTGTCTTAGATGAATACTAGACTCAGGGTAATAAAAACGTACGTTGACATAATACTGACTTTGTAATTGCTCGGATGCTGTCTAATTAGTACACTTCCCTAACCATATTGATTTTTTTAAACACTACGTTTTAAAGCATTACAGTGCACTTATAGGTCAACTCTAATTTCACAAATGCACTTAACAGCTGGGTGGAGAATTAACAGAAGGATTTTAGGTCTTGCCCTTCTTTGCATATTGATGTCTCCACCGAGACTATGCCTCCCAACCAATGACTACAGCTGTTTGGATTGTGTGTGGCAAATATAGACATCTCAAATGAACCACCGATTAGCTAAATTACTATTCAGGTTGATAATGAGAATAAGCATTGGATTTTAAACCCCATTGCATAGCTGCCTTGAATAACAGCTTCAGGGGCATATTGCCCTCAGGCAGATACATCAACCTTCCACATTACACTGCCTCTTATTTACTGTGTTTTGAATGGGTACTTCCCCGCCCCCCACAAATGCACAGTACAGTCTGTCTACAAACGTGTGTTAAATGTCTGAATGAAATTGAGAACACTGAATTTAAAGAATTGATTTTGGGGAAGGATAGGAACCACCTATAAGGAGTAGATCTGATTTGGGTTTGGATTCTGTGAGACATTCAAATCCTAAGAGCTGTTGGTGGCTTTCCCCCTTTGGTCTCATACTAAAAGATACAAAGTATAATATAATGGACACTCATATGCCTGTCAACCAGTTTAAGAAATGCAAACTGTCAACACATTTGATATGCTCTGCATATCCCTCCCTGATTTTATTGCCCAAGACCCAAAAGTAACCAAGGTTATGAATTTTGTGTTTATGGTTGTCATACATTTCTTTATACTTATACCACATACACAGGTATCCGTAGACAGTATGTAGTAGTATTTTGCGTGTTTTATATGGTACATATTCATCAATTTTCTTCATCTTCTGGTAGTATTGTATGAGTCATCAACGCAAATATGCAAAGCTCTAGTTCCTTCATTTTCCCAGCCATAGTATGAGCTTGTAGCAAGGTTTTTTTTCATCTTCTGATCTGAGTTAGAAACCCAAAGCTTGAGCATTTTAGTAATGGACCAATTATAATTAAATTTGATGATCTCTATGAGGAGAAAGGCTGCTGGGCAAGCAGCTCACTTAATAACCTAACTTGAAGTTAGTGACAAAACTAAAAA
This sequence comes from Leopardus geoffroyi, assembly GCF_018350155.1. Lineage (NCBI taxonomy): Eukaryota > Metazoa > Chordata > Mammalia > Carnivora > Felidae > Leopardus > Leopardus geoffroyi. Next base: position 67,046,033 of record NC_059339.1, on the reverse strand, counting down.
AAAAAAAAAATCAGCACAAAAGTAATATGTCTTCATTGTAGAAAAGTTTAAATGTTCAAAAAAGAAAAAAGAATAAATAAAATTATCTGTAATCCTGCCACCTAAAGAGAACCCCAGTTAACATGCTAGCACATAGCCCGTTTGTTTCCACGCACATAAATATTTACATAAAAATAAGAATGTATGACACTGTGTGGTAACTTGCTTTTTAAAAGCTCCTGAGTGGCTCAGTCTTTTGAGCATCCAACTTTGCCTCCAGTCATGATCTCAGGGTTCTTGAGTCTGAGCCCCACATCGGGCTTGCTGCTGTCAGCTCAGAGCCTGTTTCGGATCCTCTGTCCTCCCCTCTCTCTCTGCCTCTCCCTGCTCACACACACTGTCTCTCTCTCTCACTCAAAAATAAATAAACATTAAAAAAAATAATAACCCCACGACGTATTGTACATGTTTTTCTGTATTCTTTTTTTTTTTTTTTTATGTTTATTTATTTATTTTGAGAGAGAGAGAATCCCAAGCAGGCTCCATGCTCTCAGTGCAGAGCCTGGGGGAGGGCTCAAACTCATGAACCATGAAATCATAACCTGAGCTGAAAGCAAGAGTCAGATGCTTAACCAAGTGAGCCACCCAGACACCCTGTTTTTCTATATTCTTAAGTAGTCTTCCCAAATGTGTTTGAGTCCCACAGCATATCCCAGTTTAAAAAGTGCAATAAATTGTGTAGCCATCTGCTTCCCATTAGTTATTTCCAGGATTTTAAAGTTAGTTTTGAAAAAATGAGAACATGTTTTCTAAGCAGTATTCGTGTTCATTCCTTAAGATTGTGTTCAGAAGTATCGTTGCTGGGTCAAAGGAATTTGGGGAAAAAATTGCAGAGAATAGCTTAACCTAGGAAAAATTAAAGTTTTTTTTTTTTTTTTTTTCCTAAATTAAGCGCAGCTGCCCTGGAGCTTCTAGAGGAGCTTATTAAGATGTCCTTATCACTGGAGATAAGTGACATCACAACTTTCACAGGTAAATGCAGAGATGCAGGCTGCTTAATGATAATGTTTCAGGACTTTGTTAATGACTTCTTTCCTATAATTGTTGCAAGGTACATGAGTCCCCAAAAAGTCTTAAAGAGGTGTAGAAATTAGGTTTTTTTGGTTTGGAGGAGGAGATTCTTATTACCATGAATGGTTTTTGTTAAATATTGAATTGCTTTCTTCACCCCATCTCCTTAAGAAAGGAAATAAGACGTTTACTCCGGTATATTCAGTTCCTTAGAAAGAGAAGAAGAGAAGGGGAAGAAAAAAATGAACAATACTGGCCTCAGATATTAATGCATTTGGACAGTAACTCCTGAATTTTTTTCTAGGTGTTTGGAGCCCTGGATAAGAGCAGTTCCAAAACGATGTGGCAGCAGGGCGTAAAGTAGGAATATTTCTGTGGGCTTTTTCTGTTTTGAAAGGGCCGATTATGGTGCAGTTTTTTTTTTAATTTTTTTTTTTTTTAACGTTTATTTATTTTTGAGACAGAGAGAGACAGAGCATGAACGGGGGAGGGTCAGAGAGAGAGGGAGACACAGAATCTGAAACAGGCTCCAGGCTCTGAGCAGTCAGCACAGAGCCTGACGCGGGGCTTGAACTCACAGACAGTGAGATCATGACCTGGGCCGAAGTCGGATGCTCAACCGACTGAGCCACCCAGGTGCCCCTATGATGCAGTTTTTTAAATTGAAGTCCAGATTATAAAAATAAAACACTTTGGAGGTGAGAAATTGTTTAAGACTTATGAACATGAGTTATGTAAAGCATTCCGTTATATATGTATGTATATATATATATGTATATATATGTATATATATGTATATATATACATGTATATATATATATATATGTATATATATATGTATATATATGTATATATATATATGTATATATATGTATATATATGTATATATATGTATATATATATATGTATATATATGTATATATATATGTATATATATATGTATATATATATGTATATATATGTATATATATGTATATATATATATGTATATATATATGCAAGAGGACTTTATATGCCAGTTTGAAAATCAGAATACAGAACTGAGTTGAATATGAGTCACTAACTACTCTTCTTTTTTAATCAATTGGGGAGATTCTTTTATGATCAGGGCAGCTCTTGCTGTTCCAAATAAAAGCTTCAGGTGAGTAAATCACATGAATATATTACTGATTTTTTAAATTGGATGTATAACAGGCACAGTAGGGTGTACAGATTGTCAGTATACAACTCAATATAATTAAAAAAAATTTTCTTAATGTTTATTTATTTCTGAGACAGAGACAGAGGATGAGTGGGGGAGGGGCAGAGAGAGAGGGGGACACAGAATCCGAAGCAGGCTCCAGGCTCCGAGCTGTCAGCACAGACCCCGACGTGGGGCTCGAACTCACAGACCGCGAGATCATGACCTGAGCCGAAGTCGGGTGCTCAACCGACTGAGCCACCCAGGTGCCCCTCAATAAAATTTTACACATAGACAAAACTGTGTAACCTCCACTCTGATCAAGAGCCAGAACATTTAGAGCGCCCTAGAAGGCTCCCTAGCCCAGTCAACACTACCTCTTCCGTAAGGTAACCACCATGATATCTGTCAGTATTGCCAGTTCTTGATCCTCATATGAATGAAATCATCTAATTGTAGCATGTTTGTGAGTTTGTGAGATTACCCAGGTTGTTGCATGTAACAGTACTTAGTTTTGTTTTCTTCTTTTTTTTTATTGTTGTAGAGTAGTCCATTGTATGGATATGCCACAATTTGTTTATTTATTTTACCATTAATGGCATGTAGATTGTTTCCAGTTTTGGCTGTTATAAAGCTGCTACACACATTCTTCTACATGTCTTTTGGGCGGCATATGTGCTCATTTCTCTCGGGTCTGTTATCTAGGAAGGAAATTGCTGGGTAATAGGATAAGCACTTGTTTAGATTTAGTAAATATTGCCGAACAGCTTTCCACAGTGATTGTACCAGGTCATATGTTCCCACTAGCTATCAACAGGAGTTCTGCTTGCTCCCTATTCTCATCAGTGTCTTGCTGGTCTATGTAATTGTAGCTGTTCTGTTGGTGTGGGTGGTGGTATCTTACTGAGTTTCAGTTTGTATTTCCCATATGAGTAGTATTGTTTTCACATACTTATTGGCCATTGGATAGCTTTTGTGATGTGCCATTCAAATCTTTGGCCTTTTCTGCCTGGATTGTATTTTTCTTACTGATTTATAGGAGCTCTTTATACAGGTCTTTGGTTGGACATATGTACTGCAGCTATCTTATCCCTGTCGTGGTTTGCCTCCGTTAGTAGTATGAGAATTCTAATCATATGAGGACATGAAGTTCTTAATTTTGATGGAGTCCAATTTGTCAATATTTTCTTCTATTCTGCTTAAGAAATCTTTGCCTACCCCACAGTCATGAAGATATTTTCCTGAGTTTTTTTTCTACCAGCTTTGTTATTCTACCTTTAACGAATACATCTGGGGTCTATTTTAATTAATTTTTGTGAATTATGTGAGGTAAAAGTTCACTTTTCTCCATACGGATATCCAGTTGTTTCAGCAACATTTATTGCAAAGACCCATTCTTTCTATTCTAGAATCGCAGTGGTGCTTTTGGTGCTTTTGACGTAAATTCAGTGACTATAGATGTACGGCTCTGTTTCTAGATTCTTTATCTACACTTGTGTTGTTCCATACTGTCTCAATACTCTGGCTTTCTAATAAGTCTTAATATCCAGTAGTGTTCATTCTCCAACTTTAACCTTTTTTAAAATTGTCTTGGCCATTCATTCTACATCTTTTGAATTTCCATATAAAGTTTGGAATTAGCTTGTCAGTTTCCACACACAAAAAAAGCCTACTGGGAGTGTGATTGGATTCTATTTAATCTATGAATTGGGGTAGAATTTACAATGATATCTGAACAATGATGTCTCTTACAGTCTATGACAATGGAATGTATCTCCACTTAGGTTTTATTTTTGTGCTTTTTCAGCAGTGTTTTTACAGTATGAGCCTTAGATGTTTTGTTAAATTAATCCTTTTATTTCTTGTTTTTTGAGGGTGTTATAAATGGCATTTTATTAAATTTCATTTTTAAGTGGTGTTGCTAATATACAGAGGTATAATTGACTTTTTGTATGTTAACCTTGCATTTACTGATCTTATATTTACTTACTAAGAAAATAAGTTATTTGGAGAATCTTTTGGATTGGATTTTCTACATAGTCAATTGTGGCACCTGCAGATAATGAGAGTATTCCTTCTCCCCTACCAATCTTTATGTTTTTATTTCTTTTTTTTTTTTTTTTTTGCTTTATTCCGTCTGGGACCCCAACTGCAGTACTAAACAGAAGTGGTGATGATAGGTAACCTGCTATTAATGAGACAGTTACTGTGGCAGTATGACATTGGAGATATTCTGAAGGTTTCCATTAATTGTTAATGAGCTTTTCCTTTGATATATTTCACGATTTACTATTGTTTTAATTTGAGCTTTTGGTAGTTTGTGTTTCTCGGGTCAGTCGGGAGTGTCAGTACTTTGGTGATCGTCTAATCCAGTGGTTCTCAACCAGAGACATTTTTGCTTCCCAGAGGACCTTTGGCAATGTTTGGAGACATTTTTGGTTGTCACAACTGGGGATGAGCAGTGCTGCTGGTACCTAGCAGGCAGAGGCCAGGGATGCCACTAAATGTCCTACAGGGTATCCGACAGCCTGACAACAGCATTTTCCAGTCCAAGAGGTCAGTAGTGCCAAGATTGAAAAGCCCCCCGATCTACTTCAGCCTCTTCATTTGAGAAGAAACTGAGGCCCACAAACATGACGTGATTTGCTGTTACCTATTGTAAATAGCATAGATACCACACTTCCTGTATTTATGAAGAAAAATAATTGCCATTACTGTCAGACAGATACTCTGAAAAGGTTTGCATATATCATCTCTGTTCCCCAAGATGGTGGGCATTATTCCGCATATTAAATCAAGACACTCAGACGTACAAGGCTTCATCCATGAATTTATTCAGTAGCCATTTAGTGAGAGGTGCCGGGGCTTTTTTTTTGTTTGCGTCTTGGAAGTAAGAGATATCATGATGAGTAAAACTGATGGGCATGGTGGAAATTATATTCTAGTGAGGAAGACAGACTAGTCACAGATGAGTAAGGACTATAAACTATAGTTTATACAGGAAGTGATACAGGGGACAAAGGGTGATGAGGGAAGAGATTGGAGGCAAGGAGGAAGTCCACTTTACATATGGAGGTTGGAAATGTTTCCTTGTTGTGTGGACATTGAAGCTGAGACCTGACGAGTGAGCAGAAGATAGCTTTGTGAAAGTATGGGGAACTGTTTCAGGAGGAGGGAACACTGGGTATATGGGTTGAAACACAACAGAGTGACATTTTCTTTTAAGTGAGAAAAGATGATTGTGTCTGGTACACAACCATGGATAGGGAAGGTGACTTAAGACTGGAGATGTAGACGGGGGGTCAGACAAGGCAGGGACTTAGGCTGTAGTGAGGACTTTGGGTTTTATACTGTTTGAAGTGAGAGTTGTTGAGGGATTCTGCATGTGGAAGGGATATGATCCATCTTTCCTTTTTTTTTTTCTTTAAGTTTATTTATTTTGAGAGAGAGAAAGAGAGGGTGTGAGAGAGCACATGTAGGTGGGGGAGTGGCAGGGGGTGAGGAGAGAGAGAGGGAGAGAATGAATCCCAAGCAGGCTCCACACTGTAGTGCAGAGCCCGGTGCGGGGCTCGAACGCATGAACCTCAAGACCATGACCTGAGCTGAAATCAAGAGTAGGATGCTTAACCGACTGAGCCACTCAGGCACCCCTACAGCCAGAGAGTTTTTTTTTTTTTTAATGTTTATTTATTTCAGAGAGAGAGATGGAGAGACAACATGAGCAGGGGAGGGGCAGAGAGGGAGAAGGAGACACAGAATCTGAAGCGGGCTCCAGGCTCTGAGCTGTCAGGACAGAGCCCGACGCGGGGCTTGAACTCATGAACCGTGAGATCATGACTTGAGCCAAAGTTGGACACTTAACTGACTGAGCCACCCAGGTGTCCCAACAGCCAGAGATTTTTATTTTTTTATATTAAATATAATTTATTGTCAAATTGGTTTCCATATAACACCCAGTGCTCATCCCAACAGGTGCCCTCCTCAATGCCCGTCACCCACTTTCCCCTCTCCCCCACCCCCCATCAACCCTCAGTTTGTTCTCAGTATTTAAGAATCTCTTATGGTTTGCCTCCTTCCCTCTCTGTAACTTTTTTTCCCCCTTTCTCCTCCCCCGTGGATTTCTGTTAAGTTTCTCAGGATCCACATATGAGTGAAAACATATGGTATCTGCCTTTCTCTGCCTGACTCATTTCATTTAGCATAATACCCTCCAGTTCCATCCATGTTGCTACAAATGGCCAGATTTCATTCTTTCTCATTGCCAAGTAGTATTCCATTGTGTATATAAACCACAATTTCTTTATCCATTCATCAGTTGATGGACATTAGGCTCTTTCCATAATTTGGCTATTGTTGAAAGTGCTGCTATAAACATTGGGGTACAAGTGCCCCTGTGCATCACCACTCCTATATCCCTTGGGTAAATTCCGAGCAGTGCTATTGCTGGGTTACAGCGTAGATCTATTTTTAATTTTTTGAGGAACCTCCACACTGTCTTCCAGAGCGGCTACACCAATTTGCATTCCCACCAACAGTGCAAGAGGGTTCCCGTTTCTCCACATCCTCTCCAGCATCTATATCTCCTGAGTTGTTCATTTTAGCCACTCTGACCCAGCCAGAGATTTTTAAATCCGGCCTTCCTTGTGCCTTTTTTCCCTTGTTTCTTGAACCTCAATAATTTTACAGTTAGATATAGGCAGAAAATTCTCAGATTTATTGCTGATGCATTCCTGGTGGTTACAAAAGCAACCAACCATTTGTTCCCCTGTCTAGAAAGTGTACAAGTATTGGGGTGTCTATTTTTGATATTTTTTTAATGTTTAACTACAAATATCTTTTTATCTGTGTCCTAGAAAACATTTACCTTTCAGGCCATCCTGAATATACCTGGGCTCTTCAGAGATTCAGTAAAGCTCATGTTGTGCAGAGAAGGACGCTAAAAGCAGGCACCACTTCCTTGCGAGATGCCTGTCTTCTCCAGCCTGGTGAAGAACCAGTTCCCATTTAGAGAGATGTGGACGAACCCACAGTTTCAGCCCTTCCAGGGAAGGCACTAAAGTACTGCCTGGGAATTAAGTACACACATCAATCAAGCTGATAAGTCTTATCCCCAGTTAATATATAATAAAATATTAACAAAGCTAAATCAAATGAGTTTTTAGTTTAGCTATATCAGTGGAAAGCAATTTTGAGGTCTGTTGCATAAAGAATTCCAGTTCCGTGGTAGAGTAGCAAATAAATGGGATTGGGGGTGGGATGACAAGAGGAGGGGATAGATAAATTACCCGTTATTATCTCACTATCAGCAGTGTTTCTTTAAGGCCAACATAGTGGCTTTATCAGGTTTCCTAACCATTGGATTTCAAGATCAGCTTTAAGAAGTAAATTTGTATTAATACTTAGCGAATACATTTGGAGGATCTATCCTATGCTGTGAACAATTCATAGTAACTAACAGTAAAGCCCCGTAATAGTCCAGTATTGGTTTTACTTAATAAAATATTTAATCATAAATGTCTGAATTCTGCATCTCCCACAGGAAGGCATTTCTGTGCCCACTGACAAGAATAATTTAGCAGTTTCATAGTTGAGCGCTTAATTACTCATAATTGTGAAGGGTAAGACGTGATGAATTCCTCCTCGATGGACATACTAAATATTTTAACTAAGGAGATGGCTTAAAGTAAATTAAGCTAGTGAGATCATTTATTACATTGGTTAAAAGCAGTTGAAGAAATAGATCTTGCCCCGCATCCCATTAGATGAGACTGTGTGCGTGACAGTCTCTGCTGTGTCCCTGACTGCAGGCTGCACTGTCAGGGTTGGTGACGGGTGTCTGGGGAAGGGGGTTGGGAGGGAAGTACGAAGAAGCTGGTGCGGTTTCTTGGATTATGTTTTGCCTGAGTCACTAATGAGGCTCCTTAGCTCTATGTAGAGTTTGGTTCTCAAAAGACTGGGAAAACTCTTTCTGCCCTTTTCGTTGGCCTGAGAGCATTTGTCCTAAATCAGGACAAAGGAAGGGACTCGGCACTTGGTGTGTTTTTCAGGGAAGATGGCCTCATTTGCAAAGTAATGTCCCAAGCAGTCAGAGGTACAACGAAGAGGTAAAGGTACAAGCAGAAAGTCCTTGTAAAGTGCTCTTCTAAATTTCTGAATTAGAAGGAAACTTACATTCTGGAGTAAAGAGGAATCCAGATACTTCCAGAATGTGTCAGCGCGGCAACAGTTGTGTCAGATTGTAAAAGGCTCAAGAGCCTCCCGCTTACCGTTAGGGAAGGTTGAAACAACTTGTCTCATTAAGTTAAGCTTCTTCCCTCGAGTGTCTTATTTAGCTTTACTTCTCTTCATTCTCTCCCTGGTGATTTGGGTAAAGTGTCTGAAACCACTAAAGGTAAAAGGTTGAAGCAATCCCAAATTTAATAATCTATCACCTTTCTTGTGCGTATCTGAGTGTAATTCCCAGCAGTTCTCAGAGAATTCATTAGAAGACAGCAAGTCATTAAAAGTTAATAAGAAACTATTTGTTTCTGTGAGTGTGAATAAAACCACTTTGTGAGTCTGACGTTCTTTTCCAGTCATAAAAGCCTTGCTTTTAGCCAATTTCCATTTTCTGTCTCCCCAGGTTACTCCTGGATGGGGCACCTCTGATTGCAATCCACAAGGCCAGGTATTACAAGAGGAAAGATGGCCTGGCCCTGGGGCCTGGACCGTTCGTGATGGCTTTAGAGTATGCCACAGACACCAAAGCCACAGTAGTGGGAAAACCAGAGAAAACGTTCTTTTTGGAAGCATTGCGGGGCACTGGCTGTGAACCTGAGGAGGCCGTGATGATAGGAGACGTAAGTAGCAAAGGCCCGGAAATGCCCTGAGCTCACCCATCATGCTGGGAAGACCCAACTCCAAAGCACTGCTTTGAAACCCACACAGACTCTGTTACTGCTGATACCAGCTGGTAGTAAGTGGTACCTACCTATAAACAGGCTTGTCCATAGATGCATAGTGATGCTCTTCTAAAGAATTGAAATTTTGATTATTTCTGACATTGTTCACAGTGTGGTGAGATGTGTGCGATCCAAAAGACCATTTAATGCAAGTCAATTAAATGCTTTGTATGTCTTTTTGAAGAAAACCTCTACACAAATTTCAGTTTTTTTGAATATTACTTATGCAGAGAACAACGTATACCTAAAGAATTCTACCATTATTGATTTTTTTTTTTCCTAGTATATGCTTTATGGACGAACTTCCCAATCAGCGTGCCACAAATAGCTACAGATATTGATTACCTCAGCCCTCTGAGTGGTAGAGCTGACCCTGGATGATCGTAGGCTTTAGCCAGTGACCTCCGGCCGGAGAGCACCTTGTCAGTTTTCCCCAGTGTCCTGGGAAAACATTATTTTCTATGTGTGCTATGAGGAGGAAAGAGGCAGAAAGCACATTGGCTTGTGGCAAGTCGGTGGCAAGGATTAGATTTCAATTTTAAATAAACGCTTTAGGGGCTAGAAGGGACCATTGAGGTTGTCTGTTCCAAATCCCCTCATTTGATAGACTGGAACGCTGAAGCCCAGAGGTGAAGCTTCAAGCTAAATTCCCACAGCTAATTAGTGGCCCAGCTGGAGGTAAACTGCAGGCTCTGGACTCCCTCCAAAATAAACCATAGATCCCTTGCTTTCTTGACTTGTGATGGTGCAGGTGTATCGTGGGCCTCATTTCCTCTTCCACTTCCTTATTCACTCACCTGAACCTGAATAGGGTGGTCGTTAAACTCGACGTAGCTTTGAGAAACCATCTTTTCAGCCCCATCTTTCCCCCTTGGCAAAGCAGTAGCCGACTTTCCTAGGCACATGTGTGTCTGAAGACGTGGCAATGTCAGAATTCTTTATCCCAGGAGTTTCCGGTATTGGGACAGGATGGGAGATGGCAAGGGCATGTGATGGCCGTTGTTCAGCAGCGTGCAGGTTGTTACCTGAGAGGCGGTGGGTTTCCCTCCCTTTCCTTGTCCACTTTCCCCACCTCCCTTCATCTTTCTCTTCCTCTCCCCTCTCTCTGCCGCTTCACTATGGCAAGTTTAGATGCAACGGAAGGTTTTAAATTAGACCTTGAGTAGAGATTTTGACATTCTAGAACTCGTTTCCAAGGTCTGTTGTTGAATATTAATGATTTTTGAGAAAAAACTTTTCTTCAGGCATGGTCTTGAATGAATCCTGTCTGTAAAAAGTCCCATAAAGACATGAGATGGCAAAATTGATTTTCTTGATATATCTTCCAGCCCTTGGATTTTTATTTCCTGACGTTTATCCTCAGTCAACCAAGCATATTCCTCTCTACCTTGGGTAAGAATTGCAAAGAAAGCTCCCTTTTCTAACTGATCTGTTAGCCCCAAGGGTGGAGATAACTGAGAATCTCAGTATTCTGGTTTGGCTTGAATCCACCTGTGAGGGAGGGCCAGCTGGAAAGTAAGGATAGTGTGCTACATGGGCAGCAGAAAAGCTGACTTCTGAACCTAGTCCGTTCACTATCTGCAGGTGGATCATTTACCTTCAAAGCTGCTAAATGGATAGAATGCTTTCTCCTATGATCTGTTTTAAGAGGAGACAGATGTCCATGTGGAAAACATGAACTGTGTGGGGTGCCTGTGTGGCTCAGGTGGTTAAACATCTGACTCTCGATTTTAGGTCAGGTCATCATCTCACAGCTCATGGGATCGAGCCCCACATCGGGCTTTGGGCTGACAGCACAGAGCTTGCTTGGGATTCTCTCTCTGCCTCTCTCTCTCGCCCTTTCCCGCTCATGCTTGCTCACTCTCAAAAAAGATAAACTTAAAAAAGAAAAGCAAATATGAACTATAGATGTGCTGTTTGTGTTTGGTCACTAGAATTACTGCTGTATTCTGTTGTACATTTTCCACCTCTGTGAAACTTCCCTTGGTTCCATGTGGATGTCCCCCTTTTCCTCTCTTGTATTTTAAGGAAAAAAATGCTCACGGTTGGCCATCCCAGCCTAATCCATCAGCCAATTGGTAGGATTTTGTTGTCGAGCTCACTGAAGATAGTGAACTAAATGCTTTCTTTATGCTTTTCTAGGATTGCAGGGATGACGTTGGTGGGGCTCAGAATGTCGGCATGCTGGGCATCTTAGTAAAAACTGGTATGTATCCTCTACATAAGCCTTCTCTAAAACAGATGGTAAAATACACTTGCTTAAAGAACAGTCTTTGCAGAAATGACAAAGCCCACGGGGCACTGTAATTGTCTTTCTGTCACAAAGCAAAAATAGAATGGACTCTGGGTCTCAGGGGAAAAAGACAGTGTGGGAAGGCCCATGCTGCACGAAATTAAGACGATCAGAGAGAGTTGAGAGGTCATTTTGCAACTTACCCAGAGGTAACTATCATGCTGGTTGACAGTTTAGCATTTATATGATTTTCTGGATATACAAATCACCACATTGGAACGGACCAGAGACCACTGCTGGTGATGCTCTATGAAAGTATCTTTTTTTAATTTTTTTTTTTATCGGTGTCAGCTAGAAGATGATAAAGTTGGTTTCCTGAGGAACAGGTGAGCCGAGGGATCTGATACTTTGTGTTAATGTTTGCATTTTTAAAAAATTACACAAAAAGTTTTTATCTTTCACTTACCGTCTTAGGAACTATTTTTCCTGGGCCAAAATTAGAAATACTGTTTGTGGTCCCTCAAAGTAAATTTAAGGAAAAGCAGACCTTAACGGGGAGGACTCGGCTGACACAGAATTATGACTACAGTGGTCCCGCTCGGTGTCCTGGGTCCTGGCCTCAGCCTGCCCTGACCAGCCATGCAGGTGCATCTGCCGGGGGTCATATTTAACAAAAGAGCTGCAACTCAGAAATTTTTTAGAAAAAGTACATTTCCTCCTGACTGACATTTATTCAAGGAAATGTGACTACAGAAAAGCTATTTTAAATTTAAAAACAGAAGCAAGAAAACCTAGCTGCAGCACCCATGGAACAAGAAGCATTTGGCAGGGCCCCGCGTGAACAAAGAGCACAGGCTGTGCCAGGGCTCCGGAGGGAGGCATTGGAGCCTGGCAGAGGGTGACACGGTCACTCCAGAATTCACATCTCTCAGTCAAAATGATCAGCACCGTCCCGGGAACATTACTGCCCTTTGATGTAAGCAGAACAGAGGAGGTATCAAGGTCAAGTCCAGAAGAGTCCTCACTCTCGTGATCCCTCCCTACATCTTAATTTCCAAATTCCTGCCATTCGCTGTTTTATTTTCTGGTCACTGAGGAAATCTTCAGGTAACTATTTTTGCTCTTGTGTATTAGTCCCGTGAACATTTTCTTTCTTTAGGTCACGTAATTAAGGATTTACACGAAGTGTCAAAACCGTCCCACACCAGTGTCTCATAGGCCCTGCTCCCCCTTCCCCTGGCTGGCCTCTGCAGCTTGTCCCTTCTTTTCTGTCTGCCAGTTGGTTGTGATCAGCCTATCACAGAGGCACCCAGTTAGTCTTAGAGAAGCCAGCAGCGTAACATAATCAGATTGAAAATGTATAACCAGTAAAGCAGCTATGTCCAGTGCAGGGAAACGGGCCTGTCTGCGCTGTTCATCCCTGGCCAGAAAAAACCCCAGGTGAGCCCACTGTTGTAAAAGCAGACAAAACAGCCAGCTCCCTTGATAAACTACTGGTAAACAACCAGTAGACCTCCCGGTGTTGAAAATTATCATAAAGATTTTAACCTCTTCGATTAGAAGGGCTTCTTGTGGATAGTCTTGAGCAGTTTTGTTTCTCAGTGAGTAGCACACGGTAGACGCTCAGGATACATTTGCCCAGCGGTTTGTTAGTAAAGGTCTGTGGCTGGTCCTGCACAAAATTGATTTGTTTAGCATGTAAAACAATCACCTAGAAAGGACAGGGCCAGTCTTTATCTAACATCATCAAAACGGCTTCCTGTATTCTCCCTCCATCCATCATTTATCCACCCAGGAGAGCACCAAGTGCCACAGTGAATGTGGCAGTCTTGAGTAACATGGCCAGCTTCACGCCCTCGGCCCACATTATTGAGCACGTGCTGTATGCCAGACACAACTTGAGGTGCTGGAACTCTCACACCTGTGTAAGCCACTGTGTCCATTTGTACTTTGTAGACACCCCACTTGCAGGGCCAGACCGCAGAAGCATTTTGCGAGCCCTTATCTCCATGGTTGAGAAACTTGACTTTCACATATTTGCCCTTAGCCTCTGGATCCAGGAAGTAGGTGGTATGAGCAGTAGTTGGTCATTGACTCATGGATGAGACCAAGTAGAAACATGGCAAGAGTTTATACTTCATGGAACTTAAGCTTGAGAAAAAACTAGCAGCAGAATTTTCTGTGTGGCCCATGCTGTGAACAGGTGCCTTGAGGACACTAAGGTGAGTGAGGGAGATCTTCATTACCTCTGTACATTTGATGCTGGCTCTATTCTGTAAGAATTCACAGTAAGACAAGGCAGGAAGCGTCTTTACCGTGCAGAGGTGCGGAACAAGGGATCTTTCGGCTTTGTGTTTGCTGGGCAAAGCCTCTTGAAGAGGTAGTTGTAGAAAATGGCAGGAATTGTAGAAAACGGTGGGTCTGTTGTTAGGGGAGCTGGATTTATGGAAAATTTCCCAGAAGGTGCCGAAGGATGAATGGCAGAGATCACAGAAAAAGGGATGAGAACAAAGAGAAGGGGGACGTGTGGAGGCAACAAGGCAGCCTGTGTGGCTACAGGACACTTGGCCTTGTCTCCAGGGCCTCAGCTGAAGCAGTGTTCTGCATTTCCTTCCTTCCTTCCTTCTCATTTTTAAGGAAAAAAAAAAAATGTGGCATGCTCACCACGTGCTGGTTGCTGTGCTCAGTGCTGGGAATGAACTCACTGGGGAATGTAACACACATGGCCCCTGCTGTCAGAGAACTCCGTCTTAGGAGTGATACAGACATTAAACAGATAAATGTGTAATTCAACTTGTAAATATCGTGGAGGCAAGGAACAGGGTGCCGAGAGAGAACAACAAGGAGGAGGTCTAACTGGGATGGGAATATGGAGTTTGACCTGAAGCATCAGGGAGACAGCCAGGTGAGAAGAGTGCTCCAAGCAGAGGGATGGCAGGTGTGAAGGTCCTCAGAGAGCCAGGTCCAGTCTAGGACTGCAGTCCTGTGAAGGCAGCACATGCTAAGGTCAGAGGGATGCCGGGGCCATATGACAAAGGGCCTGGTGGGCAGCAGTAGGGATTTGGGTTCTTCCTGAAGGGCATTTGGGACCCATTAAGGGTGTTTAAAGAGGGACCGTGCATCATCTGGTTGACATTTGTAAAAGCTCTGTGACCACTGTGTGGAAGGTTCCTCTCCGTGTAAGACTGTTCAATTGTGTGTCCTGCATTCCAGAGCCGGAGGGACGGGGAGACACAGGCAGTGTACCTGTCCCGCGGTGCCCTGCTGGGCAGACCATCCGGCCTGGCCCAGGCCTGTGCATATCTGTCACTTTCCATCCCCACCCCTGGGCATTCATTTGTCAGGCTCACAGGGTCCCTGTGTGGCAGGAGCACAGGCCATTTCCAGTTATCCTCAGGAGCTGACAGGGCCTCTGCTCTGTGGTGTCCTGGCTTCCAGTGAAAAGCCTTGATTCCACCATCATTCCTTTCTTTAGGGCTAGTGGGGAAGAAAATGATTTTACCAGCTGTGGAGATCTGAAGGAAACCTTAGCCGCCAGGTGACCCAGGCCCTTTGAGTGTCCATTGTGAACGACCAGAGTCCTGGGAAAATGTTGGATGTGATATTTCTTTGAATCGCCTCATTGCGTCTGATGTTTCAGTAGGAGATGCTTTGGGAGATGTGGAGCCCGATTCTCTAGTACTTGCCAGGGTGGTCCGTGGCCGCCCAGATGCTCATGGGATGTGATTAACATGGCCTCCTAACAGTAGCCTTTGCTCACTGGCTTTACTTTCATTTCAGGGAAATATCGAGCAGCAGATGAAGAAAAAATTAATCCACCTCCTTACTTAACTTGTGAGAGCTTCCCTCATGCTGTGGACCACATCCTGCAGCATCTACTGTGATCCTTTATGTGAATCAGAAGCAACTCTGGAATGAATCCCTCCCCAACTCCACGCCCGCATAGATAGACATGGACCAACCCTCCTCTATTGTGCATTAATTAGAAAGAAAGGTATTGAATTGCAGCCAGCCCCTGAGCCTTGCTTATCCCTTTTGTTTTATTTTGTAAAAGAAGATGAGACCCAGAGAAAGGGAAAGCTGAGATTTTATGTCATTCCTTTTAAAATATTCATCAGGCTAGGCAGGGCTGGGAGGGGGACTCTCCTGCAGGGAGTCGTGTTCTCTGCTGTCTCCTCACTGGCACATTGGGAGGGGGGAGTGTTCAGATTGTGAATAAAAGTGAATGGCATTTTTTAAATTATAAAATAATGTGTCAAAAAGTGTGTCGGGCTATAGTTTTAACATTGAGCTCAGCTGTGAAATCCATCAGAAGTGCCAAGTGGAGTACAAGTCAGAAGAAGCAAAATAAATTGTCCTTTAGCCCAAGTGATCAAGTGAATTTGCTTTAACGGATGTTGAAAACTCGATTATCTCCTGTATTATTCCCAGCACGGGTGACTTCTTTTTCTCTTCATTAGCCAGAGATGACTAATTTAAATTTAGAACCTGATTTTAATTTAAAATAATATTTCCATTAATAACCTATTCATTGCAGATACCTATTATACTGTGTAACAGTTGTTTTGGAAATTTTATGTAAAATTAAAACTATCAGTATTTTACAGATGTTTTAATTAGACATTGTTATTAACAGGAACAGTGCAGAAACTAAAATCAAGCCTTTAATGTCTTATAGACCATGCATTTTTGAAGTTAGTGTCCACCAGGGTCCTATTAACTGTACATTTGCAAGATTTCATTATTTTTGCCTCTGACACTATGGGAAAAATCTTTTAGAAGCTATTGGGACAGATTCAAGCTTTTATGTACTTGGTTACTACAGCTGTAAAATGAAATCTCGTCTTGTAGCATGGATTATTCTTTTCATGTTAAGCCCACCAAAATGAAGGGGACTAAGTAGGTAATGATTTTCCTAGTGCATTTGCATACTGTGATAATCCTGGGCCTTTGCAATTGTTTTACAGGGCTCTTGGGCATTGAATTATTAGCATGTAATTGTACATCATTGTGGTGTTCACCTTATTGAAGCACACACTGATGTTAATGAGTTTCGGGCTTTGATGCTTGTTTAGAGATCAGCTTGGTCTTGGATGGGAGGGAGCAAAGCTAAATAAATGGCAGCTCCCTCTCCTTTCGGTGGTTTGGCGTTCACTGTGTTCTTGTTTCTGCAGATGCCCCGACCTAGTACTTAAACGTCCTAGAGTGCAAAGCACGTGTGCTGGGCCTGCCGCCCCAGATCGGAGGCGTGAGTGGAATGGCCAGGAGCAGAGGTTCGGGGGCCTAGCCAGCAGTTAACGAGCTGGGTCCGTGGGCAAGTCACCTAGACTTGTCTGTGAAGTGGACACTGTGCCAGCACCCACCACTTAGGCTTGTTGTGGGGGTGAAACGCCTGACCGGTGTATCAAGTAGAATCGGACAGATGCTGAGTGCTGTGTGGTTTCGGCGCTGATGATGACGCAGGTGTAGCAGGACTGTCCACACCGGGTAATCTGGTAAGGGTTGATAGAATTCACCTCTACAGTTGGTTCAATGGGGAAAGTCTTCCTGAGGATTCAAAAAGAGCGAGACATTCTATTCCGTCTAAACCACACGCGCAGAGGCACAGAGAGAGCCGCTCAGCAGTAGGTAGAGTGTGCTGCCCGGTACCTGGGGGATGTGCTGTATTCAACCTCGGCCTGTTACCTGGGTCCCTGGGTGAGTGATTCGTTGACCCAGGCACCATCGAGTGTTTGCTGGTTGCTACGTGCTAAGTGCCGTGCTAGGAAATAATCACGTGTATTAGACAAGGATTTTGCCCTGAGGAAACTTCCTCGTGGAGGATCTAGGGAGAACATACAAGACCTTGTTCGGACTCCAGTGGCCCTCCTCTCTGATGTCCGTCTGACTGCAGGTGGAATGAGGCATTCCCTCCTCCTTGCCCTCATACCACTTGTTAGATTATATGTTGGTCCTCACATGGCCCTTCTGCCCACCAGACAGGACTGGGTCTCATTCTTTATTGTATCTCCTGCAACACAGGCACTCAGATGGTTACGGAACCAGTACAAACCAGCTGTAAATATTATAGGAATTTAATGTTGGAACATATAGCTGTGAGTAGAGAGGAGAAAATAAGTCTCATTTTAGACTCATTGCCTATAGGGGAGGTCCCATCAGACACTTGGAAATAGTGGATCTGATGCTCTGGAGACAGACTAGAGCTAAAGCAAAGAAGTAGACATCACTGATGGGTCAGGGATCAAACAGAATGACAGGAATGGATAAGACCATGTGAGCATAAGGCCCCCAGCCAAGAGAAATGGCTTCCTTCTTCCATTCTAGTTTGGCCCTATAGGCCATTAAAATCTTTGTTTGATGTTTTATTTATTTAACAAACATTATATAGGGTTTGTTGGCTGACCTGTCCATAGGGAGGTTCGTGAGGATAAATAAAAATCTTATTTTAGACCTGGGTTACTGTAAACATTCCCAGCACAGCGGGGTGGTCTGCCTTGGAGGAGATGTAATAACTGAAGTATCTAAAAGACCTCGTTTTCCAGCCGTCCCATTTAAAGAGCTACCCCATGGTATATGACCTCAGAGACAGTGTTTGCCTCAGCTTTACTGTAATCCTCTCCTAGGCCCATTTGGGGACTGGAAAGGGTAGTAGAGAACACCCACTGTCAGGGGAGGATTACTGAGCTTCTGCTGTCAGCCAGGTGCATGCCGGGTGTGGAAGAGGTCAGAGCAGTCTGGTGGTGGAAACGGACAGCTGCCCCCACTACCGCTCTCCGTACCTCCAGAATCAGCTGGTCTCACCGTAGCTCTTCCTGCCCACCATTGTACATCTGTCCGAGCCACCAAACACCTGTAGCCCTGGATGTCAGGAACGCCCTTGGAAGGATAGTGCCATCACCTCACCCTTAACCCCACATTCAAAAATTGTTGTACCGCGTTAGACCCGAAAGTCACCACACCTTACACGGGTTGTGTTCATTTAGTTTGCACTCAGTGGTTGTTCGCGTAGCATGGAACTGAAATCCTTGGGCACTTACGGTAAAGAATGTTTAAAACTGCACTCATCTGTTTCACTGAAATACCCTGCCTTAAACAGCAGAATCCCTTTTTAATATTGGCAGTTGCTTGCATAAACCCATGTTTGCATTATCAGTTTCCTTTGACTTGTCATAAAAACTCTTCTTCAGCACAAACACATAGGACCTTTGCTGACCTTCTGTTATGTCAGCCATCAAGGCCTAGTACCCCAAAGCATGCTCTCTTTAAGGGACAACCAGAGCAAGCACGAGAGCACCAGAAATCATTTATCGTTTACATTATGTGTTAAAATCAAACAATTTTAAATACCTTTTGTCAGTGCTTACCTTCATGTCCTACACATCTCAACTTCTCTTTGGTTAATGTGCCTGAGGAAACCAAATGATTAAATGCCAACTGTGGATAAAGTACAAAGGAAGACAGAGTAGGATGTAGCTCCCAATTCCTAAGATGCATGTCTTCTAGTTGGGGAACGGAAGCATATAAAAATATATTGAACTGTCCCAAGGGCTGTGACAAGTTCAAGATATTTTGTAGAAGTCCTCTCGTAGAAGAGGTCATGTGCAGTGAGCTGAGTGCCTTGGGACAGTAATCACAGCTTCTAGCCTGTAAAACAGATACAGTGCTCATTTTAAAGAACATTTTGTTCATTCAGTAACAGTGAAAAAAGTACCGCAACCATGGGGCTAACACAATAAAACCTACACACCTACTTAATACAATAGATCTATGGCTAAGTGATGAAGAAGAAGAGGGAGGGAGTAATTTTAGATAAGTAGAGCCCATCTGGGAAGGCTTCTGATGGTGACCTGAATGAAATGTGGAGACAAGCCATGAATTCTAAAGGTAGATAGTTAACCTTAGTTGCTGACATCTGAAGATCAGGGGATCTCAAATGCAGATCGATGACCACTGGTTTTCCTAGGAAGATTGGAAGACGTGGCAATGTTGGGTTATCTTCCACCAAGCTTACTTTACCCATATGTTACTGTGTTCTGAGTTCCTATAGGCATTGTGACTTCTGCGTTGGGAGAAAAATACCACATGTCAGATTAAGTTAAATTTTCCTCCCAGGCCAGGCTCCTATATCCTTATAAACTTGGATACACTTCTAATCTACTTTTTTTTTTTTCAACGTTTATTTATTTTTGGGACAGAGAGAGACAGAGCATGAACAGGGGAGGGGCAGAGAGAGAGGGAGACACAGAATCGGAAACAGGCTCCAGGCTCTGAGCCATCAGCCCAGAGCCTGACGCGGGGCTCGAACTCCCGGACCGCGAGATCGTGACCTGGCTGAAGTCGGACGCTTAACCGACTGCGCCACCCAGGCGCCCCTCTAATCTACTTTTTAAATAATAAGAGACTCTAAACATAAATTAGTCTTATGTCTTAGTCTCTCTATCTCAGAGCCCCACTAAAAATGAAAGTTAAGGGATAAGGAAGGTATAAACTCACAAGGACAGCCCACAAGAAGAGATACCAGTGGATGAGAGGGTATAGTAATTTGAAGGATGGAAAATAGATGGATTGCTGATAACTAAAATCAGTGCAAAGAAAGACAATCAAAAGTCATCCTGTAGAGCCTCAAAGATCCAAGGCTTGGAGACACTAGGTAGAGAGGAGATGAGGTGTGAGGGTTGAGAAGCAAGGAATTAGTTTGAAGCTGGTAAACAAAGTGATTGGAGCCCCAGGAAAGCCTCCCCACTCTGAGCATCCAGATGAGAACCCCAGCCACGCCAGGAGAATGCAAGTTTATCTCTGGAAGGGTGGACCCAGGAAAGTTAAGACCTTAAGGATAGTGGGCTGGGTGTGGGGGTGAGCCAGGGTGAGCGACAGGGGACCAGGTACATCTCTGCTTATTCTATAATGGTTCCCTGGTTATTTTCCCCTTATAACTCTAGGACCAGAGCATATGTGGGTGGAATCAAAAGTTGATCTGATATGTGGCCATTTGGAAACAAATACTGATAGGTATCTGACAAGATCAGATAGATAGGAGCATGTGTTGCAAAAAATCAAAATAAGTACTTCAAAAATGAAGCAAATGATAAGGCAGTTACTAATTCCCAAAAGACAAAACTCCACAAAAAAGGAAATGTAATTTTGATTCACTAGTTGGGCCTGCATGAACAGTATACAGTTCTCCTAGGAGTACTGATCACTGAGTTAACCTAAAATTATTACTATTTGGTGATGGTAGGGAAAGACATGTATTGGTAGGACAGAGCAGGGTGATGAAAGAGCTACCTTTCACTTCCTCCAAAGCAAGAAGTCGTTAGATAGCATATGGAACTGATAAAGCCACTGAAATAAAAGCGTAACCTGAAAACACGCATGATTATTTAGAGACCAACTTTCCAAGGAGAAGAGGAGAGGAGGATTGAATACGATGGAGGTATTAATAAGCATGAACTTGGAGACGGAGGAAGGATGTAGAGGTGTGTCAAGTACATGGTCCGCTGTTGTGGGGGGTGGTTGTGTGTATTTCCTGCAATGGATGGCAAAATCACACCCTGAATGGAGTAAGGGAAGAGCAGGGAGCTAAAAGGGGCCAAACATTGTCACAAAGCATGCTGTCCACTGGGGCGTCTCCTCTGCCCCCTTTACCTGTTCACTCTTAAGTCCACACACCCAAACCTATCTACTTCCCAACCATGACAAATCAGCAACAACACTTGAGGTCCCAACCAGTTGAGATTTTAGGAGATCAGAAAGGATGGTAGTGGCCACAAGCGAATGGACTAAGAGCTGTAAGAAATGTCAGCTGACAGCCCGACAAGGAAGACAACCCGAAGCATGGAAAGCAGATGCTGGAAATTCAGCAGTACAGCAGGCTGAGGCCATTTAGTTGAAAGACTTCTACATCTGGGGTATCACTAGTGTTGCATCGTGTAAGACCTTCACGATCATTAAGAAGTTTAAGTTTCACATATACTAAGATCTTTTTGCTTATTTTTGATTCGTTATATATGGTATGTTTTCAGTTTGACTATATTTTCCATGAAATGACATTGTAAAAGGCATTTGAGAATATTCTGCCCAAAATAATCAGTACCCCCCCCCCCAAATGCTTGGTTTTTGTTTCAAATTAGGGTAAAGTCCTTTGGAATATTTAGCTACCCAAATGTCCCTTTTCCTGGAAGTTTTTCTTCAAAGGAGGAGTCTGCCTTGCAGGGATGAAGAAAATGAGGCAAGGAGGGGAAACGGAGGAAGGTGACTACCATAGGTAAGTTCTGGTTGGCAAGAGGGGTGGCGCCATGTCAGTGGCAGCCATCACGAGTTGGAAGTAGATGCCTCAGATCGTGAGATTCTGAGGGAGATGCTTCCAACCGTTTACAACCCCGTAAGGAGATGTGGAGAAGTCCAAGAGCAGGGGAGATTCAGGACGACTCCTCTAGAGTCTTGGGTTCCCCATCCTAAGCTTTGGGTCCACTGAGGATCTGTGGCAATGGAAAGAGAAGGGCAGAGTACGTGGGACGTGAAATGTGATGAGTCCAAAGATGTTAGTTATCAGGCGCCAGAACTCAGAACACTCAGACTGGGTAGCTGGTGGTGTCGGTGTGCAGTCACCCCTGCTATTAGCCTGAGGCTCAAGAGGCTCCCGTCCTAAAGTGGATCAGCAGCTTCTCTGGGTGGGAACTCGTCTGGTAGGGGGATTGCTGCTGAAAAAACCGGTTGGGGTTGGGGCATCTGGATGGTTCAGTCGGCTGAGTGTCGGACTCTTGATTTCTGCTTGGGTCGTGATCTCATGGTTCGTGAGCTCGAGCCCCATGTTGGGCTCGGGCCTGAGCGCAGAGCCTGCTTGGGATTCTCTCTCTCCCTCTCTCTCTCTTTCCCTCTCTTGTTCTCTCTCTCCCTCTTTGCACCTCCCCTACACACCGTGTTTGTGTGCGCATTCTCTCTATCTCTCTGTCTCTGTCTCTCTCTCTCAAAATAAATAAGCATTAAAAAAAAATACTCGTTGGGGTCAGAGTTAGGAAGAACAGAGGAGATTCAGGATGTTGTCAGAGGAAACGGACTGGACATTTCCTTTCCTGCACCCATTCTTAACCACCCTTGAGCCCATCTGCTGGTCAGATGGTCCATCAAGCTTAGCTTCTAATTGGCTCCCCAGCTCAGAGCCGCTCTGTACGTTCCAACACAACTTCCCAAGCTGCATCTTTGTCTTCAAAATGAAAATACCAATTCGCAAACAAGGAACACTAAGAAATTGTACAGAGTCCATTTGTGAGAAAAGTCTCCACTGCGTGACTGATAGCAAATAGACCTGTAATTGAAATCTCCAACATACTGCTGGCATCAGTCATGAAAAATTGACAAAAATATATCCTAGTTACAAAATAGTACAGTTGTTCAAACTAATTCGGTCTTCAAGGATAACTTTTTCTATTCCAATCATTATGTTCTTCTCCCGCTTACACTAATAAATCAGGAAGCCTCTTTGGTTGTCTTTGTGGCCGGGTCGGGATAAATGTGATTTCATACGGACTCGAACTCACTTTGCCAGGCTGAGTATCTCTGAGTCAGATTCTTTGCTGAAGGCTTGGTGTGAGCTAGCACATCTAAGAAGTCGGCAGTGGTCACTGTATCCAGCTGGATTCCAGGAAAATTGCCGCTCTCTAGATAAAAACACAGCAGTAACAGTACAGCGTATGACCTTAAGGTGATCAGTGCTCTTGAGATGCTAATAGACCTTTTTTCAAGACAATGCATAATGCAGCACGCCTAATGGTTACTGCAGCAAAAGGCAAACCTAAAGAGAGCTGGGGAAGAAATTGTTTAATGTGCGACTCGGCTCCTGCAGCCCAGAGAAAAAATATGACTTAAATGTATCACTATCAAAGTAGTGTTTAATAGTTATATAGTGCTGCAGATGGATCCAGCCCAGCATCATAGTTTGCCAGAGAAATAAAAGCCCCAGCCCTAAGGAGTTTATTATCTGGGGCAAAGTTGATCAAAAGAACACCAGAGGAGACACGAGTTGAGTACATGAAGGGCAATTTGACCAAAGAATGTTTGCAGGTGCCAAGAGCCACCGAGAACAGGAGCAAGGCTCCATCTGCTGGTGAAAGCTGGATTTTTAAAAACAATTTCTTCTCCCAGATCACCTTTGCTGTGATCCCAACTGTACCTGACTGGTGATTTTCAAGGGCACTGAAGATCTTCCTCACAGGCCGCATGGCTGCTTCTCTGCAGACAAGTTTAATGTCTGAGCCCGAGTAGCCCTCAGTCTCCTGAAATAGCCGCAAACCAGCCATGGGTCAGCAGGCAGAACACTGGTGGCGATTACATTCAATAGGCAAGACCCGGTATCGGAGCCCCTGTTTGGAATCTGTTTTCTGTCCCCCACGAACATACACAGAGATGCCCAGATCTATAAAGCCTGGAGGGAGAGAGGCTGCTTATATGTTTGGGTAACCTGGGAAACGGGGCAGTTAACAACTTCCTAACACCATCCACTGCGTGCTCGAAGATGCCGGACTAGCCTGCCCATGATAACCTCATGGGCCCTTGTGCTCAAATCCAAGCATGATCAAACTTGGTAGATGCTTTTGTTCTGGTAAATAAGATCATACCTGCCTTTGAGGAATCTGAGAACATCATGTTCAAGTGTCCACTCAGGAGGCAGTGATACCAGTGACAGTGGGGGTAGCAGACATGTACCCCCATTTCCATTTGTAAAAGTTTTCTGTTTTATCAGCACAGTAATCCTTTGCGGCATATCGGTTACCCATTTTTCAGAAGAAGAAACCGGCTTAGAGAGTAAGTGGTTTCCCTGAGGCCACATAGCTAATAAGGGGCAGGATCAGGAGTTGACCATTGATTCTCGGAGTTGAAACCCTATGCTGTTCCCACGACATCACACTGTTTCTCTTTGCTTCAATGTTTCCAAGGGACAGAGAGCTTACTCTCATGAACAAGAGGTCCATTGCATTTCTGGGGCAGCGTGGGTCTTTTCTAAGTGACTCAAGGAATATGCTCCAAACAGCTCACGAGAAGACCCTGCCCAGAAGATTCGTGTGGCGGCTGCTTGGCCTGCAGATGCTCCCTCCAGGGCAGCTTACCTGGCTCAGCACGCCGTACTCCAGCTCTGTGCGCAGCTCCAGGGCTCTGCTCCTGCTCACAGGGGGCAGCCAGTGGTGGATCATGGCCTGCCTGGCCTCCCGGCTGGGGAGATCAACCAGAATCCTCTTCTCCAGGCGGCGTAACATGGCACAGTCCAGCTCCCTGAGATCACGTGGGAAACAGAGGGACCCGTTGGAGCAGTCAACTCTATTTATTTATTTATTTATTTATTTATTTATTTATTTATTTATTTAAATTTTAGAGAGAGAGTGCACGTGACTAGGGGAGAGGGGCAGAGGGAGAGAGAGAGAAAGAGAGAGAGAGAGAGAGAGAGAATCCCAAACAGGCCCCACACTCAGCATGAAACCCTACGAGGGGCTCAGTCCCATGACTCTGGGATCATGACCTGCGCTGAAATCTAGACTTGGACGCGTAACCGACTGAGCCACCCAGGGGCCCCTCAACTCACTTCTTAAGTGACAACTATATTGTGAGAACAATGTAGCATTGTAGGAAGCAATTCCGCATTTTAACTGTTACTCTACATCTATACCTGAATGGATCGGACAATTATTCATGTCGTTTGGGCGAAAGAATTGGTTAAAAAAAAAAAGGAAAGACAACCCTGAAATACCTCATGTAAAGGAGATAATTTTAGGTGGGGGAAAAAATCCAGCTAACAACTGAACTTGAATATTCCCATTGTAGTTGTACCATGAATTATTCAGTCTGATCCTGCCAGTGAGTTGTTATTCCTGACAATAACTTGGGCACTCTGGGAAGTACATTAATTCTTCCCAAACTCTCCTACATTCTGGAGCGAATGACTGTCTCACTTCATTGCTCCGCTGAACTCAAAGAGCGTCTTCCAGGGTGCTCAACGCAAATGTGGCCCTTTGAGTCCTTCACGCCTGCTCCTCCCAAAACACTGTCAGGCCAGGTTTATGCGATTTTGTATCTGCAGGCCATTTCCCTAAATTTCTTTTTGTTTTGATTTTTTTTTTTTAAGTTTATTTACTTATTTGGAGAAAGAATCCCAAGCAGTCTCTGCACTATTAGCACAGGGCCCAACGTGGGGCTTGATCTCATGAACCATGAGATCACGGCCTGAGCCAAAATCAAAAGTCAGATGCCCAACCAACAGTCACGCAGGTGCCCCACCCTAAACTTCTTTATATAAAATTCCAAACAAATAGAAAAGTGGAATAAGACAATGGGTATCCATATACCTTCCATCTTGATTCAACATTTAACATTTTGCCATATCTACTTCATATCTATCCAGCCAAGTTATTTCAAAATAGATTACATCATGATCCCCACCCCTAAATGCTTTAGCATGCATTTTCCCCAATAAGGACATTTTTTTTTTTTTTTACATAGCTATAATATCATTATGACACCCAACAGAATTAACACATTACATAATATGTCTAGTGCTCATTCCATATTCGGATCTCTCCAGTGATCCCCAAAATATCTTCTAGAGCTTTTCCAACCAAAATCCAGTCAAGAATTATGCATTACATTTGGTTATCTCCCTTAAATCTCCTCTAATCTAATCCAGTCTTCTTGCCCTTGCTTTGGACTTTGCCTTGACCACAGTGAGGCTAGTTGTAGAATATCCCACATTCTGGACTCTGCTGATATTTTCCTCATCATAGCGTGTAGCTGGTTGTCTGTTCCTTGTCTTCTAAGACGGAATTTAGGTCTAAAAGCTTAATTAGAATCAGGGTAATGATTTTGGGCTAGTGTATTTCACAGTTGTTATGTGTTCATATTCATTACATTGGGATCCACATGTTTGTCGTGGTGTGGTGTTTAATTACTGGGATCACCTCGTGACCATAGACAGCTCCATTGTAAACATCTCTTCACAAGTAGTAAGAATTCTACGTACAATACTTTGGCACCAAGTGAATACCGTTTTCCCTATCCCCTTTCAACTAGCGGCCTTAGCATCTGCTAACGATCTTTGAATTGGTTATTTCACGAGAGTGGTGCAAAACAGTGATTAAAAATTTTTTTCATTCCAAATGTATTATTTGGCACTATTATGTAAAATTGAGCTTTCCCTCATTAATTGGGGCTCTTTGGTTACCTTGGATTACCATTCCTATTAACACATCATTTTGAGTGTGAATTTGTGAACTCTTTGTATGTTAACATTTCAGGTTCCTAGAATTGAGGGAAACATCTATTTGATTTCCTAGGTATAAAAATTAGGAAATGCCTGCACGTTGGTCTGGTTTATCCATTAATAGAGAGTAACAGTGAAAGCATCATCACCAGATATTTCTCATTCATAAAAACACAGAATTTCCAGTGCATCTTCGCGTTCTTCTTACCTTCAACGTGAATCTCTGCCCTTTTAAATTGAAAAATGAAAATACCCTTTCAGGGAGCATATGTGAATTCTAACTTGGGGGGTGACCAGATTTCTTTAAAGATTCTGTCTTGCCTCTACCTGTTATTCCTCCAGTCCTGAGCTGAGAATCTATAGTCCGGGAGTGCTTTACCAGCAGTAACAATTACCTATTTCTTTTTTGTATTTGCTTTGTTCTTTATCAGCCTCACTCTGTTGAAATTCATTTTACATCAGAAACTTAGCCCCTCTCCCCCCCCCCCCCCCCAGCCATTCCCCCTCTCAAGGCCAACATTTCTATTTAAGGCACAGGGTCAAGGAAACTTTGAAAACTCTAGGAAATTGTTTTTTTGCATTTGAGATATTAATATAGGCTGTTGCTTCAGTCGTACTTGCTAAGCGGTGGGCACTGGGTTCAGCATTGTACAGATACTAACTCTTTAGACTCTCACACAACCCTATGAGGTAGGTACTATTT
Source organism: Leopardus geoffroyi (assembly GCF_018350155.1). Lineage (NCBI taxonomy): Eukaryota > Metazoa > Chordata > Mammalia > Carnivora > Felidae > Leopardus > Leopardus geoffroyi. The sequence goes on along the minus strand of NC_059339.1, from coordinate 67,018,682 downwards.
TTTTTTTTTAATTTTTTAACGTTTATTTATTTTTGAGAGAGAGAGACAAAGAGACAAAGTGTGAGCAGGGAAGGGGCAGAGAGAGGAGAAGACACAGAATGCAAAGCAGGCTCCAGGCTCTGAGCCGTCGGAGGGCTCTGACTTGGGGCTCCAACCCACAAACCGCAAGATCATGACCTTGAGCTGAAATCGGACACTTAGCCGACTGAGCCACCCAGGCGCCCGGTAGGTACTATTTTTATATCCATTTTAAGATGAGGAGACTGAGGCACAGAGATTGAGTAGCTTGCTTGAGGTCAGAAAGCTAGTGAATGGTAGCCGTGGATTTGGACCCAAACAGTGAGACTCCAGAGCCTGTACCTAAGGGACTTGTCTGATGCCAGTATAGTAACAGCAAGTCGACTGCCAGCTCATGTCACGGTGAGATTTCAGAACCTTGGGAACAGAGAGAGGAGTATAAAAGTTTCCAGGGAGAAAAAAACAGGTTCATTATACAGGATCAGTAATAAGACTTCTCATCAGCAATGTGAGATACTAAAGGAAAATAGAGTAACTAACTAGAATTTAAATAAAAATTTAGAAAAAAATTAAAAATAAAAAGTGTTTCTAAAAAAAATAGAGCAATGCCTTCAAACTTGTGAGAAAAATGCTTTCCAATGTAGGAGTTTATATCTTGATCAAACAATTAAGTTAGAGGATAGAATAAAGATGTTTTCAACACTAAAAGTGTTTAAAAGCCTATTTACCTTCCATTGCACCCTTTATCAGGAAAGTGCTGGAAGACCAAAGGGAGAGGGTAAACCAAACCAAAGGGCTACGTGGGATTCAAGAAACAGAAGGAAGTCTCCAGGATGATGAGGTGAGGTCCCAGGGTCTCCTGATCTATTGGGTACAGAGGATCACCAGGGCAGTGTGGTGTTGGCAAGAAGGTTCTGGCAGACATGTCTCCAAGAAGATGAAATTGATAGGAGAGCTGGCATGTTTGAATGAATCCACAGTGGATTCAGACAGCAGAGTTTGGTGGCTGAATCGGAGGAGCAGGTGAAGTGCATGGGAAAGGAAAGGAGGGGAGGGAGGGATACTTTAATAGGGGAGAAACCACGAAATTCACATTTTAGGAATTCAGTTGAGCAACACTGACCATTTGACAAGTAAGTGTATTGTCGCTGCTATGTCTCCGATACACAGAAATTAGTAAGACAGACTCCTACTTATAAGTAACTAAAGGCAATACGAGGGAGGTTCTGGCCGTGGACTTCAGGGATGTTGGTCCTGTAAACTTCAAAGATAAACCTGGGACTTGAGATCAGACTAAAACCCAACAAGGAACAGAGACTACACTGAAGGAAATTACAGGGCTGGGGGTGATAAGCAGTTGCCATATTTCTCTCAAGGCCTTTACTTGGACCAGCTGCCCCTTCTGCAAAGGCAGGGACTGCAGAAGGAAGGTTCTTTTGTAGGGGTACCTTCTCCTGGGTCTCCCCATCCCATCTAGAGTGACTTCTGATTGAAAGGAAGACCAGAGCCCCAGAATGCCTTAGGAAAATGGAGTCACGCAGGAGGCGGGAAAACAATACCTCACTATAGATGTCTGTATTGATCAGCTAATGCCCTAAAGCAAGAGATTTACCTCAAAACTACTTGTGGGCACAAAATAAGTGCAACTCTCTGACAGCCAGGTCTGATGAATGCACTTTTAATGACATCAATAATAATATAATCATACAAGGGAGGAAACAAAGGACAAATGGAATGTACCCAGGAATTATTCTTTCTGCCAATATATTTAGATGAAGAAATTTAACGTGTGGCAAGCAGAAAACACTCCCTTCAGCTCTTACATTTTGATTTTTGACTAGTTATTCTGTTCTCATGTCTCCTTTTCTTGGATTATCTGGTACTTTCATCACCTCAGAAGGCCAAAGCAAACTACAAGAGTGACGCAAGACACAGCAAAGCCTCACAGGCCTCAGACCCTGGCTGCTGGTGACTTCTGCTCACCGGCCTCCTAGACAGTTACCTGGGCTCCAAGCCTTGCACCTGAGCACCCCAGCTTCTGTGCCAAACCTTCAGGGCCTTTCCCCGGCTCTTTGCTTTTTTTCTCCCCTGTTAAACCGTGTGGTTCCTGGGACAGAGATAATTCCAAATTTTACAGAATTTGGAAACAGCCTAGTTCTTTTTCGCTCATTCAATAGTTAAAACATACGAAGTTCAAACTATCTCAGCATGGTAGGAGGAAAGGAACCTTCAGTTCTGTAAGCAGTCTTTGCAGAACGTCCATGACTGACATGGAGTGATCATGGCGGCCCGAAGGGCAGGGTAAGGATGCAGTATTCTGTAGTGGAGAATGGGGAGCCAGTGCATAAAGCATTAAAGGTTACTTTGCCTCCCTCCCAGAACCCCACATAAGCTGACTTGTATCTACATTTCCCACTTGGGCCAAACTGGGCTGTTTGCTGTTCTCTGAATCCACCTTTTGCCATCCTACCTGAGCTGCTGCTCAAGCTATTTTCTTCCACTTTGCCTACCAAGAGCCAAGTCATTTTTACAAGCCTAGTTCAAGTGTGCTCTATTCCATAAAGGCTTTTGCTTTTCTTTTAAATTTCTGTTATCAGGGGTGCCTGGGTGGCTCAGTTGGTTAAGCATCTGACTTCAGCTCAGGTCATGATCTCATGGTTTGCGAGTTTGAGCCCCGCATCGGCCTCTGTGCTGACAGCTCAGAGCGTGGAGCCTGCTTCGGATTCTGTGTCTCCCTCGCTCTCTGCCCCTCCCCCACTCACACTCTGTCTCTCTCTCTCAAAAATGAATAAATGTTAATTTTCTGTTATCAGAAATTGCCTCTTCCCTATACAATTCTATTTTACTTATTGTTTGTACCATTCACATAGTACTGGCTATATCCCCGTCTCATTATTTGTGTTTATATCTCATTCATTGTCCCATTAGCCAACTTCCAGAGTCCAACGATCATGGACCATATTTCTTGAATTCCCCATCCATCCATCATGCCGAATACACAAAATACATGCTCAATAAATACTATTTGGATGAATGCATGAACTCTTGGTGCAGGGCTACCGGCTTCATGTACAATGATCTGCTTCCTTAAAGCCCAGCATTTATTCATGAAGGTCTATGTGCTTTGTTGAAAATTAGCATTGCATAGTCATTTGTTCTAATTAATAGAGAAAGTCAACATCAACTGGAGCAATGGGAATAAAATTTTCTATTTTCATCTCCAGTGAAAATAAGGGAAACAATGATTTTGGGGGATGATTCATCCAACTCACTTGGCTGGGCAATGCTTTTGAAGATGAATTGAAAGATGTAGTCTCCATGTGGGGCCTCTTATCTCCAGAGACTCCACTGCTCATTCTCAGGACTGAGCTCACAAGCCTGACACAAGAGGATCCAGCGGTAGAGTCTAGAGCAATTGTTTCAGTTTATGCGCTACTGACATTTGGGTTAAGAGCATCATTTCTTTATAATAAAGAATGAAAAGTATTCCTAATTACCACAATACCAATGAAGAAGATATATTCCCATTACTCTTGCCAACAAATATATTATCAATAATTGAGGGGGGGGGAATGGGAAGATTCTGTTCCCAACAAAATGAAAAACTCTAGATATCCAGAAATCTCTTGTTATAAAGCCCTATTAAAAATGATGAATTAGAGGCACATGGGTGGCTCAGTCAGTTGGGCGTCTGACTTCAGCTCAGGTCATGATCTCACGGTTCCTGAGTTCAAGCCCCACATCGGGCTCCGCGCTGAAAGCTCAGAGCCTGGAGCCTGCTTCGGATTCTGTGTCTTCCTCTCTCTCTCTGTTCCTCCCCTGCTTGTACCCTGTCTCTCTCTCTCTCTCTCTCTCTCTCTCTCTCTCTCTCTCTCTCTGTCAAAAATAAATAAACACTAAAAAAATTTTTTAAAAAATGATGAATTATAGGAAACACTTTCTGAATACACAGTGAATGAGCCCATAAGGAAGCAAGGCCAAATTTTTGAGGACCAAAAATGAAGAGGAAGATGAAAATCAACACTGAGCAGTTGAAGTTGAAGCTGTGGCTTACTTGAGGTATTTGCCTCTTAGTTACAAAAAGGTTTAGATTTGAAAGTTTACATGTGGGATAACACAGAAGGCCTTGGCCCCATTCAAGATGGGAGGTGGAATCAAGGCCCATCACATAAAACAACGAGGGCACATCCTCTATGAAAGGGTGGGTTAGAAAAACATGCCCACTACTAAGGAAGGAACAGGAAATCACATGAGGGTAGGAAGAAGTCTGCCTTCATAATTCAGAACTACAGACCTACCCTCGCTGGCGTGATCAAAGAAACCCAAAGCTGAGGAATTAGCTTCAAGTGGTCGAAAGCTCGACACAGTCAAATACAAATTTTCTCTGGAAGGGCACAAGACCCACAGATTGAGTCTGCTTCATTCGATGTAAGGTCACCATCCAATAGAATTAGACCCTACTGATCTGAAGCATAAAACAGATGTGTTTGAGATGTATGAAAAGATAAAAGGGAATCAATGAGAAGAGACTTCCACTTCTGGCCAAGATGGAATAGCCCATCCTCGTACAACCAAAAATCTCTGGATATGATACAGCAGACAAACACTGGGAAACACTGAAAGGTGGAAAGAGGGAGGACAGGCTAGGCACTTCAGGACTTGAGGGATCACGTGGCAGTGGCTTCTCCAGGTTTTCTTTTTGCTTCTCGTATATCCCCGATGGGGTGCTGGAGAAGCCTGGGCCCCAACACTGCTAACATGCACAGACAAAAGGCCATTTTCTTTTTCCAAGGGACCGTGAATAGGAGGTCTGTCAGGGCAGAAAACCTTTTTGATAATACCTGCCCTACTCCAGCCAAACACCAAAGAAACAACTGCTCCCCCACCTAAGTGTGTCTGTGGGGCTGATCTGGGAGCTGAGTCATGGTGGGAAGAGCACGGCTCAACAGGCTGATGCCATATTAAAACCCTCAAGAGAAAAGAAAAATCAAATAAATTATGGCCCACCCATACGGTGGAATTCTGTATGGGATTGGGTAGATTTTCAAAGTGGTCCACAATCTATGAAGTGAAAGAAAAAAGAAAAACAGGCCATCTAACAAAATAATATGCATCCATAGGATGATCACATTTTTAATTTTGCGTATGTGCGTATATCCTGTACACACACAAGACTCTGGAAAGAGATCTTTCCAAGGTACAGTTACAGGGGACTATTCATTCAAGCAATACTGAGGCATATAAAATATTTTATGAATTTGTATTACTTTTCTGCATAGCCCAAACAGTAAAACTATTTCCTCCTTTGGGAAAAAAAAAAAAATTCCCACAGAAAGCTACACAGGCAATAAATGATAACAAATAGCCAAACCATTTTCACCAGATGGGTGTATACAAAGATGATAATACTTGTGTCACAGTGGTAAAATTATGAGTACTTTTTCCCTAGCACTTACATTTCCTATAAAACAGTTATATTAATTTTATAATTTGTAAAATTTGGTTTAAAATATTTTTTTTTTAATGTTCATTCATTTTGGAGAGACAGTGCAAAAGAGACAGAGACGGAGTGCAAGCAGGGGTGGGCAGGGAGAGAGGGAGACACAGAATCCGAGGCAGGCTCCAGGCTCTGAGCTGTCAGCACAGAGCCCGACGCGGGGCTCAAACTCACGAGCCATGAGATCATGACCTGAGCTGAAGTTGGAGGCTTAACCAACTGAGTAATTTATAACATTTGGTTTTAAAACTATATTTCAGGTGCGCCTGGGTGACTCAGTCAGTTGAACGTCCAGCTCTTGGTTTTGGCTCAGGTCATGATCTCACAGTTCATGAGATTGAGCCCCGCGTCAGGCTCTGCGCTGACAGCGTGGAGCCTGCTTGTGATTCTTTCTGTCCTTCTCTCTCTGCTCCTCCCCGGCTCACATGTGCGTACTCGCTCTCTCTCAAAATAAACTCAAAAATATATATAGTTCATGTGTCAGCCTGTGCCATTAAGAAGAAAAAGTAATGCCCAATAGGCCAGGTTGAAAAAGATTTGTCTGATGGAACCAAGCAAACTAAGGAAGGTGTGAATGGGACAAGGGCAAGGTTACTGCTAGCAATCTCCTGCTCAGTCAGTCCCATGCCTTCCCCATTGTACCTACCAAATCCTGCACCACACACTTCTTTCCTGCTTGTGTTGGAATCACTCATCAACCTCATATGGAGGATCATGGACTTACTATTATTGCATGGGATAGTGATATTATGTATGGACAGAAGCAATGTCAAGCAAAACAATTTGACCACTGGTAGACACAAAAATACAATGAAAGATGAAAAGCCTGCAAGCGTGACTGAATGCAGTTACAACGAAGGATGCAATCATCAGATCAGAGTGAGTTCAGGCAAACCACTGTTTCCCAGAGCATTCTCAAATGGAACACTGGCCTTGTAAGATGCTCCTTGAGGAAAGGACTCTTGGATCATATACGTGTGGAAAGTCCTGCTTTCTCATAGCTACTTTTGGAGAGTCACAACACCCAATGACATCTTAAAGACACTGAGTAGTCCTGTCGTGGGGGAAACCAGTTGAACTGTCTGTAATTCAGTATCTCTTGAAATTATTAGATCACTAGATTCTATTTTTTTTTTTGGGGGGGGGGGGATAATGCTGACCTGTGGCAGACCAGTCGCAGAGAAATGTTGATCCAGAGGGTAATGATAGTGAAGGCATGAGACTTTCCCCTGGAGCCTATGAAATGCGTGAAGATATTGTGGAAGGAACTGAGGTTCTGTATGCTGAGCTCTTCAATCACATGTACACACTTTAAAGAAATATCATGCCAGAGAGGAGGCAGTTCATACAGGAAGAAATCAGTTTACGTAGGCAAGTTCTTGCATATCCCCAGTGCAGTAATCTCTTGGATCTTGTGCTTTCCTCTGAATATTAGGATTTGGGTTTGTTTGTTTTTAATCCAAAATTTGGTCATACCCAGTGTTTGATTTTTTTTTTTCAACGTTTATTTATTTTTGGGACAGAGAGAGACAGAGCATGAACGGGGGAGGGGCAGAGAGAGAGGGAGACACAGAATCGGAAACAGGCTCCAGGCTCTGAGCCATCAGCCCAGAGCCCGACGCGGGGCTCGAACTCACGGACCGCGAGATCGTGACCTGGCTAAAGTCGGACGCTTAACCGACTGCGCCACCCAGGCGCCCCCCAGTGTTTGATTTTTAAGAGGGATAATGAATTTTCTAGCTCTTCTGCAATGGTAAATAAGAGATGAGTTTCATCATACCTCACACATAAAATTTTCACACCTTAGTTGTACAAACTATCATCAAGTTAACTAGACATCTAAAGATGGCATTTGCCTTAATGGCCCTGTTCCGTATTTTGTTTCCCTCTGGACTCTTCGGTCTGAGTTTGTGAATACCTAACAACTGAGGCGGGTCAAATTAGCCCCAGTTGTGCTCACTAAATATTTCTTACGTGGCTCTTATTTTAATGATAATATTACAAATGCAACATTTGTTATTCTTCTCAATGCTTATTCACGTTGCTTATTCACTCATTGGCTTAGTGACACAGATGTACTATTATTTCTTGCTTCCTTCTTGTCCTATGAGAGTGTAGATGAGCGAAGGTGCTCCTCGGAGGAGAAGCACTGAATAAAAGATGGGGCACGCCATCTCACTGCGGAGAAGGGAGAAAATGACGAACCGTTTGGGACAGAATGTACTCCTCTAGGGAAAATGATAAGTTAGCGAGTAGTAAACAGTAGCCTAGTTCCCTGAAAGATGCTACAGATGAGCATTACCACTAACCAACCATAAAGAATTTCTTGTGGGATTTTAAGATTGGGTTTTTATATAGTTTGGTATGATTTAGTTATTTCCCCCAGAAGGACAGTGTGCTTTAATCAGACACTTTTATTCCCTCATGGAAGACCCTAAAGCCAAGATAAAGGTCTGTCCCAAAGCCTTGATAAAAATGCAGTATTTCCTCATAAACGGACCTGGGCAATATGTAGCAAGGGACTTAAAAACCATCCTTATCCTTTTACACAGTAACCCTAATTCCAGAAATCTGCCCTAAGGAAATAACCAAATTTTGGTCAAAGATTTTGATTCAAGGAAGTTCATTTCAGTGTTATTTATAATAGAGAAAAAGTTGGGAGCATCATATATGTTCAATAGGAAAGGAATGATTAACTAAATTGTGGTATATTCACATGTGGGAATTTTGGACAGCCATTACAAAATCCAATTTTCAAGAATTATTTAATGACTTTGGAAATGTTCTCACTCTAATGTTAAGTAATGAAAGCAGGACACTAGTGGGAATACAAAATGTACAACCTCTATGGAGGGAAATTTGGCAATCTCTACTATAATTTCATGCACATTAACCCTTTGACCCAGCAATTCTATTTCCAGGAACCTATCCCAAAGATATACTGGCAAATACACAAAGTGGTATATGTGCACCATTACTCACTGTAACATTATTCATAATAGCAAGAATAGGAATAACCCGAATGCCCATCGTCAGGTGATTGGGGTAGATTATCAGAGGTACAAAATGGAACATACACAGCTATAAAGGGAATAAGGAAGAACTTTATGTTCAGAATATTTGGTTAAGAAAAAAAAATCAAGATACAGACCAATTTATACGATATGCCACCTTTTGTGTGTGTAAACCAAATTCACTTATTTTATAGTGTTAGAAAGAACAAACAAAAAACCTTACGAGTTCACCTGTGGGGCATGTGACAGTTGGTCTCTACATAATGCCTGTCACTTACTTCTGTTGAGTGAGTCTCAACCGGGGATAGTTTTGCCCCCCAGGGAACATTTGACAATGTCTGAAGACAAATTTGGGCTGTTACAATGGGGAGTCATGCTACCGGCATCTAGTGAGGAAACCCCAGGGGTGCTGGGGGCCTCATACAATGCACAGGGTGGCGCCCTCAGCCAACAGTTATGTCAGTAACTGGCCCAAAATGTCAATAGCGCTGATGTTGAGACATCTCAAATTAGCACTTCCATCCTGGGCCACGTGTGTACCATTTTCCTCATCAAAATGTTGCTATCCTGAGAGTATTGGTATTATTACAGAGAAACTCTGTTACACACACAAATACAAAATAGATCTATCTACATATTAGGATTAGGTGAATATTAATTGTATTAATGTTAAGAACTATGATTTTCCCAATTAGAGAAAAGCTATGGCTATAAAATCAAATAATTTCACTAAAACTCTTGTGATCTCACACTTGAATGAGCAATACTGGTATGGATTCATTATTTGCCCCTTTTTAAACCTGTGTATTTCCCTAGTTCTGCCCAGTCAAAAGGCCAAGAAGCAATGATAACCCAGTTAGCAAGGAGCACCCCTAATTGTGAGGTTTCAGTCTCTAAATATTATTTTTCCCATTAAAGGATATGATGAGCACAATTCAGAAAATTTAGACATATTACAGGACAGTCTCCCTGGCAGCAATCAAGGCAGTGGTAACTAAGGGAAAAAAGCAGGGGGTGGGGGGCAGGGGGAGTCTGTTCTAGATTAAAGGAGACTTATGAGAACAACCAATTACAAAATGCAAACCTTGTTTGGATACCAGTTCAGCAAATCAATTCTAAAAAGACATTTGGAACAATATGAGAAATCTGAATATAAACTGGGTATTTGATGATATGGAAGAATCACTGTTAATTTTGTTGGGTATGATAATGGCATTGTACAGTAATATAAGAAAATGTCCTTTTTTATTTTTACTCTTTCAATGTTTATTTTGAGATGGGGGAGAGAGAGAGAGAGAGAGAGAGAGAGCACAGGAATAGGGGAGGGACAGAGACAGAGAGGGAGAATCCCAAGCAGGCTCTGCACTGTCAATGCAGAGCCTGATGTGGGGCTTGAACTCACAAACCGTGAGATCACAACCTGAGCCAATAATCAAGAGTCAGATACTTAACTGACTGAGCCACTCAGACATGCCGAAAATGTCCTTTTCAAAAAGATGTATAGTAAAATATATTTGTGAGAAGTAACATGACAGTCTGGAATATACTTTAAAACATTGCAGCAAAATGAGGGAGGGGGCAAGAATAGATTATATCAATCAGGCAAGATGTTAGTTACCGAAACTGGGAAATGGTGCTTTTTCCTCTTCTTTAGTGTCTGTTTGGAGTTTTTCATACTAAAAAGTTTTTTTAGAGTCCAGCATTGCTCAAGGACAGATCCAAAAGAACGTATCTTTTTTAATTAAAAAAATTTTTAATGTTTATTTATTTTTGAGAGAGACAGAGTGAGCAGGAGAGAGGCAGAGAGACAGAGGGAGACACAGAATGTGAAGCGGGCTCTAGGCTCCAAGTTGTCAGCACAGAGCCCAATGCGGCACTGGAACTTGGGAAGGGCGAGATCATGACCTGAGCCGAAGCCTGACCCTTAACTGATGGAGCCCACCAGGCACCCCTGGATCCGAAGGTACGTTGTAATGATTCAAGCAAAGCCCAAAAGCATGTGTGTATTTGCCATTTGCCATAATGAGGGGCAATTCTTTTGGAAAAGCCCTTCTAAGCTTCTTTAATTTTTGATTGTCTTTTTTTTTTTTTTCTTCTCAGACCATTTTATGTGGGGTTTACCAAAAATGATCACCTCAGGGGACTTGTGGCAGCACAGAAACTTCCTCAACAAAACCCTAGGTGTTCACTGGCAGTAGAAGTTTCTCTATCCCTCTAGAAAATGTGTAGCTCTCCCCGGGGGGCACAGACGGTCCCGGAGTCATGCACGAAGCTTCAGTTTCCACGCACCCTTCCCGGCTGACTCCCACAGTCACCCCGGGACATGAGGAAAGTGGTTATGACCAACCCCACTGCAAACAGCTGAAGCAACAGAGGTCCTTTCTCGGAGGCATTTCGCAATCGTTTATTTGAATGATAGTTCTCTGTTTGGACTCCACTGTAATATTTGTGTATAAATGCCTCTATCATGAAAACATAAGATGCTGATCACCTTACACATTAGTGCAGTCTCATAAATTTGAGGGGAGGTGGAGCCAGGCAGAAATTAGGAATATATTTAAAATAACAGATTCCACATGAATGTCATCATCTCTTTTCAGTGACTTCTTTGGGAGCCTAGATGACCAGCATGCACAACAGCATGCACAACATTCATCTTTGAATGTAGAAACACAAATGGATGGGGTGGGGGTGGGGGAACAGTGTCACAAGTCCCAGCTCTGTTGCAGATTTGCTGTTGACTTTGGGTGGATTGACCTTCCTTGACCTTGGACCCTACCTGCAAATGGGAAGAACAACATTTCCTTATCTGTCTCCTGTTTTACCTGCCTCAAAAGAGATAATGTGTGTGAAAATATTCTTGGGACTATAAAGGAATTAGAGTTATTTTTTAAATATACTCTCCAAGTAGATAGTTTTTCCCTAGTCAACATCTCTTATTTCCCAATTCTACTTCTAGAATTGTTCTTTAACCACTCTGGGATACAGCTTGAATAAAACACTCAGAGAGTAGATTATATTTTCAATTAGAGATTATTTAGCTTCCTATTTACTATGTAACATTAAAGGTTTTCCTCCTAATTTAAAAAGTTTGATTTTAATACTGTTAAAGTATAAACATATTATTTCTGGAATATTCCTGAGTCCTAAAGATTTTAGCATTGTATTAGTTCTCTGCCAAAGCCCTGCTTAAATACAGTAAATAATTTGGCTTTAAACTCAAAATGTCCATTGAAAATTTTTTTTATGTTTATTTCTTTTTGAGACAGGGACAGAAAAGACAGAGCATGAGTGGGGGAGGGGCAGAGAGAGAAGGAGACACAGAATCTGAAGCAGGGTCCAGGCTCTGAGCTGTCAGCACAGAGCCTGACATGGGGCATGAACCCATGAACCATGAGATCATGACCTGAGCTGAAGTCGGACACTTAACCAACTGAGCCACCCGGGTACCCTTCAAAATGTCCATTTTAAGTATTGCTAGTGGTAGGCCTGGCTTATGTTCCTTCTTTTAAGGCAGATTCTTTCATGGTACAGATAGCAAGGACTGAGGCCTTGACCAAGAAAGACTTCAGATTAATCTTCCAGGGCTGGAACCAAACGTTGAGACTTGGCCCAAATTGGGCAATATAACGTCTTCATCTGTACTCAGTGTCTCATGGAAATGCATTTAAAATGTACTAAGATCTCTTACCATGGCAGGTTAGAAGCTGCTAAGACAAACACGAGATCTTCTGAGCGAGCCAGCCCGTCCATCTGCACCAGTAACTCTGTCTTCATCCGGAGGCTTCCTTCGTGTTCTCCCCTACAGAGAGACACAGAGGTGAGGTTCTCCCAGGACAGAGTCTTTGCTTCCAGGACAAGAGTGGCACTCACGACATTGATTCAGTGCCTGTAGAACAGGTTCCCTGCCTCATTCCCGGGAGCCACTTGTAGGAGAGTTGAAGGAAACGAGTAGTTTGGTATTATTTTCACATAGAGAGTGAGAGAAAGGAAGTAAATGAATATAATGACGACATTGAGAAGAAAACCAAAAATTGGCAGTGAACTAGAAAATAACTAAAGGGCAGACAGTACTACTAATCGATTGAACGCAGCCAGGCTGGGTCTCTCTGTAGTAGTATTATTTGCCCTTTGTAAAAACGGATAATTGAGAATAATCCTTTCGTTTATACAGCAGGCATGAAAGTGCTTTTATACACCATAGTTCTTTTCATATAATTTATGGATATACTCTATTGAAGAAGAGAGATAAGCTGCATTGAATCTGTTTCATTCTCTTCTAATAAGAGGCACGATAATGACACGGAGAGTATGTTTTCCTTGCACAGCCTGCTGGGGCTGTCTGCTGTGCAGATTCACCCTCCAAGCCCCACCTCCACCGCAGCCAAAGACCCTCCCGCTATGAAGGAGCTCACTCCAGGACCTAACAATCTAAACTGGCTCTGAATCCGGACTATATTCAGCAGGCTCTCCTTCCTCTTCACTTGTATAGACTGAGTTAAAAGGACAAAAAATGCCTTTCTTGGACAACACGACATTCAACTTCTCCTCTCTGGGCATGTGTAGTGGCAGCATCAGTTAGGTATGTGTTTTTGTTAAGAACTGTACCACTCACTGTCAAACTACCTTTTCCCAAGAGAAAGGACAGTGTCACAGTATAGTTATGTATTTATTTAGGATTTACCAATACTTATTCTTTTCATATGACCCAGGAAGTTCTCAGAGCACCTGCCTTTATTCCCTGACTCTAGTTTTAGGGGTCAAGTTCCAGGCAAGGAAGCTGCCATTCAGTGTAAAACTCGGAGTACAGTCAAAGGCAGGAGATAAAGCTTCCAAATTAGCCATTCAAAGCTGTGGGAAACCCCGGGAATGGAGATTGACAAAGTGAATGTAAGAATGAGTGCACAGTTCACTCTGGTAGGGCAGGCCAGGTGGGCTGGGTCTTTGCAGACAGAATGACCACTAAGGTGGTCTGGTGGGTGCCTATCCAGGTGTCTGTGCATGTCTGCCCCTGTCAGGTCCTGTATAGAGAGGCAGAGCATCTAGCCTGAGGCTGACAAGCACCCATGAAGCCATGGAAATTGTCCCATTGACCTCAATGCCATCAATCCCCTGGATCCTGGGTGCATCTTAATGGTTGCTTTTCCCTGTTAGGAAAATGATTTTCAATAAGTAAAATTTCATAAATTATAGTTGTACTTCCAAGAAGTTGAGTATTTGCCTTTTATCACTATTAGTTCTGCCTTGATGATGGTGTGTCCATGAGAGGCCATTAATACATGCCGCTGTGTTGAGATTTCCCAGAGACCTGTTTTTCCAAGCCAGGTTTAGTAAGAAGTTCCAAAGAAGAATACTTCTGATGAAGACAGAAAGAGTTTCTTAAAACACGCGCACACACACACACACACACACACACACACACACACAAGGCTCACTGTAGTCTGAGATGTGTTCTTTCCTGCTGGGGACGTTAGTGGACACTTAATCTTTAGAGGTAACATATGTGACATATTTAAAATCAGACAGGCTGACCCACCACCTGATGTCACAGAAAAGTGCTGGCTTCCCTGGCCTCACACACTTTGTCGAGAGCTACCTCTTGGGACTTGGCCTTTGCAGCCCCATTCCCCACAGGCAGCCCCTCTGGCTCCAGAGGAGGTGGTCACGAGCAGCTATTTTGAGCCAGCAAGACCGTTATGGCAGCCTGGGATCGTGGGGCTGGGTGATCTTCAGGCCTGAAAACCACTCTGTGGGGAAAGGGGGAAGGGAGGATGACATTTCCTCCGGTTATAAAAACTACTTAAATCAGCTATTCAGTTAACAGGATCTAATTTAAAGACCTTTCCATGTGTCTGCAGAAAATTTGTGGGCTTATTAATAGGCTCATTCTGCTGGTAAATGTCGATGGGCTTCCGACCATCAAACACACTTACAAGAGGGGAGAAGTGATGACCGAAAAAAAAAAAAACCCTGTCTGTTACCCAGGAGCCGTGCCTCTCTGACTCATCACTGACTCCAACTCGTCCAGGAAGATGGTGGAGGGGGCGTGATAGCGGGCGAGTTCAAATAACACCTGGGTGGGAGAGAAGCAACCACATGTTCAAATTCATATAGTTAAGTTAAAGTTCTCAGATGCTCCCAGAGATTAAGAGCTTAGAATGGCTGTAATGTTAAGTATTTATGCTGCACTCTGTTCTTTCATAATAACTTTATAATCATTACTCCTTAGCACAACCCCATGGGGTTGGATGGTCCAATTATTTCCATTTATCACTTGACAAAATTAGAGCCAGAGAGAGTTAGTGGTTAGTTCAAGGTTACTAATCATAAATGGGAGAGCTTAAGCTAAAACTCAATACCTGAGCTCTAGTTGGTTAGTTAGCCCCCGAGACTCCCTGCCAATAACATGTTCCGTATGGACAAAAAAGCCTTGGAATATGTAAAGTCATTTAATGGTTTTCCCTCAACCTTTCAGGACAATGAGAGAGGGTCATTCTCAGAAGGAAGAATTGTAGGGGAAGGATACAGTTCCAGTTATGGGTAACAAGAAGAATTTTGCCCCTTTCTGCTCCCCAAATTACTCCACGGGGTCCTTATGCCACTCCAAACACTGTTGTTTGGTAGGTTCAGGTACTTTGAGGGAATTTAAGGCAATTCCCAATTGAATAAAATGTTCCATTCCAGAATAAAATATTATAGACTGAACAAGAACAGGAAAACAGCCAGCAAAAGAACAGACATATAAAAACAAAATAAAGAGCTCTAAAGGGAGATGTGGTAGTGATGAAAAGAGTATAAAAAACTAAAGCTTTTTTTTTTAACCTTGAAACTGATCTCTTGAGCATCATATACAATTCTTCACTGGTTGATCGGAGAAAGCAGTAGAGACTTAGAAAAGAATAGAGGTTCTTTAATAGGCAAAGGGGATTTATTCTCCATGTCACTTAGCGCTAGCAAAGTATCACAGAACAAATCAGAGGAGAAGAGCCCAGAAAAGGCCAGATTGTGTTTTCCTGGGTAGTGGCAGGTTGCCCCTTGCCGGTCTCCCCATCACTGAGTGGGAAGTCCCTCACCTTCACCACTGCTTGTACGTGTGGTGCACCCATGCTCATGAGCAAGTATTTTCCTTTCACAGAATCCTGTTTCATTCGGCCAAGACAGTTGGCTCAGCCTAATGAACTGAGAGAACAGTGTCAACGCCGGGACACCCATCACGAATGCCTTTTAGACACGATAGCGATGCACTCATTAGAAGCAAGCAACTTGTTTTCCTTGTCACAAAAAGAAAAGCCCCAATACAGCTGATATTAAGGGTGATTACAATAGCAGCAATCTACCCAATGAAAAGTGGAATATCAGAACTCTTTCATAGAACCATACATGTTTTTAAGGTGCTCCCCAAGGTGCAGAGAGACCAAGGGGCCCTATGAGACCAAACGCCCAGTTGGAAGGAGAACCGCATCCGGACCCTGTGTCTCCATATTGACCATACCACTGCTCTTCCCACTGCCAAAGAATATATAGAACTCCAGGTAAGTGCGCTGGAAGCGTTAGTCCAAAATTTTCAAAAGTACTTGGAGGAAGTTAAATCATACAACTAGGGGTGGGGGTGGGGGAGGGTGTTGAAAGATGTAAGCACCAACAGGTGTGTGCATTTGCTAAAGAGACCACTCAACTATTCAATAGCATCAATTCCTAGCAGGCATGAACATTAGGAGGGGAGGGAGGAACATAACCCAAGGGTTCCCTATAAATAACTCTTTAATTGGAATAGGAAGAGAAACAAATGGTAGGAAAGCTTCTCTGATGTAGAGGAAGGTCCTGAAGGGTTCTCTTTATCTGAAAGCTTCATAGTAAAGATTTTGACAGCATGACCAAGATTTTCCAGGTGAGGATCCTTCCAAGAGCTCAGAAAATAATTTCTGAGACGATAGAGGATGAGATCCCTCAAGGTTAGGAGAGGTTATCTGTTTTCCCTTTGAATTATTTTTTTAAATATCCAAAACCAGAAGTGCATTTCACAGAAAAAAAAGGAAATACAAATATCTTCTAAACCTATAAAAAGATGCTCAAGGTCATTCAGAGTTAAATGCATATTTGAGCACTGAAATATTAATTTCACTATCAGATTGGCAAAGATTTTTTTATTATTTTTAAAGATTTTTTAAATGCTAATTTATTTTTGAGAGAGAGCACAAGCAGGGGAGGGGCAGAGAGAGAGGGGAACAGAGGGTCCAAAGTAGGCTCCTTGCCATCAGCACAGAGTCCGACTCGGGGCTCAAGCTCACGAAACACGAGATGGTGACCCGAGCCGAAGTCGGACGCTTAACTGACTGGGCCACCCAGGTGTCCCAAAGATTTCTAAATTTGGGTGCTACACAGTGTTGGCCAGGGTGGGGGAAGCAAACACGCACACGATTTATGGGTGTAGAAGCTGGTGCAACCCTGTTGTCAGGCAATTTGGCAATCAGTGATCTTTCATTCTCTCTGACCTAGCAATTCTGCTTAAGAGAAGTCATCTTACACTACTATATACGCAAGGACATGGATATGGTAAGATTGTCTGCTGTAGCTTTTTGTTCATGATAGCAGGAGGCTAGAAACAACCTAACTGTTGTTTACATTAGAAATAGCCATTAAGAAGAGACTGGTTAAATACATTTTGCAATGAACATTCCATGCAATGAAATCTGATACAGACTCATAAAAGAACATGTTCTGTCTACAATAGTGTGGAACAATATTCAAGTTATATTGGTAAGTGTGAACAAAAACAAAAGTTATAGAAGGATATGTGTAGTACGTTCCTACTGACATTTAGTAAAGAAAGAAGATATAGATGCAGTTGTTGGTATTTATATAAATATGATAAATGTTCTGGAAGGCTGCACTAGCAACTGTAGCAGTTGCCCCTGGGGAGAAGGTTCAGGGGTCTATATGCCCTTTTGTATCTTTTTTTTTTTTTTCAAAAATACGAATTATTTTTAAAATATATGGGAAAGGAGGGGGAGAAATTGAGGAAGGAATCATTTCCTCACCCCTAGAATTTTAACAAAATAATTCTGAAGCAGAAGAAAACTTTAGTTAAATAAAATGCTCACACAGAATAGAGAGTTCTTGTTAAGTGACTTTTCTGGCTATCCCACATTAAACAAGACAATTCTTTTAGTAGTTTCAATCTTTGTTAAGGATATTCATAAAATATTTGAATTTGTTCTTCTGTCTAAGGAAGTCCTGTCCAGAGAATATAATGTAATCTTTCTTTGAGCATCCTGCAGTGTTTTGTGCTCATAGCTGTAAACACCACTTTTTCATGACAGAAGATGAATCTAAACTGAGTCTGGGGGCATCTCCTAAGAGTTTTAGTGTTCCGCAGCAAATAGAAATGGAATGTTAAAAAAAAAATCTTCGGGGGCGCCTGGGTTAGCATCTGACTTCGGCTCAGGTCATGATCTCATGGTTCATGAGTTCGAGCCCCACGTCCTGCTCTGTGCTGACAGCTCAGAGCCGGAGGCTGCTTTGGATTCTGTGTCTCCCTCTCTGTCTCCTGCTCAAGCTCTGTCTCTCTCTGTCTCTCAAAAATAAATAAACATTGAAAAAAATAACTATTATATATGAGAATACTATTTAGGAGAAAATTCAGACCAGAGAAAGAGGTCTAGAAATAACAGAGATGGCAAAATAAGCTGACCAAAAAAAAAAAAAAAAAAAAAAATCTTCAGGCTGATGATTTTATAGTTAGTCAGATTTCAGCTCATTGAAATCAAGCTAACTAGAATCACATGGAACCCCAAAATTTAGGAACAGGTGAGTTCAAACCCTATCTTTGGACCTGGCACTAAGTTAGACTCAAAGAACAAAGGAACAGATGTCAACATGGATTTCTACAAATTACAATCTCAATGGGGTGATAAGAATTCGTAGGGGCCCCTGGGTGCCTCAGTCGGTTGAGCCTCTGACTGGATTTTGGCTCAGGTCATGATCTCACGGTTTATGAGATCAAAGCTGCGTCGGGCCCTGTGCTTACCCAATGGAGCCTGCTTGGGATTCTTTCTCTCCCTCTCTCTCTCTGCCCCCTCCCCTGCTCATTCAAAGGAAGAATTTATAAAAACTTACACATTTGAAGTAACTTGAGAAAAGTATCAAAGTAATAAATAATAGGTCATTTTAGGTAAATCAATCCTATAAAAATATTCTATTATGACTTCCAAGGAAGCCATAATATTTTGAAAATAAGTCATCTAAGGGAATGTAACCTAAGCAAAATATTTTAGAGTAAATTTCTTTTCAGAAAATTTATAGTATTTACATTTACTTAGTATTGATTACTTGCCAGTCATTCTACAGAATTCAATAGTTTAACAGGATTTCTGAGAAGGACCCACTTTACATTGAGGAGTAAATCATAAACAGGTGTTCTCATAAGATAACTGGGAAGTATAGTAAAAAATGTTACATTATATTTTATATAAAATATACTTTCTATTTCTCTCCTAAGGAGAGAAAAAACTCTAAGGCTATGGGGCACTGTGGAGGAAAGTTGCTCAGACCATCTGAAAGAATAATTGTCTTAAATTTCTTGATTCTTTGAGTATGTAGTGTAGGGACTTGCAGACAGTAGCAGCCTCTCAAATGTTAACTGAATATACCACACATGCTTAATAATAAATGCTTCTTGAATGAACAAAAAAAAAATATTCCACTTCATAAACAACCTTTTCCCCAGATTCCATTCCTAAGCTACATGAATCACAAAAGGACCATTGGTCAAATTCCCAAAGGAAAGGACATCATGTTTTGCTCATGGGGACAGGATTAATATCCACCTATAATAGTCAATCAATCCATCTTCTGGGTTTTTAGTAATCAAGATCCGGGATAAATTCTAACACATAAATCGCTTAAAAACAAATAAGCTCTAACATCATTTTGTACCACTGTATTTGCTGGCACTTATTCCGAAAACACAAAATCAGGAATTCCTACCCGAACAAGTTTTTCTGAATCCCCTCTCCATTTGCTGACAATGGTAGACGCAGAAATGTTAAAGAAGGTTGTTTTGCACTCCGTGGCCACAGCTTTGGCCAGTAAAGTCTTCCCTGTACCTAGAGACACATGGGGATGAATTGTGAGCAACACTTGAACTCCATCCCTCTGCTAACAGATAGAAGTCAGTGTCACAAGAAGTCGGTGAAAAAGGAGATGGTTACCTAGCGGTCATTAGCCCCAGCGCTGAATGAGGACAGGACAAGTCGTCATACACACACACACTTAATATCAAGACCCAAACAGAAAGATTCCTTTACCTGGAGGGCCATAGAGCAGCAGTCCTTTCCAGGGGGAGAGAATTCCTGTAAACAGCTGTGGGTACTATGGAAACAAGGAACAAAGAAGAGGTTTGGTATCCGTATGTCAGCCTACACACCCTTAGCACAATCGAATGAAGCCAGAGTGAAACACAGCACAATTCAGAGAGTCAGCCTTTTTTTAAGGCTGGCTGCTTCCATTTACATCATATTTATCCCAGGTTGACTTTCACACTTGATAGGAATGCGTGGCTTAATATTTGTGGCTTTTTACAAGAGCAGTTTTGTTTTGTTTTGTTTTGTTTTGTTTTGTTTTGTTTTAAGGAAAAGAAAGGCATACGTGGGTGCTTTTCTTCTCCATTACAATAGTTATTGCCTACATACATAACATGATTTCCCCCAGGGGTCTATATACAGGGTATTTGGCAATCTTTTGAATGTTGTGAACAGGGAGTGCCCTTTAAGATAAACACCAGAACCGACAAAGGTGTGTGCGAATTAGGCATGAAGCTATGGTGAAGCCTGATTTAGAAGCTGGGAACCTTGGTGCTGAATGCATTATGAGACACTGACTCCAAACAGGACATACATGAACTTCAGTGATTCTCTCCCGTTAGTTCAAATTCAGACAATCTGGAGCATAGGTAGAGTTGACAGAGAACAAGGAAGAAGGAAAAACAATAGTATGATTATAACTAGCTATTAGTTTCTTGCTGGTGCTAATGTCAAAATCTCGATGTCATCACATACAGAGCTTATGATACTATGGAGATAACACATCCAGAGAGTTTCAATGAGAGGTCCTATCCTTTCCAGAAGACTTGTACTGTAGAGCCATTCAGAGGAAAGGGTGAATAAATTCCCACTAGTTCTGAATACCAGCATATTTTTTACTCCCATGTCAGAACACAGAAAGGGGAAAGACATTCCAAATTCATTGATTTTTGTCTCATTAGAATAGAAGCAGCCAAAAATCAGGGGCTGCATGGGCTCAGTGGTAATAATAAGTAGGTTATTCAATACAATAAATTTGTTATCTTCACTGGGGAAGATCACAGAAAATGGCCGCAAATTATCTCTGCAGCTCCTCCCACCACATGAATCTGGACTTGGCCTTGTGACTTTGGCCAATGAGACATCAGCAAGTAGAAGAAGAGACGTGGGAGATGCTGTTGGATTGGGACCTGCCCTTTCTTGCTTCTGTCTGGGAACCCTCTGTCACCATGGGAACAAGACTCGGTCTGCCTGCCGGAGGATGAGAGGCACGTGGAGAAGTCTCAGTCGTTCTGTTTATTCCAGCTTCCCCAGCCACCCTGGCTGATGCCCCGGATGTGGGAGTGAGCCCAGCCAGTATCATGTGGCAAAGAGATGAGTTGGCCCTGCTGGGCCCAGCCCAAACGGCATAGCCCCACAGGCGCACATAAGTAAGTGATTGTTGTTTTCTAAGGTGCGAAGTTTTGGGGTGGTCTGTTTTACAGCCAGAGCTATGTGGTACACTGACCTTCTCAGTACCACAGTTGTAAACCCACCATGGAAAGTCCTGTTTTTCTATTTTCTTTCCTGTTTAGTGAACCACTCTGCACAAAGACTTGTCAGGAATAAGCAATGAGCACAACACGGTGGCTTTCCTGCTGGTGCCCTGGAAGGGGCTGTCTAGTCCTTACAACCAGTCAAAGCAAAACCCCAGGTGATGTGGGTATTGGGGAGGGTAGGCGGTAAGATGTATAGAAGCAAAGTGAGAGGCCCTCTCTTACAGGAGGTATTTCTGCTATAATACGTATATTTTTAGGGAGGCAGGCTAATTTGAACCTATCTATAGCAACTGGCAAATCATATATATTAGAGTCTTAGATCTTAAATGATCACTTGAACAGACACCTGCCTTGAACCAATATGTAACATGATTCCAAATTGCCTACAACGGACTGGGCCTTGGTACTCCAACGTTTAACCAAATACTGTGACACAGGCAAAAAGTTAACTTGATGGCAGAAAAACATCCTGTCCTCTTCCTGATGGGTGCATGACATACAGTTTGTCCAATGGATAATGAACAGAAATACCCCCACGAGGCTTCCCATCCTTACCCTTATAGGGTACACGACAGCTTCTTTGACTAACTGCTTGGCTGCATCGAGTCCAATAATGTCATTCCACTTTATGTTTGGACTATGGAGATAAATGTCCTGCAATGCACATTTGATCATTTTGTTAAAACTAGTGTTTTCCTCCACAGCTGTAATAAACACAGGAGCAGCAGAATACTTGACTTACAATAGGATGGAAAGGTGATAAAAACTTTTCATGTTAGATATACGTATATATACATATTGTAATCATGGGCTAGCTCACTAAATGGATGCCATGAACATATTCAGTGATTTTTCCCTGAAGAAGATATTGGTGATACAATATGGTACTTTTAAGAGGGAAAAAAAAATCTCCTAACGATGGACTATACCTGTCTTCAGTTAATAGCAAACCGTGCTGATTTACGGCTGTAATCAAAGAGGCTACAGAATATGCCTTCAAATTACATTGGCTTTTACTGCAAAACATAGTTCCTAGCCAGTGCCTGGCTCCCCTTGCTCCTTGATCTCTCAAACGCTTTCTTAATTTGTGGCCTAAGAGAGATCATGCTCCTCTGAAACCAATTTCTTTTTCCCTAGTGATCACCCCTACTTTCCATCAGGAGCAATTGGTCCTACAAAATTCAAGGAAGCCAACAACCAGGCAAAAGTGTGGTTTGCCCTCTCCTTGTGGAGCCCTGTAGCAACCATCTGGGGCAATCAATTAAGGCCGGTTTTACTGATAATTCATTTAAAGTTTCCAAACGTCAATTTCACAAGCCACCTCGCAACAGTCAGGGCCTTTCTCAGTAGGAGCTCTTTCAGGCAAACTGAGTAACTAGTGTGTTACATCAAAAAAAGAAAAAGCTCCCTCTTTCAAGTCATTCTGAGTGACTACAGAACAATCTGGAAACTAGTTTTATGTGTATTTAATTTTTAAATAAACAATACACGCACATGGTTCAAAAACACACGTTTTCAATGCTGGTGACATGTTTTGTCCCCACCCCTGTTGCCTGTCTCCCCATATCCCTCTGCCACGGATGACAACTTTTATTAGAGAAACTATTCATTCAAGTGATTTTAGGCGTGAACCATTCCTGGGCGGGATGGCAGCGAGAGCACATCTATCTTCCAAAATCTTGGGAGAACCCTCCCTGTCTTTAGACAGTGTATCTGCCTGCTAGCCCACCAGCCACTCGCATTCTTACTACCACACTTTCTTAGAAGAAGCTTGGCACACAGTGGGGATTGATCTACCCTGGAATTCAAAGCAGCCATAGATAAAAGCAGTATTCCTTGCCCTCTTCTAGAGCTGACATTGAGTTCCACATAGCAGTATTTAATTTCCCAATGGGAAGTTCCTCCTCATAGCCGCAAAACTTATCAGTCAGAACTCAACAGGACTGCCTCATGAGGTGGTGAGCTCCCCAACACTGTAAGCATTCAAGCAGGGACTGAACGACTACTTCCCGTGGCACTGTAGGAAAGATGCCAGGTGGAATCATTTCAGGCCACTTCTCCTCTACACGTCCGTTATCATTAGTTATGGTATCCTTTTGCAGAAACGGTAACAAAAAGGATATTTTTCTCTGCTCTCTTGTGCATCCGAATTACCACAGCCTGGCTCAATCCTCATCCTCTCTCACTGGTAATAACTTGAGAGCTGGTCTCCTTATCTCTATTTCTTTGATCTCCATCCACCACCCTGTCATCAGGACATCTGAGTAGCCCATTCTCCCGATGGACACCTTTCAAAGATTCTGCATGTCCTCCAGACAACTTCCAATGCTGGGCTAGTGCTCACTATGCCCCTGGCTCAGGAACTCTGGCCTCTCTCTGCAACCCCATTCCCCACCACTCCTTGGGGCTCATTCAGCTCAAAGCAGTAGGATTTCACAGTGTGTTTGGCCCAGAACCCTCCAGCCTCCCTCTTCTACTTTTTCACGTGCCTATTTCTTATGTATCTTCTTCCCTAGTGCTTTCCCCACCCTTTGGCACAAAATACCCCTCCTTTGGGTTCTCCAAGTGCACCTTACCCATGGGATGAGAGACTCTTTCAGGCAAGGACTGTGTCTGATTTGTTCATCTTTGTGTTTCCAGCCCCCACCGCATGCTTGACACCTAATAGGTGCGGTAACAGCTGCGGAACTGAACAGCCAGAGCTGGGAACCCTTAATTACTGCAGAATAGCTGTGCATTTTTTGGAACATATTAAACATCTCTCCGAGTCTGTCTAGGTTGCAGTCTTTCATTAAATATGAGATCGCTGGATATCAGATAAATAGCCTATAACTCAGGAATCTATTCTGTTCCCAAGGAACTTGCCCAAAGTCACACAGCTAGAAAAAGAAGGATGTAGAAATCAAATCCAGGTCAACTGATTCAGGAGCCGGTATCGTTAACCATGAGACTCCACTGCCTTTAAATTCTGAAGGGTAAGCTTGAAATTCAGTAGTCTGGATGATAAGCTCTTTCCTGCTAATCTTGTTTTTCATGGAAATTTCCAATTATGAAATCATCAGACTCCCAATATCTCTGTTTCTAGACTTTGACTGTTTAAACAAGACACAGACATGCTCTTTCCTTCTCTAAGAGGCTTTCTCTCCTTAACTGTTGGCTCTGCTCTAAAACCTTTCACCTGTCCCTTGCCTTCCAAGTCTGTTTCCCTTTTGGTTTTCTTGGCCTCTGTAGTGAGATGGTGGGCTCTTTGTATTGTAATTTTATGATTCTATAATTTATTTATCATGCATTATTGTGCCTCTAAACAATATGAGTGCCTTTGCAAGTGGGGGCACTTTATAAATAAATGATCATATTTATTGTTATTAATAAAAGAAGCAGCCCACAATGCTCCAGGAGCCCCGATCCGCCTCCGTAAATTTGTGAATTGAATATCAGATCTTACCCGGCTCACCACGGCTGCCAATTCTCGCATCTCACTATTCATGCCAATAAATGCACTCAGAGGTTTCAACAGTCGTTCCTGATGATGGGAACAGAAAGTTTTACGTTACAATATTGTTCATAACTTAGAAAGCAAAACAGGATGCAGATCTCAGTGACATAAATGGTGGCAGATAGCTGTGACCTTTGAGTTGATCTCAAAATTTCTCTGGACTCAAAATTATATTTCTAAAGTTTGTCCTGATGTTGGTAGTTTGCAAGACGAATGTCACATCTTAGCCACTTACTGAGGGGTCTGGGTTACAGTCAAGGCTGTTCAAGCCAACTTCGCTGGTTGCTCCTTTGATGGCATCTGTGAGCAGCCCTCGGAAGTCAATGATTTGGCCCTGAAAGGGAGTAATGGTTATTTACACCATTAAAACATAAGAGAAGACAATCCTCAATAGCTCAGCTTCTGTAAATCAAGACACATTTATGTACTTTGGTATGTAGGACACACAAAGTGAAGCTTTGAAAAGAACCTGCACTGGGCCTCCTGGGTGGCTCAGTCACTTGAGTCCTGCTCAGGTCATGATCCTGGGGTCGTGGGACTGAGCCCTATGTCGGGCTCTGCACTAACCACGGAACCTGCTTAAGATTCTCTCTCTTTCTCTCTCTCTGCCCCTCTCTGTCTCTGCTTCTGCCCCCTCCCCTGCTCACATGTGCTTACTCTCTCTCTAAAATAAAAAATATTTTTTTAATAAAATAAAAAGAACCCGCACTAATAATGAACAAGATGATTTCCTCAAGTTGGGCACTCTAGAAGAAAAAATAAGTTGAAATAAATTCCTTAGAATGAAGTTGGTTTGAATAAAAATTCACAAGCATTTTTCAGTTCCTGACGCCATGCCATATGCTTCCTTACAGGTCTGGCTCCCCTATATTGTCTCATCCTTTGAGACATTTCACACACAGGAAGAACTCATCATCAGGAGAGTGATGATAGTTCCCATTAACCATCATGTACATTCTCCACTCAGTAGAGTCCCAGCTAACAAGTGACTTAAGGCCAGGTTTAAACCCAGATATCTGCCTCCCGTACTCCTCCCAATGCCACCTCATTTCCCCCGCAGGCAGAAGGAGAAAGGAAGGATGCATGCAAGAAAAAAGTAATTAGCAGTAGCCAGCACTTACCGAGTGTATATTATATGCTGGACACTCTGCTAACATTCTCCACTCGTTATGATATCTTTCTAATTAAAAACGTTTTTTTAAATGTTTATTCATTTTTGAGAGAGACAGAGACAGAGTGTGAGCAGGGGAGGGGCAGAGAAAGAGGGAGACACAGAATCCGAATCAGGCTTCAGGCTCCAGGCTCCAAGCTGTCAGCACAGATCCTGACGTGGGGCTGGAACTCATAAGCCGCAAGATCATGACCTCAGCTGAAGTTGGCACTTAACCTACTGAGCCACCCAGGCGCCCCTTTTTAAAATTTTTTTAATGTTTATTTATTTTTGAGAGAGAGAGAGAGAGAGAGAACCCATATACTTGAGGACCTTAAAAGGAGGCAGTTCAAGCCAATGAGAGCTCCCTTAATTTCCAGGGAGATGCTTCCAGCCTCCCCTCCAAACACACACACAGTCAGAGTTTAGTTCGCCCCAGAAGAGCCAGCCAGGGGTAAGTATGAAGTCCTGTAGTTTGAGAACTTGCTTGAAGAAAGATGACTCTTAAAAAGACACCCAACCCCAGAAGTTACAATCAAGAGAAACCTGCTGGGTGTTGATACTGCTTCACCTTTCCAAAGGACAGGTTTTAACCTACCTTTTGCCTACAGCCACCCAATCTGGGTCTTCTCTGTTTGAGAAACGGTTATTTCTGAATCAAGACATGAGGTTCATTATGAAAGGGGTAGAAATATTTAGTATGGATAAGACCCACCCTATTTCAACTGAGGTTTCATGGTTCACATGGAATGACACGTAAGCCTAGAGCCACATCTCCATGGA